>NW_028256921.1:340000-1540000 GCF_035046125.1 Drosophila serrata | reverse complement strand
TAGGAAAAGTATTGTTTTTGTAGAGATGTTATTGTATAATTGTTATTGTTATTATGTGGTTGTTGTGGGCAGTTTTTGTGTGTTGCCAATTTCAAGGATGTAACCGCTAAGCAACATTTTAATTTCCAATTTTTGTACATACACAGTAAATTAATAGTATTTTTTTTTTATTGTATATTTCCTGATATTATTCGCAGATTTATAAAGATTTTAAATTTATTTTGTTTTCCAGTTATTATTATTTTCTGTGAGCAGAACAGCGCCTGTCACCTCAACAAGGAAATGGAGAATGTCGAGGACATCAAGTCCCCTAGCTTTTCTCCACTTTTTCCCTTTCTCTCTCTCTCTTTATTATTATTTTATTAATACATTTTAGATAAAAAATAATACGATTTATATATGTTTGTATACATTTATTATTCTCTGTGTATATGTTAAGCCTGTGTGTGTGTGTTCCTGTCCTGTGAGCTGCTACCAGTTGTTGCTTCTGCTTGCCGTCGTTTTGTTTTTGTTTTCAGTTTGCTTGGCTGGTTTGTTTGTTTGCTTTGCCGCCTGTCCTCGTTGCCTCGTTGAATCCTGCTCCTTTCACAACCAATTCTTCCATCCTCCTCTTGCTCCTTCCTCCTTGGTGACCATGTCAGGGCTTTGGCCAACATTGCATATTTCAAGGGGCCAGTCGTAATGATTATACAGCATTCCGCATGACATGAAGAGGTTCGCTTCAGTCTCCATCGTCGTCTGACGGCAGACATTAAGGTACCATCCTAAGGTCCATCACCTTAAAGAGGGCTCTCTCTGAGGCTTCAATTGGATCTGAAATTATAGATAGTTGGAATATAATAAAGTATTATAAGGATAGTTTAATTTTAGGTGGGGATTGTTTGGGGAAATACAATATAAGAGAATATGAATAAGCTAGAATATTTTATTAAGATTTTCTATGAAATTATAATATTATAATATTATAATATAATCCTTATAATATTATAATATTATAATATTAATATTATAATTTCATAGAAAATCTTAATAAAATATTCTAGCTTATTCATATTATAATATTATAATATTGTATTAATTATATATTAAATTAAGACCCACGAATATTTTATTAATGATATTTCATCAAAATAAATTTTTTTTCAGGCCAAAAAATATTTAATAAAGATTTACCATGACCCTAATTGTCACATATATGTATATTGTACTTAATAATAAAGTATATTATATAAGGATTTCCCAAGAGAAACTGTTGCAAAATCATAAAAGAAATGTTAAAGGCAGTTTAATGCATATTTTTGTGCTGTTAATATCCTTCGATTCCTGTTCTCCTGCGGCAGCGAATTAATTTCGAGCCAATATATATATATATTTATTTATATATACATATATCTCCGTCAAGGCCTTGAGCACATTTTTCACCAAATCTTGTTAGTTTGGGATGATTGGGGAGGAGGCTTCGTGGCGCGTCAACATGATTAACGCTTTATTATGGAACTGTGCAAAAGGGGATTGTGGGGCACATATATAACATTTAATATATACGTATACACTCGCATCCTTATGCCATTGCCGGCACTTCTGTTTGTTTTTCTTTGCTCAATTCTCAGGCGCAAAAATAAATGTGAATACTTTTTTATAATTAATTGACACATGTGTGCACCGGGGCACCAGCAATCCTTCCTCCGTCCCATTCGCTTTTATCCTTTGGGTTAAACTGTGCAAATAATTAAACTAAAGGCGTCTGCTCAGCAACGGAAATCGCTGTCAATTCATTTTGCCGCATTTTAAATGCTGAAAAGTAATTTAAAAAAAAAGGCGCAGCAAAAGAAAAAAGAACTGGAAAAAAAGTACGAAATAACGAAACATGTAAGGATCGAAAGGATAACAGGGGAGAGAGAGTGATTCTTTATGTGTGTGTGTGTGTGGCTCGCTGAAAATTTATTGTTTTTGCCATTAGCGCTGCGCAAATGCTGGGGAAAGTCGGACAAAAAAAGTGGCGGGGGCGGAAAATAAAGGTCTTTGCCAGAATTGATGTCGATGAGTTTTCGTTAATGTGCGAATATTTATTAAAAGGAATTGGCGTTTCGGACAACAACAAAAAAAGAAAAAGAAAAAGAGAACCACCAATCGAAGCTGGTTAATTGAAATAAAGCAAACAGAAAGGGATAAATAAAAACTTAAGTTTACGGCAAGGGATGCCAGAATATATATGGAGAATTTTCAGTTAAAATCAATTCGAGAAAGGGTATTATATATAATTATTGACTAGCGAAAGATACTATTCATAAATAGTATCAAAAATGTTAATTATTATCAATATATGTGTTTTTATATTTCTTAAAATTCAATTTGCCTATTTAGGAAAACTATATATACTTAAAAAACATTAAGAAACTGTTTAATTAAGACATAACTTATGTATAATAGTAAAATAATATATGTTAATTAAATGATTTAATAAATGGCTTGATAGTTTAATAAAAAAAACTAATCAAATAAAATTCCAATTTAAATAGAATAATTTTTATAAATATATATATATTTCTAAACTTAATTACATATAGCAAAAATAAGATGAAATAATATAGAAATACCGTACATATTCCTACTTTAAATCACTTCTAGACCCCTCAGTTTCAATTACCACCCATTGAGGCAACTGTGCGCTTTCCCCCATTTTGTAATATTTAGTTCTTTTTTGTAATGTCTGCCTGGGATTTTCCCATTTTCATATTTGTGTATAAATTTGTTCGCCAACTCTCTTTCTCTACCTCTCTCTCTCACTTTGGCCGCTGCTCATTAGCCGCTTGTCCAGTTTTGCTCATTTGCCTGGCCATTAACCGGCTTCAACTTCAACTGCAGTTCAGCAATGCCAGCCTCTTCGCCTCTCCGCCCCTCCGCCTTGCCCCCTGGTTAACCCCCTTCCTGCCGGACTGGACGCTTTAGCCCTTAACCCTTTGGCGCCCGTTGCTGACCCAAAAACTTTTGCCACTTGCCGGCCATTGTTGTCGTTTCAGAGTAAAAAAAAAATGAAAGAAAGAAATCCAGAAATGGGCGGGAAAATATCGAGGGGAAACTACAGCAATTAAACACTGGGCGTGCGAAAACTTTAAGGCGGTGCGGGGGGCGTGGCAGCACAGAAAGAAAATGATGTATCTAATTAATTTTAATTTTAATTTCAATCAAAGTTGATCCTTCTATCTGTTAATTAAATCTGTTCATATTGATCAACGCATTGGGTTTATATTCCGCACTATATTAAAAATATTACTTTAATTTATTAATAATTACTTTGATTAATTATTAATTAATACCTATTATTATTATAATGAATTACTCTTTTAAACGTTAATAGTCTTGCACATTTATATTATGTAACTATCCGAACACTTTATTTTGTCTAAAATTGGTTTTTCATTTTATTAAAATCTGTTCACATTAACGAATTGATTTTAATTTATCCACTAAGCCCGCACTAATTTTTAAATATCATTGTCATTATATTCAATAACTCTTAAATAGTTAACTGATATATTTAGTTACTTAACTTTAACTATTCGTAGTGCTTTATTCTTAAACTGGTACTTTCATTTACAGCATATTAAGTATACGCCACGTTGGTCACACTATATTTTAGTATTTCTTCTTCTTATGATCTCAAAATACCAAATTATTTTTTAAATAAAGGAATCCCCTATTTCGATCAATTTTCTCCTAGATTTTCCTCAATTCACTTGAAACCTACTCAGCTCTCAGTGCCTTTCCGTTGAGTTTGAGTTTGAGGTGAGTTGACCAACAACCGTCGAAGTTCGTTGGCGGCGACAATCAATTTACCTGACGCCCGTGAAGAGCCCGGCTATAAAATTGGAGGGGTTTTGGCAGAGGGAGGGGGCTGGGAAAACGAGCAAGGTCCTGCTCCTGGTCCAGGACTCTCCATCGCCTGATAAATGAGAAAAGTTTTTAACGCCGCTCGCTCAGGTCGGCTCATTGGCATTTTTACGATGTCCCTGCGAAGGGGGGGGGGCGGCAGGAAATGTGGGTGGTTTTTTGGAAAATATGGGAAATTTTACAAGGGAAAAGGGAGAGAGAGCTGGGGCCAACGCGGACAAATAGGCAACAAATGAGACGAGCCTGGGATGCTTAATAGAAAAACTGAAGCGTATGGGAAAAAGGAACAATGTAAGTGGGAAATGTGGCAGTGTGGCAGTATGGCTGGGGTCCTGCTGCTGGTGAAAATTCGGTGGAAAACTGGGTGGTTCGGAGCTGGTCGAGCCGGGCACTTAAAACTTTTTAGCATGCAACCGCGAAACGTTGCAGCTGGCAAACTTTTTTCGGCTACCAAAAACAGAAGAAAAAAAATGATAAAATGAAGGAAACACAACCCCACCGAAAGCGTGTGTGTGTGTGTGTGTATAAAAGGTGGCTGGGGACTGGTGTTCAGAGAGTGTGCCGGAGGGTTAACAACACCCCCGCTTTTCGGTGGGTTGTTCCTGGTCATCACCAAAGCCGCCTGTCAGCAATTAAAAGTACAGAGGAGGCAACTTATCGCCCTCCATTTGTGACATTAAAAATGTTCTTTTTGGAAGTAACTATTTTACATTTCTTAATATTGGTATAAAAGAATAATGTTTCCAATAAAAAATATAGTTAAGTTTTGATTTAAGAAGTAGTTTTGATATGCTTCAATTAAGAAGCTAAAGTATCCTTAGAGAAAATCAAAGAAACTAACATAGGTTCGGATGCTTTATGATATTTTAATATTATTATATTTCAAATAAATATTTATTCCCTGGCAGGGCATTATAATTTATAATTTTAGTATTATTCAAGTCAGAAGTTTGTGAATACAGTGAAGGAGTCATTTCTGACCTTAAACAGTATATAAATTCTTGATTCATTCACAATCAATCTAAATATATATCTAAATAAATATCAAGAAAAGTTAACCCATTGTGTTTAATAAAAAAAATAGTGCAAAAATGCCAGATAAATTCAAGTTTTTATGAAGATTTGGTAACATGACAAAAACAGAACAGATTGGCAACAATTTGCAGTATAGTTGAGTATAGTTTTTCAATCATAGTAGCACTTGAAACGAAGGCCACATTTCTTACTTGACGTCGAGCTATTTTTTCGTCATTCGTTCGCTCGGCCTTTCAGGTGAAGGAATTAAAAAAAAAGCAATCCTAATAAAAAACCAGTGAAGTGAAAATCGGAAAACTAAGAGATAAAATGGGTCAGGTCCTGGAGAAGATTAATGTGTTTAATCGCGCGCCTGCAAGGGGCAATAATACCGCTCGTAACCCGGACGGGGTCGCTTCTGGTTCCGCCGGAAATCGGCAATCGAACAATCTACGATTCCCGATGGTTCGCAGGTGAGCATTGCGATCCTTCATAAGACCTCCGAAGATTTGCATTTGTAGTTTGGTCTATTAGCCGCGTCCTCTACCAGAATTTTCTGCAACTGAATGGAGTTTTTTTTTTGCTGTTTTCGTTGACAGTCTTGGTTTTATTTTTGGTCAAAGTGACAGCAGTGATTCTTGTTTTTTTTTTTTTTTTTTGACAGACACTCGGAGGAAAATGTCGCAAATAAGCGTCGTGCCAGGGAGGGCGATAATAATGAAGCCACCATTATGTTGAGGGAGTTAGAATGCGAGTTTGAAGCCAATGCTGCCGAAGCTGAAGCATTGGCCTTGGATCTCTCTGAGTTCCCCTCACCTATTGGCAACGAGGAGGTCGAGTTAATATTGGAGTATTGCGAGTCTTCTGAGAGTGAAGGTAAGTGAAGGTAACTTCTCCAAATTCCATGATAGTAGCTAAAAAACACGTTTTCTTTTGCCTTCTACAGACGACGATGGAGAACTGAATGGGTATCCATCATCTAAAAATGATACGGACGAGGAAGATTCTACCGAAAACGAAGAAGAAGCAGACGACGATTCGGACTCCTCGGAGTCCTCGGATTCCTCGGTACGCTCGGAACTCAATGCACTTTTGAACTTGGATTCCGAGTCGGACGAAGACTACGATGACGACGAATTTTCCAGTGGATATATTACTCCATCAGATGCTTCCATCTCCAGTGAGGGTGACAACGAAGAGGTTGACGTGTCCGATGACTCGGACAACGACTACGAAGAAGCCACAGATGATGATGATGATGTCTAAGGATGTCTTCTTTATATAATTGTACACATTTCAATACAACGCATTTAAATAGAACGTATTTCAATACAACGCATTTAAACTTTAAAGGATTTAAGGGTTAAACTTTGAAGGATGTGGTTTTATAAAGTATATGTTTCACAGGAAGTCAGATAAATCGATCCTTAACTCTGGATCTTAATTTTCTTAAGAGAAGTATACCACTCTGGAATAAATGCATATAATTTTCTATGATACCACACAGCTCTTCATTTTCTTATGATGAATTGGAAAACTGCAAATCAGGGGCTTTTCTCCCTACTATTACCTATAATTTCGTAGTGGGGTTTATATATAGATATAAGGACTCCTCCCCTTAACAGACTTGATGACTTTTCGCTGGATGAGTCCTGCATGAAACTCTGACAAAACCCAAAAACAAACCAACAGGACAACTATATGTGGAGAGAGAAGTGAAGGCATCGTCTGACTTTTGACCGCGGGCGCAATTTTCTGTTGACCGAAATGCGGGCCAACAAAAGCGTGACAAAAAACGTGACCCAAAGTTTTTTCGGGGTTTCGTTACGCAAAAAAAAAAATAGGAGAAAAATTAGGAAACTGCGGGGGGGATGCTGCGGTCTTTTGTGGCGGCTTTTGTGTCTGCTAACAAATTTCAATAAATTACAGTTACATTTGCCAAAGTCAGGCGGAGTGGCCTTCAGAGGCTGACTGCCACCCACTTTTAACCCCTACACTGTGCCTTTTTCTTTTTTTGCGTGTTGTATCCTTTGTGTCTGCGAATGGCGACTGCATAATTCAATTTGTGTTAAAGTTTTGTGAGTGCGTGGCGGGGAATTTTAGAAGCCGCCAAAGGGGGGGCAGGGCAGGGCCTAACCACTCATTACACACACATAGCACCCACACAACCCTCTCTCTCTCTCTCTCTCTCTTTTTGGCCCCCAAAAAAGGGACCAACTAATGCGGCACATAATTCAAACCAAAAATGCCAGAGAAAATGGAGCTGCAAAAGTGGTAGAGAAGAAATTAGGTACCAGTTTTGGGGAGCCGCCCAGGGGTTAATGGTCAAGTGGACACCGGAAAAAGCGGAAGTGGACAAACGGCGATTGCAGACGGAAGTCGTGATTCTAATTGCAATGTGAATGGGCAAGTTGGAAATTGTAGTTTTTTATGTCACTCTCTAATTTATTTAACTTCCCCCGCTGGTCATATTATTTATGGTAAAACTTTTATTTAATATTTTCAACGATTTGCATCATTTTTAATTTATTTTCATATTAACAGAAGAAATGAATGAAAAATCAAAGAACCCATGTTTATGGGTGGAAATCCTTAGGCTTATCATTCTCGGAAAAAATGACTCTTACTCTTTAATACATTTTCCTAACTACTCATTTTTTATATGTCATTCATTTATTTAACTATGTTCTTTAATTTTTAATAATCTGGACAATTCCAAATAAATTTCTACAAGAAATCAATAAACAATCTGAGTTTTTAAGAGGAAATCCTAAAGTTTGTCCTTCTCGCAGATTTTTCTAGTTAAATCCTCTGTTTTACTTTATTTTTATATAATTTATTAAATTGTTAAATACTATGAAAAGTTTTAAATTAATTACATTAAAAAAATCAGGGTTCTTTTAAGAAAAATCTTTCTGGAAGGCAACCCTCTTTCTGTCTCACAGAGTTTCCTTGCTCCTAACATATTTTTCCTCTCATTAAACGTTTTAATTTGCTTCATAAAATTATTTTAATTATTTATTATTAAATTCTAAAAAATTTTAAATTAATTATCAAAAGAAATGAATGCACAATTTGAGTTGAAGGAAACCTTAAGAATATTCTTTTAGCGCAAATCTCTCTGTTACTTTTCCTCGCTCCCACTTTTAAAAGCACTCAATTTATTAAATAAATTAATGTTATTTTTAAATAATTACCAAAAGAATTCAATAAAAGATCAGAGATTTAAGGAGGAAAACCCTTAGGATATCCCTACTGCCTTGCAGATGTTCCTTGATTCCACTGAACAAGTTCCCTGTATCTTTGAGCATTGATCTGGCTTCCAACCAACGTATTTCTTTCTTGGCCAACCGAAAATCGTGTGTTGGCTATAAATCAGGCTGGGAAAGGGATGTGTTTGGGGTAGGGGAAGAACGGGAGTGGGGTCTGGTGGTTGCGGAAAAGCGACTGATTACGTGGTTCAAAATCAGGACCCGGCCAAAAACGAAACTAACGATTTTACGCTACATTTGCTGCTCGTAGGAAATGGTGGAAGGACGCCGAAACCCGGGGGAGGGGGTCAAAGGACATTGTCTGACCATAACCCCATGGCCATTGTTGTTGCCAGTGCTCTTGTTGTTGCTGGACATATTACATAGTTGAGTGCATTTATTTATTTGCTTGTATGTCAACCTGTTTGTCTCCCCTTTCGTTGGCTGCCCATTTCAATTTGTCCCCAAAAAGGAAAATACGGGAGAATGGCGGGAAAAGCAGACCGACAAAAAAAAGAAAGAAAAAGAAAATCCAACCGGACAGGAAGCAGCACCCAAAAACTGACCCCATTGATCCTGGCCAAGTTCCTGATTAACTTATTATGCTCATTTGATTGCTCGATTTAATTTGCCATTTCTTTGCCCGGGACTCTTCCTTTTCATTTCTCATTCAATTTTTCTCTTTTTTGGGTTGAAACGTTTTTCCCTTTTCTCTTCTCACCAACAACAACAATAACAACAAAAAGATTGAATTTCCTTTTGATGACTTTTCTGGGCCTGGACCAGGGGTCATTCCATTGTCGTTCTTTTTTTGGGGGGCCCAAAATTCATTTTCCATTGTCCGAGAAAATTTAATTTCCAAAAATTAATTTTCATTTTTATTTCGGCCAATTTATACATATAATATCAGCATACACAATTATTTGTGTGAAATATGAGTTCAAACAAATCCAAATTGCCTGACCTACTGCCACTATTGTGTATCCTTTGATTTGATTTTAAAAATTTAATTTCAAATTTCATATATATGCGCATATGTATAAATATATTTTGTTGTTGCTGATTGCAAAATTCTTTTGTCAATTTCGCTGGACTACAACTTTTGTCAAATGAAAATGGAAAGCAGAGCCTTTATCAAGCGGCAAAAACTTGATTGTTTTCTGTTATTATATTCAATTATTATGTTCCGAATAAAGTATGAAATATTTAGCTGCTGTTTAGCATTGCATTTTTCGCTAATTATTAATTGAAGTCCCATTTTTAAATCCTTGCAGGGAATTATAATTATAGTCAGAAGCCGAAAATTATGTCGGGGATTAACTTCCGACCCAATAAATCATATATATTCTTGATCATATACAATTTTTAAGGGGTTGCATCGTAACATTTTCAATAATCTAAAAACCACTTTTATTTTTAGAAATATTGTTTTTGCGGTATGCTGATTTATTAAGCTTAAAAACTTAACCCAGGCACTCTTTCCGAATTGAAATTAATGGATTTTTGACGTAGTTATGCAATTTGCAAACTTTGATTGTCCCAAAAAAATATTTCAAAATGTATGAAATAAAAATGTCGATTTCAAGAATCTTGCTGAGGAAAATATCATTTTAATCAGTGAAGGAGTCATTTCTCATCCTATAAATCATATATATTCTTGATCAGCACTAACAGGCGAATCTTTCTAGCCATGTCGGAAGGACAACTAAATTTTTGCCATTTTTTTCAAAAAAATATAAGGGGTTACATCATTAAAATTGGGAAAAAATCGACAAAAATAGTGATTTTTTAAAATGTTATATCGAGTATGCAGATTTATTAACATTCAAAAAACTAACACAGGAGTGGTTTCTAAAATAAAGTTAATGCTTTTTTGGGTTTGTTATGAAGTTTTTAAAACTTTAATTTTAACAGAAATATAGCTATGTAATAATAAAGTTAAATATTGATTGAAAGAAAGCGAATATTTTAAATTTTACGATTAGATCCTAATTCAATTAAAAACTGCAAAGGTATAGAAATTTCGGCTTCTTGATCTGAGTTTCCTTTCCTAAGTAGATTTTAAATTTTCCTTAGTAGTTTATATTTTTTATTATTTAACAAATTCAATGGTTTATAAATTAATTTTCCTTTCTTTTCATTCCCTTTTTTTATCCATAGGGCTTCAGCTATCTCTAGTGTTTATAATTACTTATTATATATTACCCTTTTATACGCTGACATTTCCAGCCACTCTTGTTTTTTGTTTATTTTTCTTTTTTTTTTTTTTTGCATTTATATGTATATATTTTTTTGTATTGGTTTTTTTATGCGATGCGTAAATCAAATGCTGATTAAGTGCGATTTTTCGCGCATAAATTAAATCAGAATTATTGGGCGACAACAAGAAGCAGCGTTTGTCAGCGCCCACGCTCTGTGGTTTGGGCCATTGCGAATTGGTTACGGCCAGGCCAATTCGGGCCAATTCGTTGCCATGGCATTCGAAAGGACCGCAGGCCAGGAGGAGAACACAGAGGGGGAGTGGAGGCTTTATTATAGCCAGTAGTTGCCACTGTGTGCATAAGCCGATTGATCTCATTGGCGTTGCCTACTTTTCTGGGCCAGGCAAAGCCTTAAATTTGATTTTTTACCAATTTAAGCTTGCTTTTTACTTGATTTTTAATGTAATATTATATTTAATAATATATATAGCCTTTATGATATATTAAATATCACAGAAAAAGGCTTATTTACGTGATATAACTTGGAAATAATAATATTTCCCAATATTATACTGCATAAATACATATACATATATTACAAAATATAGTGTACTTCCCCATCTGATTGATATTTCTCACTAATTCTTATAACTTCCCATTCAATTTAGTTTGTCAGCTTCGTTTTTGATTTTGATTTTGTTCTGCGTGATTTTCAATCGGTGGCGGTGCAACATGGCGTATGCTTATCAAATTAACGAATTACCCGCTTTTACAATGGGTCCCTTCCTGCAGCTCTGTCGTCCGGTGAGGTTTCCCCGATTTTCCCCCCCCCCCCCCACATTTCCCGGAGCCTATGCGGTTGCAATAAATGATAATCGTGCCCGGGAACCGGGGGTAAACCTCTCCCCAACCCACACACCCTCATTTTATGTGGAGGAGAGGCCTTGTCGCTTCTTTTTGATGGTCGCTGCGGCTGCGTTGACCAAAAGTCGTAAATTCCGTTGTTGCCATTTGCCGCAGAAAAACAGCTGAGGGGGTGGGGGAGGGCTAGCCGGGTTGGTGGCAGCAACAATGCAAACAATGCCACAAATGCACAAAATACCCTTCCCAACCGCCCGCCGCCGTCGTCCACCGCTCAACGTTCGACATAATTAAAAGCGCGCGCCGTTTACGCAATTAATGAACTCTCGCCAAATTAGGCTGCGGCAGAGCGCAGACAAGCAAAATGGCCACGACACAGGGACACAGAGACAGGAGCAGGACGAGCAGCAGGAGGAGGAGGAGGAGGTGCAGGACCAGCGGCAATGGCAGTGGCAGTGGCAGTAGCAGGACCCAAATGATAGGGCGAAGGGAGAGGATGAGGGAGTCGAGTCGAGTCCACTGAGCGAACACAAGTACACTTTGAGAAATGTATCCTAAATGTGCTTATTACTTGGAATCACTTTCAATTTAAATCAAGAACTAAGGAGGTTTCCTATATCATCTAGAATAATCCATAAATAACTGCCAATAACAAATAACAAGGAAGCCTTAAAAATGTCTCTAAAAGTAAAGGATAATGAACTTTCAAATACACCCAATTAGGTGTTAAATTATATAACTTTTACTATGTATGATATTCTTTCCTAATTTTGATTAATTGTTATTCAACATTTTTTACCCAAGCATAACAAATATTTTTCCTACCTAACAAAACTAATATGAAACTTCGGAGGCACCAAAGTCAGCGTAAAACTTTATATTTTTAACATAACTAAGATGTTGTTACCTAATTTTGATAAAGTATTAATTAAAGATTTATTACCGAAACATTAAATATATTTCTCGCATATTTTCCTAGCTAACTTTCGAATTTTAAAAATTATTCAGTTCCCTTAAACTATACACCAAGCATTTCCTATTTGTAATCAAAAATCATTTTAATTTCCCCCCTTTTTACTGCAATATAAAATGATTGATTTTTAATGATTTGTAAAATGTTTAAGCAATTGCTTTAAATTCTGCTATGACAGAAATTGACACAGAAATAGTTGAAATAAATTAAAGTTCCAACAATTCCGTAGAGTGGGGCAGTTCTAGTTCTCTAAATTGTAACCAGGCTGTTTATATGAATTAATAAATATATTAAGTCCCTTTAAAGTATCAACAAGTATCTCAAAAAATTGTTAACCCCAATAAATAAAGTCTAGTAAATTTAAAGTCTAGTAAAATTAATTCAAAACACTTACCATATATGCAGCACCTCTGATTATTATTATATTTAAATCCATATTTCCGTTGCTAAAATAAAATAAAATGATATATTTCCTTGCTAAAAATTGAAATAAAATGATAATGCAATACCTGTATTCATCAGTTTTTTTTTCTCTCTGTGTACAAACGCACTCACACAAAGACACTGGGCTTGTGGCTTTCGCGGTGGACGCGGGCGATGGCAATGGAGCTGCAAAAACCGCGCCGCTTTTTGCCGCATTGCAGGAGGCGAACCTTTGTTGCACAAAATGTGAGGCGGCAGTCGGCAGTCGGCCAGCGGCCAGGGGTTTTCCACTTTTCCAGTAAAAGCCAAAAGGGATACCGGAGCGAGGGAGCGGGGGGTGGGTGAGCTACCAGAGTCTCCGTTCGGAACGACCAAACGGTAGCCGCATTAATGGCCGCCAGTAAAACATCACCTAAGCCTTGTCACCACTTCTCCTGCCACACACACGCACACACACAGGTATTTTCCAAAGGAAAAACGTTTAAAGTATAAATTTTGAATAAAAAAAATTTGTTACGATTTTTTTTAGAGTTTAAAAATTACTTTATTTTGATATAAATACTTTAAAAATTTGTGTGTTACTCGACTTTGTTTGTTTATTAAATTCGTATAAAAGAGACTTTAATCCGCACCATAATTTAAAACAATAGTTATTTATATTTATTTACCAAATCATTGGTTTTATTTGTCTTTTATTGATGTTATTCTGAATCGATTTAAATCAAAGAAAGAAAAACACACACAGCAAAATGTAAACAAAAGTGTGTCATACTTCAAATCCATTTAATATTTCATCTTCTCACTTTTTTTTTATACTTACAATTAGGCGAAAAAAAATGTATTACTATATTTATATTGTTGTTTTCTGCTTATGTTGTTTACTTCAAATGTACATCAGTTTTACATTATGTTTATGAAGTGAATAAAAGAAAAGAACTAAAGCGGTGGCGGTGTAGAAGAAGAAGGAGGCACAAAACCAAGGGTTAAACGCGAAACACAAAAGTTAATAAATAAGAGAGGAAAAAAAAATCATAATAATATGTAAATATGTATAATTGAAATGCCTGGCAATAAACAAAACGATTCCTATCGTTTTAGATTGTTTAAATTTCCTTTTTCTCGGCGGGCGTTTGAGTTTGAGTTTGCGTTTGCGTTGCCGTCGCAGTGGAAGTTGTCGGTGAGAGTTTGGTGCCACTCGACAGATCCAAATCACTGGCACTGTTCTGTAATGAGGAAATTGCGGAATAAAAACATAAATATGTGGATATGTGTATAGATAACAGGTGGGTAATGGTGGCTACCTGCTGCTCTCAGCAGGTGTGCCGCAGGCTACACTTCAACTTTCATTATAAATCATTAAATAGTATGAACAATTTTTAAAGCCTATTTCATTTATATATATTAACTATTGCTAGATAAACCCTGGCTAAATCGACTTGTCCGGTGATAAAGGTAATGTAGAACGTACTCTTTAATCAAAAGCTAAACCCACAAAACTTGTACTTTCTACATTTTTTCTTTTTAATTTAAAATTTGAACGAACTATGCTTGAAAAAGATGTTGTCTAACATCATGAATTTTGAATGAAAATTATAATACACAGAATTTCAATATAATTTTTTAACCATATTTAAACGAATGATTGTGCCAAGTCTTCAATGGGGAGGGGGAAAGAAAGCTAAATTCATTGCGGATTAGCCCCTTGCCTTCCTTCTATATTCCTCAATGGCCAGCGTAACTAGTCTTTTGATTGCGATTTGTGGAAATGATGACATCATGCGAACTCCATTGCCAATCAACCCATCCCTCATTTGACGCAGCTGCTTGATGCTCCATTCCCCGCCAGCCTCAATTCTTACCTTCATCTCCTGTCGCAGCTTCATTGACTTGCCCATGCTCTGCAGGCGATAACGCTCCTTGGCCCTCTCCCGGATCTTCTCGGGCACCACCCACAAAGTGGTGGCCATATTCCCGACGAACAGCAAAAGGAACAGGCCGGCCATCACGGACACATGCCATGGTGCCTCCGGGCTATTGGCCAGCTTGTAGAGTGTCCAGGCATTGTATGCCTGGAATCCATAGCCAATGAACAGGAAAGGCAGCAGGAAGCTTAGACCACGCCACATCCATGAGTGGAAGCCCTCAATGGTGATGTCCATGTTGTGACGCTCCCCAAGGGCCTTTAGACGGTAGAGGAGACCTTTTTGGTAACCGAATTGCAGGTATTGGACGATGCCTGCAAAGTTGGAGATGAAAGATGAAGATGGAAATTGCAATGAAACATTATTTCAAAGAGTATTAATTTTGCCTATAAGAGAACACTATTTAAATGTTGTGGAGCCACTCACTGATGTAGACATTAAAGTACATGAACTGCATCCGGAAGATCTGCCAATGCTCGCCTTGTGGCCAAACCAGAAGCACACCGGCGGCCACCGTCGAGATGAAGTGATGGGCACGCCACCAGCCCTTAATCCTGGAACCGTTCACCTTCAGGATGGACTCGCGGATCGTTAGGGTACAATAGTACCATACCAGCAGGAATATGAAGGCCAGCTCCAGGGCTCTGCATGCAAATAAAATAAGGAAAACATAAAAATGGAAAAATTAAAGAGGGGAATGAGAAATGGAAGATGGATTTCGGTGGGGAGTGGCCTCCACCACTCACCTGTAGTTGAATATCAAATTGAAGAAGGCCATTATCAGTCCAATTACGTTGAGTATTAATTTAAACTTTTCATAGTCATCTTTATAGCGAACTTTGTCGTTTCTGTTCAGAATCGAGACATTCACATCGCCCAAGATAATCTGCAAAAGGGAGACAGGGATGAAGACACCAAGAGAAAGAGAGAAAGAAAGTGGAGAGGTCACAAGTGGAATTTAGTGGGCGGACCAGGTCAACTGGCAGTCCAGTCGAGCCAACTTCAAGTCTCAAGTCCATAACAAGACGTGGAAATTGTCGCGCAGGAAAGAACTTTTTACTTTACTTATTTCCACAGTTTCCACTTGGTAAAAAGTTTTTCATTTTTTTTTATTTTTATGAAGAGAAAAGACCCAAAGTTGGAGAAGGAGCAGCTTCCAGAAGGAGGACCAGTGGCCAGTGTTAAGCTGGACTTCTATTTTGAACTCACCTGCAAGTATCGGCCGGATTTTGCTGGCAAGGATTGCTCTATCTCATGGAGTTGCGCCTTGCGCTTCAAGGTCATCTTTTGCAGTTCATCGACCTTCTCTTTGTCCTCCGCAGGAATGGGACCCTTGGACCTAGAATAATTGGTAAAGAAAAGCTTAAATAAATACATCAAAAACAGGGTATTATGCTACGAAATTCTTGGAATTATATTTAAAATCAAATCAAATTTGAATGGACTTTTAGAACTTTTGAATTGTAAGAAAATTATAGAAAATACAACCTCCTTTATCATGTTTTAAAACTCCTATACAATCGATTAGATAATGAGAGATCTAAACTACCGTATCCATATCAGTGGACACATATTTTCTCAATCAGGTTTCCAAGAATGGCATTTAGACTTTGTTCTGTTTATTTTTTTTTATTGTTTTATTGATTGGGCGAATGACACGAGCTTGTTATTTTTTATTTTTCCAATATTGTTATGTAATTTATTCCCGTGTAATTATTTGTTTATTGAACGAGAAGACCTAATAGGCAACCCACTAACTACAAGACCAATTTTCAGCGTCAAAGTTCAATTTAGATGTACATAATTTATGGCCAAAGTGGGCGGGGTTTATAGAGGAGTATATATATATACATATAGTACAAATATGTGGTCAATTAACGGTCGCCATAAACGATGGGTTCCAGTAACATCTATATGGCGCTTCAAAAGGTAAATTTATTATGGCACGACGGCCATTTATCAGGTCGCTTGGACATTTTTTATGTTTTATTTTTAAACAACCTCTAATACCCCGTTGAAGACCGATAGTAAGATAACGTCAGGGCCCCAAAACCAAACCGAATCGAACAAAAATCAAGCGATACTACACAAATGTATAAACATATAATCAAAGCAACCGACAAAGTGGTCCGATTATAATAGTTTCCGCTCGATTTGCCTATGGGAATATGGGATGATGACTGGACAATCTTTCCGAGATTATATACCCTAAAATAATGGGAAATTTCCATGGCATTAAGTACCGAAATTTAAATAGTATTAACATTTAGATTGCGATTTGGGGGTTTACTTTAAAGTTATATAAATTATAGTATTTAAGCAAATAAATTTAATATTACAATTGGTAGTCAAACAATTTTTTTTGTTAAATATTTAAGGTAAGCCCTAAAAAATACAATGTTACAAACAGTAAACAATTTATAAGTGCCCTTGTGAACTTGTATACTATATACTGTCCCATACCTCTAACTCTGTAATTACAAATTACCTGAAATATGTGGACAGTAACAGTATCTATACAAAATCACGCTTACTCAACTCTGTTTGATCATTAGCGGGGTTAGAAAAAATATTTGAATGGCCAGTGAAGCTTGGCAACTGAAAACGATGATGCTAAATGCATTTCAAGCTCAAACACTCAGACAGTTTCTTCGCCAAATACAAATACAAAACACAAAAAGTTAGGAGTCACGCATTTCCGTACTTCACACTCGAAAAATATTTAAAATCATAATATTAACAATAAAATTATTAATATTCCCGAGGAAAGTATATTTTCCCTGCCTTCATCCAAGCAGAAATTAAATTTTATTTTATTTTTAAATTCCCTTGTAAAAAATAAAGGTGCGTATCATATTATTATTATTAAATTATATATTAATTATTATTATTAAAGAGTTTTGTTTTTACTTTTATGAAAATCGGAATACTAATAAATGCCAGAGAAACGATTGTTAAATATAGAAGATCGGTAAGTAAATATGATCAGTAATTAACTCTGATCAGTAAGTATCTATGGCCATTAAGTGACTCTGAACAGAAAGTATCTATGAGCAGTAAGAAACTCTGATCAGTAAGTATCTATGACCAGAAAGAAACTCTGAACAGTAAGTATATATTAGCAGTAAGAATCTATGACTAGTAAGTAACTCTGAACACTGATAAACAATGACTTGCAAATTTTGTAACACAACACATATCTGAGACGTGGCTGGCAGCAGTCACTTCGTTCCGGGGATGTTAGAACAAGTTGGGAATCATATGCACAGGTGCGCGAAATTTGTTTTGGAACAAAGAGCAAGATATTTAAATAAAACTTTGGAGTTATTCTTCGATGTAATTTTTGTGGTACATAAGTCAAGCATGGTGAATCGGTGGACTATATATATAGCTACCATAGGAACAATCGGACGATTAATAGAACAATGATCAGTAATTTACTATGACCAGTAAGTTACTCTGGACAGCACGTATCTATAAGCAGTACGTAACTCTGATTAGTAAGTATCTATGACCAGTAAGGAACTCTGAACAATAAGTATCTATCACCAGTGCGTAACTTTGAACAATAAGTATTTAGGACCAGTACGTAACTCTGATTAGTAAGTATTTATGACCAGTAAGAAACTCTGATCAGTAAGTATCTATGAGCAGTAAACAGCTCTGATTAGTAAGTATCTATGACCAGTAAGTAGCTCTGATCAGAAAGTATCTATGAGCAGTAAATAACTCTGATTAGTAAGTGTCTATGACCAGTAAGTAACTCTGAACACAACTTATCTATGAGCAGTAAGTATCTATGAGCAGTAAGTATCAATGACCATTAAGTAACTCTGAACACAATATATCTATGAGCAGTAAATAACTCTGTTTAGTAAGTATCTATGACCAGTAAGTAACTCTGATCAGTAAGTATCTATGAGCAGTAAGTAGCTCTGAACAGTAAGTATCTATAAGCAGTAAGAAACTCTGATCAGTAAATATCTATGACCATTAAGAAGCTCTGAACAGTAAGTATCTATTAGCAGTAAGAATCTATGACCAGTAAGTAACTCTGAACACTGATAAACAATGACTTGCAAATTTTGTAACACAACACATATCTGAGACGTGGCTGGCAGCAGCCACTTCGTTCCGGGGATGTTAGAACAAGTTGGGAATCATATGCACAGGTGCGCGAAATTTGTTTTGGAACAAAAAGAAAGATATTTAAATAAAACTAAGGAGTTATTCTTCGATGTAATTTTTCTAGTATATAAGTCTAAGCATAGCGAATCGGTGGACTATATATAAACATACATATATATAGATACCATAGGAACAATCGGACGACTTATAGAACAATGATCAGTAATTAACTATGACCAGTAAGTTACTCTGAACAGCACATATCTATGAGCAGTAAGCAACTCTGATCAGTAAGTATCTATGACCAGTAAGTAACTCTGATCAGTAAGAATTTATGACCAGTAAGTGACTCTGAACAGTAAGTATCTATGAGCAGTAAGCAACTCTAAGCAGTAAGTATCTATGACCAATAAGTAGCTCTGAACAATAAGTATCTATGAGCTGTAAGTAACTCTGATCAGTAAGTATCTATGACCAGTAAGTAACTCTAATCAGTCAGTATCTATGACCAGTAAGTAACTCTGAACAATAAGTATTTATGACCAGTAAGAAACTCTGATCAGTAAGTATCTATGAACAAGAAGTAACTCTGAACAATAAGTATTTATGACCAGTAAGTAACTCTGATCAGTAAGTATTTATGACCAATAAGTAGCTCTGAACAATAAGTATCTATGAGCAGTAAGGAACTCTGAACAGTAAGTATCCATGACCAGTAAGTAACTCTGATCAGTAAGTATTTATGAGCAGTAAAAAACTCTGATCAGTAAGTGTCTATGACCAGTAAGTAACTCTGAACAATAGGTATCTATGAGCTGTAAGTAACTCTGATCAGTAAGTATCTATGACCAGTAAGTAACTCTAATCAGTCAGTATCTATGACCAGTAAGTAACTCTGAACAATAAGTATTTATGACCAGTAAGAAACTCTGATCAGTAAGTATCTATGAACAAGAAGTAACTCTGAACAATAAGTATCTATGAACAGTAAATAACTCTGATCAGTAAGTATTTATGACCAATAAGTAGCTCTGAACAATAAGTATCTATGAGCAGTAAGGAACTCTGAACAGTAAGTATCCATGACCAGTAAGTAACTCTGATCAGTAAGTATTTATGAGCAGTAAAAAACTCTGATCAGTAAGTGTCTATGACCAGTAAGTAACTCTGAACACTGATAAACAATGACTTGCAACTTTTGTAACACAACACATATCTGAGACGCGGCTGGCAGCAGTCACTTCGTTCCGGGGATGTTAGAACAAGTTGGGAATCATATGCACAGGTGCGCGAAATTTGTTTTGGAACAATGAGCAAGATATTTAAATAAAACTATGGAGTTATTCTTCGATGTAGTTTTTCTAGTATATAAGTCTAAGCATAGCGAATCGGTGGACTATATATAAACATACATATATATAGCTACCATAGGAACAATCGGACGATTTATAGAACTATAATCAGTAATTAACTATGACCAGTAAGTAACTCTGAACAGCACATATCTATGACCAGTAAGTAACTCTGATATCGAAGTTAGCTTCCTTTTTTTTTAAAGACTAGATTTAAATTTGGAAATATTATAAATAAACGTACTGGATCAAAGGCGTTTTTGAAGCAATCTAAAAAATTTTTATAACGGTTAAAAAGTTTATAAAACTACATACTTTTTCGTAATAACTTTCATAAATTATTTTAAGCGTATCTTTGTTATTTATTAATATTTTTTATTCCGAATTTTGGAAAGTGTACAAAAGCAACAGTAGCAAGCAGAAGTCAAGGGAAGTAACTACCATTTGCAAGTCTCAATTAAAATCCATTTGACTTTGCTAAATAGACAAAAAAGAATACAACAAACAAATGCAAAAACAACTTAGAAAACTGTAAACAAATGAGAAGCAAAGCGTATCTAACAGGTTCCCTGAGTAAGATACTCAGACGCGGGATCAGTGGCAAACAATATGGAAATCGCTTGGTTTAAGCTATTACTCAGCGGATTGCATAATTTATAGTATGTGACTAACTAAATGCGTTCCACGAGGTCGCGTAGTTCATCAAACAGATTGCAACGTGACGACAGCAAACACGCGACCGTTAAATAAACAACAGAATTGAGACAATAAACTCGCGAGCTAAGTCATTTTTATATAAAATAATAAACAAACAAGCAAAAGCGAATCGGCGCCTAATAAAAGTGTCAAGAATCAGATGTTTCATCATCGGCATGCACAATGTATATTGAGTATTTATTTATATAGTCCACATCCGAGATGAGCGAGTGTTTAAAAAACGCGCCACTGCAATCCGAGCGGAAAACAAATAAAAAACAAAAAACAAACACAACACACAAGAAAAAATAAATAAAAACATTGCAAAGCTCAAATCTAAAAGGCAAGCACAGTGGTTCAAAGTTGAGAGGTGGTTTGCATACTCATTTAAGCCCTAGGTCACTTCAAGCTTTAGCTCTTCAAAATAAATAAATAATAAAAACAATAAAAATTATACAAATATTTTAGTTTAGTTACAGTTTAAGTATCTATTATTTGAATTATTATTTATTGACATTTTTAAATCAAAATTTTTTCGACAGATCAAATTTTAATTTAATTAAAAATGAATAACTAAGGCAAAAATTAATTCATTTCACTTCAGAAAGTTTTCGTACGTTAATTAAAAGAAAAAATGAACAATTTTGTCAATTTTTGAAAATTTTAACGATGTAACCCCTTATCTATTTTTGAAAAATGTTTAATAAATTAAAAATATATATCATTTATAGGATCGAAAATGACTGCTTCATCGAATTGCAAGCTTCCGAGTAAAATGAAATACCCTACAAGGGTATACATTTATAGAACTGTATAACCTTTGAAATTTAAATTAATTTAATGAAAAAGTAAAGCGCGTAAATGTGATTTGAACTATTTGAGCTTGGCTTTGACCCACTGTGCACATACAATTATATTATTGTATTTGCCTGGATTGCGTGTTGCCCATGTCTGTGAATGTATCTGTATCTGTATCTGCGTCGGCCTCTGTGCCTCTGATTGCCCCTTACCGCGGTAAGTGTGCGAGTGTGCACCTGTGTGTGATTATGGCGGAGGGTCAAGGACAGCCACTTTGCTGGTCAGCTGTTTAGTTTTCAGTTTAACCCTTGAGTGAAGAATATAGATACATTGTAACCTGGATTTAAAATTCAACAATAAGTACAATAAACCAAAGTCGCAAATCAAATTTAAATACATTTAAAAATACTTTAAACCTTTTGGTTCAGAATTCAAAAATCATTGTAATTGTTAATATATTTAAAATAAAATTGATATTTCCTGATATTTTGTTAAAAGTTATGAAAAACAGCATTTAATATTTGATATTTAGGTAATACTTTTAACAAAAAAAATTAACAATGAAAAATCTGTCTACATTTTAATATTTTTAAGTAAGATTTGTACTCTGATATTTGGTTAAAAGTTATGAAAAACAATTTTAGTATTTGATATTTAGGTAATACTTTTAACCCAAAAATTAAGCAATCTTTAAAGTTTTATTTTTTATTTATTTAATATTTGGCAATTAGTCGAAAAACGGAAATGACTATGTTTGACCCCCTCGCTCACATAGCGTTTAATTTGCAGTCTACTATAAAAAAAATAGGTATTTTTTTATATTTATTTTTTTCACGAGCGTATCGCTAAGTAGGTATTTCATTTTTTTTTTTTTTTTTAATGAGTTTGCGACCAATAAAACGCAGAACCGAAGAGAAGTACTATACACCTGGAAAAATATATAAGCGGAGAGCAAAGTCTGGGGGCTTGACTTTATCAGAAGTTTTATCATCGGACGAAAGAAAACAGTTGTAAAAACACAGAAACACCGTTGTTCCCATGCGATTCAGCCGGTTCTGTTCTGTTCTGCTTTGGAACTACTGATAAGGACTGATTACCCGCCTGACTAATTGCCGTAGGCAAGACTTGTGTGTTACCCCCCTTTCCCGCTTATCGGGGGTAAGTGCTCGAGTGCTGAAATGCGTGTGTTCGTACGATTAGACTGCTCTAATTGATTGAAGTCAAATTCCAATCGGACAAGCAAAAAGCACACACACGGGCACACACACAAATTCGATTGTCGAGTGAAAATGCCCCCGATTTTTAAGGTGTATTGTTTTGCAATATAGTTGGAAATGCCGCTGTACAAAGATCGCTTATTATTAATAAAGCAATATTCTATAGCTACCCATATGTCGTCTAAAAATCTGCGTAATTTCAAGAATTTCTACAAGCTCTGGAAAAGGGTACTGTACCCTCAGTACTCTCGCTTATGTAATACTTTTTTTCTTTTCTTTTTTTTTTAAATAATCGGGGTTGCTGACCCTTTCTGTACTCACTGTCGCAGAGATGCTGTAATCTGGTTCATGCGATACCGTTGATGCTTGATCTCGTTGAAGCATATTTGTTGGTGGCTGTGCAGCTGTTCCAGCAGCTCAATGTACCGCCTGTTGCAGCTCTGAAAGCGAAATTAAATAAATAAAATAATGCCTGAAGGGTGGGAATTTTAATTTGAGTAAATAAAAGCTCGTCGAAAGCACTTAGCCACCAAAAGGGACAAGAGCTTAGGTTTCGGGGGTTCAAATTTCGATTTAGCTTGGGGGAAACTGGGATACCCTAACATTTATATTAGGAGTTATGTATTTTGTGCTTTTATATACATTGTATTACTTAAAAACATTTTTATATTATTATTTTTTAATTTCCTAAAGTTTAAAATAAATACCAAGTTCTGATTTTTATAATTTTTTAAATTGGGTTTCAAGTTTGATTGATAAATATCGAATTAAATAGTTTTAGTTGAAATAGATATTATTATATATTTTTCTCAGAGATTTTGATACATTTTTGTAAGAAATAAATTGTAAACTTTTTCAATAAATTCTTTCTAATCAAGAAAAATTATAAAACAATCATAACATCACTTAAATAGTAACATTTTAAAAAGCTACAAAAATAAAAAAAATACTAATGGTACCAAATGTATAAACAAATTGCGAAACTTCCAGACTTTTTGCAAAGGAAAGGGTATTTGACGGACGCATTATGCAGACGGCAAAAAACTGCTGGCGAATGAGCAGCTGTTTTTTTTCTCTTTCAAGGTGAAAGCGACATAAATATACATACATATTTATATGCATGGATATTTATGTATGCATTACAGTGTGTTTACGCTTATTTTTGGTGACTTTGGCTATTTGTTTTGGACTTTTGATGCGTGTTTATTTACTCATTGTTTATAATCTTACTTACCTCCAGTTCGGCATACTCCTTGTTGAGCTCCTCCCACTCATTTTTCAGCGAATCGATATTCATTATTATTATTGTTGTTTATAGCGGCTTTTCCTGCCGTCCACGCCTTGCGAATCGCCTTTTTCCCCGTTGTACTTTATTCAACTTCTTCCGTTTAATTTATTTATTGTATGTTGTTGTTGTGGTTGTATGCAACAGCTGGCAAAGAAGAAGAGGAGGGATGGTTTTTTTGAGGTTAGGATAGCGGCCGGTGAAAAATCAATTTAATTGTAGTAAGTGCGCGAATTTGTTATTGTTAATTTCCCAACATCAGCTACACAGAGACACACACGCACATCCGCACCACAGATATTTCTCTCCCGCAGCCACACACACACACACGTTGCCACGTTCAACGCAAAACATTAACAAAAAAAAAAAAAGAACAACTCTTTAAATAACAACAACCGTAATTTGCTTTTGCACTTGGAAAATTGACGGGGCAAAAGTAAGCAAAGAAACAAAAGGAAAATCTAAATTATTGCCGCGCGTTTTCTTCTTCGTAATTGTGTTTTTTGTTTGCTTTCGGTTTCGTTTAAATTCTTTAAAAATACATTTTTCCCGCTGGTTGAGCAACGTTTGTTCGTTCTTTCTGTTCCGTTTTGTATTTTCTTGAGCAAAATGCAAAAAGCAGAGGGCCGGAAAGGTGCTGAGAAGGGGAGAGACGAGGCGACGGGAGAAACAACCGACTGCTGCCGACGACTAATATTTTGTTATTAACTATTTCCGTTGCACTTTTGTTTTAAATACTTTGGCACAAACGCACAAAATACAACACAAAAAACCGAAAACAACAACAAACCACACACACGCGCTCTCTCTTCTCTCTAATAGCGGCGGCGAACAAAAAGCGAAAAGCAAACGCAAAGAGAGAGCGCCAGAGAGCGAGCTTCCGAACCAGTTCCATGCAGAGCACATTTTGCATATAGACGAAATTTACTTTAGTACAATGTTTAACTATGTGGTGAATCAATGAACAATACGAACAATAAATTTAGTTAATAAACAACATTACAAGGAACTTAGCCATTGGAAGAATTTTGGTACTTACCTTTAACAAATCGATGAACACATGTTTTTGTTGCTTGGTTGCGACGGCTGCCTTCTGTGAACTGGATCGGTTGGAACCAAGCTGCTCCTCTCCCAGCTTCGACCGAAATCACCAGAGTGGTGAGAGAGCGTGCTTTTTTTTCGCTTTGTACAAGAGCGAACGAAGTGAGCAATGGTGAGGTGAATTTGTTTTTGTGGTGTGTGTCCGCAAAGGGCGCCAAGTTGAAAATGAGTTTGAATGAATGAATTGGTTGATATACAAAAATATATATATACACACGTTCGTCTAAACTAAAGTTCGTTCTGTTATAATTTTGACATACAAATAGTGTGTATCATGATTTATGGGAAATGTAACAATATATTCCCTTAACAAATCTTATTTATATAAATCATGTCGCTAATTTCTTTTTATTGGCAAAATGGCATTATAATTGATTTTGTGTGGGAGTAAACAATAAACACAATAGTAATTATGGTAAAAAAAAACACTCTAACTATGGCGGCTCATCCTACTCCTTGCGCCTGGCCCGAAGCCTCAAAGCCAAATAGGCAAACCCACGGAAACCCACAATTAAAATGGCCAAACCCACATAGTCCAGCGGCAGATCGGCGGCCGAGAAGTTAAGGGTCTCCAGGATGACCTTGCCGGAACTGGGACACGTCGTGTTCGACGAGGTGCAACTGATCTCGCCCGGCTCAACGTCCGCCCACTGATTGATCAGCAGACCCTCGTTGGCATACCGGAACCAGGACAGATACGACAGCCACTTGAGGTAAACCGGAACCGAACCCGAGTTCAGGAAGAAGCCACCAAACAGCAGGAAGGGTATGATCACCGGCGGACCCACAGACAAGGCCATCGAGGTCGAGGAGCTGGCACAGGAAATCAAATAGCCAAAGGATGTGGACACATTCGCCACCAGGGTCACCAGGGCCAAACAGTTGAAGAAGTGCAGCACTCCGGCCCGTAAACCAATCATGGGATAGGCAATGGCTGTAAATACCAGGGGCACAGTAAGGAAGAGTGGCAGTTCGGCGATAGTTTTGCCCAGAAAGTAAGTATCGCAGCGATATAGGCGACTCCGGGCCTCTCGCATAAAAACAGGCAGTTCGGAGGTGAACACCTATTAATTAATTGAAATTAATAATTAATTCATTTGTTTAGGAGATATTCAAGATCTTAAATACTCACATTAATCGTGGCAAAAACATTCTGGAAGGTCATATTCGTCAGGAATAGGAAGATGGCTCCATTGATGTTCATCACGCCCACTTGGGTCAGTTGTTGGCCCAAAAAGATCAAACCAATTAAGATGGCCACCATCTGCAAAGATATTAGATGACTTAGACAGTTGGTATTTAATTTTTAATAAGTTTTATAAATGTATTTTATTAACTTTATGTCTGTTGTTACAATTATAAAGCCTAAACTTAAGCAGCAAAACCAACAAACTGAAAAGATTTTAAGGGAATATAACTTTAACTTTTAACTTTCATTGTTAAAATGTATTTCCAGCTAATTTTGTAATATTACATTTAGAAATAATGCTTTGATAAATTTGTGCTTTAATATTTAATTTAATTTTCTTTTCCGTTCACTAGAATATGGCTCTAATATCCTTCATATTCCTCCCTATTGTCGCCACTCACCGTTGTCTGGATGAGTCGCACTTTGACAAGCAGTGGCTCCTTGAGCACGGATAGCCAGGATCGCCACAGGACTGCTCGGAATTGCATAAACCAGGTGGCCTTGTAGGTGAAGCCATTCTCCGGCTGCTCCAGTGGCTGCTGAAGGCTCTTGGTGGCCAGCAGCTGCTCCATATCCCGGGCCACTTTGCTTATGGCAAAATTATCGCAGATTTTGGCAATACGCTCACGGGATTCAATCTCCCGACCGGGAACCACAGCCAAAACCTGGACATAGAAGTCAGCCGGATTGTAATTCGTAGGACACTGGGCTCCAACGCTGCAAAATAAATGTTTATATATTAATTACAGGAATTTAAATTTGCTCCTAAGGGTTTAAAGCTATACTCACTAGGAGAAGAAATCTACAGCCTCGCTGGGCGTTCCCAAAAAGGCCACCCTGCCCTCGGCCATCAGTAGAATCTTATCGAACAACTCAAATAACTCAGAGGACGGCTGGTGAATGGTCAGAATGACGGTCTTGCCCTTCTGCGACAGCTTCTTCAGCACCTGGACAACGCTGTGAGCAGTAAATGAATCCAATCCAGAGGTGGGCTCATCACAGATCAGCAACGGTGGATCGGTGAGGGCCTCCGAGGCAAAGGCCAGACGCTTTCTCTCGCCACCGGATAAACCTTTGACCCTGCCCGGCACTCCAATGATCGTGTGCTGGCACTTGCTTAGGGATAGCTCCTGGATCACCTGATCCACACGAGCCACACGCTGTTTGTAGCTCAGATGCCTCGGCATTCTGACCATGGCCTGAAAGATCAGATGCTCTCGGGCAGTGAGCGAGCCAATGAATAGATCATCCTGCTGGACATAGGCGCACCTGGCCTGCATCTCCTTGGCATCCACCGGCTGGCCATTGAGCAATCGCATTCCCGAGGGAGACACCTGAATGCCCTGCGGAGATCTAAAGGCCAAAGCATTCAGGAGAGTGGTCTTGCCAGCTCCAGAGCTACCCATCACGGCCAGCAGTTCACCGGGATAGGCCACACCGCAAACTGGAATCAGAAATATTTACTAAATACAACTTAAATTACAAATTAGCTAACTCACCGTTCTTCAGCAGATGCTTCCTGGGCGCCGGAATGTGTCGTTCGTTGCAAAAGAGTCCTCGCGTCCGGTTGACCAGCTGTCGCCAGCCGGAACCTGGTTGGTTCACAGCCCCAAAAATGTCCAGGTTATGCCAGGCGTAGGTGAGATTCTCCGCCAGCTGGCCATTGGTGGATCCAGAACCGGGTCCATCCGGTGGACTGGGTGGTCGCAGAGTGCCATAGTTCTTTGCTTGTCCAAAGCCCTGACCAATGCAGCTCTGCGAAGCTCCACCGCCTTCAGCCTACATCAGGTTTGGAAGAAATTAAAATAAAATTCAATATAGGTTCACACTTGGAGCAAAGACATGATTTAAAATTAAAGGGAAATTATATAAAAATATTAGAAATATATGCTAAAAATATTTGGCAATCTAATAGTTATTTTGTAGATTTTTATGTATTTATATGCAATTAATAACTTTAGTTACTTAAGTAATTCCTTCTGCTTAAAATATCTGACTTCAAAAGGATTTGAAAAGGACTTCAGTGTATTAGTTATTCTGTAGATTTATAATTAATTATTTGTAATTAATGGCTTGATATATATACAGATTAATGGTTGTAAGAAATCGAACTTGAAAAGGTCTACTCCTGGCTTTAAAAAGCTGTATCATACTGATGGGTATGATTTTTTAATTATTTAATTTAATTCTATATTTATTCTGATTAAATGTTTTAATAAAATTAACTTATAAATAAGATATATATGTAATTTCTTCATTTCCCTGATAACCTATTATTTCGAGTGTGTCTTAAAAAGGTTGCAAAGAAAAAAACTTTTTAATTTCACGGCGTTCGTCCATAAAAATGAAGGCGTTTGTGCATAAATCTTGGCTAGCCGGGCTAATCCCTGCACCAGCTCCTGCTCCTGCTCCCGATCCCTATCCCTAACCAACTTGCCCACCCGCCGTGTCCTTTTCCGACGGCGGCGACCCATCTGTTTAATAAAAATGCCCAAAAGTCCCGAGTAGGCGAGGCCTATTTAAAATGTGCAAATTAGGCCAGGCCATAAGCCGCAGCCGGCTGACGACGTCCTTGAAGAGGAGGAGGAGAAGGAGTCCAGAGTCCGGATTGGGTGTCCTTGTGGGCTCACCATGTTGCCACTTCATAAGACAATTGCGAGTGTAAATCGCCGGCATCTTCGGCTTTTGTTTTCGGTGGGCTTTGAGCCCCATCAGCTTTGCTTTTATTAAATATAAAACTTTTAAGGACACTTGGCCATATAAATGAGCCGAAATCCTTATGAATGAGTTTAGTAAAGTGCGTATTTTTGGGCCCTTTCGAGTAGTTTGCCATCAGCGCAATGAATATTTACTACCAAAAGAAAGTGGACCAATTCACTCAATTTACGACTATAAATCCGAATGGGTGGGATTTGTGTTAGGAGGGAATTTTCTAGGATTACGACATTTAACAACATTGAATATTTTTTGATTTTTCGGGTTAAACCTTTAAATAAATAATATAACTGGGAATCAAAAGAAATACATTTTCTTAGGTTAGTTTTAGAAATTTATATATAAAGTATAGATATTATTGATAATTATATAAATGCCTTGAATTTAAAATAGGATTGTATCGATCATAACAAAGCTAAAAATATTCACATTTTTTGAATCTATACTTATCAATATTTTTATATGCTAATTTTTTTTCCATAAAATCAAAATTTAAAAAACTCATAACTCAGTCAAAAATGCATTAATTTTACTGCGGAAAACGTTTCTATGTTAGTTTTTAGTACGTTAATAAATCTGCATACTCAATATAAAATTTAAAAAATTTAAAATATTTGTACTTTTTTTATTAATTATAATATTCTAAACCCTTAAAAAGCTTTGAAAAAACGGACAAACATTTTTTTTTCCTTTCTTTATACATAGAAAGATTCGCCTGTTGATGCTGATCAAGAATATATATGATTTATAGGGTCGGAAATGGATCCTTCACATAATTACAAGCTTTATAAAATTATAGTACAAATTATTTATATTTATTTTAGCGACATTTTCGTTAGTCATAGAATGAGTTTATTAGCTTTTCTATCAACATGAACTTCCATTTTAGCAACTCTCTAGTGAAATCTTTAATCTCAAGTTAATCGGAAAAGTCGGCTCAAGCTTAAGTCGGATGGCGGATTAGGAGCCCCGAAGGGCGGAGGGAGTGATGGCAATTGCCAAACCCACTCCGTCGCCAGCTTTTCCGCCCAGGTGGGGCTTCCCTTTCATAAAGACGGTAACCGAAGACGCTTGCGGTAGGGTCCACTTACCCACTCCCCCGCACATATTTTCATTTTCATTTTCATTTTCATAAACAATTTTCTGTTTTCCATTTGTGGGGTTTCCTGCCATCGCGTCGGCCTGCGGCCAAAGCATAAATAACAGGGATCCACTAATTGGCGTCCAGGCAAAAATACAAAAAAAAATATATAAAAAGAATAAACTTACAAAAAATGAAAGGAGAAATATGTACAAAAAAAAGAAGACAAAATGATGGCCACAATATGGAAAACATTTTATCCGCCGCGCTGCTCTCGTAATAATTTGTATAAATAATCATAAAAAATTAAGCAACAAAAAATGCTAGCAATGAGGAAAGCAAAATCCTTGGCAGGAGATTCAAATAAAAAGCTGACATTCAATAAGAGCCAGGAGAAAATATTAAGAAATAATGTCCACCTAGCACTCAGCGCCCCCGGCTTCTAAGTACAGTGAAGTCTGGAGCTGAAGGATGGTGTTTCATAAGTTTTAAAATTAATGAGGAAATTTTACATTATTATTTAAATATTCAAATTTAGTTCTTTGAATTGAAATGTATCTTATGGCCTTTTTTAATGTTGTGTGCAACCAATTAATCTGCTTCTTATTTAAAAAATATTTTTTTTTAAGAGTAAAGTATATATTAAAGAATATATTTTGAAGGGTTTTCAGGAAATACTCTCATAGTTTTTAACAGATACTTATTCTTTGAATATATTGAAAATATAGACACTCTAAATGATATTAAATTTACAAAGGAATAAATATATAGAAATATAAATAAATAAATATATATCAAATATATATAAATTTTAGGGAAGTATCAGAAAACATTTACTATATAATAGTAGTTTAAAGTAGTTAAAATTTATAGGTAAGAAACCTGGTTAATTCTAATTCTAATTTTTAAATTAATTTAATTTTAAATTAAATTTATTTAATATAAATTGTATATTCTTTAGCCTTTCTTGGCCAGTATTCTCTGTACTTCTGCTGCGCTGCTTTCACCACCGATTCATCTAGAATCTCCTGTCCAGTTTTTTGGGCTGACTTTTGCTTACACAAAAATATACATATATACATATAAATAATAATAATAAAATCGGTTGACGTCGCGAGGTGGACGCGAAAAAATGTAATATCCGTTACGGGCTCAGGAGGAGAGAGAGACGGAGGAAGAAAGGTAGAAAGAGAAAGGAAGACGAACAGCTGGGTGCAAAGGAGATGGACGGCGTCTCGGAGACTCAGGACCTGGCACAAAAAAAAAATTGTTTTCACAACAAATGAGGCCGAAAAATGTTATTAAAAAGTTTCCTTCTCCCAATCCGCCTCCCACAACCTCCTCCTCCTCCTTCACGGGTTCTTATCTCCCGTCTTTCGGTTTATTCTCTTACTTTTCCCTTATTTTCCTTGTTGCCAAAGATGCTACATTTCATATTTATTTAATTTTTTTCGCTTACTTCTTACTTTGCGTGCTATTTCTGAATTACTTATGAAGGAATTTCGCGAGAGCGAAAGAGATGGGGCTATAGAGTGCGTTTCCCACGCCAGATGGCGCTTCGACAGGACGAAGGACGAAGGAGGAGGGACTCAGGCAGGCGGCAGGAGCCAGAAATGTTTTTTGATGAACTTGACAAATTGAAATGACTGAATGAAGAAGCGACTCAATTTGTTGTGTTTCCTCTCTTATTTTCTTTTTTTTTTATAAATATATATATTTTTTATTTTGAATTTTCATTTTAATTTGGTCGAGTGCTTAAGTGAGTGGCTAATGAGTGCACTCAAAAGTCATTCACATTGTTTGCAACAAAACAAAACAAAATTATACGGTGCATGTTTCCCAATAAATTGCCAAAAAATGAATAAAATTTAAAAACAATTGAGCTCACAGACAAAGGAATTTTAAACTAGATAGGTAAATTAAGTCAATTATAAATAAAGGTTATTGTCTATATTGAAAAAATATATATCTGTCTAAAATATGAAGTAAACTGAAAGGAAAATGGCATTCAAAAAGAAATTTGATCATTTAAATAAAGAAGGAAATAATCTAAGATGGTAAAAATACAATTTCAAAGAGATCAAATTAATAAATTGCCTATACATTTATTTGTTTAAATAAATAATAATAAAATAAAAAAAATAATACTATTTTTCTGATACTAATGTGATAGAGTATTTAGGTATTTAAGGTTATTTTTATGTCGTTTTAATATATTTCTTGAAAGATTCGGTTAATTTCTGATATATAATAATTGAAAAAAATTTTAAATATTATTTATTTATTTCTTTTCATTTAAACAATGTATATATAAACGTTTATAAAAGATATTATTGAAATCCAGCAAATAAATTATTTGTAGCCAGCTCATACAGTTTCTTGATTTTGATTTTTAAAATTGACTTGTATTTAATTTATTTTTCCTGTTCCTTTTTTCAAGACATTTTCGAGAAAGACCCTTGGAGGCAGGAAATAATTCCTTAATTATATATACAAAGGTGCTGAGGTGCAAAGATTTCAAAGTGCGATACAAAAGGCACTAGTTTACAAAGATATATGTACATATGTATGTATCATAGAAGCAAATAGAAGATATCAGATGCTGAACCCAAAGCGTGGGCCTAGTCAAATAATGACCCAGATAAGACCAGATTGTACAATATCAAGCAGCGATCTTTCAGATGCAGATACAGATACAGATATAGATAGAGAGACAGCTAAAGATACAGATACAGTTTCAGAAACAGAAACAGATACGGCATCTTGTCTGCCTCCGAGATATAGACACTCAGCAATGTTGTTTGGCCAACTTAAGCCGATAGATAATCCAGCCTACCTTCCACATACCTCACCTCTATATCTCACATTTTTGGCTATGCTTCAGTGAGTACTTTTCGTTGAGTATATCTTATGGTGGAAATAATACAAATTAAGTGAAGGAGAGGTGAAAATAATGCATACTTTTATACCCTTGCAAGGGTATTTCAAATTTAATCAGAAGCTCGTAATCATGCGAAGGAGTCATTTCCGATCCTATAAATCATATATATTCTTGATCAGAATCAACAGGAAAATCTTTCTAGCCATCTTCGGCAAAGAAAAAAAATTGTTTAATTTTTTCAAAATTTTGTAAGGGGTCACATTGTTAAAATTTTCAAAAATTTAAAAAATTCGCAATTTTTTAAAAATGTTAAATGGAGAATGCAGATTTATTAACCTATTAAAAACTAACATAGGAAAACAATTCGAATTGAAATTAACGCATTTTTGGCTTAGTTATGGGATTTTTAATTGTCATTAAAAACATCGATTTAAAAGAGAACCTTTTAAGCTTAGTAATTTTCGATTTCTGATTCGATCCTGTAATTCAATTAAAAAGTTTAAAGCTATATAAACTTAGGTTGCCCGAAGTTAGTTTTCTTTCTTGTTGATAAATATAAATATTAAAAGAGTGTATGGACTTGATATTGAAAATTAAAATATTTAGAAACCATTAGAAAATAAATGTACATTTCCATATTTATACCCTTGAAGGGTCTTTTCAATTTCAGTCACAAGTTTAAAACCAAGTGAAGGAGTCTTTTTCGACCGTATAAATCATATATATTCTTGATCAGGGGAATCTTTCTATGTATGAAGGAAATAAACAATTTTTTTCTTTCAATTTTTTAAAAATTTTATGCACAACTTTGTAAATGAATGTTTCAGAATATAGTTGTAGTTTTTAGATCATTAAAAAGACATCATAAATCATATATATTCTTGATCAGGCGAATCTTTCTATGTATGAAGGAAATAAACAATTTTTTTCTTTCAATTTTTTAAATATTTTATGCACAACTTTGTAAATGAATGTTTCAGAATATAGTTGTAGTTTTTAGATCATTAAAAAAAAATCATAAGAAGCAATAATCAAGCATTAATGTTGGTTTTTCCAAGAATTTAAATATTAATTGTACCATTTTCATTAGTCTTTTTATTTTATTATTCATTTTATTAATAACCAGCACATGCCTTATTCGCTTTCCTAGTCTTTTAATATTATTTATTCTTGCGCAATTTGCGGTTTGCGAATGTTCTCACGATCCGAAACCATATGGTACCAATGGTGCAATCACTTTAAACTCATACTCATTGCTTCCTATAGATGATACTCACATTATTCAAATGCTCGGCGGATGGGTGTTTACTGCCACCGCGAATTAACAACTCCTGATCCTCTTGACCCATCGTTGTTCTATTTCTGATCTATTTCCTGATGTATTCCCTTTCTTCTTATTTTCCAACGGATTTCCCCAAGGGCGAGAGAGCACTCGAAAAAAATACGGCAGTGTTTTATATATTTATATAATTAATTGGATGGAGTAAACCGTTCAGAGCCTCGTCACGAAACCGCTGGCAAAATGCAACTGAAGGCGGACATTGACGTTGGTTAATGCGACAACAGTGGCTAGAGAGGCAGAAAGAGATGGGACGTGCACCCAGAGAAAGAGATGGAGAGAACCGCAACTCTGACTTTTGAGTGAAATGACATTTTGAGTGTATGAGTGAGAGTGAGCGAGGAGAGAGATAGTAGGAGAAACGAGAAGGGAATAGCACTTGATATACCTTAGAATAGGTGATCTTGCCTTAAGAGAATATATCGGTGTAATATCTTTGGTTTTTGGAGATTTTATAAAGCTGTACTTAAGATTTTCATAAAGGTTTAAAAATAAAAATAAAAATATAAAGGTTAAAAATAATTTGAAAATCTGAATTTTAAAATGTTGAAAAATAATTGTGTTACCTTAGGTAATACCATTGTTTTTGGGGGTATCTCTGTAGCCTCTTTCTCTCTCTTAGAATATAGATTAGACTGAGATGCTGTCAGACACCTTCTTATCTCTATCACAGTTCACCTTCTTTTCCCCCATTGTTTGTTAATCCGTCACATTTCGGGAGTACACACTGTACTGTGCATGATTTATCAAACGAATGGTGACTGTTGGTGATGCTTAACCCCTGAGTTCCCCCCAAAATCCCCCAGCCGTTGTTGTCATCGTTAACACTGAACTCCGTTTGCCAGCTTCCGGACTCTGTCCATCGCCAGCTGTCCGGACATTATCAATCTTCATCATCATCATCATCGCCATACGGAGTTTGACAGAGGCTGGGACCGATTCCTGGCGGAACTGAGTGAAGGTGAGGCGAGAGCCTGTCAATATCATTTTCATCGTTTTTCACGACCAATAAGGTAACAAGTTAACCAGCAGATGACTCTCCTTGATTCTCTTAGTAAATTAACTATGCTTTCTTATGTGTTTTAAATCAATTAGGAAGGTATAAGTATTTTTAATATATAGGAAATTGAATCTGGCTAACAGTTTTCTGAAATGGAAGTACAATTAATTTTGAAAAATAAGTTAATCCAGTTTGATGCTGCTCATATATTTCCATCTCGCTTACATTCACCTACAATGGTTCGAAACGCAGCTATATTTCTATCCTGCTTATATTTTTCTGTGATGATTCTTTAATTTGCTACTATATTAATGTTTTTAAAATTAATTTTCAGAGTCTAGAAATTTATTATTATTATTTAGTTACTTCTTATTCAAATTTATAAATTTCAATCAAGAAATTCATGCAGACTAATCTATATAGACTCAAAAAACCTATGTATAATCCCATAGAAACACCTTATAAATATCTTTGATTTGATTTACAAATACCCATCAAGAATTGCTGGTTGGCTGTAATCTAGTTTGAGCCCAATTTAAAGAAGCTCAAAAAGCCGCACAAGGCGAGCGCTGTGTTCGAGTTGTGAGGGATTTTCTTTGTGAGCCGATCAACATTAAGCGGAAAAAGCAGACAACAATGCCAGCTAGTGTCTCTATCTCTCTCTCCCTCTCTCTCTATCTCTCTCTCCCTCTCTCTCTCTCTCTTTTGCTCATTTTCGCTCACTAAATCGCACTCCGACTGGGGTTTTTCTTTCAGTGACACTTTTGGGGCTTCCCCGACATGCTGAGTTTGAGTGAGGCTTAAAGCGGGTTTTGCTCCTGTTAAAACTGTCTTGGCCATCGTTTACTCACTCTAAATGCTATAAACTTTTCTTTACACTTAACAATTGATTGTCACTCGGTTGTCGCTTTTGTTTTTATATATTTTTTGCAGCGTACTAAAAGAAAAGATATGGCATGGGGCTTAAAACCGATTATAAAATGCTCTTAAAGCTTTAGGATTTACATTAATGGTTGTTTTAAATAAATAATAACATTAATTGTAGTAAGGGAAATGTAATAATGAGATTAAGTTGTTATTCTTTATTAGCTAAAAAAAATTATAATAGAGTAGGGTGGTTTATTTAACAATTTTGTGTACCCTGTAAAAAAGATAGTAAATCTAGTAACTCAATCTAAAGGGTAGAAAGTTTCATGTCTTTCTTTTGCTCTTAGTTTTTTATTTTCAAACAAAGCTCACACAGGTAAATCTCGGGAAAGTGAAGGCTGACTTAACCCCCGTCCTGTCTTTAACCCATGCAAATTATTGACGCGGACAGCGGGTTCAATAAATCTGTGTGAATGTGTGAGTGTATGTGTTGGTGGAGAAACTTTTCGCTAATCAGACAGCTTTCTAGTTCATTGCATTGCCGAAACCCCCTTTGGGCCACGCCTCTGTCCGTGACACACCGCCTCTGAAGCCCACTTTCATCGGAGATGCCATAGAGATAGCCTAAACCGATGGATATTTGTACGATATATTGAATTTTCGATTAATTTTTCGAGGGAGATATATCTATTTATTGACAAGTCAAAAAGGAATTGGGTAAAAAATGTTTGAAGTTCAACTCTAAGCTCTAATAGAAATATTTAAATATTTATGAACTCAATTATTAGATAGACGTACAATTCTTAATATATTGATAAAGATGAATCGATCAAAGATAATTATTTTTATAATTTTCTTGACACATCCTTAGCTGTAATTGCCAAGTAAATCAGCGCTGCCATTTGCCAAGCCCGAAAAGTCTATTCCCTGGCTAAGGAGAAAATGGGGTGTGGGCTTCTGTTTTTTAAGAGGAGTTTCCTCAAAAAGGGGTAAGAGGACATTATATTCCGCCATTCGGCGGAGGATAATGTAATAGGGGGGTAAGGGCTGCGGCGGCTGCCAAAGTTTGGGCAACTTTTAAAGAGAGGAATGTGTTATGGGTTCGGGTCACATAGTTAGTTAGTCCCGCAACTTCAAACCAAATGACTGCAGAAGGGGCACGGCCATGGAGTTAAACGTTTGTCAGCCATCGAGGTGGAGATTTATGGGGGCTTTTTTGGTGGCGCAAAGTTTTCCCAAAGATTTTCTCAGGTTCCACTGGCCTTAAATTAGCCGAGATCTTTGAGCGAAGTTTTGCCAGATTTGTTACGAAGCAAATGTCCAGCTCAGAAAGATTTTGGTAAACAAATACGCAAAAGCTTTTGAAAATGGGACATCCGTATTGAATTTATATATATAGTATATTTCCGCATCAATCTGAGCTTTAAAACTCTTTTCAGATGCAAAGTAAACTCTGTGTTGTCACTGTTTTTTTCCTCTTCCAAAATACTTGCACACTTTTTGTTCCATTTTTCACGCCCTCATCTTGCTTTTTATGTATCATCAATTCGATGCTTCCGCTTCCTTCGGCTGATGAATTTGTTTATGCAAAGGACACAAAGGATGCGACTGGGATGGGATGGGGGCCATACCAGTACGGAACCAATTTCAACTTCATGACAATCACTTCAATCTCGTTTCTCGCCTAGTTGGTAGCCATGCAATAAAAACCGAGTGAGATCGAGTCCTTCAAATATTTGGAGGATATATAAAGGATACACATATATGTGTATGAAATATATGCCCTTTTGAAGGGTTCTTTTGACTCCTGATTGAAAGTTGAAATAGCAAAATATAGTTAGTACCTGAAAATTTTAAGCTGTATTTTGAAAACCTATTTTTTAGAAATTTTTTAACAAGTCAAGTGCTTAAATTGTTGGGGAAAATGTGCAAATGTGTGCCAATTTTTTTGTTGTCTATATATTTATATTGTTAAATTTGACTTCCGCTTCCTATTGGAGGACACTCACAGCGAGGGGGCACTGTGTCGAGGATACAACTTTGAGATGGAGAGGCCTATGCGAAGCGGAAGTCGCCATTCGCTTACAGCACGCGCGCGTCTCATAAAAACGTATCAAAACATCCGCTGGGAGTCATAAAAATTTTGCACTCAGACTTTGCTTTTCGCCCGGTTTTTCCCATCCAACACACTCCCCCCCCCACATTTCCTTTTTCCCTCCTTCAGCTTTCTGATTTTTCCTGATGCAGTTTCTAACTTTTTCTCTCTCTCTCTCTACTCTTGGTGTGCCTTTTCCACGTGGGACTACGCGGCGTATGTGTAATCTAATAAAATTTGCTGTTTATGTGGCAACAGGCTCTACTTGTACTCTCTGTTCCTTTCCCTCTTTTGCTCTCTCTCTCTCTCTCTATGTCTTTCTATGTCCTTCTCTTTCTGCCTGACTAACTAGCTTCCTTCAAGTGCTTTCCTTTCACCCCTTTTCCCCGCTTCTTGGCCAAGTTTATCCACGTTTTTTTGTTGTAGCTTCAATCGTGCAACTGTTGCTCTGCTTTATGGCACAATGGCTGAGGATTCAGGACTCTGGAATGCGAGTTAACTGCTGCAAATGCTTGTTGCTGGAGATGGGCTTTATTTTAGCGTGAAATATCGTTGAGAAATATCGAAATTATCTCGGTTTTTCTCGGTTTCTAACTCTACCTCTCTATCTCTCTTTAAACCTTTCTCTATTTCTCTATCTCTCGCTTTTTCTTAATCTCTATCTCTATCTATCCGTATGTCTATCTCTTTCTGTGCATCTCTAGAGATATCTATTTCTCTCTATCTCTCAAGTTTTCTCAGTTTCTAGCTCTACCTCTCTGTTTCTCTTTCTCCCTCTCTCTATTTCTCTATCTCTCGCTCTTTCTTAATCTCTATCTCTATCTATCCGTATGTCCGTATCCTTCTGTGCATCTCTAAAGGTATCTCTTTCTCTCTATCTCTCTTTATATCTACAGATATCTCTTTCTCTAAAGTTTAAACTTAAGTTTCCTTAAGTTTACTAAGACAAAAGTCAGCTTGAGTCCCAAGACAACATTTTTTTGTGTCAAGGTAGTTTATAATAAATATATAGCTGACAAATATACATATATTTATAACGACTATAAAAATTATATTTATTAATTTCAAAGTAAAAACCATATTTACTTTACTCTTAAGATATTCTAAGTTAATTGTCAAATCAAAGCTTGAAGCTCTTTTTAAATAATTCAATATCACATAATTTCAACTTAAATTTTTCCCCCTAATACCATAACACTACTTAACTTTATATGGTTATGATACTTTATTAAATTCACCCTCTATTTCCCATCATATGCTTTTCTGTCTGGTTAGGGTTTGCAGATTTATTTTTTTGGCGAAAACATCGAGTAGAGTAGATAGTGGATCTGGTTTTAAGCGGCTTGTGCCTTAAATACAATTATCTCTTAACAAGCACACAGCTTAAAAAATAAAAATGGAATCGTTTATGGGCACACACACCACACACGCACACACACTGAGATATATTTTTAAAAGTATAAACATATATATAAATATGCATATTTGAGCGGGGTCGAAGCTTATCGATAAATGATTTTCAGGCCACATTTATAGGCGGATATTGAATGGCTGGCTAAATCCCGCGAAATGATGATAAATCCCCCTTCTTAGGAAATTATTTTTTTATTTCTGCACAACAACAGTATTATTAAATATTAAATTCAAAAGATGGTTTTGTTATATATATCTGTAGATTTTCCTTGTGGCTGTCTTGGTGTTACTTTCAATCATTAATCATGACAAATCGGAAGACAAACAGCAGCCAGTGACATTTGCCGCCTGTTGCAATTTAATTAGATTAAAAATGCATATAATTTATCAAAATGCAAAAGTATGAGAATGTTGGGGTATGAAAATGATATGAAAATGGGAAATGCCACATGTCACAAGACATAGGCCAGAGTAAAAGTAAAATCCGAGGCTTTCTCCTGTCTCCTGTCACAGATATGTATATACATATGGCAAAAATAATTTAATTGCATTACAAGAATAAAAGGCGATGGAAAGATAAAAACAGCACACACACACATAAAAAAAAGAACAACAACAACAACATAAATAATCAGCAAAGTGAGTAAATATGCATATGAAAGGAGTGTAATGACAATGAAAATGCGTAGCTAATTAGCAAACTGACAGCACAAAGGGGAGAAAATGGGAAAAATGGGTGAAACTCAGAAGGGGAGGGAGTTGAAAAAAAAAAGCGGCTGTATGTGAATATTACGTATACGCACCGTTAGACAGGGCAATGAATTATGCAAAAATATATATATATATATATATATATATATATAGAGAGAGACTGGGGGAGATCCTTTTGTTATTTAATTTTCATTCATTCTCATTCTCATTTTCCCGTCTTCGTTTTTTCCCCAGTTTCTTTCTTTTTCCTTTTTTTTATTCTTGCCGCAACATTTGACATTTTGTCACATTTAAAAAATATTACAAAGGTTCAAGGGAGAAGGTGCTGTGCGATATAAGCCACGTACTAATATGCCATCTAATTTGTTATTCATGTGATTTAAGCGCGTCAAAGAAGATTAATGACTGAAAACGCGCTCGGCACCAAATTGAAAAGTGGCAAAAAGCCAAAGCAAAGCTCATAATAACAAAAGCCAACAAGGGGCGACGGGATGCAGTGTGATTGCGGTGTCTAAGGGATAATTTAATAATACCCAGATTGGTTAACCCCTCGCCAGGCATCGTCCTGAAACGTCCTGTCCCTATCCCTATCCCCCCCATAGTCTCCTTAGTGGGTAGCCTTAATGAGGAATAAAATTCAATTAGAGCACTTTGCGATTAAACCAATGAGCGACTGAGACGTCGAGGGAGAATTCTCTGCAAGTATTTAATATAGCGCTAAATTAAGGCATATTTAAAACATTAAAAAGTAGAGAATAAGTATTATTTAAGCAAAAAATCAGCTGGCTAAAGCAGTTGTATCCGTTCAGGTATGTGTTGCATACTTTTGAGGGAGTAAGTGGTTAAAGAAACAGCAGTGAAAATATACTTTTAGTTAAAAAATGAAATCGAAAAGAAATATATAAAAATATTATTATATATAAATATATATATTTTATATAAAATAAGTTTCAATGAGCGACAAATTCTGCCTTGGAATAACCGAAATTCTAAGAATAAATAATTCTTTTTATCGATACAAAAGTTGTATGCTGCATTATCGAAAATTAAATATATATAAAAGAGTATTTTATTTTATATTTAAATATATATAGTATTTTTGTATATAAAAAATAATATCATAAAATTCGAATGTAATTTATTTAAACAATTTTTATAAGAGAATCTTTTAGTAATATTTAACATGTCAGAACTTTGTTAAAAAATATTTTGCTAATTAAAAACTTATTTCAAATAAATAAATAATCAAATAAATTTTTTAAGCTAAAATAAATCAAATTAAATTGATCAATTTAAAACATAATGAAATTTGAATGTAAATTATTAAATTAACTTTAATAAGGGAAGCTCTTAGTATTATTTAACCCGAAAGAACATTGTTAAAAATAAGTTTTGCTAATTAAAAGCTGAAATAAGATACAGTTTAGTTATACAACCATTTAATTTGTAAGCAATTAAGTAAATTTAAATAAATTAATTTAATTTTATAAATTTTTTAAATATCCTGCTTTTTATTTTAGGTCAACAAAATCGTGGCAAACAAACAATGGACCAAAATATGTCTTCGTGGAAACCGAAATTAGTTGAAATTTGCAGTGCCAAAGAAGGGGGAGCAAAAGCAGGAGGAGCATCAAGAGCAGGAGCAGGAGAAGGAAGAGGCAGGAGCAGGAGGCAGGAACAGGAGGCAGGAACAGGAGGCAGGAGGCAGGATCTGTTGGAGGAAGTGCTGGTTCCATTGTTGGTTGTTGGTGGAAGTTTGCGTGCCGCAGCTATTAGCTTTTGTCTGTTTGCAAATGGCTTTCGCACTGGCTCTTTGATGCGGTCACTCGGTGTGGGCGAGGTCAAAGGTTGCGGGGGTTGCAAAACTTTGAGAGTTCTTTTCACCGCAAATTAAAGTGCACAAAATGCTAAAGTTCTCAGTGAAATATTTACGAGACAGCCGGCGGAAAATGGGGAAAATGCGAAGGCAAAGGTCCCATTCTGCTCGTCACCGTGCTTGAAAAATAGCTTTGTTTCAATACCCAAGAAACTGGTTGAGGGAAAACTGGCCGAAGGATTTTCTGCGGTTTTTCCTATACCCTAAACTCTCTCACCTTCCCCTCTCCCCCTCTCACCCTCGCTCCCAGAAGCAACAGCTTCGCAAAAATTGCAGCCATCGCTGCCGCCTGCATTGAGGAAGCTAAGCTCCGGTTATTTTCCCACCGGAAAACTCTTCATCTCCCCCCCCCACCGAGGCTTCTGCCCCCGCCTTCGTCTTCGCCGCTGGGAAAGTCTTGAGAAAATGTGCGGTTTCTGTGGCTCCTACTTGAGAAATCTAATTAAACAAATAACAAAAGCTCGGCTTGGCAGTAAAATCTACTCACTAAGGGATATTAATAATAAGTTTCGGTTGACTGTACACACGCACAACTTTCCGGCCGAAAATAATTCCAATCTATGAAAACTTTTGGCATGCGGTCAATAAGTTTTGCCAATGGCATTGTATGCTTCCAGCCTATTATCATAATGTTTCGTTTATATTGGCCAAGTGGTTTTCCAAGTGGAGTTCCTCAAAAACCGTTCAAAATGGGGTTTATTAATGGTTCATTTATTGGAGAATTATTAAGCCTGAAATCCAGGATGTATATAAATTATTTCTTTGGAATCATTGAATGAAGTAGATAAATTGTATAGAAAATAACTAAATAATTACAAATATAAAATATATGCAACACATATATTTGCCTATGCAAATGGAATTTGTATATTAAATAAATAAAAATCCTAAAATCTTCCACTTATGATTTATTGCTTTTTGCCATAATTTGGTTTTAAAGAAAGTTGTAACCGGAAAGGAAACTTACTTTAGGCAAAATTTATATACCATTGCACCAATTGAATTAGTGGATCGTACCGAAAATAAATCATAACAAAGCTTAAAATATTCACATTCTTTGAATCCTTATTTATCTATGGCAATTTTGTCCATTAATAAAAATTTTAAAAAATCATAACTCAGCCAAAAAAGCATTAATTTTAATTCGACAAGCAGTTTTTTTTTTAGTTTTTATCAGGTTAATAAATGTGTATACTAAATTTTACATTAAAAAAAATCAAATTTTTTTCCAAATTTTGAAAATTTTTACGGTGTAACCCAATTCTCTTTTTATTGTCAAAAAATGGGAAATTTCAGAAAATTTTTTTTTTCTGCCGGAAATAGCTTGAAAGATTTGCCTGTTGATGCTGATCAAGAAAATATATTCTTTATATGGTCGAAAATAAGTTCTTCACATGATTAAAAGCTTTTGACTATAAATTACTGACTATATATTACGTATACGTAATTACGTATACGTAATTTTTCGAACTATAAATCCCTGAAATAAGATATAAAACAGAAAGGAAGTTAACTTCGGCATGCCAAATCTTATGTACCATTGAAGTTTGCAATTGAATTATAGGATCGAATCGGAAATCGATTATAACTAAGCTAAAATATTCGAACTCTTTGAATCGATAATTATCAATATTTTTATATGACAATTTTGTCGACAAATTAAAATGGAAAAAACTCATAACTAAGCAAAAAAAAAAAATTAATTTCAATTCGTCAAGTGATCGTATGTTAATTTTTAGCAGGTTAATAAAACTGCATACTCCATTTAAAATGTGAAAGTTTGGTCAATTTTTTTAAATTTTAACAATGAAACCCCTTTCCTTTTTTTAAAAAAATGTAAAATTCTACCAAAGATATCTTGAAAAATTTGTCATTTGATGCTGATCAAGAATATATATTCTTTATATGGTCGGAAATGGCTTCTTCACAATATTTCAAGCTTCTGACTAAAATTTAAATACCCTTGCAAGTGTATAAAAATAAATCAGCAAATGTTGCAATTTCTTTTTAATTCCATCCAGAGATTAACTTCAATTTCTTTGGATTACATAAATGTATCTTCTGGCAGATGCAAATACAGATACAGATACAGATACATACTTCCATTAAGCCGGAAGCTTTTATCTCCACTTCACCTTCTTTGATTATAATTTACTTTTTGGTTGTTATTTTCCGGGCGCACTTTTCCGACTAACACTCGTTAAGTTTCAGTGCACGGCCGTTAGGTGGCGCTTTATGGGATACATTTTCTCAGAAAACAGCATTTTCCATATGCCTGTAAATACACTGATATCAGCGTATTGATAAAAGAAATTAAAAGTAGTTTGAAAAATAACAAAAAAAAGAAAGAAAACGGAGATATTTAAATTGAAAATTTTGCTGAGCAGAAAATGCGTTTAATTTATACTGATATATAATGTATTTCATTAAATTTTATTGTAATTAAATTGTTATATTGAACATAAGGACCTAAAACAGCAACTTCCGATTAATATGAAAATATGGTTGGTATTTAAATTTCTTCCAAAAAATTTGTGCTAATTTCCCTCTAAAAACTCCCTTAAAGCTTCTATATTTTTAAAAGAACTCTAATTTTCTTGCAGTGCTTAGTTCCAACCTGACTTATTACCGGCAGAACAGGAAGCAGGACTCCCGACACTCGCACACATGGGCTGTAAAAATGAAAATGGCGCTACAAAAATGAGAAATGAAGAATGACAACATCAAATTAGCTTCATAAAAATGTCGACTGCGCTGCTCCCTTCCTGGTTTCTGCCGGCTGCCTCTTGTTTTTTTTTTATTCTTGTTATTTATTTTATTTTTTTTTGTGCTGTTTCCTGGGGGGTGTGAAACAATACAGTTTATAAAAATGAGAGTGCAAAAATATTTTTATGATAAATGACTGTAAACGAGCACGTGAAGCGACAAAGCGGAAAAGGGAAAGCCAAGGACATTCCATAGACATAACCGTGCTGCTGTCAACCACACACGCACATGCCAGGGTACCCGCACCCGCACCCGCACCCGCACCCGCACACACACACGCACACCCGCACAAGGACATCTATATGACAGGAGAATTTTCGGCGTCGACGTTGACATTGACGCCATTTCCGGCCGACGAGACGCGACGCGACGCGACGCGTTGCGAGGCGAGGCAAGGTATGCCATGCCAGCAACAGTTGTCCTTTGTCGCTCCTGCTCGATTTTTCACCGCTCCACTCCTCCCCCTCTCCAGTCCTGTCCTGCAGGATTTTTCCCCGAATTGTTGCAACCCCAGCCGCCACTCTGCCTGCGGCGACATGTGTCATACGCACACTGATGTAACCTAGCCGGGTTTTATTTTTATATTTCTTTCTAGCTTTCTTGTTTTTTTTTTTCTTTTTGTATCCTTTTTGTTGGCTTGGCGGCTGATAGATGGCAAGTTTAGCGATCTAGTTGTCGAGTTGACGCGATAAGTGAATGGGGAAATAACATGTACTTGGCAAAGCGGGAATATGAAATATATATATATATATGCATATCTCAGCGGTTTTGAAGAGTATGAATTTACGAAAAATGAAGTTTTAAAAGAGCAGAGACAGGACTTGTAAGTTGCCGGGAAACTAAGTAATAGATCTTGATTATGGTTGGGATTTTTGTTACTGATTTTGAGGTATTTTAACATTATAAATAATGTAAAATCTAGAACTAAAAGTACTAGTATATATCCTTTTAGTGTATTAGTTGACTTGCTTTATGTATTGCCATTAATTTAAGGAATACTATATAATACATTAATAGCATAACTAATATTTTGAGAGAATCCACATATTACCATACTTCAGTTTTAGTTTTCCTACAAAATCACTTCAAACTATGGTAATGGATTTTATGGTTACTTTCTAGTTGAGATTTAACTTAAAAGTAATTGAGGTATTTCTGAAGCTAAATATTAAATATATATACCCTTAATATTATATAAAATTTTTTCAGTAAATTTTTGCCTTTAGTTTAAGGTCATATTTAAATTCTAATAATATTCCTTAAGTTATTCATGATTTGATGTGTAATTTCCCACGAATTGAGATATTTGCCAAGACATTATAAATTATATTTTTAATATTATATAATAAATTAATACTATACAAAATATTTAAGACAAACACTTACCTTAATTTTTCCCATAAATTCATATTAAACTATGTCTTATGATTCCTCAGGACTTTATGGACACTAAATGGAATTAAGTTATTTCTGAAACAAAATAAAATTGGAATATTTAAAACAATCTTTATAAATCATAAATTTAGCTTAAAATCAACTATTAATAAATGAACTCAATATAATTATTTAATCTATTTAATATCTGAGACTTCAACGGACATGAGTCTCAGTCTCAATGCCGTAATTTTTGGCTTTTAGGTTTAAGCTGAAATTGTTTTTTTTTGCTTTCCATAGACTTCAAATGTAAAATTATTTAAGACAGTAACCAAAATATGAAGCAACATTTTAAGACAATAAAAAATTTCCTTATTATTATTTATTTCATTTTTAAATAAAAACACAAATATCTTTGGGAAAAGAGCAACCTTCGCGGGCAAGACACGTGCCAGCAGGCAGGTCCTGTGAGGCTGGCGCATTGACACTAGAGAATAAGTATAGATTTCCTAGGGGATTCCCTGATTGTTTTTAATTAATCGATTAAGTGGTTTCGAAATGCCCCACGATTTCCCAGCACTTAGCGAACACAAGTTTCTCCCCAGGAGCGAAGGATGCGATATCAAAGGACCCTACCATCCACAAAGGTGGCACACAGGGACAAAGGCGTTGGGATTGCCTGAGCTATGGCCCCCCGCCCCAGCGTCCACAATCTTTCTCGACTTTTCCTTTATGAGGGCATGTCAAAAAAAAAAAAGAAAAACAAGAAAACGAAGAAAACACCAGCAGCCAACGTGGAATAAGATTAAAGAAAAAAAGGCAGAGGGGAATATATATAAAAACGACTTCCTCTAAGACGACGCTTTTAGCTAAATTGCGACAAAAATGAGCAATGAGAGTGTAAGGAGGGGGATGGAGGGGTATCAAGAGGGTAGGGGAGGGGCGGAGGGAGACAACGACTAAAATAATAAAAGAACAATGTCAAAAGAAGTTGGGCCCATAAATAAGCTCTCAGGCCCTTCCTGTGCCTGTTTTTCATACTAAAGATGTCAAGATGTTAGCATCCACATATTTGCACAAGTTTCTATTTTCAATAATAAATAATAATACAAAAATAATAATAATAGTAAATATATATTTTATATTATATATAACATATTTATAAAAATATAATATATTTATTATATAGATGGGCAGATGGACGGACAGACGGACATGGCTAAATCGACTCGGCTGTTTATGTTGATCAAGAATATATCTCTTTATATTTATTTTATTTATGTATTTAAAATTTGGCACCAGTCATGATCAGTTTGAAAACTATCGAAATGGAAAGAAATCAATAATCGATAACAATTTATAAAAAAGTATAAATACTTTTGTGGATATCATCACTATAAATTGCTGTATCACTTTAAAATTTAATTAAGTAATGGGATTTATAACAATATGGGAATTAATTGATAAATAAATGCATAGCTAGCAGAGCTGAATCTACCATCTTTATATATGCATATGATATAATTGCTATTACTCAGACTTACCTAAGTGGAGGACACGTCATTATTTACTTTCTTCTTGTTAACATCAATTAGAGTAATCATGGCATCGAAGATCACTTCCTGGTTATTCAGTTGCATTCCATTGGCCACGTCATTCTTTTAAGGTCGAAGGGTAATCACAATCACTATCACTACCGATGTTAACACTAGGTACCCCTAGGACAGACTGAGGTCGCGGCGATCGAAGCGCCTCTATTTATACTTCCCGCAAGAGAACAGAGAAAGTTAGAGCGAGAGAGAGTAAGCGATAGGCAGAGAAACAAACAGAGAAAGAGTTAGCTCTGGAGATGCACAGTGGGAGTTAGATAGAGAGAGTAAGAGAGAGCGAGGCTGCTAGAGAGGGAGAGAGATGCTAATGCTGATCAAGAATATGTTAACTTAACATAATAAGAGCGTCTCTGACTAACATCATAATTCCCTGCAAGGTTATAAAAAGTATTCCTAGTTTCACCAGGGATATCGCATTTGTTTTAACACTATAATTGGCAACTTATGTAATTACAAAAAAATATGTTAATAATATTTTAATATTTTCTTAATAATATTTTAAAAATATTATAGATTCAAAATCTTTTTTCTTTTCCTTTTTTTGGTAATATCATCATCTCATTTCGTTATTAAATATTATTTACTACCTATCTCCTATTGTGTTGCCCTGTATAGTATTTGCGAATGTGTGATTAGGATAAATGTGCACGCTTCCAAATTGATGTGGTTGTGTGCCAGGGTATATGTGCCTTTGTGTGTGTGTGGATGGGGAACCGGTAGCGGATATGCGCTGCAATTGTCATCCAAGGTTCAGACCCAAAATGCGTGCCTAGGTGGGCGCCATCATAATCATTATCCGTCCTCAGCTGTCCTTAACACTCACCCTGACTTTTTCCCTGCTCTTCATGTGGTGGTGATTTTTCCGCCCCCGCCTGCCCCACCTGGCACTTTTCTTTCGATTTATTTGCGCATTTGTTTGCCTTCGTTGGCACTCATTCATATCGTAAACTCATGCCACAGAGCTAAGAAGACACTCACATATGCTCCATTTTCTTTATTAATAAATACAGCAGAGAGGACACCAGGACGGACGATGGGGTAAATAGTTACATCCCCTGGTCAGAAATCACACACATATGTATATACATATATGAATCATTCATCTCGCCTGCTGCTGATTCATTCATAAGTGAATAACTTTCAGATTCGGCCAGGCGAGTGAGTGAGTGAATGATTAAATGCATTCGGTTGAATGATTCATTTGGTGGTGTGACAGAAATTATTTTGATTAGGATAATGTGAAGTTATTTTGCCTTAATTTAATTAACTATAATATAATTTAATGAACTTAATTTGGAATCTGTTTAGAATTTACAAAGTTAGGTTTAGCTTTTATGTTATTTTCCTGTAATATATGAATTTAATTAAATAATTCTGGGATTTAATAATTTAGGTTCTTTTACCTTTAATGTTATTTTTTTATTATGCTATTTAACAGTTAAAGCCTTGAATATATACATTTGCTTCGTACTTTATACTGCCATTCCATTTCCTGCTTTTGGTGTGGGGGTTGGGTGATGCTTTCTTCCTGTGACTGCTTCCCTCACCGTCTGTCTTCCGGTGAAGGGAAGTCACCTCGTCCCTCCGTCCTGCTCTTATTTTCTCAGCCCCCTCGGCACCTATTTGCGGCTGTCATTCAGCGAATTTCCGCCTGTTCACAGTTAATTGCGGCTCAGCAGTTAATCGTCATTACGGACACATGTGGGACATACCAAGCAAGCACAGCCATACCTTTGGGAGGAGGAGGAGGACCGCCCGCCCGCCCACGCACTTCCGTCAACCGTTGACCCCCTCTGAAGTCACCTTCTCCCCTTCCATGCCCAACAGATCCTGCCGCATATCACTTACAGGCTGCTCTGGGATGCCGTTTGTCTGTTTGCGGTTTTGATTGTCACTTGATGTGTTGTGATTATGATGTGTGTGAGTGTGTCTATCTAGGGGTGTGTGTGTGTGTGTGTGTGTATGTGCACACCCATCTGTCTCTAGGTCCCCAATGTGTGTGTATATATGTTTTGCACCCACTAATGTGGTGATTTGTGTAAATTTGCTTGTCGAATGCCCTCGATTATGTTAGCCCATGTTTGACAGGCTTTTTTTTGCCTTTCACTTCTAGCCTCCGCCCTCCGCCCTTTGCCCTCTGTTAGCTTATTTTTTTTTTCTTTGTTTCCTCCCCCCCCCCATCCCCCTGGAAAAGGTCTCCCAAATTTATGCTCTCACCTGCTGCCGCCAGCGAACGAACACACATAAAACTGAGGTAAAGGTACAGGTAAAACGGTAAAGGAAAATCATAATTTTGTGCTTTTTACTTCTTTGTTTTTTAAGTCAAAGTCAAAGAAATTTAGGAGCACTTTCCTCCTGGTACCAGGTAGGCGGCAAGGCAGGCACCAGGTGCGTTCAATGCTCTCGACAACTTTAACACTTGCCGAGGAAAATCCAGTGGAAACAATGTTACTTTGAAGGGGCTTTTCTTTTTTTGTTTGGGATGGGACGGGACGGGAAATTTGTCAACGAGCTTATCGGGATTATATATCTATCTTATATAGTATATTAGGTAAAATAGTAGATATTGATAGGCTTAATTCACATAAATCGACAAAGATCTTATTGTGAAGTATGGTTTATAGCTATCAGTAGTTCCAATATTAAATATTAATTTATAAGTAATTATTTAAAGAGTTTATGAACATGATTTTGAAAATTTAGGTTTTTTAGGAACCATTAGAAAATTAATGGACAATTCTATATTTATCCCCTTGAAGGGTATTACAATTTCAGTCAGAAGCTTACAATTAAGTGAAATTAAGGAAAAAAATGATAAAAATTTTAATATTTTTTAATTTTGATTCAAGTATGCAGATTTATTAACCTATTAAAAACTAACATAGGAAAGCTTTCCGAATTAAAATAAATGATTTTATAGCTGAGTTATGAGTTTTTTAAATTTTGATTTTGTCGAAAAATTGGTCATATAGAAATATTGATATATTCAAAGCATGCAAATATTTTAAGCTTAGTTATGATCAATTTCCGATTTGATTCTATAATTCAATTGTAAACTGCAAAGGTATATAAACATGGGCTTCCTGAAATTGTTTTACCTTAATGTATTATTGATAAATTCTATATAAACATATACGCTACATTTAGATTAGGATTATAAATTTAATTGGTAAAATGTTTTCCCAATTTTTAAATTTATTAGTTCAGAAATTGTATTGTATTATTTTTCGACAGAATCTGTTAGCTTAAATATTTTATAGCAAAATTTTAAACCCTTTTTAAGAGGATTTTTAAATAATAATTATTATATTGTAAGCTGGTCATAATTTATTCTTATATTTCATTGTATAAATTGCAGATTACCATATCTTTAGACACCTTTTAAAGGGATTTTTAAAGCAAAGTATTTTCTATAGTAAAAAGCTTGATTTTTAGCTTAGAATATATGCCAGAAATACCTTAAATATATATATTATATTCTCTCTAATTAGCGCTCTTTGGAATTTATTCCCATTTTGCCACACAATCAAAGAGTAAAAGGGACTTGTCCAAAGGTTAATTGTAACGAAATTAGCTTAAATAAACATGCACAAAAAAATATTTGTAAAAAAAAGGAGGGGAAAAATAATTTAGCTGCAGTCCTGTGGCACTGCAATAAATGCTGCCATGTTGCCGTCAAACAAAAGCAGTGCAATTGAGCAACTTTTTTGTATATATGTTAGTATATGTAGTTATATATATATATATATATATTTTTTTTTTTTGTTGTATTCCTTCCACCACGTGTTTGCTATCTGTGCCACACAGTCGTCTTTTTCCCCCACCTCCAGGACCTGTCTGCCTGCTCCTGATCCTGGCACTGCTCCTGTTCCTTCTCCTGCTCCTGCCACTGTCTGACAGCTTGCCTGTGCATATTTGAATACCCAACATGGCTCATATTCAACTAATTAGGCGAGTTTTGCAAATACATTTTCATTATTGTAATTTTGCACAGTCGAAGGTGGAGCCAACAGAGGGGGGTGAGAGGGGCCTAGTGTGGGAGGAAAAACGAAATACAAAAAAAAAATAAAAACTGCAGTAGGCAACATGCTGGCAAAAGTTTTCCATATGTTTGAAAAGGGGGGTAAAGGGGCGCCCCCAAAGGGGGTGTTTTAACAACTGGCAGGGGCTTATGTAGAAGGGGGGAGGGGAAAACAGACACCGACACATGTAGGCCGAGGCATTTGCATTTGCAAAAATAAAAAAAAAAATAAAAAACAAAGACACAAAAAAAATTCTTCGAGGTAAAATGCAAAAATACAGAATGGTAAAAAATGCAACTGCAAAATGCAAAAAATAAAAAAAGAGTCACAGCAAAATCCAACTCAAAATGGCAAAGGAGCTCACGTCACAGACAGAGACAGGACGAGGATAAGGTGGTGCAAGGGTCTAGTTGAGTTTTTTTTTTTGGGTTTCGTGGGGCAGACACCGGTGGTTTTTCACACTGAAATCGTCCCAGACGAGAGAGAGAAGGCGACTTCCGGTGAAAGCTGGAGCAAGAGAGATAGAGAGATAGAGCGAAAGCCTGCAGAAAATTGCGGCCATGCGAGTCGAGGAGGAACTGTTCAAATTAAATGTGCACACACGCAAGTTGATTAGCATGATATAATTAAAAATGCAGACCCACTCACATTGTCTTCCGGTAAAAACATTTCAAATTTAGAGTGCCCAAGATAGGTGCAAAAAAATGTGACCAAATAGTGAAGTAACTAGAGGTAAAGAAAATACAAAATAAATGAGAGTTTTTGAAGGGGATTTTTAAATAATAATATTATTATAATAAAATATGCCTACAAAATAAGTGTACGTTTTAGAAAAGGATTATAAATTTGCTTCCTATTTATATTATTTCTATAAAGATTTATGTAACAACTGATTCAACATTTAATTTCAAAGCAAAGGATGTACGTAAAAACCGTAGTATGTCCGTGTAGATAAGTGTCATAGATGCACCAGCCAAACAACCTCCTTAAAATGCAAATAAGCCATCAAAATTAATGTTTTTCCAATAAAATAAAGTAAGAAAAACTTTCTTATCTCATAAAAATATTGTTCAAATTTTGTTCAAAGATCCTATGAGGTATGCCCTGCTTAATTGCCATCAACCGCAGAGATACCATTCCTCCGGCGCCTTTCTGTGTGATATCTAATCTGCTTGGACTACTGAAAATTCTGCAGTTGTTCGTCCTTCATCCTCTGTCTTGGTCCTTCGCGCTTTTACCTCTCTCTCTCTCTCTCTGAGTTTCAGAGTTGCCTAAGCCCAAAACCATTAACACTTGTTTCTGTCATTTTACATGAAAAGCGGAAGCGCTTTTGTTTCTGTGAAACAAACAAGTTTCCTTGCCACTGCCAACTGGCAGCTCGCAACTCGCAACTGCCCCAAAGCCTAGTCAGATTTTCCCGCCCATTCCACAGGCTTCTTTTTTCTGGCTTTTCTTTTTTTTTTTTTTGACATGGGTATCCGTATCCTAGATCCATTCCTCTCTGGACTTTGGTGTTTGCTTATTTGCAAGCTGCAAGGGAAAATTCCAAAAGCTACTGAAGCCACGCACTAGACTCTATTCTTTATTAAAGGGAAATTTAAATAGTACTAAAATGTAAAGTGAAAGTAATTTAAGTTTTATTTGCATTAAGTTTGTCTCAAATAATAATGGTTGAACAATCAAAAACTAGAACATATTTAATGTAGTTTGAAGTGAATATATAATTTATGGTGTTTCTTCTAAATTAAATATTAAAACAGAGAGAGAGAGAGAGAGAGAGTCTTTAATTAGGGTTTTTAATTTATGATTCAGATCAGCTTAAATTTTCGGTTCTTAAATATGCCTTTTATCTTCTTATTTCACCAGCTTCTCGCGGTGTGACCAGCTATGTATTTGATTCCTATTTTAAAATATGACCTTAATTAATACTCTCGAAAATGCTTTACATAACTACTTTAACCATTTGTTTATTTTAATTTTGAATTTAATAATATTCCAGGGACCCAACTGGAATGTCAATTTATAAGAAATCTAAATGTTTCCTTTCATTTCATTAGGGGCTTAGGACCCTCGGTGGAGGCATCATTCTGTTAAATACTTATGTGTACATTACACGACTGTCCTCCATCGGACGTAGGGAAAGAGTTTTTCTGGACTGGGCTTGGCATGTCAGTTAACTGGATGAGGGTCCTGCTGCCTCTAGTCTCCACCCACATTCACATAAAGTTTTTGCACTGCCTGTCAACGTCAAGGCATGGCCTGACTGGCCTTCATGGCGGTGACTGTACCTCGCCCTCAGTCGTAAAGGTGTGTTTTTTTTTTTTTTTTTTTGAGAAAAAGTTCTTGAGAAGGTGCAGGGGTATGCCAGCTGATGGTCCTGTGATGGATGGGTCTCAAGGCATTTTGGCATTTTCTAGGATTTTTCACACTTACGGCTACTTTGTTTAGATTATATGCATGATTTTTAGACTCACTGGGTTTTAATAATATGAATTGTTTTAAAGTTAGCCCAGGCCCTGTCACGGAATTATAAAGATATAAATGATTGTGTCTGAGAGGAGCTTAAAGGGTTTTAAAGTCTCGGTTAAATTGTTTCTATGACTTATATTATTAGTATTTATTAGATTTATATATTGTTAATTTAGTTTTCTTTGTGTAAAGTTGATTTCTCTTAGTGGCAAAAAAGAAACCTTCAACTTAGTCAGAAGTGAATTTCTGTTGGTCAGCTGGAAACTGGACAACCCGGAGGCGGTTATGGGATATATATACTATATGGAATATGGCCTGGATGCTGAAGCTGATACCTGCCACAGTTCGCTGTACGATGTGGATAAAGATGAGCAAGAGGATGAGTATGAGGATGAGTTTGAGGATACCGATGATGATGATGATGACTGAGCTTGCATAAACGAGTTTTCCCTTAAGTGTGTGCGCATGTTGAAGGAGATGGGCAAGGAGCTGGTGTGTAGTGAGAATCTAAAGATTTTTTTTTGGGGGGAGAGGTAGGTTGGTTCCTCCTTTCTGGTACCCAAGGAGCAAGGAGTTTTGTGCGTGAGCAGCATATTCGATGGACCATCCATACACGCAACTTATTTATGCAGACTCACATACAAAGCATGCAAAGATTTTGCATTAAACCACCAGGAAAAATTCCACCCACTCCAAGTATCAGTTCAGCAATCCCCACCTTTAGCTCCAGCAATATTCACCCGACTCAATGGGCTCTGTGCCAGCTTCAAAAGTAGCATCTGCCCCGGAAGGTTCGCATACAATTAGCTGCAACTGTAATTAAAGCAATTGTATAATAAATCTTCTGCCAAATGGGAAAAGATCTCACAGGTAGGTCGGAGGAGGAGCACGAAGGCTGGCCAAGGAGCGTGTGCCAAGTGAAATGCTGGCCAAGGAAAAATTGCTGGGAATTAATATAAATTTAATAGTTTTGGCCCCTGGCATTTATGGTGGGGCATAAAACCCTCCACGGCTGGCTCGTTAAATGCATTCAAATGGATTAATCTGTACTCGAATAAGGTGGACTGCGGGTATACTCTTTATTCTAGTTCGATTTTTCAAGGTTTACTACATAAGAAATTTTATAAAATTTAAAATAAAAAAATAAATAATGCTTACATAAGTTCATTAACCATAAGCTTTTGGGGTTTTTAAGTCCTTAAACATATATTTGTCATATGTATTTTTTATAGAGTGTTCTTTTTGATCAACTTGTAAAATTCCTTGCTCACTTTTTGGCTGCCGTTCAAAAGGCAATTGAAAAGCCACTCTAAAACCCCTGTGGAATCAAAAACAAAGCAGGCTGGGTAAAAATAATTAAAATTTCAAAATATATAAACTAACGTTTGAAGCTCTCTGAATTTTTCCAGACTCTTTAAAACTCTGGTAAAGATGTCCAAGAAATTGCGCCTGCCGGGGGAGGAACCTTCGGAACATCATCAACACCCACGACGTCGTCGTCCTGCCTCGGAAATAATACGTGAACTAAGGCGTTTAAGAGCCACACCCCTGAGGGTCGAGGATGAGAATGAGCCTTGGACCGGAAACCAGGTGAAGGTGCCTCCACCGGATCTGCCTGTCACCAGTCTGGAGCAACTAGAGCAACTCCGTTTGACTCGACACAAGATCAGTCTCCTGATAGTTCGTCCTTTCTTTGAACAGGCTGTCACAGGATGCTTTGTGAGGGTAAATATATCTACAAGTTATACAACTTTAAAAAAGAGTTATAGGTTTACTATGCCAGATAAATGTCAATAGCGCAGGGGAGCCACCTGATCATCGCATTGCCGAAATCCTGGACATTTTGGAGCTAGACTATGGCTACAAATTGGATGAGATTCCCACAAATGCTGCCCTAAAACTGCGCTATGAGGATCTCATAGTGCCGCATGAGATTAATGATGTATCCAATATGGCCTTTACCCAGGAAGAGTTTGAATTGTGGCGCATAAATCTCATTCAACAGGCAATTCAACCGCCTACAACCTCGATGGTGACCAGAAAGAAAATTGAGCTATATAATGCCCTTCAGGCTGAGGCTAAAGGTTTAGCCCTGATCCGGCAAAGTTTTCGCTTAAACATTCGTCCGCCGGACAAGGGAGGAATCCTTGAAAGACATGGCGGTGTCTATCCCTGGCGTTTGAAGAAGCCTTCATCCTCGTTACCTTTCAGGGGTTTTATAGGAGAAGCTTATCCGATTCTAAGGGCAATGCCGGAGGTCCCTGAACCAAAAAAGAAAGATGGAGCAGGAGCTTTATATATTTGATTCGATCTGATACAAAATTTATGTTTAAATCATTAATGAATAGTGCATTGAATGCATAGTTTCCTTCAAAATGATTTGCTTAAAAACCTTGGAGGAAATTTGTCAAACACTCAAATGGCCAATTCAATCAAAGAGACATTGTATGGCAAATAGGGAAATGGTACATAAAATGCTGAGCAATTAGCAAGGGGGAAAACCCCACATTTTGTGAAGAATTTTTGCAGCAACTTGGGTGAGTTAGTTAGTGGGGGGGATGTTTTTCCCCCGGGTGGCGTCACCTGAACCCGGCATCCCGCAAAATTTTAGCAGCCAACTTTGTGTCCGCTAATGAACAACAACAAAACTTTGGGGAAGTGGCAAGCAACAAAATATCGTCAATAGGGCACAAAAAGAAATTACAGAAATTAAATGAAATGCAATTAACCAGCTAAATGAGCGAAGTCCTTTGGCTGGAAATCAAGAGGGGATTTTTACGAGGCATCCTTCGGTCCAATGGGGGAGCGGATGGGCGACTCCAGGACAACAATTAGCAAACTGATGAGCAATTAGAAAATGTAAAAAAATTAGCAACAGGAAAAAAGCAGAAATTGGCAGGGCTGCTGGGCAATTAATTAATATTTAATTGATAGCTTATTCTTATTCAACAAATTCTTGATTATAATCACCGAAATATGTTTTGTATATATATTTTCTTTGTTATTTTTTTTGGTTCTTTGTTAATTAATGTTTGTCCAGCAAATGTTTTTCTCGTGTTTATGCCGTTTTATTATTATATTTTCTCTGTTGGTTTTCTTTATGATTATTCCAGTTTATTTATTTATTTTTTTTTTCTGCCCTGCTGCTTTATTTTACATACACAAAAATGTCACTTAATAAATTTTACGACTGTTTTATGTTGTCGCTTTGGCCCTAAAAACGCTGGAGAAATAAAAGGTGTGTGTTTTTTTCCCTCATTTTGTTTTTTGTTGGTTAAAATGGGTACGACGACCCATAACACGCCCACTACAACACGTAGTATCCATAAATATAAAAAAAAAATAGGATAAAAGGAGAGAAAAGGGGGCGGCAGCTCACGCCCACACATGATGCTTAACCCTTGTTTGCATGTCCCTTCTCCGAACATTTTTATTCTATTCTATTTTCCCCCCCTTTCGTCACGCACACGTCCTGGGTTCTAGGTTCTAGTCCTGGCATAGTCCTGGCCTACTCCTGTTGATTCCCCATGATTTGGCCAAATTAATTTTGGCCCATTCAGATGTTACACAGAGGCTTGGGCATAATTAAAAGTACAGGCCAAAAAAAGAGAAAGCAGGAAGGCCCCGGAAAAACATCATGAGTTATGGAAGGAAGTCTCGTAAATTTTGCCAGGAAACAAAATAAGAATGAATGGGGGAGGAAATAGCTGGTAACCCTTTTCCTATCTCCCAGCCTCTCGGAAAAACTTTTGAACATTTTAATTTGCCTTGGCAATTTTTCGCTTTTTTTGTATAATTCTCCTGCTTCTGATTTTTGGGGCTCAAAGTGAAAGTCATTTTCATTGTTTAGAGGCGGCACATGTTTGATATAAAAGGCCTCTGGTGTCCCCCAGCACCCTTAGCCTTTGAGTTTGAGCCTTGACTTGACTTTTCCTTTTTTTTTATATTTTTTTTTTTGGTTATTTTTTGTGTGCTGTTTTTTGTTAGAAATTCGTCCTTCGGTCTTTGGCTGTTGATGTTAGGACTTTTGGTTGGATTAAATGCGCACTTCCACCTGGTGACATATCTTCTGTGTTGGTGTTCCGCCTTCTGCTGCTTTGGCTTCTGTTCCTTTAGCCTGTTTCTCTTTCAAAAAATAGGTGCACTGAGCGAAACAGGGGGGGTGTTTTATGCCCTAGAGTGTGGCCAGGCAATGGTACCAAATATTTTATAATAATTTGTTGAGTTTTTTAACTCTGGGTCGTTGATTTTTATTTTTTAAATAATCTTCCTTAGGAAACTTTCATGTATACAAATTTTCCATAGAGCTGGTCACACTTTCCACTGTTATTTTACTATAATTCCTAACCGAAACTAGCTACAAATGGTATCATTTAATTTTAAAAAATTTTCTTTTACTTGAAAAACAATTTAAATACAAATTGATTTGACACAGTTCCCCTATATATTTTCCAAGTGTAAAATAATATAGCCTGGAACGAGTGTAGAGGTTCACCAAGATGGTCGGCAATCAGCGAGCATCAGAATTCAACGTTGAACTTTGGCCAAGAAGCCAAAAGGGGAGAGAGATGGCCTCCAGGGGCGGCACAAAGAGGGGCAGCTTGTCATGGCATCAGTCAAAACTTTGCCAGCAACTGAATTATGTCATTTTGCTTGACGCTCTCGCCCAGACACACAGAAACACAAATACACACACATATGGGGGGGAAATGTGGAAAATGGATGCCCAGGGGTGTGGGTTACAACGGGGTAAATAGCGGCACATGTATGCCATGAAAAATAGGTAAAATAAAAGCCGAAACCGAACTGAGCCAAACGGGGCCAGGTACCAAAAAGGAAAATAAACCTGAGGAAACCCAAATTGGAATGAAGACGATGAAAATGCCAGTAGTAGCAATCAAAGACAGTGAGCAGAAAAATTGAAAGTAAAATGTTATAAAATTCAATAAAAAAACAATATAAAATAATGATTAATATATATTTCAAATAAATTAGATACGAAAACCTTGACAGAACTCTTAAATTTTACACTTAAAGACAGCTAGTTTTGTGCTTAAATAAATCAAAGGAAGATAGAGAAAACTCTAAGTAAAAAATTCACAAAAATAAACCATAAATAAATTTATAAAAAATAAATTTTCTAGATACAGTTTTCTAGATTTCGATTTCTCTAAATCAATTGAACTTTTTTTCTAATTATTTGCCCCACTGTGCACGTGACGTGGCCGCCATTACATAGCCGCATATTTTGCGTTTTCACATTTTCCGCTTTTCATTTCGCCGTCGTCCTGTGGCACTGCCTTGAATATTTTTCTTCAATTTTATTAAAATTATGGAAATGAATGAAATATCTGCTGCACATCCCGTCCTCATTCTATCCCCCTCCGCCAATCTTTTGAGAAAGGAATTTATCGAAAATTGCAGCAGCTGCAAAATTGTCTTCCACTACTTTCGCCGTTTCCCGACCGCTTTTCCTGCTTTTCCTGCTATTCCTGCTTTCGCCTCCCCCGGTAGCTGCTGCTGCTGAGCATACACCTGGCCAGTGGCAAGTTTAATAATCCGTTTCGCATTTTGCGTTGATGCGAAATCAATCGATGTGCATCGAATATGCCCGGAAGGAGCTGCAAGGAGCTGCGCCAGGTGAGGTCCTGCAGGTCCTGCAGGTCCTGCAGGTCCTTCTGGGACACCGGGCGACCGAGCGTCCGGGGAGAGTGTATCAACTGGGATGCATAAATCCAACTCATTTGCATGGCCAAGGAATCGAGGAATCAAGGAAGCAGCTCAAGGATGCGTACCCGCCGGCAATGCCATCCAATTTGGAAGGAGTCTCCTTGAAAAAGGGGTCACCGAGAGGGGGGTTTTTACTGTCCAATGCACTTGAAGAAATAATGAAAGAGCGAACTTTTGACAAGGAAAACCAGTAAATATCTTTTTGGAACTTTTATAGTTTACTTCTAGAAATAACAATTATTATTTCTTAAGGTGTCATGGCTTATTTCGCTCTACAGTTGTGATTTGTGAATTCAAATTAACAAATTGGTTTTGCACAGCACCTAATGCCTCCTCTTTTTCCCCTTGAAGAAATCTGGCCAAAAATCTTAACCCACTTTTGAAGTAACTTTTTCGCTTTTCTCTCTGCCCTTGGGTCTGCCTCGCTCATTTAGCTGGTTAATTGCATTTCATTTAATTTCTGTAATTTCCTTTGCCTTATTGACGATATTCTTGTAGCAGCTCCCGCGTCCTTCGTCCTGGGGGAAAAAAACTCTTAAGTTTGTTGTTCATTAGCGTGTCCAAATCGGCGGGCTTCTGACCGTCAGGTGCTGCCACCTCTGGGACTGAGGTGTTTGGTAAAAATGTTCTACAGAATTCAAAAGAAGGAAGAAATCCTCTGCCGTTGCCATTTCCATTTCCGTTTCCGTTTCCTGTACCGTTCCTCTCTCCACCCCCACAATGCTAATTGCCTGGCTTTTAGGTTTGCAAAAAAAAAAAAAAAAAAAAAAAGAGGAAAAACGAATAGAAAAGAAAACACATCCCTCGTTGCGTTGACAATTTGATTTCTGGCAATATTTTTCGCATTTTCACACTCTTCTTTTTGAGGTCCTGGGCAATGGGCAATCAATCACAGAAGTTCTATGTCTATCGCATATGTTACGGCCAATCTATTTCATCAGTTTGGAACAATATGTGGGAATTTATCGTTTCAGGTTGCCAGAAAATATATCAGTTGAAAATTGTTGATTGCTTTTAGATTATATATTTATATTTTTGGTTATTTAAAATTTAAATATATTTCAACTAAAGTCAATCTTGACTTATTAAATATGAAATTTCTATTTAACTTGAAAGATAAAAGTTAGGTAGAGAACTTTATGTTATATTGACATATAACTGACCATGTTTTAATACTAAATTTATAGAGATTTTTTTGTCTTAAAAATTGCAGACAAATATTAATAATTTATTATACAAATACTCTAATTAATATATATGTTATGCCTTTCTAAAAACCTTGGAAAAAAGCTATTTTGATTTATATACAAATATATATTTAATTTAATAAAACGAATTTCTCATTTCATTAATGTTTAAAATATCATTTAAAACCTCTCCTAAAAATTGTATACAATCTTTCTATATATTTTTTTTGTGCAAATGCCTAAAATCTATATTTCAAAAATATTTCCAATACCCTTCATCCACTTTTTTTGATTTTCAAAATATTTTAAATATTATTTATCCCAGTTTAAGCTTGACTCTTTTGCTGATTTTTCCATGGACATATTTTGGTGAATTTTTATATTCATTTTCATATATATTTTTTTTTTGGAACACCCACAGCCTGGGGATTATGGATGACAATTAGTATCTCTGCTGGTTGGCTGACTGCCTGCCTGGATGCTGCTGCTGCTACTGATGATGATGATGATGGCTCGGCCATGTCCTGTTCCAGGACCAGTTGCAACTGACAGCTTAGAAAAATCACCGCAGGAGCCTGATGCTGTCCAGGCTCTTCAAGTGTTATCCTGCGGAACTTTGATGAAGTATTTGTTGGCTAGACAAATGTGACATATCCTGGCCTCAAAACTGCCCACCACAATGCACTGATACAAACATTAAGCTTAAACTTGTAGCTTTTGAATTCATAGAAATCGGTCATTTTATTTATAAATAAATTATAAATATATCTAACACGATTTTCGGACAGTGTCCTGTCCAGCTGTAACTGAACAGCCTGTCATTAGTCATCTTCAAGCGGCGTTGAGTGGCATTATGTTGAAGCCTCTTCTCCACTCCACTGAAATTAATCTCATTTAATTTGAATTTTTATTTAAATTATGAAAATGCGTCCCCAAGAAACTTTTGTTCTTAACAAATTTTTTCGTGCCTCCTTTTTTGTTTTTGGTGCTATTATTATTTTTATTATTATTATTATTAAATGGCCGCGGACAGGGGTCGAAGGTGGGGATTGGATGGATGGATGGATGGCACGTGCTGCCGCTGCTCGTGGAACACTTTCCAATTTGTTGAAAACAATTTGTGACCCCGAGAACTGCAAACAAACCCAACAATGAGAACAAACAAAGTTCCCTGGGCGGGAAAAGCGAGAGCCTGGTTTATGGCCAGGAAAAGGGGCTTCGGGATCATATGCCACCTGCTGTGGAGGGGGGTGCTTGTGGAAAATGCTGTGCGAAAAGCAGGGGGACTAGGGGGAACAGGGGGGGACAGTCGTCGTGTGTCATTCTGCGGCAGAGCGCGGCACGGAAATGATTTATGAGTGAGCTGGGCCTGGGCCTGAGCATGGGCCCAAGGGCGCACCCCAAAGGGGCGAGCCGGAGGGGGCTTTCGACCCCAGAGCAGCTTTAAATAAATGACAGGGTCAAGGGGATGCTGCAAAGGTCCACAGGTCCTTCTCTCATCACATTGGCCGCATAAATGCTTAAATGTTTTAAAGTAGTTTTTGCTTTTCAGAAATAAAAGAAAAAAAAAGAGCATGAAAAATTAAAGAAATATATTCCAGTTCAGAGATTTATAAAATTTAAAAACTAAATGGAATTTAAGTTTAAGAAAATCTTAGCAAAAGTTCAAGGCAATACAAAAAAATATGCAAAACACAGACAAATACCGGGAACCAGGTTAAGAAAATCCTAAGTCGGCTAAGAACTCTTTTCTAACTAAAAACAATTACTCTCTAAACAGTCTTGTTTTTCTTTTAAAAACCATATTTCATTTCGAAATTTAAATGTAACCTGGATCATAAATGAATAGCATCATTATGCATTCCACAATCTTTAAGTTTTGGGGCATCTTCAGTCGCCCACGTCTTTGTGTCCCTTGGGAAAAGCGTTTTTAATTTAATTTTTTTTGTATTTCTTTTTTTTTTTGCCTTGGTCCGAAGATTCATTGTCCTGGAGCCCTATTATAATTTTTTTTTTGGGTATCCTGGCGCCTTGAGCCGACTTTTTAATTGCATTAACACGCTAATGTAAGTCGCATAATGCCGTCCGCTGTCCTCCACCTCCGCCATCTTTCATCAGAATGTTGCTTATTACATATTTATGTTTTTATATTCCACGAAATTTCTACTTCTACTTTTTTTCTGTTGATTGTGTTGGACATTCTCTCGAAGAACGTTGAATAAATTTTAATTGTCTTCGGGTGTCGCCAGGCATTTTTCTTCTCTTGTTTTTCTTGTATTTTCTTTTCTTTTTTTTTTGTTTTTTACGCCTCCAGGCGGGGCATTAAAAAATATTGCCCTGGAACATATGGACAGCGTTGTCTCCCGCCCCCACATTTTCCGGGAAGAGCAGCTTTTTTTTGGGTGAGGGGAAATAGTAAAAGCAGAGTAAAATTAGCAGGACGCTAAAGGGACAACCAGCGAGAATTTCTTACCTGTTGGCCATAAAATAAATTCCATTATACGAGCTTTTGTTGCTGCCATTTCGGGAATTCAGGGGACAAGGGCAGGGACAGGGACAGAGGTTTGTCGGTAATAATAATAAAAGCCCAAAATGACAACAAGAACAAGGGGACAGGTTGGACTATATAAGATGGAATAACATCCAGATGATGGGAGAAATGGAAAAAATATAATAAACATGAATATTCGCCATGAAAATGCGGCGGGGGAGGGAGATATTGATATGGGGGGAAAAACTTCAGGAGATTTGGAAATTTTTGTTAGAATAGCTAACAATTCTATGAACTAGAGACAATAAGAAGGAACTTTATAATTATATATATTTCATTAAGCTGAAGAAGTGCTTTAAAAATATATGTTAAGAACAAAAAAACTGCAAAGCTTAAAAGTAGTTTAAAAGGTGAAAGGATATTTATAATTTGGAATTTATAATTATATATTTACATAGCTACATTTATATATTTTTATTGTTTAAGAAAAGTTTTTAACCATTAAGAAAATACTTTGATTATTTAAATAAACTGAATGCCTAAAGAAACATTTAAAATCTATTAAAGAAACCCTATTAAATAAGCCTAAAATTTCCACCTCAAACTTGATGAAAAATCAAAAAAAAAATTGCTCCTTGGAGGAGGGAAAAATATCTAATAAAATAAAGTCTAAGGTCAAAGGACGAAGGACGAAGCCAATAACTGAGTAAACAAACACATAAAACGTCTCGCACACACACACACACACAGACACATGCGGGGAAAGTCGCGAAGACAAACAGAGAAACTTTTCCACAGAAGGTGCAAGAAAGTTACAATTTTTTCTCATTTTGTGTAAATTTAATTTTATCTCCGTCCAGGGCAAAACAAATATCACATCAACCCATTGCTCTTACTTTAATTCTTTCTTACTTTCTTACTTTCTTAGTTGCTTTCCTTTTTCCTTTCTCTGTGATTCACCACACATATCCTTCTGGCAGGACTCGAGGCAATCATAAAGCGGCACTGCCACACCCATTTCACCGTTGACCATTGTCAACTTTCGGTTTCTTGCAATGAACCTGCAATGGGCCTTACTCGATTTTGGCAATGACAGTGGCCTAGACCACGCCTCCAGGACCTCATACTCCTTCCACCTGGTTGGGAGCCAATAAAATGAGGACACGCTGCATGCGGTCACAGGTGAAAGGTCAGAGCCAAAAGCAATTAGCCTGCTGGCCATGTGTTTGCTTAGAAAATAAGAAATGAAGAGGAAACCATATCAATATATACATATATAGATTTCTATAAAGAATATAAATATATATATATATAGATTTTTATTTCTAGAAAAAAGATATGAAAATAATATAGATTTCTATAAAGAATATAAAAATATATACTATATAGATCTGTATAAAGTTTATAAATATATAATATATATATTTCTATGAACACAATTTTAAACCAAACAAGAGAGAAAACTAAAGATTCAAAATCTCATAACTAAGCCAAAAAAGCATTCATTTTCATTCGGAAAGCATTCCTATGCTAGTTTTTATTAGGTTAATAAATCTGCATACTTGAATCAAAATTTTTAAAAATTAAAATTTTTATTAATTTTTTGGTAAAATTGTAATGATGATTTTTTGTAATAAAATTTTTGAAAAAAATGTTTAAAATTTGTTTTTCCGTCTCCATGCTTAGAAAGTTCCGCCTGTTAATACTGATCAAGAATATATATGATTTATAGGGTCGGAAATGAGTCCTTCATTGATTAAAATTATATTTTCCTTAGCAAGATTCTTAAAATGCATTAATTTTAATTCGGAAAGCGGGCCTGGATAAAGTTTTTTAAGCATAAGAAATTTGCAAGCCGCAAAGATAATATTTGTAAAAATAAAAGTGGTTTTTTGATTATTGAAAATGTTACGATGCAACCCCTTTTTTTGTTATAATATTTTATATGATTTTTTTTGGGACAATCGAAGTTAGCAATTTGCATAACTACGTCAAAAATGCATTAATTTCTATTCATTTATACCACTCCTGTGATAGTTTTTTTAAGGTTAATAAATCTGCATACTTGATATAACATTTAAAAAATAACAATTTTTGTCGATTTTTCCCAATTTTAATGATGTAACCCCCTATCTTTTTTTGGAAAAATGTCAAAAATTTAGTTTTCTTCCCGACATGGCTAGAAATGCGCTTCGCCTGTTCATGCTGATCAAGAATATATATGATTTATAGGGTCGGAAATGCCTCCTTCACTGCGTTTCAAACTTCTGATTGAAATTTTAATCCCTTCAAGGGTATAAAAATGGAAATGTACATTTATTTTCTTATGGTTCCTAAAAAATTTAATTTTCAATATTAAGTCCATACACTCTTTTAATATTCATATATAAAATAATATTTAAAGGAAACGATATAAATTACAGGTATAAAGTTTATTTGCAATCAATATAATATAATATATTGGCTGCGTTTTGTAAAATAGTATCAATAAGAAAACATAATATTTGTGTTCCAAAATAAATCCAGTATTAAATTTGTCCGAAGCTTTGCCAAAGTGCCACGACCCGTCAAAACAATGCTGCCCGAATGACCTTTGCAGGGGGATGGATGATCGCCCACCGTATGCAAAATCCTTGCCCGAGGATCCTTGCTTATGGGTGTAAAATCACATGTTGAAATGGTTCAGATATTCAAAGTAGTTGAAGCCCGCGAAACACCAAAGTTGAGATTTAGCGAATGCGTTCCAATGGCCTTATTCTTTTGCAAAATGGTGATCGTGTGTGAAGATGAAGTAACTTTCAATTGGGTTGTCTGTGCCATCAATATGTCAACATCACTCGGCGGTGTCGTTCGTCTCGTACTTTTTATACCGGCATCCATTATTCTGACGGTGATGAACTATAGAGGAAGTTACATGGGGGATTTTGGACTTCCTGGAGAAACAAATCGAAGTCATAAGAACTCACAATTGGGGGTCGACATGCGACGTTATGGTCTGGAACCCTGGGCAGGCACTAATCCCATGCCTGCCCAGGATCTACTCTGCAACAAAGTCCTTGATTTGCAGATGGACGAGGAGAGCCAGGAACTAATCGAATCGAAATGCTCAAAATTTAGGTTTCAGTTGCGGACTATAGAATTTAGACTCGATACTTTGCGACTGTTTTCAAAATTTATGTTTCGGTAAAAATAATACAAATAATTTTTACTTTTCGGATTCCAGGAGGTGTTTACGGTACTAAAGGTTGTGCTGTACTGGTTAAACATCGAGATTAATACTATACAGCACAACTTTCAACTCTAAGGTTACTACGATGTCATGGCTTTGTGCTTTTTGAAACATTCATTTGGATTGACTAAATTACAATCCAAACAGTTTGAAAAGAAAGTTGAGATCTAACCGATCTTAGGACTAAGGTTAGAAAAACATTCAAAATACACCAATCTCACAAACTTACAGACAGGGTCTTAGGATTTTAGCAAAATAACCAATATAAATTTTGAAAGAAATCATAACAATTCTTTATGCTGCTCCTTAATACAATTTTTAATCAATTGTAAACTAAACAAGAAAGAAAACTAACTTCAAGCAACCTAAGTTTATATATCTTAAAATATTGAATATTTAAAAAAGGAAATATTTTTTAATAATAATTTAGAAAGCAAGTGTGGGGCATAAGCCCAAGACTATGTTTTGACCAAGGCCGAAAGTACTGAGCATTTTTGAATAAATAGAATTAGGTTTGATAACTTGATACAAAATGTAAACCAATTCAAAATTATGGGAACCTTAAGGAATAAAATTTAAGTAATATGCATGCATAAATAATAAATAATATTATAGAAAACAAGTGTTTGACATAAACCCAAAACTATTTCTCTTTTGTCCTGGCATTATTTATTCAACCATTGAGTAAGAAGCCATATCATTAAAGTCCAAGCAAATCAATGAAAAGGACCCCCAGAGGTCAGCAAACGGTAATGTGTTAGTGTACATGTATGTCCTGTGAGTTCTGTGAGGGAAAATGCGAACCGATTGGGACAGCAAAGTGAAAATCTACTGCTTAAAAATTGATTGTGAGGAACTCATTACCGATAGAGGATGAGGGACGCTTCCAACAGATGGAAAACAGAAAAACAGATGAAAAAGAAAAAAATGGAAAAAGAAACACAGCTCCTGCTCTCCGTTACGTTCCATTCAGATCCTGAGGGCGATGTGTTAATTTTCTTTGCTGGCACGTCCCTGTCATTGCCACTAGCCCATGTGCATTTCGATCAAAACCCTGCCTATTACCCACACCCACTCCCCCCCTTAGCATTGCAAGGCCACCCGACTCCTGGTTTTCCTTCGCATTTTCATTCCCAGCACCCCTCCATGGTTCCCGCTCATTTGTATGCCTGAATGCGTCTCCCTCCGCCTGCTTTCTTGTTTGCTTTCCATTTGCCGGGAAACTCGCCCGCCCCCTCCCCACCACCACCTCCTCTTCGTCCCTTTTGGATCCTTGCCCTATCCTACCCCCCCTCCGATGTCGTCCTCCGTTGGCAGTCTCAAGCAAAAGTCAACGACGCATTGGTTTTGAATGCAAATGTCCAGACGAGGACGGAGGCGAAAGGCAAGATGAGAAGCAATTTGCATGGCTTCCCTTATTCTTTTCAGTCATGCACTGAGAGAAAATGCCAAAAGCAACTATCTTGAAATTATATAAAATGGCAAGAATATGCCTTTACATTTAGCTTATAGAAAAGTCTTTCAACGAACCTTCTTCTTAGCTTCAATGAATCTTTTAATGGTAGCTAAATAGCATTTTTCTCCCCGTGTATTGTGTACTTATTGTTGTTTGTGTTGGTGTCTGTGGCAGTGGCGATAAGAGTAAGCCAAGTCGCTGCGCTGGAAAAGCCAATGGAAAAGCAAAGCCAAAGCCAGTGGCTGCTAAGGCCAAAGGAGACACCTTTCGGCGCCTATCGTCTTTCAATTAGTTTAATTAAATTGCAATTTTCTTATCTCGCCATGCAGCCTGGTCAGAGTGGCGTCCTTGGTCAGCTTAAGTCCTGTTTATCTTTTTCGTCTCCCTTGTTTTTCCTACCAGTTTTTTCTCCCGGAAACCCCACAATAGCCTTATTATTTCCCTGCTGTCTCAGCTGTTCTGTTTTCTTCTGTTTTTGTTAATTCCTTTGCTGCATTTTTAAAATGGCATCAAAAGTTCTTCACTCTTTCTACAGTGGTATAAGCCTAAAGGGCAATGCATTAATTAAAATTTTAAAGGGTTTTTTTTGTGTCTGAAAGATAACCAAGTCCATGAATCAACACATTTTCAATTACTTATTATGTTTTTAATTTTTTTAAATTTTATAAAATCATTTATCACTTTTAAATTCTCCCTTAATTGAGTTTAGGCTGAATGAGTCTAGCAAGTCCTTTTAAATTAACTTAGTCCTAGGCCTAGGTATTTTCTCTATTTTCACCAAGACTTACACCTGCGTTAACCGATTTTCCCCAAACTTTTCGGCTAGTTTTCTCCGCTTTTCCTAACCTTAAACCACGCGTCGCTTGCCTGCTCATTTGGACAGGCGCCAAAGTTATTTTACAAGTCCGCCCAAAACCAAAGGATATACGTATACGTATTCCTGGTATCCTAGGGGGAAAAAGGGGTGAAAAACTGTCTAAAGTGCGACCAAATGACCTTTTTAATTCGTGGCCATGCACTTTTTTCTCCTTTTCCCCTGCCGCTCTCTGCGGGGCATCGTTTTCCCTCGCTTGGCATTTCCCGGGGTCTTGGGTGTGAAATGAAATTTGCTGCTTTTGGCACAGAAAGAAAGTTGCAAAGATTTTTTAAGCGTGTCGCATGTTTTTCCCTTTCCAAAAAAATTTCATTTCATTTTCTTTTTTTTTATTGCACCTGTATGTTTGTCTGTCTGTTTTGGGAGTGTGTGTTTGGGTTGTAGAAATGTGTTAATGCTTAGTCCTGGTCCACAGAGAGAGAGAGAGTAGGTTAGGAATTCTGATACTTAATATATTTTAAAGATAGTTTAATTTATATATTTGGAAAATAAATTTAAACCTGAAGTCATATTATCTAGAAATTCGTACTTCTCTACATGAAATCCTTTATAAAGACTTCAATTTTTATTATTTTAAAGGTAACAACTTTATGATTCTATTAAAAGTTCAATACCCTGCCTCTTAATTAATCTTTTCTTATTAATTCCTTTAAATAAAAATCCAACTTAAATTCTAAAAAATTTAACAAACATTCGTTGGACTTAAAGCTACAGAAAAAATATATAGAGCTGCACCCATAATGCGATGTTGCAAAATTCTTGGCAAATTTTGGCGCTCACCGTGTCTGCAAATGAAGTCTGTGCGGGCATGTTTGCGGGTGTGTGTGTAGGTCTGTGGGTGTGTATGTGTGTGTTTCTGTTAAAATCAGCTTAAGCATTAGTGCTGGTCCAGCATCCTGTCCCCTCAGCCTCCACCTCCACTAGGGGCAACCGTGGGGGTAAAGGGGACTAAGGTCAAATCCATTTGACTCTCTGAGCAAATTGCAGCGCCATACTTCAGCAGGCGACACCGTTTCGTTACACCTCACCGACCATCGCACAGAGGGGATGAGACTATAATTGATCAATGTTATCGATATATTATCGAAATTTTATTTTTAATAATAAAAAAAAATAGTTAACTATTAAATTATTTATTTCAACAGAAGTCTATTATGAGTTTTTTTTATTTTTAAATCAATTTTAAGATCTTAGAATGAAAACTATTGCCAATTCATAATAATTTTGTATTAATTATTACCAATAAGGTATTACCAATTCATAATCATTTTTAAATAATTGCAGTATCCTTTTATTTGCCATTATTAATATTATATTTATATGATCTTTATTATCATTCTTTTAAATTTACATATTAATTAAAGTATTCCTTATTAAAATGTTGTAATAATTGTTACATGAAAGCGATTTATTGAATTGATTTCCCAGTATTTTTTTTATCTGCTTTAAATTAAACTAAAATTGTGAATTTCTTAGAATGAAAACACCAACCAATCCATAAACATTTAATAATTCGAATACCGTGTATTTTATTACTATTGCTATATTTATTATTACTTTTCTAAATGTATATACAAATTTTAGTATTAATTATTTAAGTTTTTTTTAAATGATTACAGGAAATTTATATAATGCTTTAATATAGACGTATTATTTACACTAAACTAAACTAAAACAATTATTTGGCAAGCAAGGTAAATTTTTATCATGAAAATAAATCGTTAAAATTATTGAACAATTTCTAGATAAAATATTAATTAATTTCCTTAAACGTAATAATTTTATATTGATCACTAAAAAAGTATATCACAAACCTTATATCAATATCAATATTAAAAATATTTAGGATATTTTTGTCATCCCTACCAAACACACACACTCCTTCCACACACACACACCTCTCCCACACACACACACGCAAATTAGTGCAAAAGGAAACGATGAAGAAGCAGCAGCAACAGCAGGGACGAAGGTTTTTTTTGTGGAAAACTGCCAACGCTGCATTTAACAATTTTAATGGATTTTTTCCCGCTGCCTCGGAAATTGAATCTTTAAACTTGACCCGCAGCTGAAGATTTAACACACACCTCCCCACACACACACACACACACACACACACACATAATTATGGCGCCCATAATGGCTGGGTGGGCGTGGCAAGAGCCCTTTCAAAAAATATATCTATATGTATATATGTATCCCCGCGAAATTCCAGGTGGAAAATGGTTCAACTGACAGCAGCTGCAGGAATTTCTGAATGCCGGAAAAATGTGTAAGAAAAGTGAAGTAAAGAAAAAGGCTTCACATCCGTATATCTGACTTATCTGCAGTGCGGAAAATGGCCAAAAGAAAAACGCCAAAGAATTAAGGATACTGAAATGAATATGATAGTATTTTTCTTTTTTTATGATTTAAGTTAAATTGCAATATATTCATGGGGGAATTATTCAGGCTTTTTATTAAAATATTTTATTCATGAAGAACAGATAGTTGTAAAGGGTTTATATTGTATTTAAGGATTCATATTTAAGGATTAAAATTTAAGGTTTAGTATTTAAGGATCTTAAAGGCTTAGAATATTCCTATTAGCTTTTCCTCAGTGGATCTATCTCTTTTATTGTCAACGACAAATGAAAATTCCACCTTGATGTTTTTCTCCCCCAAACCGTTGGCCTCGACATTTTCCTCACGTTTTCCTCCCTCTCCTCTCCACTGTTGTATATGTTTGTTGTTTTTGGTGTGGGCGCTCTAATAAACAAATAAGTGGGCGTGGCAGACGCTCAATTAAGGCTATTAACGGTACTACGACACTGGGCGGGAAAACTCTCTGTGTGTGTGTGTGTGTGTGTGTGTGTGTTTACGGAGGTGAGGGGGAAAGCAAAACATTGGCAGCCATTTGGTTTTATGACTCTCTCTATAAAAATTCCTTAGTTGAAATTTATTTGGACCATTAGATGGGGCATTAAGGCGTTTCCCAGGCACCGCCCATCCACCGTGCGATTCAACCATCATCAGTTCCCTAGCCATGATGATTATGCGTTGCCTCTTATGTTTTTATTGGCGTCCTCCTAGGCATTCTTTTTATTTTATTTTATTTCCCCCGCCTCCTCCTCTGTGTGTCCACCCCGTTTAGGGAAATTCAATAAGTTCTCCCAGTTCTCGTTTAAGCCAATTTTGTTTTATTTACGAGCGATACAAGCGAATAAATTAGGCAAAAAGCAAAAACAAAAAAAAAAATTGGCAGAAGGACAAAGCCAGTGAAAGCGAACCCAATATATACAAAAAGTGAGACCTTCAAGGGATTTAACCCATTTAAAGGTTGGGCATTCGTCAAATTGGCCATAAAAACGCTTAAGAACTGCCTGAAGGAGGCTTGGAAATAAAGGTTATTTAGGTTTTTTAAGAGGTTTATTTCCAGCTTATTAATATTTCTATATTTTCCAAAAGAAATCATCTTGCATTGATTTAAATCTAGAAAAGCATTTCAATAAGAAAAAGTATAGCTCCATAAAGGATTAAAAAACAGTTAAGCCAAGGGGCAAATTACTAAGTAAATATGCCCCTAATGGATGTGTCCTGTTCCAAAAGGACACACACACACAGATACTAGCATACTAGCACACACATACAAGTGCATACACACACTCTGTGGTTTCCATTAGGATTCGCAGGATCTGGTCCAGAGTCTGGAGTTGAAGTCGGAAGACAGAAACATTCTTGCATTTGGCCCCGCTCGGTGCTTAACTGCAACTGCAACTCGCTGTTTTGTTACCCTGGGATTTTAAGGGTATATTCACTATTTGAAAATTAAGGAAAATAAATTTAGTAATCAATGAATTCATTGGTGATTTATTTTTCTCAGTTTATTTATGATTTAAGTACTACAATCCTAAGCTTAAAGGTATGTCTTAGTGGTTTCTTTGATAGTTTTATAATAAAATCCTTTGAGGAATAAAATTTGCATTATAGTGTCATAACACCTTTGTTTTTTAAAGCTTAAAATTTACTATAATGCCTCGAAAATAAATCCCATATATCACATTTTAAGTAAAGGATAAAGGATAACTTTTATTCGAAAAACTTTCGCGAGGCTTTTCCGTTTGTTTTTGTTTTTGCGCGACAACAAACACACACACACACACATGGAAAATGCTGAATGGGCTGACTGTCGTAGAGAGAGGGGTGGGGAGAGGGGTTGAGAGGGGTTGGAAAAACGTAGGAGGGTTGTCTGGAATGTCTGCTTGTTCCTGCCACAAAAAAACACTCAAAGGCTGAAAAGCTTTTCGCTCACAAGTGGCAACCGGAAGTGTTGTGCGGCTCAAGAGCCTACTCAGCACGCATACTGCCACACACCCCACACACACACTCACACACTGGCACACACGCACTGTTAGTAAAAGAAGAAGAAGCAGCGGGCTAAGGATCAGAGGTCCTGGACACGGTAGACATGTTGAAAGGTGGAAATTGAGGCAATTTACTTTTCACAGAACAAGGCCCCCTTCTGCCTCCCTACCCATGCGACTTTTCAATTAACAGGCTAAAAATTACTTGCAACAAAATTTTCAAGGAAATTGATTTCCACAAAAAATGTTCTAGCTAATGAGAAAATTTTCACATTAATTATTGATCAAAGGAAAAGGTCAAAACTAGTCTGGGTTCTATATGCTAATTTAATTTATTAAGCCCGGAATTCCCTTCGATCCCTTGAAACTGATTTCTCTTAATTAAGCCAAGGAAACCGTCAACAGCTAACAAAAACTTGCGACTTTCCTTTCTCTACGGGAAAAAGAAGGAAAATATTTATGAAAATTACTTCGACAAAGTCGTCGCACAAATAAATAAAATGGCCCAAAATGTGGAGAGAAAGCCTAGGACCAAGAAGTAAAAGCACAAGCAAAAAGCAGAAGCAAAAGCAGGCTGGCAACAAACTAATCACAATAATCACGCTGAAATAAAATTAATAAAAATGCGTGGCCCGTTGGCACGGCAAGGAGCATTTAAGAACATAAATAAAAATTAGCAAAACCAACAAGGAGGCAACGAAAGGCAAACAACAAGGACTCCGACTTGGACTCGGAATGGGTCTCCTTCGGCGCTTTCTCCTTCTTCTGGCATCCTGATAATAAATGCCACAAATATAAAGAAATTACATAAGGAAGGAAGGCGGGCGACCGGAAAAGTTAAAGCAGCTAGCGAATAAACGAAAAACTAATAAAAGCCTTTGACCAACGTTCCCTGCATAAAAGGAAATTTTCTGGCCAGGATTTCTTATGGCCACGCCTCAGTAAATATCTACGTGTATATATAAAAATATATACAGGTAAAGGTCGAGTCATAGGCCAAGCTAATGACTTGCTCAAATTGAAGTCAGCGAAACTTCAGATTGTACAAATAATTAAATTTCACAAAAACAAAATGTCAAAAATTATAAGGAAACAAGAAAGAAAGCTAGCTTAGGCACTCCGAAGTTAGTATACCCTTGCAGATGGAAATTCGATTACTAGGAATATAACATTTGATATATATATTGTAAAAAAAACAAATAAAGTACAGCATTTTCATTAATTTCTGCGATTGTTTGTATGACAGCTATATGATATAATAAATTCTCATAACATTTTTTCACAAAATTCTAGATTAATATATATTGGATATTTATCAAATTTGATGAAAATCTGTCGAAAAATGGAATAGTTAAACCTTTTTTTTCTTAAAATTTTCCGATCGTTCCTATGACAGCTATATATATGTATATATAGTCCATCGATTTGCCATGCTCCGACTTATATACTAGTATAATTATATAGAAGAATATCTCCAAAGTTTCATTGAAATAGCTTGCTCTTAAATTTGTTCCAAAACAGATCTCGCACATGTGGCATATGATTCCCAACTTGTTCTAACATCCCCGGAACGAAGTGACTGCTGCCAGCCAGGTCTCAGATGTGTGTTGTGTTACAAAAGTTGCAAGTCATTGTTTATTAGTGTTCAAAATTAGTAACTGATCATACATACTTACTGGCCATAGATACTTACTGATCATAGTTACTAAGTGGCCATAGGTAAATAATGATCATAGTTACTTAATGTTGATTGATACTTACTGATCATTGTTACTTACTGTTAATAGATACTTAATGTGCATTGATACTTACTGATCATACATAGTTACTGGTCATATATAGATAAATACTGTTCAGAGTTACTTACTGATCACAGTTACTGGTCATAAATACTTATTGATCATAGTTAATAGTAGTAAGCCGAGCATAAATTATTGAAAAACATATCATCCCTTCTTAGTACTTAAATGCATTAACTTGAAACTCTAAATATCATCCCTTCTTTGTACTAAATCTATTATTTAATTGAAGCTCTATTGAATTATTAAATATTAATATAACACGTTAACTTTTTAGTGAAATTATATATATATATATTTAAAACTGAAATAAGCCCAGCAAAAATACATCATAGGAAATGCAACAGCAGTTCTTCCTACTTTCTTTATTATTTCAATCAAATTCAATTAACCAATTAAATATTTAACTTTTTAGTGAAATTATCTACAAAAAAATAAGCATAAATTATTGCAAATATTTAATGTTCAAGGACTTGATTTATTTTGGTTTTCAACTTCCTCTTCCCCTCTGCTCATCCCTTCCTCCTTCTCAACCATTGAACTTCTGACATAAATTGCATTTAATTTATGCACACAACATTTTCGATTTTGCCCCGCCAGCCCGTAATAATAATAATAATAATAATAATAACAATAACAATAGCCGCACCGAGAATAACAATTGCCGAAATTTAAATAATAAGCGATACATGTACCTGTACATGCACTATATACTATATATATGTACTGGATATAACCCAAACAATTGGCATAAATTTCCAAATTAAGGCAACTAACCCGGTAGCGACAAAATTTTCGCATTAATTAATTGTAGAAGACCTGATTAGGTGGGGGGGGGGGGGGCGGTTGAAGTGCTGAAGGTGGGGTTTAAGTAGAGGGGGAAAATTCGTGTTTTTCCAAACGCAACTCGATGCCAATTTCCCAGCCAATTAGAAGACGGAATGCACGGAGAAATTTAATTAACATTTTCAAATGTTTTGCATATGCCCGGACATGCTCGGTAGTAAAAACTTTTAGCCCCCCCATGCTGCCGCCGGTACTGTTGGCCACCATTTCGAGTAATTTGTCCGGAAATGTCGTTTGGGCCTTAACCCTTACTCGGGGGGCCCTGATTACTTTGACTCCACCTTTTGTCTCATGGAATGGAATAGTTTTTATGACACATCAACTGTTTCCATCTCTGCAAAAGGTACAGTCATGCTCAGGATAATAGTTTAATATGTATAAAATTAAATTCAGGAGAAGTATTTAGTATCATTAAAGATTTCTCTATGATATAAAATATATAGAAATCTTTAAAAAATTGTATACTCTTCCTGAAATTAAATTTGGATACACATATATGTATATATCTTAATTAATTTTAATGTTTCTCTTCTCTTAACTATTATTGCTTTATAAATACCCATACTATATATATTTACTTGCATATATGTACATGAAACGTGCTTAGAACCCCAAAAACAAAACCTTACCTCTGTGTTTTCGTTTGGCCAGAGTAAAAAGTTCAAATGCAAAAATGAAAATTAAATACAAAATGCTAAGTTCTTTCATCACTGCGGGTGCACAGGTGCACACAGGTGCGGAGGGAGTAGCACCGTCCACACCTGACTTTCGGTTAAAATGAAATTCCCCAAAAATTTGCCAAAAACATTTCAGCAACTTGAAGCTCAAGTGGCAGAGCAAAAATATGCATATAATTACATATATAAAAGGTCCTCTCGAACTTTTCTGGCCAACTCTGTGTGCGTGTGCTCGTGTGTGTGTTTTCTAATCTAATGGCATTTAGAGTAAGCATTAAATATAATGCAGTCTAGAGTGTATTTAAGTCAAGCTATTCGACTAAATAAATGTGACTGAATTTATTTGTATTTATTTTAAATTTTGATACACTTGCAAGGCAGTGAAGGCGTCATTTCCGACCCTATAAATTATATATATTCTTGATCAGCATTAACAGGCGAATCTTTCTGGCGATCTCAGGTAGCAAAACAGACATTTAAAATTTTTCGTTTTAAATGAAAGGGGTTACATCGGTTATGCATGCATATAACTTTAATTCCTTAAGGTTCCCTTAATTTTGAATTGGTTTAAATTTGATGTCAAGTTATTCAAATCTTATTCTATTTATTTTTAAAATTGTAAGTTCTTTCGGCTTTGGTCAGAATAAAGTTTTGGCCTATGCCAAACACTTGCCTCCTATATTATTAATAAAATATAAAACTTCATTTAATCAATGTTTAAAGGTATATAAACTTAGGTTGCCTGAAGTTAGTTTTATTTATTGTTTAATTTACAATTGGTTTAAAATTGTTTTAGGGAAATTTAAAAAAGTTTTTTGTTATAATGATGTGTTAAATCAAGACCCTATCTGTAAGGTCGTGAGGTTGGTTCCTTTTAAATCTTCTTCTATTCCTAGTCCTGTGATCGGTAGATCCTAACTTTCTCTTTATATTTTTTCGGCAATAATTTAGTCAATCCAAATGAAAGTTTGTTTCAAAAAGCACATCGTAGCAACCTTAGTGTTAAAAGTTGTGCTGTATAGTATTAATCTCGATGTTTAACCAGTACAGCACAACCTTTACTACCGTAAACACCTCCTGGAATCCGAAAAGTAAAAATTATTTGTTTTATTTTTACCGAAACATAAATTTTGAAAACAGTCGCAAAGTATCGAGTCTAAATTCTATAGTCCGCAACTGAAACCTAAATTTAGAGCATTTCGTTTCGATTAGTTCCTGGCTTTCCTCATCCATCTGCATATCAAGGACTTTGTTGCCGAGTAGATCCTGGGCAGGCATGGGATTAGTGCCTGCCCAGGGTTCCAGACCATAACGTCGCATGTCGACCCCCAATTGTGAGTTATTATGACTTCGAATTGTTTCTCCAGGAAGTCAAAAACCCCCCATGTAACTTCCTTTATAGTTCATCACCGTCAGAATAATGGATGCCGGTATAAAAACTACGAGACGAACGACACCGCCGAGTGATGTTGACATATTGATGGCACAGACAACCCAATTGAAAGTTACTTCATCTTCACACACGATCACCATTTTGCAAAAGAATAAGGCCATTGGAACGCATTCGCTAAATCTCAACTTTGGTGTTTCGCGGGCTTCAACTACTTTGAATATCTGAACCATTTCAACATGTGATTTTACACCCATAAGCAAGGATCCTCGGGCAAGGATTTTGCATACGGTGGGCGATCATCCATCCCCCTGCAAAGGTCATTCGGGCAGCATTGTTTTGACGGGTCGTGGCACTTTGGCAAAGCTTCGGACAAATTTAATACTGGATTTATTTTGGAACACAAATATTATGTTTTCTTATTGATACTATTTTACAAAACGCAGCCAATATATTATATTATATTGATTGCAAATAAACTTTATACCTGTAATTTATATCGTTTCCTTTAAATATTATTTTATATATGAATATTAAAAGAGTGTATGGACTTAATATTGAAAATTAAATTTTTTAGGAACCCTTAGAAAATAAATGTACATTTCCATTTTTATACTCTTGAAGGGATTAAAATTTCAGTCAGAAGTTTGAAACGCAGTGACCCTATAATTCATATATATTCTTGACCAGCATTAACAGGCGAATCTTTCTAGCCTTGTCGGATAGAAATTTTTTTTGCCAATTTTGTCAAAATTGTGAAAGGGGTTACATCGTAAAAATAAAAATAAAAATGGCAAAAATTTTATTTGATTTTAATTTTATACTGAGTATTTAGACTTATTAACATAAAAAAATAACAAAAAAAGCCTTCCGATTTAAAATTAATGCTTTTTTGTCTTAGTTATAAGTTTTTAAAAATGTAATTTGTCAGTTTTATCGAATATAAAAAAAATATTGATTCAATAATTAAATTGCCAACTTTAAGGGTATATAACCTTTGGCTTCCCGAAGTTAAGTTCCTTTCATTTTATAATATTACTATATTTTACTTAATTTCGAGTTGGGTTTATCTTTTGTGTGTGCATTGATTGTATTTGTAAACCTATTATGACTATTTGAAGAGTTTCAAACACTTGTTTTCCCAGTTATAAACCCTGTTTTTATTAATTTTCTTTGCTTTTGCTTGTGCGAATATTTTCTAAATTTATTTATAAGCATTCATATCTCATAACGTAAGTAACCCCCCCTTATTGCCCTTATTGATGCCAACTTAATTTGCTCATCAGACTATTACGAACTATTACGAGAAATTGTAGCACAGTTTTTGGGGCTAAAAACTCGCCCACTTAATACGCTTATTTCGGTGTGCAGTTTTGAGCCTTGTGTGTGTGTGTGTGTGTGTGTGTGTGTGCGATGGAATATTGCAATTAAGTGAAGAGGCAGCTTAGGCAGTCTATCCATTTTTCCTAACACTACTCCACCACCCCCCCTGTTTAAAATTTTCCCACACTTTTCCCCCTAGCTGCTTTTCACATTCTTTGGCAGCGAAATAATTTTTGCTGCCTTTTTCCTTGGTGTTTTTTGTTTTTGGTATTGTAGATTTTAGCTCGATGGGTAGCTCTGTTGGTGTCGTCTCAAGTCTGGCCATAAATATACCGTTACGCACTCTCTTGGTCGCAGTTATTACACAGGGAACAAATTGAGCTCATCAAGTAATATATTATAATATTTATATATTAATATTTATATTCTTAATTCGTTACTTAAAATACTCAATAAAGCCAGGTATTTTAAGCAATGAAATACATTGACTAAAAATTAATAAATAAAATACCCAATTGAAATAATAATAATGCATTTTGGGGTAAAATGTTATCCTTCAAAATCCTGTATTCAATCAGGGAATAAACCTATAATTTCTTCATTATTTTCTCTCAAATTTTGATGTAGAAAAACATTAATTTGTTAACAAAACCTACGAATATTCTCTCCGTGTACAGGACACTGTCTATCTCTTTTGCTCCCTTTCACACGCATAGTTAGTTCATGCCAAATTGAATTGCTGTCTCAGGCTTCCGTACACTTTATAGTTTTCCTTTGCGTTTTCTTCTCATGAGGTTTTCCGTATTTCCTTTTTTTTGTATTCTTTTTATTTTATTTTTTTGGCCAAGTGTTTGCCTTTCTCGCTTGTTGACTCTCTTCAAACACACATACACTTACAAAAAAAAGGATGAAAGTGTGTGTGAGTGTGGGGGGAAGGAGGACAACCACTCAACACACACATACACACACAGCCTGGCACATATAAATTATGATGTGCGTGTGTGTGTGTGTGTGTGTGTGGAGGGGCTAAGCAAAAGTGTTAAGTTGGCAACACGAAAAATGTGCGCGCCGCAAAACTTTGGTTTCCTTCGAAAAATTGAGAAAAAGCGACAAAAAACGCACACTACGCCACTTACACACACACACACACACACACACACACACACACACACACACACACTGGCACACGCACTAAGAGCAAAGCAGCAAATTGACTGAAATGCACACTGATTTTGGTTTTTCATAAAAGAAAATATACAATTTTTAATTTAAACAAATCTACCCTAATATGAATGAGTAAAAATTTGAAAAAATAACTATTAGAAAAATTTTTAAGTGAATAATTTTATTATTATAAAACATCTATCATTTTCTATATATTATTTTTCATCTATAATTTTCCTTGAAAAAAATGCATAGCTCAGTCAAAAAAGCATATATTTCATTTCGGAAACCTTTTCTATGTTACTTTTTATTACTTTACTAAACCTGCATACTTAATATAAAAATTAAAAATGATGGTTTTTGAAAATTTTTATGATGAAAAAATTTAAAATTGTTTTGTTCAAACCTTAATGCCTAGAAAGATTCGACTATTGATGCTGATCAAGAATATATTTTATTTGTAGCGTCGGAAATGACTCCTTCACTGCGTTTCAAATTTCTGACAGAAATGTACATTTATTTTCCAATGGTTCCTAAATAACTTAACTTTCAAAATCATCATTTTAACAAACAAGATAAATTACAGGTATAAAGTTTATTTGCAATCAATATAATATAATATATTGGCTGCGTTTTGTAAAATAGTATCAATAAGAAAACATAATATTTGTGTTCCAAAATAAATCCAGTATTAAATTTGTCCGAAGCTTTGCCAAAGTGCCACGACCCGTCAAAACAATGCTGCCCGAATGACCTTTGCAGGGGGATGGATGATCGCCCACCGTATGCAAAATCCTTGCCCGAGGACCCTTGCTTATGGGTGTAAAATCACATGTTGTAATGGTTCAGATATTCAAAGTAGTTGAAGCCCGCGAAACACCAAAGTTGAGATGTAGCGAATGCGTTCCAATGGCCTTATTCTTTTGCAAAATGGTGATCGTGTGTGAAGATGAAGTAACTTTCAATTGGGTTGTCTGTGCCATCAATATGCCAACATCACTCGGCGGTGTCGTTCGTCTCGTACTTTTTATACCGGCATCCATTATTCTGACGGTGATGAAGTATAAAGGAAGTTACATGGGGGATTTTGGACTTCCTGGAGAAACAAATCGAAGTCATAATAACTCACAATTGGGGGTCGACATGCGACGTTATGGTCTGGAACCCTGGGCAGGCACTAATCCCATGCCTGCCCAGGATCTACTCTGCAACAAAGTCCTTGATTTGCAGATGGACGAGGAGAGCCAGGAACTAATCGAATCGAAATGCTCAAAATTTAGGTTTCAGTTGCGGACTATAGAATTTAGACTCGATTCTTCGCGACTGTTTTCAAAATTTATGTTTCGGTAAAAATAATACAAATAATTTTTACTTTTCGGATTCCAGGAGGTGTTTACGGTACTAAAGGTTGTGCTGTACTGGTTAAACATCGAGACTAATACTATACAGCACAACTTTCAACTCTAAGGTTACTACGATGTCATGGCTTTGTGCTTTTTGAAACATTCATTTGGATTGACTAAATTACAATCCAAACAGTTTGAAAAGAAAGTTGAGATCTAACCGATCTTAGGACTAAGGTTAGAAAAACATTCAAAGGGCACCAATCTCACAAACTCACAGACAGGTTCCTGACTTAACATATCTTTTTCATAAAATTACCAATATAATTATCTCTTTATATCTCAATACATTCTCTGAATTTCTTGTTGGCCATTAATCTATGGTTTCTATGTAAATTGAGTTCGAACCACTGTGCGCCTTTGGTGTTGAGCGGCTTGCGGTTTCTTTCACTGTTGCCGTTGCATAAGTGGATTACCGTATTAAGTTTGTATTATTAGTCAAAATGGCAGAGTCCTCGTTGACTTTCCGGGACTTAGTGGGTTAAGCAAGCCCTTCATTCAACGAGGATGTGTGTGCGTGTGAGTGAGTGTGTTAAGGGGCCGAAAAACTAAGTGTAAAATAAGAAAATTAGCTTAAAATAAATTCTGTTGCGGTCTCGGCGTCCTTCAATATTCATTTGGCTTTTCCTCTAAGAGTGTGTGAGTGCGTGTGAGTGTGTATGTGAGGCTTAATAATTAGAGACGACAGTCTACATATGGCAAAACCGCTGAAGCCACCCCAAAAAGCACCCGCAGGATACCATGACAGAAACCAGGCAAAGGAAGAAACGCTTACTGGGCTGGCACAATTCTCAGAGCATTCATTTGCCTTGGCCAGAAGAGAAGGCATAACTTTCATTTATGACAGGCCCAGTTCGCATATTATGCGGTATTCCCTTTACTAACCAGTAGGTACACTAAAAGAAAACTAAAATTAACTGCCAAAAATAATAGAAATAAAAATATTGTTAGCCGAATGAGTCTGCCTTTGAGGAGCAAGTCTATCTAGGTACTGTACTAATTATACAATTTGTTCATTTGCAAATAATTTTTTTTAGTTAAATATATGTATAATTTGTTCCCTAAATATATCTAAAATTATAGATTTTGTTATATTTCTTTAAGTGCATTCTCTCCCTGACTCCCTTTTGCCATCAGTGCATATGCATAAAGTTTATGAGGCACTGGCGATTGCAAAACTTTTACCAACAATGGCGACAGAAAGTTTCCTTTCCTGCTTTGCCAGGCTATCCCTTGCCCCAAAACTCGTCCTTATTTTTATGCAGTTTCTTAAGTTAAAGACAACAGCAAAATAAGGCAAAATAGTGCAAGTAAAAATAAAAATAAATTTAATCAAAGTCTGGAAAATATTCAAACAGAGAAAGTGCTGGGAGAATTGGGGGAAAATATGCTTTTCAAATCGAAAGAAATATGAAGTTATTATTAAAAAAGAAAATGCTAAGGAATTTGGGGAAAAATCTGCTTTTTAAACTTGGAAAATATATGTAGTTATTATTAAAGATAAAATTCAAAACAAGGTAGTGTTTCTTAAAGCTAAAAATACAAATATATTTTTTGTTTTATCTAAAGAAGCTTTTATTTAATTCCCAGCTTCTGCTGATTTATCAATCTCTAACCTCTTCTTTCCCTATTAAAATCCTATAAATATTTCTTTTCTATATTTAATATTATGTATAAAACATCTAAACAATTTTTAACTTACTGAAATCTACAATAAATTTCGTTTTCTGGTCTATTAAATGACTGCAAAGTGTCAGAATGTTTAATAACCAAGCCGAAGAACAAAGTTTACTTTATGTCTTGTAGTTTTGTTCTTCTTTCTGGCTTTATTTCATTTGAAAACTACCATAAGCAAAAAAAAAATATATATATGGAAATTCACTCGGCTTTTCCCCCAGAGCTGTGAAAAGTCAGAGATAAACATTCTCATCTGCAAAAGCTGAGTTTATTAACTCAACTGCAAATCCATGACCATTCTATTATCTCGAATTTAACTTGGTGATTAAAGTTATCTGTGTGCTCTGAGTGTTCGTTTGAGGGGAAAATCTCAAGTAAAGTCCTTTTCTTCAAGGAAAAGATTTAAAATCAAATTAAATGCTTGCTGACATGTCAACCACACATACATACATACATACAACGAGAATGGGGGAATAAAGAGACCGGAAAAGGATTCAAGTTCTTAAGGGGTTAAATGCGGGACGGGAGCATCAAGTGTCATGCAATAAATATCACTCAAAACTTTCGCCCCTCACTGGAGTGCCTCTCCTTTCTCCATCCTCTTTTCCTCTAGTCTTCTCCGACTCTTTCACTTTTCTGGCTCTCTGATTCTCTAGTTCCCCGGCATCACTTCTTTTCGGGTTATCTCATGTGTAGCGATAAAATGTATCTAATTTAGGATGTTTTTAATGCCTGAGCGAACTGCAGTCCGAGGGGGAAAACTCTTGGCAAAGTAGGAAAAGCAGTAAACATTTTTAATTTGACAAAACTTTTTACCTTTGACCGCAGGGAGGAGGTGATTCTACCACCCCATTACATTGCATTACAGCGATGGGAAAAGGGTATCAAATGTATCGGAATGTCCAGGACAATGTATGGAGAATGAAATAAAAATGGGGATATGTGCGATATTTTTGCGATATTTTTGAGCAATTTAATTATTGGCATGATATTTTAAAAATGTATTTGGATTTCTATTAGAATTTTTAAATTTATTTCTGTATTTTAATAATTTACTATTATATCTCTCAAAAAGTTATTAAAATTATAATTTTTTTATGTTCTTTCTAGGCTTTGTAACTTCTTAAATCTTCCGATATTTGTTAAAAATTAATCGATTTAAATTCCCTACCGATGTGTCATATCGAATTTGTGCAACCCTGATGCATTCCCCGAAGGCTGAGTGGTCACCAAGGCTTTTTCTGTAACAACGTGAGGTCAATGCGGCAAACTAACCTCTGACATCTGATGGAAAGGGATGGACACAAAAAGAGAATGATATATAGAAAGAGAGAGAGAGAGGGAGGAAGACGGGGGTAGACAGAGGAAGGAAGGCCATGACAATAAAATGAAAATTCTCAAAGTTGCAGCCGGTTATTTTAGCACATTCCAAGCGCTTTCCTTTGACACCAGTACCAGTGCTGAAAATGTGGCAGCTTTTGTTGTTATTGAATCCCTACAGGTGAAACGCATTTTAGTTCTAAGATGGTTTCTTCTTTAGTTTTTTAAAAGAAACTATATACATTTAAAGAGAAGTTGAAGAAGAAATATATTTAAATATTAATTCTGACAAAAAACTATACATTTTGGAAGGTTTCAAAAAACTACTTATATTTATTATGTAATAAGTGCGAATTTTGTTCCAAGTTACAAATATTTTCTATAGTTTTAAGATTCTAAAAAAAAAAAATATAAAAACCTTGTACCAGAATAAATCTATACTAATTTTATTTGTAACTTATAATTTTATTTCGGTCAAAGAAATATTCTTCTTGCTTTACCTTTTAAGTTCCAGTTTTGCCATATTTCGCAATCTAAATTCGTTGAAATAAAATTACCAAACAATTTACTATTTCTATATAAAAGTAGAATTTAATTTTCCATCTCCCCATCTCTTTTTCGCTTCGTTGTGTTGCCATCTCTTGTGCTCTTCTGGTGACGTCAAGTATGAAATTGTTGTGTTCACACTAAACTTAAGTAACTGAATTAAAATGCGGCTAATAGAGTAGTTGCAAACACATGGAGATTAAATGGCCACCGAGGGAGGATATGGGTTGGGAAATGCCAGCATAGATGAGAGGGAAAAGGAGACTGAGAGAGGGAGATATACTGAGGGAGTGGGATAGAGAGATACTAAGGGAGAGAGACAGATGACGGAGTGAGATGACCAGATTAACTGACTAGTTTATGGCAATTCCTGAAACCGGAGGAGGATAGTTCTTCTCATCGTGTGTGTGTGTGTGTGTGTGTCGTGTGTCCTGTGCCCTGTGGTGTCCTGAGATGTGCGTGTTTCTGTCACTAAGTTTTCCTCTCTTTCTACTTTTTTTTTTGTTTTTTTTTTTCTCATTTTTGTTGTTGTTGTTGTGGTCTAGTGACAGTTTCTACAGGTGGAAGACAGATGGCAGGAGGTGGGTGTGGTGTGTCCTTGATGGACAGGCCAAGGAATTTCTGGTTTTGATAGGTTGCTCCATGTCGATGCCAATGCTAGGTGCCTATGTCATGGAATTTTCCGGCTCTGCGATTGTCAAGATGAACGAACGTTTTTGTGGCAACAGGAAAAGTGTCACCGACAAGCGTTACGGTAAGAAGGAAATGCGCATTTTCTTGGCTACCGATTTGGTTATTTAGAAACAATAGTTTTGCCTTAATTGGAATTTCAATATGGTTTTGAAATAGATATATCATTTGGTATTTACAAATCACAAATAGACAAGATCCTCAAGCTTTAATTTTCCTCTCTATATTTTCCAAATTACAAGTAGTTTCCCTTCAGCGCGATTTTGCAGCGATTGCGTGATGTCAATCAAGTGCAGGAGTTTTTCCCCAGTCTGCAGTCTGGCGAAAACTATGAGGAAAAGTGTGGAATGGAAAAGATTTTCAAGATGAATATACGAATATAATAAAATAAAAGTGAGAGCAAATCCGAGGGGAATGCAAATTAAAGTGCAAATTGAAATCGAAATGACAGATCCCTGCCAGCCTACCCACCGGGAGTCCCTCTCCCTCTCCTCTTGCATTTTCCTCCTATTTTCATCCATGATTTCCCCTTCTTTTAGCCCCCCATCATCTTTATCATCGTCATCAAGCGCCAAGTGGTGGAGGGTCTGTGCTACCCCAAAAAAAAAAAGAAATTCTACCCCCTATTATTTTTTTTTCTTTGCGCTCTCAAGAGAAAACAATGCATATGCATTGTCAGCGGAAAACTTGTGAGGGGATTTGTCGTAGAAGTGCTGAAGGGGAGAGATTGCGAGAACCTGGGAGACAGATGCACTATAAAAATGAAGAAATTATATAGCATACTTATGGGCGATGCAGCACATGCACCTCGAGAGCGGATTACACTGAAGGGTGGATTTTTTTCAGAATCCAGCAAAGAGCGAAAGGATATAAATCCGAATTGTTTAATGCTTTCATTTTATATTAGAGTAACTGAATAAAATTTTAATTATTTGCTAGTAAAATAGCAATTTAATTGAAAGTAAACCCAAGGCATAGAAAGCAGTATAAAAATTTATTTAAAATAAAGAAAATAAATAAACCTTATTCAACATAACACAAAAGTTTTTATTAACCAAACTGAACCATACAAAATCCCCATACAGCTTCAATACTTGTACTTTTCTTTTTTTGGGATCAAATATATATAGTTTAAACTACGAAAAGTACGAAAAGTAATGTTATTTTTGGCCACAAACTTTTCAGCAACATTTCCCTATATCGAGTTAGTTTTATTGCGTATACGTAATGTGGCAATGCGGCGTATGCGTAATCTGCCAGTATGTGAATAATCTCTGCCAGCCATTAGGGCAACTTGTGTCCTTGCCAAGCTTCCTCTCTCTCTCACACACACACACATACACGTGTCAAGGTGTGTGCGGGAAAAGAGAAAGTTAAATTAAAAAAATGTCAAATTGCATACATTTAGGAGCTAATGAAATAAGTTAAGCGACAACAACAACTGCAAGCGTTGCCTAGTGCTGAGTACTGCGTTAAGTACCCCCTTCTGCATGTGTGTGTGAGTGAGCGAGTTGATGCTACTGTGTGTGTGTGTGTGTGCATTGCAATTTGAATTAATTTGACTTTTTTATGAACTTTAAGTATGCCAACAGCAGCCCAAAGCTAAGCTATGCTACTGTTTGGCCGCCGCGCAGCTCGGCTCCTTGTTGGAGTAGCACTGGGTGAAAAAATGGGTATAATATAACAATTTCAGCTTGCTATAAAATATATGTTTATATAAAATTGAATGGTTTGTGTTATCAGAAAATACTACTACTATAGAAAATAATATTTTCTGCTTTACTACATTTCATATTGTTGTTAAAAACAAAAATTTAACATATATGTATAACATATTATCAGAATTGGGCAGTAATAGTTCAGGTATTTCCTTAAAATATGTATAGTTAATTTGTTTTCAGTGCTGCTTGCTGTTGGTGTACTGTTTTAAGTTGTTGGTGTAATTGTTGTTGTTGCTGCAAGTGCAGCTGTTCGCATGCTGTAAGCTTGTGGCCTGTGCAAGACTGTGTGTGTGTGTGTGTGATGATGAGATGCCAGCTGAGTTAATCAGGAAAACATGGTGAACCAAAAGCGCCGACAAGGATAGAAATAGAGCAGAGAAAGCGAGACGGAAAGACACAGACAGAGACTGAGGTGAGCCAAGGTAGTGGTGGTGGTGCTAAAAAATGAATGCATAAGCAAAGTAACCTTCAAGGCAGCACCTTCAAGGCTCCTCCTCTTGGCCACTTAAAATATCATAAATATAACCAATTATGATTAAGCCAGTCAACCAAGTTAGCCGCTTGATGAGCCAACTTTGGTTAGACGCTATGGCGTTGGTAATTAAAATAATAAAACAGTACAACAACATTAGTGGGGAAACTGTTGGTTGTAATACTTACATATATTTAAAAGAAATAATTGTAAAGGTTTTGGTGATATACCTCAAAGGAAAGTGGAGAATCGATTGCTACACATTTATAAAACTAAACTTGAGTTTCCGGCAACATCACCGTTGACCTCTTCCGCTCCTAGGCCAAACAGACCATCATATGTATCTATTGGAGCATCTATTTATCTTTTGTATCTTTCTATCTGCTTAACTGCGTCATCATCATCATCATCCTGGCAATGGCGATATATGCACACTGTGCCTGTGCTTGTGAGATTTTCTCATCTCTCTTTTACTTCCGTTCGTTGTCTTGGGTCCTGTTGTTGTTAGTGGTGTTGGTGTTATTGTTGGTGTTATTGTTGTTGTTGTTGGTATTCGATGGCGTTGATTGCTGTTGACTTTGATTTTTGCAATCTGCCTTCGATTTATTTTATATTTCTTCCAGGTCACTGACATTTGTGCAATGTCCAGTGTCCTTCGTGTATCCCTCTGTTTTTCCTCTCCTATTTTTCCTTCTTTTTTTTTGCTATGGCATTCACACATGTGTCTATCTTCGTCATTTTTTTTTCACAGTCAGCTCCTTCACATTGCTTTTGATTTCTAATTTGGTTCATTGGCTCTAGGCATGTCTCCTGGTCCCCATGTCTCATCTCTCATCCAGCATCCGCTGCTTATCCATCTCCCACATCCCATTGTTGTTTCTGGCTGCATGAAATTTGGGTAAATAGCCAAAGCAAAAGCAAAATATGTCGACACATGCGGGCAGCTTTCCATAATGGGTCACTGTTTCTGAACGCAAAGAAAAACTCAAAACAAAATAGGAACAATTGAGATGGAGAGAGAAAATATATAAAAATGTATTATATACATTTCTGAAACCCTATAATACAAACGGATTTCACATGGGAAGCAAACAAGGAACAAGAAAATCTTCTCTATATAAAATATTATATATTTTTTTAGAAATCTCTCTGACTTTTTAGCTAAATTATCTTCAGATTTTTCCTTCCTTAACTCTTATTTTTGCAGTGTATATCTGTATATTTGAGGGGCACTTTAGTTTTGTTGTATGAGTGTCCGATTTGTGGTGTGTGTATGTATGTGAAATGGAAAATGCACATTTTGGCCCGCATTTTTCATGGCCAAATGTTTCGAAAGTTTTTGCAATTTCAGTTTGATTTGAATATTGAAACGTGCTTGACACAAAGAAGATTCAAATCCTTATAGAAACAATATGCTTAAATAATCAAATGATTTTTACTATCCAATAAATAAAGTATATACATTTCCCCTGGCCATATTTAAATTTATTTGATTATATTTATCATATTTTTTCCCCTACAACCAATTACAATCAATTAAACAAGATCTTCTTGATATTTCGCAAAAATTTTCCTCATCATTTCCCAACTTTTTCAAGCAACCAATCAATCAAGCCCGCTGTTGGGTATTCAAAATTCGCTAAAATAGAGAAAAACGTAATGTAACTAGCTGGAATTTTTGTTGTTTATTGTTTTGTTTTGTAGCATTCTGCGAAGAACTCGTTATTGTTTCGTCTGATGGATGCCATGACAAGGTTTTCATAACTTTTTGCTCCTCCCCCCACGCCGAGCGATGCCAGAAAAAAAAACATATATATATATCGTCCTGGCCCGGATTTCCCCATCCGTTAGAAAAGCTGCCAATCAGTAGAAAACAAAATGTGACCCCAAAAATAAAAGGAGAAGCGCTGAATTGTTAGAGGGCGGGGGGGGAGGTGGAAGGAAAGCGTTTGGATGGGGAGGTGTGTGTGTGTTTTTGGCATTAATATAAAACGCAATCAAAATCAAATCAAATGAAAAGTGTTCCAGTTGTTTTTGTGTGCTGACAAGTTCATTATGTTTGCATTGCTTTTTGGCTAGTATGGGGGACACAATCCCCTTTTGTTTGTCCACCGATATCACCAATAATCAATGGGGGCCAACACACACAAACACAGATATACAGTTATACAGGACTCCCCACGAGAGTCTGAGAGGCTGCAAAACACACACACACACACATATCGGTTGGTCGCACATTGAAAGAGACTTGGGCTACCCGCAAATTGAACTAATTTGATGTGTGAACAACGGCAAATGGTGGATGAGGGGTATAAATATATATATATATATATATATATATATATATATATATATATGTATATATATATGTTATATAGTGTGAGCTTCTTGGCATTGATGAGCAAAACCAGATTGAAGACATTTCCCACACACACTCACTCTATCCAGGCAGATGTACACTAGGAAAAAAACCTTAGGAATTAATCAAAGAAAATTCTAAATGATCCCTTAACTAAGCGAATAACTAAACAAACCTTGGAATTAATTAAATAACATACTAAATGATCTCTTAAATAAATGAATAACTTAATAATTCATTTGTAAAATTAGTATTAAACATAAATAAGGCAAAGAAAAGTCAGATTCTCCTGTAGTTCACCTTGAAAGTAGTATATTAATAAAGAGTTGCTTCCTAAAACAGAATCAAATGTGTCTTCTGGGTTTTTCGAACATGATATCGGATAAGGATTTAAGAATTAGTCTATGGCAGAAAAGCTTCTATTTGCCAAGTATTTTAAAATTATTTAAATCTTTCCTGCAAGTCGAATATCAGTTTCTTAAAACATCTTCTAATTTTCAATTGTTTTTAAAATTACTTAAATCTTTTTATTTATTATCCTGATATTATTTAAAACCTCTATCATAGCTGTGTACATTTTGATATTGATTGGCAGGCAAAAGAAATTTGTGTGTCTGTGGCTGGAGAAAGCGAGAAACACATACAAAATGGACATATGGACACAAGGAATGTCCGAATCCAAATCCATCTCGCAATACATCGTGTTATGATTTCGTGATATATATACCGCATTAATTCAATTTGATGTGGATGTGGCTATGGCTGTGGAGATCTGGCAGTTGAATTTCAGCTTGGATTTCGATAAACTGACCAGACCAGACTAGACCTGGCCTGCCCAGACCTGACCATGCCATACCCGGACCCGTGGACGGCTACTTAATATGGATTCCATCTGTCTGCGAATTAGTTAGAGCCAGTTGGCTTGTCTCTAATAACAAAAACAATTTGTTTATCGAAAGTCCAACCACTGAATCGGTGAGATGATGCTCTTTAAAGCCTTTCCCCTCCCTGTACATATGTATGGTAAGTTGGGTGATTAGTCCGATGCTTGTTAACAACAGAATTTGCTTGGTTATATGTAATATATATACATATCTGCTCAATGAATTATCAGTAAATGTGATGACAATTGATATAGCATTACAGAAACTAACTTTGTGGGGATTAACCTTAAGCCCTTTTCTTTTTGTTTTCTTGTTTATAAAGAAAATGCTTTGTGGCTTATTCTCTTTCTCTTAAATCTTGGCTCTACAGTTTTGAGCCTTGATTTATTAGATATTGATTCGATTGCCTTTTTGCTGTAGTAGTGGAAATGGAAATGAATCCTCAAGTAGCTGCGCACTTTGAGCTCAAATATAACATTGAGTTATTTATAATTATTTCTGCTGGCTGGCAATTAAATTAGCATACAATCAATCGAATACATTTAGCATTCATACGATTCGGAAGCGAGTGTGCGGTGTGGGTGAACAGTGTGTGTTTGTTCAGTCGAATGCCCTGGAGTATGGCATCCGTCATCCTTCATACTTGAGATGTGTGTATGTATTCATCTATATATAGAACGGTCCATAAGCGAGGCATCACAATGAGTTATCCTTACGCTCATTACATTTGGATTAACATGTTAATAATGCCAATAGGCAGCCCCATCTCTTGGTTTTGCAAATGCGGGCATTGGGAGTCCAGACTTGGGTTTGGAGTTACTCTCCACTTGACTGAATTATTCAGCAAATGCATTGGAAGCAGATGGAAGGAAGATGGCAAATCAATGTTTTTTGGGGGGCCCATTGGTCCATTGATAGTTGGAGTGTTATAATTGTATGTTTGACAATCTTCATAACTGTCAATTAGATTTCCTTACTGCCAAGTTGGTGCACTGCATCCGCCCCCTTCTCCTGATCCTTCTCCCTGGCTTAATGTAATTGTTTAACACACTGCTGGGCATTATTATAAACAAATGCATATACACAGATTCGGAGACTCGATGGATGGACAGTTGAGACTGCAATATGATTGCCTTGATTTTATTGACTGCACTGCGATTGTGGTTCCACATCCTGGCTGCCATATCCTTCGGCCTCCTTGGCAAACAAACTCTTCCTTATTTGCATATATGTGTGGCAAGTTTTCTTCTTCCTCTGACCAAATGCGGGGGCCAGATATTTTGATTTATAGCTGCAAAATTGTGCTCTAGCTTCGGGACCAGGTTTCGGTTCGAGGTCCCAAATTGAAATGGCTCAGAGAGAGAGAGAAAAGCCGAAGCCGCATTGGTATTTAATTGAGCCAAGGCCAGAGCGTTTCGGGGAATTAGTTTGTATAATCGAGACTAGTTCGCTTTCAAATCGTTTGCTAAATTAGCTGAGCCAAAATAATGGCAGGCCCCTGAAGATGAAGTTATAAGTATATATACATATATATATGTATATATATATGCTCGCCAGTTATCGGCATTAAATGGAAATTAATCGGGTTTCAATGGCAATTAGGCGCCTAATTTAAATTCAAATTAAGTAGATGTAGAAATGGAAATAAAGGATTCTTTATTAATTTGCAATAGGAAGCCATTTAAAATTGACTTAGTACATCTCTTAATACCCATCAAACTATAATAATATAGCTCTTGTTTAAATATAATAATCTGCTAAATTATACTTTTTGTAGTTTCTTCTTCTAGAATTCCTTCAAATTCAACTGGCAAGGATATTTCTTGGCCCATTTTCTTAGCCAAAATGGCTGCGACAGGTGACAGGAAAATGCGGCCCACAAAGCTTGAGTTTCGTGTCCTTAGCCAGGACAATGTGATGAAAGACCGGTGTCGTCAATGTCGCTCCTTGGCGTTGACTCATCGCTGATTTGCCGGCAATGCAATTCGGCTTGAGGAAATGGTCAAAAGGATACCAGGCATTAAATGAAAAATAAACCGAAATAGGCGAAAAATGTTGAAAACACAAAGAGACCGTGGTGGCAGAATCGGGAGCATAATGCATAATTACAACAATGAAACAGGACGATGCCAAGGACGAAATGAGTGCTTCTCTCTCACACACTTTTTATCTCCGTTCTAGGGATGGAAACATTATCCTTTTGGTAAGTACTGAATCCAACTCTTAAGTCACTTAAAGCTTTTGGTAATTTTATTTTATATTTAAAAGAAGTTTTTATATTAAAATATCATATTTACTGAGGATCATATCGAATTTTCTTTGCTCCTCCCTTTTGTTTGCGTTCCATCTCTGGCTCGGTTTCAGGGTCCTTATCAGGACATCCGCTTTCAGCGATTTTTAATTGCTATTGTTACAGTTTATTGTTTTATTATAAAGGCCAAGTGAATGAATGGCCAAAGACAGCGAGAGAGAGAGAGAGAGAGTAGGAGGGGCACGAGAATGAGACAAAAGCTGGTCACGAAAAATTTTCATTTAATTTTTCTTTGTCGCGTTTCCAGCCGCGTTTTAGGTTTCCATTTCTTTTTCATTTTTCCTTTTCATTTTCAAAATAAATAAGCCAACAATTAGCTGTGCGGCGACGAATAGGAAACTTCTGGGTAGCCGTAATTGAAAAACAAAAAAAAAAAAACTGGCAAATTAATTATATAATATCTGCAAGACTTGTATAAATAAGCAATTTAGTTTTGTATTCCCAAGATGTATAGTAGTTTAAGTATTTATATATAACTTAATCAATTCTGCAAATACCTCAAATAAAAGTATTTACTTTCAATATCAAACTGAGTATTTTTTTGAAGTCCGGCCAAATTCGACACGGTAACAATGTGCTTGAGCCGAGCCGAGCACACAGCTCCTTCAGATGACAAAAACATCAAATTAATATGCACTTTTCCAGCACTTGATCCTTGTGAGGATGTGCGTGCAAGTGCCTGCACAAGTATTTGTGCGAGTATTCCTGCGAGAGTATCTGTGCTGAAGTGCTGTGATGCTGTAATGCTGGGATGCCGGACCCACTGCTGTCCTGCGTGTATCCTTTATGGAAAATAGAAGAGAACCCGGCTGGCAGTGCCGTGTGCATGTGGCTGAGGAGGGATGCTGAAAAAAGGAATTTGTATACAAATATGGCGAACAAATATAGTTGAAATGAAACAGCAAAGTGCACTTGAAAGGCACCGAAAGGAGAGCGTAGCTCCGAAGCTCCACAAGACCAAAAAAAAAAAATATATATATATATGCATAAGTGCCTGGTCGTGGTACTGGTCCTGGAACAAGGACGAGAACGATGCCACTACAATAATCATAAAAGCGCAAAACAACAGCCACATATGTGGCTGTGTTCCTCTGACTCCTCCTCCTCCTCCTCCTCCTCCTCCTCGATGCCGGTGTCCTTCCTCGATCCACAACGGGGCGAGGCGGAAATAATGTATTAATCCTGTCGAGGCCATATTTTTTATTGGCATCAGCCGCCGTGAGAATCCCAGTACCTTGCCTTGACTTTTTTTTTCCCCCTCCCGGTTTCCTGTTTTCCAGCTTTTCCTGCCTTTTCCCCGGTACTGTACTGTACTGTACTGTGCGTAATTTGCATTAGCAATCCCCTTTCGCCTTTCGGGCAGGTGATAAACCGCATTCTTATTATAACACCACAAAAGAACCGAAACGGAGCAAGTGTGCGGGAGCACTTACATATATATAAATACACTGGGAGAAAAGTGATTTTAATTACTATGAATTAGTCTTAGAAAATATATTGAATAGTGATGTTTAGCAACGATCTATATTCAATAAGAATACTTCAGACTTTATAGGATATTTATTTAGTTAAGATAAAATCTAGCTAAGGCAAAGATTTTTTAATGCTTAATTATTTTATATATTAAATGGGACTTTAACACTATACTGTTTCTTTAAATAAATCAAAAATTCAAAAATGAAGTGAAAATTATGCAACAAATATTTTTTTAAAGAAAGATAGGGGAATACAAATATTGCCTTATTGAGACTTTCTACAAAGAGAAACGAAACAGTGTGATAGGTAAACCCCATTTTATGAAGTAGTATCATAACACCATAAAAATAGTAAGTAAATTTTTAGTCAAGTTCAAAGGCATTTCCTAAATATAAATTGAATAATAAATTTCTGCTATTTATGTACTTTTTACTACAGTCATAAATTTATGTAATATTTAATTAAGTTGAATGTAATCTTCTTTTAGCATCTATTACTTAATTGCTTTATTTTACTTCATCTTTTCTTGCAGTGCTTATATAAATGTATTAAAATATATGTTGTACAACCGACAAGGACAATTTAAAGCCTTTCATAAATATTACTGCTTCGGCGTCGGCAGTGCGCCGCGTAATTATTATTACGCATACGCCCCGTTGCCCTCCGGCCGAAAGCGTAATTCACCGTTAAGCACGGTGGTCAAATGTCGGCAGGAACTGCAAACGGAAATAATTGTTATGCAATTTAAATTATTCTCGATTTAAATTTGGCGCATATTATTTATGTTTGCAGAAAATTGGTAATATTATTTCATTTCATTTCTATATATTTTTCTTTGTTTGCTTTGATTTAAAATGTATGTATTGGTATGTATTATTGGATAGGGTTTAAGAGCCATGGAATTTAATTGAAGGTCCTGAAATAGCAAATATTGAAAGGTGAATATGGCCAGTTGAACAATAGTATTGATACTTTTAGCATACAATATTATTTAAATATTTTATTATATTTTTGGGCATAGAGTACGAGATTTGATATTTATTTTTAATATTTATACACAGTTGAGTGTTTTTTAATGACACAGACTCCGTTTCTTATAAGTTTTATTTATGTGTATATATTTTTAATTTAATGTTATTATTTCCTTGTTTAATTTAATTTTAAGGTTTCAAACTCCGTTAGATTTCTATACTGCTTGTTCTATATTTATGATAATTGAGACTTGGTTTTTATATTATTTATTTATATTGTATACGTATTTTTAATTCGATATTATTTAATTTAACTTTTTAGCTTTGAATTTATACGATTTTTATATAGTTTATTGTTTTATTTATTATTCTATAGACTCTGTTTTAGTAGAATTTATTTATTTATATATATTTTAAATACTTGGACTGCTATATTTATTATTTTTGAGTTATAATCTTACTATAATCAATTGTATTGTTTTTATTTATTTAATATACTTTTTAATAATGGATATTTAAATTAAAAGTATACATATTTTTAAGCTTTCATAATATATTTTTGTTTAAGAAATCCAAATTTTTTGTAATATTTCTTAACCCACTGTTGACCATTGCTGACCAGTGCTGGGAGGGTGACAGGGGAGTTGTTGGAGTGGCCAAGGCAGGGGGGGGGGGCAGAAAAGTGGGGAGAGGGGCTGCGACTGTTCATGGGCGGGGTGTAGAGGGGGGGTCCGTTACATGACGCTGGCGACAATTATGCGCATGTTGGCGGCTTAAGCAGCCATTATTCCTGCTGCTTCACTTAGCCATTCTTTTTTGCCTCCCCTTTTTGATACCCCGCAAAGCCCCCCTGTTACTCCCCTATTACCCCCCTGTTACCACCCTGTTAACCCCCCTGTTACCCCTCTGTTACCCCTCTATTACCCCCTCTGCTACCCCATCTTTTCTTCTGCCATTTTCCTTCCGCTTTTCCCCTAATTTTTCCCTTTCATCCTTCGCAGGACTTGCACTTCCATTGTAACCGCTTGCTTTTTCATAAATTTAAATACAAAACATATTAAGTTTTATAGCCCGGGAGGGTTAAGTTGTTCGCCATCCGGGTTCCTCTGTTGCCCGTCCCATCTCCACTCCTCTCTCATCTTGGATGTGTCTAAGTCGACCTTACCGCCCCCTTTTCCCCCCTCTGGCCCAGCGTGCATATGCTTTAAATCCAGCTGAGAATTTAGTAACTCCCGAGTGTGTGTGTGTGTGTAGAACTGCATTAGAGGAACGACGACACAAGGAAGTGTGGAAAAAAATATATAGAAGAAGGAGGAGCAGGACCCGCAGCAGGACGAATGTTGCCCAAAGGAAGTGTAGGGAAAGTAAGGAGTACCGGGGGAAATAAATAAAAAAGAAAGCCTCCCAGCAAAAACGCTTTGGCAAACAATTTGAGCAGCAGATCCTGGCTGAATAAAACAAAAAAAAAAAATTGTAAAGGAAATGGAATATAATTGAGTGAGAGTGGCCCCCCCGCGAAATGTCCTTCAATGAGTGCCATAAAATAGTATTAAAATACACATGAGCTACCATTATGACAGGGATCAAGGAGCTGCCCAAGTTCCCACAGTACATCATGGGTTAAGAGAAGGGATTTGAAAGAGAATTTTAATTATACAAGCGTATACAGTTAATAAATATTAAATATTTTCATATAAAATAGTAGTAACTGAAATCTTCTTTCACTTACCCTTTGAATATTTCATTCTTCTCTCAATTTCAGTGTGAATTCCATATTGAAATGTGTAAGGAAACCGTCATGACTCCTTCGTGTTTTCTGTTTGTACTGAAACGAAAAAAGCGAGAGAGAAAAATACCAAGTGAAATTGCAATGCATAAATACAGTTTACTAAAATTGAATTCATTATCCTTAAAACAACAAACACACACACACACCGAAATGGAGATGGCATGACGGTGACTCTGAGAGACTCGCAGCAGTCGCCACATAAACCATATAGTATAAACATATATCTATCGATGGACCGCCATCTGTATGCGAGCATAATATATAATGGAGTCAAAGGCAAAATATTACCATGCATAAATAACGTATACATATACATATATCTGTGTGCGTCTACATACATATGTGTGTCAGGACGAGCAAGTTTATCCGTTTCTATATCTATTTGTTTATCTCTACATGGCATGGCAGTGTGTGGTATATAAATATAATGCACCAAAAATATGCAAAAAAAGAAACAAAATGGAGAGCGGATGAAAAAGAATCGCCATTGCAATGGTAACGCAACGAATGCGAGGCCATTTTTGTTTGGCCTCCATTGATTTACTATCCAAGTGCATCGGACCCATCGTCAGACTCGCCATCAAACTGCAGTTCGAAGCTAGCCATTAACTAAATTGATTTGTTTTCAAAATAAAAAAATACACACTCACAGAGAGTTGGACACAAAAAAAAAAGGGGAGCAAACGTAGCCTCTCCCCCGGCAGGCAGCCTGCAAAAATGCATTAAAATTGATGCGGCAAAAGGAAACCCATTGAGGGGCAGTTCGAATCCAACTCCCGATAAGAACTATTCGCCAAAGGCAAATAATATTGGATGTTAGAGCTGCGTTTTATGACACTTTTCCCCGTTCTGACCAGTTCTGTTTAATTACATCATCTAAAAAAAATAAATAAAAAAAACATAGCTGGCTTTGAGGGAAATGAATTCAAAGCTGGGTACACTCTTTCTGTGTGCGTTAAAGAAATTAATTTGGATTTCTTGCAGCTTCATTTACAGATTGAAATTGATTATACACAAATAGAATCTACCTTTACCTTTATAAGATTCTCCATGGTTATTTAAGCCATCCCAATGCCTTATTATTTTTAATTCGATATTAAAAAGCGTTATAAAATACTCTCCATGGTTCTGGCCCCTCTTAAGTCACGTTTATTTTAGTCTTCTTTAATTTTTAAACTCAATAAATTATAATTTTAGTTCAAAGCATTTAATTCTAATTTTATAGATCTCCGTAAGGTATTATAAGGGTTTGCTTCTGCAAAAAACAAGTAATTTCCTCCTCCATAATTCATATATATATTCCTAATCTTGAACAGCCGAAAAATGCTGTCAGTTCTGTTAACAATTATCGAAACAAAATCAAAATAAAAGTTGTCATCAATCAATCATCGTTCCAAGTGTCTAAAATTTTGTGGAAAATATTACTATAAAGTTAACTGAGAGGTGAAATTAAAAAGGAAGAGAAAGAAAACGAAAAACCGTGAGTATTTCTGGCTTTCACTTTATTCTGATGCTTGATTTTAAAAACTTAAAGAGATATCAAGATGGCAGAGGCAATGAATGATCAGCAAACTATCACTTTGATGCAGATAATCCAAGAAATGCTTGAAATGGGGTTCATCAGTCCACAGATGGCCCAAATGCTCGTTGAATATTTTTACTTTCACTATGGGGACCTAATTTTTACTTAGAAGAATTCAAGAGCAAAAGAAATACAGGTATGTAGGTTTAACTATCTTACAAGATATTATTCAACATACATATTTTTTATTTTCAGATTTAAAGAGTCGAAAAATATCAATTCCTGCTGATTTTCTACTTTCTACTTTATATCAAATATATATAATATTAAAATAAAATCAACCACAGTTTTATAAAGAGTAAATTATTTTCTGCATTGGCATAGGCTGGCTGCTGGGAAATTCTCCACTGATTTTCAACAAAAAATAAAATATAAAGTAGAGCAGGCGACAAGAAAAGCAAGGGAAGGCTCTTTTGTCAACCCGACAAGGATTCTCGTTCAGAGTCCTGTGCAAGCAAATGAAAGTTGTTTGGTCATGATGTCTGCATTGCCTCAGAGCAGGGAACAAGCGGTGAATGCGATGCGCAGGGAGAGGGGGGTCAGGGGTCAAGAAGGGGTTGTCTGCCACAACCGCACACACACCACACACATACACCACACACACAGAGTGAGGGAAGTGCAACACTCTCTGCTGTAGCTCATTAAGTACGTGTCTTTGACTCTGTGCACAAACAAAAACAGGTGAGTCGGCGGAAGTGCATTAAGTCTAAAATATTTTAAAACTAATTTTGATAATAAGAAAAAAAAACTAAGGTCTAGGAATGTTAATTGTTAATTCTTAGAAATTAAAATAAAAACGAAAGGAAACTAACTTCAGGTAGCTAAAGTTTATACATATATCCTTGCAGCCTGCTATTTAATTGCAGGATCAAATCCTAAATCGATCATATCAAAGCTTTAATATTCCTATTTTTTGAATCAATATATATCAATATTTTTATGTGACAATTTTTTCAGTATATTAAAGTTTAAAAAACTCGTAACTAAGCCAAAAAATCATTAATTTTTATTCGTAAAGCTGTTTTATGCCAGATTTTATCAGGTTAATAAATCTGCTTACTTAATTTAAGCTTTAAAAAATTAAAAAATTTTTTCAAAATTTTTGACAATTTTAACGATGTAAATTATTTATAAAATTTGAAAAAAAAATTCAAATTTTTTTTTTCTTTTAAACATAATTAGATAGATTCGCCTGTTGATGCTGATCATGAATATATATGATTTATAGGGTCGGAAATGACTCCTTCACTTCATTCGACTGAAATTATAGTACCCTGAACGGGGACAATATGGAAATGTACATTTACTTTGTTATAATTGCTAAATAATTTAATTTTCAATATCAAGTACATACACTCTTTAAATATTTATATTTATAAACAGAAAAGGAAACTAAGTTCGGACAGTCGAATTTTATAAAGCTTTAAACCCTTTAATTACTACGATTTCATGGCTTTGTGCTTTTCGAAAAATCTGCATACTCAATTAAAAATTTAAAAAAATTCACATTTTTGCAAATTTTTCAAAATTTTTAAGATTTAACGCCTTCTTAAATTTTGAAAAATTGTTTTCTCCCTCAGATGGCTATTGTTTATTATTTTTTGCTAAGATTTACTTTAAAAATATTTTTTGGTAACCTAAAAAATGATCCGAAAGCAATACGGAAACGCAAACTATATTTTAATATAACAAAATCATTTCTAAATAATTAAACATTATAAAAACTATTTCAAAAATTTCTCAAAAAGGAACCTTTTAAATTACAAAACAAATACTATTTTCCATGTATTAATCCCAAAAATCAAATGATATTTCAAGTCCTCTATTTACCAAAGCATTCCAAGTAATTTTCTTCAGTGTCCTGCGCCAAGTGCGACAATTTAAAACATAATGCAAACTAAATGAAAATGCGGCAACCGGCGGCAAAAAGAAACCGAAATACACACACCACCGACCCAAGGAGCACAAAAGAATTTTTAAATATATTTCGTAGCCTCAACGAACCGGAGACAAGCTGATGACCGGGATCCAAGGATCTAAGGATCCAAGGATCCGGGATCCAGGCATACAGAGTGCAGAGTGCAGGATGCTGGATGCTGGATGCTGCAGGTCCAGGACCTGAAAGCCGGGGGTCTTTGCGGTCAAGGGGCCAAAGCTAACTAAGCATGCCACGCCCCCACACACACACGTACGCCCTCCATTCAGCAGACACTTCTGTCTTCACTTTTCATTCTTTATTCCCAGGATTTTACTCATTTTCTTCTTTCGTTTCGTTTTCCTTCTTTTTTTTTGGCTTGCAAAACGGCAAACGGAAATGGACTCTTTAGTAAAGTGTTTACAGCAGCTACATAGCTGGAAAAATGCGGGGGAAAATTAGGAGAAAACTATGGCAACACCGAGAATGGAATGTGTGGCATACGACATTTATGCAGTTGAATTAATGAAATGCGACAGGAATAATGAAGGAGTTAGAATGAAGCTAGTGACCCTGGCGACAGCTTTTTATATCCTTGAAGGCTATTATTACTTAAGTCAAAAGTTTGCAATTATGTGAATTAATCTATATATTCTTAAATAATTATTTAAAAGTAATGGTGGATTACTTTTAGTACATAAAGCTAGGAGCCATACTTTTAATTTTAAGTCTCTACTCCTTGTACGTTATAATTTAAATACTAGGCTTTAGCTGTTATTTATTCCGTACCTAAGTTTTTTAATTAAGCATAAATAAAATTAATAAAAAAACATAATTAAATCATATAATTTCAACCTTCTCTTATAGATTTTCATAATTTTCCAGGCAATCCTTCGTGTCAGCTTAGAGCTCCCCTTTTCCCATTTCCTTTTGCCTTTTTTTAAATTAACACCAATGCCTAGAATTCAGCTTAGAAATGGGGGAAAAAAAGCTGAATCAACCTAAATATAAACCAAAAAAATATGAAAAAAAAAGATTGCAGCGGAAAAGCGAGGGAAAAGCGGCCGGCGAATTCGAGGATTTCTCGCACCTGGAGCAGCCTCTAGTTGGGCTATATGTGTCATGAGCCATTTAAGCTCATTACGGGCATCAATTTGGGTAGCCAAAAAGGTGGGAAAAAGGTGGGTGAAAAGTGGGAGAAAGCTAGGAGAAAGTGGGGTGGCAGAGAGGACCTGGGGAAAAGCCAAGGGGGAAAAGCCAGAAGAAGGTAGAAAAATTATGCTACCAAGCCTTAAGTGCTTGCCACTTGCTACTGAGCCATCTGAGGAAGTGGTAAATTGTTAATTTTAAGCCACCTTCCTTTCCTAGTTTTTATACCCTTGCAGGGTATTATAATTTCAGTCAGAAGTTTGCAACGCAGTGAAGGAGGCACCTCCGACTATATAAAGTATATATATTCTTGATCAGGATCAACAGCCGAGTCGATCTAGCCATGTCCGTCTGTCCGTCTGTCCTTCTGTCCTTCTGTCCGTCTGTCCGTTTCTACGCAAACTAGTCTCTCAGTTTTGAAGCTATCTGAATGAAACTTTGTAGTTAGCCTTGTATATACTCTCGCTCGTATATATGTCGGAACGGGCCGGATCGGACGACTATATCATATAGCTGCCATAGGAATGATCGTAAAATTTTTACAAAAAATTGTTTAACTTTTTCAGTTTTCAATAGAATTGGATCAAATTTAAGATATAGCCATTTTACTATACTCTACAATTTTGTGTAAAATTTTATGAAAATCGGACTAATATATCATATAGCTCCCATAGGAACGATCGAGAAATTAATACAATTAAATTTATAACTTTTTCAGTTTTCAACTGATTTTCATCAAATTTAAGGTATAGCTATTTTATATTAGTATTAAATTTTGTGTCAAATTTCATGAAAAGCGGACGATTATATCATATAGGTGCCATACAAACTATCGTTTGATGTAGAAGAAAAATGCAAATCTGTGAATAAAAAGCTGCAAATATAATATGTATAGGTGAATGAAATGAAAGCAGCTATTACTTCATTGTTTTTTAACACAAATATATATAATTTATATTGTATGGATTCCTATTCATAGAAGTTCTATCTGCAAGGGTATATAAACTTCGGCGTGCCGAAGTTAGCTTTCTTTCTTGTTTATATATATATATATATATATATATATATATTTTTTTTTTTTTTTTTGGGGTCGTGAGAATCCTGCAAGTTTTGCATTTTTTTGTTGAGGGTGCGAGTTTTCATTTTTATGAGCCGCTTTCATTAGCCGGCCAGGTGACACCGATTTTCCCTCCTTTCGCACAATTAAATTCAATTTTTTTTTTCTGATGGGGATGACCCATTTACATACAGTTGGGGTCAAGGAAATAGCATACCGATAGCAATGGTACTTGAAATTAAATTAAGAATATTTTTTAAAGAGTATAATCGAATATTTTACAAGGATTTTATTAAATAAAGTTCAAAAACAAAAAAATAACACTTATAAGATTATGTTTATATTATTATTAAGTCCAAATCTAAACCTAAATATTATAAATATCGTATTTAAAATATATATATCCGATTTTTAAGCTAGAACTCATAATTTCATATACCTGACTGTTCATATGTCCTGATATATGTGAAAATTTTCGGTCATGTAAGAAGGAATAAGAAATTGAAATCCATAAAGTGCAGCAGCCATAACAAAACAAAAAAAAAGAGTGAAAAAGAAACGAAGAAGAAAGGAAAACGCGAAATGAATTTCACTTGAAATGTGAAAACATAAAAATTGTTTATGACTTCCGCTACGTTGCCTGCATCTGTCTGTCTTTGTCTGTGTGTGTGTGTTGGGGGGTGTGCGACTGTGGGTGTGTGTGTGCGAGTGTATGTTGGAAAAAGGGCGGAAAATCGTGGCAAAAGTGGAGAAAAGTCAGGGTAGACTGCCTTATCAATTGGCGGCATTATCAGGAAAAGTTTTCGGGTTAAAGTCTGCAAGTTGCATCCGAAAGTAAGGAGATCCTTCGCCTCCCCCTCACCCAAACAAAAAAAAAAATAATAATAATAAAGAAAACCAGCAGGAAAAGCATGGAAAATCTGCAAAAGGGAAGAGGCTAGCAGAGTAGTATTTTCTTTCATCACTGGAAACTTAAGATTTGCACATTTTTATTGCACTAAAAAAGTGACTGTAAATGGGAAAGTGTATTAATTAAAAAATAAGAACGGAAGCTATCTTTGGGAAATTGGTAAATTCTTTAAGTTAGCTGTAAGGATCTTAAGTTTAAATGTGCAAATGATCATAAATAATTAGAAAATAACATTTATATCAATACCTATGAGTGTATACGTTCGTATATATTCCTTTCTAATTTATAAAATTTGCTGTATCACTTTAAATTAATATTAAATAGTTGAGTCCATGGCAATCAGTGAAATAAGTTTGAAAATAAATGCATAGCTAGCTAAGCTGTGTTAAGACTTAGTTCTAGATCCCTTCTATAGCATCTTAATACCTGATATTATAGTCTTGGTTAAGACTTACCCCAGTGGAGGACACATGGTTACCCATTTTCTTCATTGATTAGTTTCATCCAGTGTAGAGTTATTTACTGGTAACCACAATTAGCTTTGTCATCGTCGGAATGTTCCACTTCCTGTTTATCCAGTTGTATTCAATTGGCCACGTCATTCTTCTAAGGTCGAATGGTAATCTCAATCACTATCACTATCGATGTTAACGCTAGGTACCCCTAGGACAGACTGAGCTCGCGGCGATCGAAGTGCCTCTATTTATAATTCCCGAGTGAAGAGAACAGAAACTGTGAGAGCGAGAGAGAAAGAGATACCTCTAGAGGCACGCTGCAAGGGATAGAGCGAGAGATCCATCTATTGAGGCACATAGAGAGTGATAGACATATCAAGAGGAAGGGCTCTCTCTCTCTCTCTCAATGCTGATCAATAATATTTATGATTTACAAAAACCGGAAATGACACTTTCACTGCGTTGCAAGATTCAGATTTAAATTATAATATAAGAATGTAATATTTACATACACAGTTAAGTTATTTACAGAATCTGATAAATTAAACTTATTTTCCATAGACTCCTGGTGAAAATAATTCTTTATAAAATAAGTATATATTTAATATTTGTAATTAACTCTTTAAACAAACTGAATTAAAATCACTTGAAGGAAAATGAATGTGCTTTTTAATACACAATGCTGAAAGAAAGTAATGTCCACTGAATGTCATATCCTGTGTCTGCGCAAGGGACTCTTTTGAATGTCCTGAATGGCAGGTGGCGGTGGCGGTGTCCAAACATTCGTCCCGGACACTTGGCCGTATGTCAGGTGGGATGCATGGCATTCCGCCGAGAAAATGGCAGCTCACCAGGATTCCAATAGCTGCGTCCCCATGTGTTTTCCACCAGAAAGAGAGAGAGAGAGATTGGGTTCTTTTGGCAATTTTCCACTGCTAAATTTTCCATTTAAGGTATCATACACAGAGCAGAAAAATCTAGTATAACCTTTCTTTTAAAGATATTTATAAGAAACTTTATTTGACAAATGAAGACTAATTAGAAAATACTTCTTAGCTTTACCAGCAAATTTCACTTTTGGTAAATTTTTAATATTTTTCTTTAGTGCAAGTGGTTTTTCCAGGTGGGTGGTGCCCTTGGCTTTGGACTGTTGGTGGTGCTGCTGCAGCATGGCGTTGCTTGACGATGCGACAATGCCAGTCCCTGGCCGTTAGAGTTTCCTGGCTCTGATTTCAGCCAAAAAGAGCCGCATGCCATTGACTACAGCCAAAAACCGTATGAATGGAGGAGCCAATGGCGACCGGAAAACAGGAGGAAACTCGGCGAAAATGCGTTTTTAAGGGGAGGCAGGGGACTGCAAAATTCAGCCACACTCGATATTTGAATTTGGGATGCTGCGAATTGAATCGAAATAATGTGCAGCAGCAGCTCAGGAGTCCCCTAAAGGCGAAGGCTTTTCAGGGATACACATTTTATTTTCACTTTTCCTCTAGTTTTTTTTTTTTTTGTTTAGTTTAATTTCGCGATCATTAAAACAAGGGCCCTCAGCCACAGAGCCACTCAAAGAGCTTGTGTTCCACTCCACAAATTTAATTAAATTTATTGAAAGTCCTTTCTAATTGATTTACCAAAAATATGGCAAAAATATATACATATATATAAATATATATATATTTGTATTGGAACAATGGCAGGATGATGCTATGAGACGACCGAAAATAAATTAATCAACGTTGCCTTTTTCGCAACAAATTGTTAATTCGCTCAGCCATAATTAAAATGAGAGGCTGTGGGAAAAAAGGGGAGAAGGAACATCCAACAGCCAGAGGAAGGAGTGTGTGTATGTGGGTAATGGTGTATATGTGTGTGTATGTGTGTGTGTGTGTGTGTGAATGGGCGCCATTTTAAGCGACTGCAATTCAAAGCAATTCAATTCAGAGCCATAAAATGCGTCCCAAGATGGAGGATGCCATAATGCCTTAATCGGTGTGTGAGAGTGAGTGCCAGGCACTGAAAGAAAAATCTAGGAGACCCAAAATAAATCAAACTATTAAGGGTTTTATATTATTTTATAAGATTAAAAGAATTTCCTTTTATTTATTTATTAAGCTTGATTATAAACATTCCAAGAACCTAAAATCTAATTAAATATTATCTCTATTTAAACTCCAAAATTTTGTATATATATTTTCCAGTTACTAGAAATTCTCTCTGTGTACTCGTGCGTTTGCCACACATTTAACCCATGGCAGCCTGGCCATACAAATGTAATTAAGATCGATTATATGCCTGCAGTCGCGCAACTTAAATCATTTAGTGCGAAACCCGCTCTAAAAATAATAAAACGACTTGCCACACGCCGTCGAAAAATACCACTCTCTTTCCCCCACTTTTACCACCTTTTTTTTATTAACTTGGTTGGATAATGTTTGTGTGTGTGATTGTGTGTGACAGAGAGTGTGGCAAAGTTTTTGGCTCTATTTTTATGGGTTTTTGTTCATTAATTGAGAGGGAAAAAATCAATGGGAAAATGAAAAGAAAAAGAGTGGCTTGAGGGAATATATATTTTTATGTAAAAAGAAAATAATATATTAAAATTTCAGAATAATCTATAAGTTATTTTCTATATATATCCCGTATTCAATAAGGTTAGATAAACCAAAGCGATCTTGTTCTCAAGGGACTCTCCTCCAACGGGTGCTGATGCCTGGATCCAGAATCCTGAATCCTAAATCCCAGAGTCCTGAATCTGAATCTCTGGCAAGTGTGGGTCGTCGTAACGACCATCATTTGTTGCAAAATGATGTATAATTTAATACCCGCAAAGCCAACTCCCAAATGGTGAACTTGCCACTCCCCCTGACCTCCAAAAAACCAGCCGAAGTCAACATTGTACTCCATTTCATCTTCTCCGTCTTTGAGTTTTCCTTCCTCCCAGCTTCAGCTTCAGTCCTCTGCCTCCATCACCATCCGAATCCATCCTCATTCGCATCCTCATCCACATCCACATCCACATCCACATCCACATCCGGGACCCGGCCACGGACCACTAACGCGTCCCCAATGGGCAGCCAACAAAAACCGAGCACATGTGTATATAAAAAACACACCCCGCCCACGGAACTCGAAGTACTCGTGCATTTAGTGGACACACTGAGAGAAAATCCCAATGGAGACTATGGTAAAAAGAGTCACCTGTGGCTGTCACTATAAAGAGTCAATATAAAGGATCAAAGGTGATCAGAGGACAGTTTATTGTTTCATTGAACAAACTGAGTGGTTCCATATTGATAGCTCAATTGCTTTTTATTTATTTTTATTTAGTTATTGGGTTTGAGAGTTGCTCATTCAGTAGTTCTTTTCCCTAAATTATTGATCAATTGTTTAGCTCTTTATTCAGTTGTTCAATTGTTTTCTCAATTATTCAATTGGTCAGTTGGTCAGTTGCTTTCTTGTTAACTCAGGTTTTTCAATATTTTTATCAGGTTATTATTCAATTATTTATTTAATATACTTTTATTTGAGTGTTAAGTTAGTCAATTGATCACACATATGTTAGGTTGCTTACTTGTTTATTCAATTTAAATAATATTGTACAATAATATATATTTATAATAAATCATATTTTAATTTATGATATGTATTAAATTATATAATATTTCACTCAGTTAATAAGTTTCTTAATCGTTGTGTGAGTTGGTTGCTCAATTGCTCACTTAGTTGTACCTTTTCTTCAATTAGTTGTCCAATTATTTAGCTATTTATTCAGCTGCTCAACTAGGTATTCAATTGTTCAAGTTTCCAGTGAGTTGATAACTTATTTAGTTGCTGACTTATTAAAACATAAAATTCAACATTTCACTCAGTTATTGAGTAGTTCTGTAGTTCTCTTAATTATTTATTCAATTGATCAGTATAAAAATATTTCATATACATACACTTTAACACCATTCTTAATTCTAAAAAACAACATTAGCACCTTTCTGATATAAACTAGTTATATATTTTAAATATTATTTAAGATTCCTTTCCAAAATAAATCCCTTTTCTGTCTCCACAATTTTTCTGGTATTAATTAGCTTTATGTTTTAACTATTTTTTAAAATTCCATTCCACAAATAAATCCCTCTATCTCCACAATTTTTCTGGTATTAATTAGCTTTATGTTTTAACTATTATTTAAGAATCTTTCCCTCTTTCCGTCTTTAAAATTTTCTTCAAGTGCCTTGGCCCGTTTGCTTTTTGTATGTTTGCCTGTCGCCAGAGGGGGCCCGTGAGTTATATAGGGGAAGCAGGGATGGGCAAAACTGCCATACAGGGGAGCATCCACAGTGCTATATGGAGCTATGGAGCTATATAGGTATCGGAGCTACAGGGGCCACGCCCGGCGGTTGTTTAACTCGAGTGCTGCACATAATTCATGTGTCCACTTGCAATTTTTCGTTTGCTGCGACATTGTTATGCTGGCCATGTTGTAAAAACGCCAAAAACAAAAGAGAGTCATTTCGGGGAGGGGAAAAAAAGAACGAACTGAGCACCCACAAGGAAAGCGCCAAAAAAAAGAACAAAAAAAAAAAAAAAAAGAAATCAAAAAAAGAAAAACAGGAAAACCCCCGAAAAAAAAAAAATAAAACAAACTGGCAAAAAAAAGAAAAGCCAACATCCCAAAGAAGAGACGTGTGCGAGCGACTTTATATGCCATTATTAGTGTGTTAGAGACGCACACACCCCACACACACTCACTGACAGCCCGAGTGGGGTGTGAGGAGGTGGGAAAAGGTGGGTGGGCGTAGGGTGGGCGTGGGGTGAGCCCAAGAAGGACGCGCGTGCGAGTCTCGCACACAAAATAGATTACTCAGTGTCGCGGCACTCTATCACGGCGACAGATCGAGACGGGTGAAAGCGCCAGAGAGAAAGGGGTCGGAAAATGCGGGTTTGGGGTTTTCCGGGGCCAAAGGTGTCGCCGGGACAATGCTGCCTTGATGGGAATGCTAAGTGAATCAATTATTTGCACACTGGCCAAGCCAACAGGATCGCACTCAAACCGAATGAGGGAGCCCAGGCGGCCCGTGCTCATCAGTTGATCTTATTTATTTATGAATGACAAGTAACATAATAAGAATAACTAAATTAAAGGTTCAGTTTTGCTGAAATTCAAATAAAGATCAGACAGTTGACTCTATTTCTTAGCTCTGAACTTTGCTGAAATGTTTTATTTATCGAATATATATATGTTATGTATATATATATTATATGGCAATTCGATGATGTGGCAGCTTAGAGCTCTTTAAGCTCTCGTGGGGTGCCTCGCGGCCAATTCGAGTTGATGCCGCATGTTGGCTGCCATTCAGGCGTTCAAGTGACAGTAAAGTGCATTTTCACACATGTCACCCATTGGCCAAGGCCCCCTTTTCCACTCCCAGCCTGTTGGCCGCATAATTTATGGCCTGACATTTATGGCTTTATGGCCTGCGTTTGTCACAGGAACCGCCGAACTCAATTCGGCTTTTCACAAGACCCAATTTTTTAAGACCCAACCAAAACAAAAAAAAAAAAAAACAACCAGAGAAGGAAGGAAAATAATAGAAATAAAAGAAAAGGAAAACAAGGGGGAAAACACCTCTGATTAGGCCTCAAGGATCATTAGTAACTGCTGCAATCCTTCCGGGCTCTGCTTATCTTTCACTTTACTGGCAATTATCTAGTCAATCAATTGATAAATGGAACTTTTACTCAGTTTTGTCCCCAATGACTGACTGAACTGGGTCCCCCAGCAGGACTCAAGGAAGTGGGGAAAAAAATATAAGCCCGCAAAAGGATACAAGGGGAGAAACAAGAGGAAAACCTGAGCAGACTAAAGGTTACCCTTTATTAAAAATGTAGAAAATATTTGTCAACTTCAGAAGTTTTATTTTTATGTTATTTATAGTTTTAACTAACTAAATGAATATTTAGAAATATATATAATTATTAAGAGAATATTATGATATAATAATTATATATTATAATATAATATTCTATGTAATAAAGAATTTGTTTTATAAATATTATGTTATATTATAGAAGAACCCAAGATCCAATCCTAGACTCTCCCAAAACCCCGACTGATACCCTGTAACAAAAAAAAAAAGAGGACAAGGCGAATGGCTGTGGGCAAAACAAAAAAAAAGGAAAAACCAAAGAAAAACCTGAGAAAGAAAAGGGTCCCAGTTGGGGAGTCGACTCGTCACTTGACAACGACATTGGGCGACACCCTTCAATGTGTTTGAAGACGGTTCTTCACCCTTTTTAAGTGCCAAATTATCCTTTCGGCCTCCCCCTTCCCTTACCCTTACCTTAACCCTTACCCTAGACTGTTGCATCCCTTTTGCCTGATTAATTGCCGCGATATCTAAATATATATAGATTTCGCAAATTAATGTTGACATGCACAATAAATTTTGCAGAATTTGAAATCGAGCATTTTGCATTAAATGTGATGCCCCCACTCGATGGCTGTCAAACGTGCGCGAAAATTGAAAATCCTCTACGGTCCAGAGGGGGTTTTGGCCCGTCTGTCTGTCAATTTTCCAACCAACATCACCCCACGAGTTTTCCACCACGCCCCGCAATTTTCCTGTTGTCATCTCAACTGGAGGCTGCTGCCCATAACGGCGCATCGAACTGGAAAATTATTTGGTCATTATGTCAATTTAGTGAAAACGAACTGGTTGCCGACCATTTCAAATCCAAAAGCGGAACTCCGCCCAGGAAGAACAACAGAAACACAACAGCACAAAAAAATTAAATATATTTATAATATATATCATATATATATATAGATTTATAAATAAAGCAATGTTGACTACTGTTGAAATAAATAAAAGTGACCACGAATGCATTGTAAAATTAATTAAATTTACGATTCGGTGGCTGATGCTTTTGTTTAGTGCCAAAGGACTTGAAGGGATATGAAGCATAGATTTATTTTTAAGAAATATAACAGACAAAAGTATGTAGATTTATCAAATCTATTAGACTTATTTTCATGTAATTAATGAGCAATATTTTCCGTAATTAAGGTACCTTGCATGTGGCAAAATTTTTAAAGCTACTCAAGGACCTGCTTTAAGGACTATATCAACAAGTTCTCCTCGAACGCCTCCAGTCTCTTCGTGTTATCTCCGCGAGCTCGTCTCTTAAGCGTCAATTCCCTGGAGGGGGAAGCCCCGCAAACTCTCCCGCAGCTGCCATCTTGAGTCCGTCCGTCATCTTCCGTTTCCGCCCTCCGGCCTCCCCCTCACCCCCACAACAAGTCTTCCAGGAGGCGTGGCACACTGCCTGAGAGTTCTAGGCTGAGCAAAAGAAAAAAAGCGCATTTAAATTTTCCACATGGGAAATGTCGCGCGCCGAACCAATTTATGATATCCGCAAAAGTGGCAAAAGCAAAAATAAGACAACAAAAAAAATATAAAAAAATAAAGGAAAAATTCTGAAGGAAAAAAACAGTAAACAAATAAAAAGGAATACTGAATACGAGACAACCGTACTGAAGCGGAGAAGCGTTGGGCGTGGCCACGTTGACAGCAAATAACAAAAAATAATAAAAACAATTGAACGGCCAAGAAGAAAGGAACAATTTTATCACATAATTACGAAGAAGAAATACACTAAGAAGTGGTTTATAAACAAAAAATAATACAAACAACCAATATATATAAATAAAAGAATCAAATAACATAAATAAATTCAGAAAAAAATTAGATTTAGTCAAGATCTTGAAAGATGTTCAAGAACATTTTAATATTTAGCTAAGATCTTAAAAGATGTTCAAGAATATATTAATATTCCAAAATCTTGATTTCCTAATTTAAATTAAACATTTAATTAAAAGAAAGTTATATGAATATAAATTAATCATTAAATTCCGACTCAAACATTAATTTATAAGATTTAAACTTCTTGGTTTTGGAAAAAATTTAAATACTAAAATTTAAATCTAATTTAATTGAACTTATATTAATATTTTTAAGGACTTTAAAAATATTGAAAACGGTTTTAGGACTTTAAAAATATAAAAATCGAATTTAAATTTAAGTTTAAAGTATTGGTAAAATATTTCTATCTCTAGAAATATATTTTTATGTTTTTTTTACTTAAAAATATTTCTCTAGGAAATGGAAAATTAAATACATTAAATAACCTCATAGAAATAGTTTTTTATATTTTAAGAATATTTTAAAATATTAGTATTATAAGTGGAAAATATTTATCAAACTTCAAATAACCTTATAGAAATATTATTTTATGTTTCAAGAATATTTTAAAGTACTTGTATAGGAAATGGAAAATATGTAGCATACTTTAGCGAGTCTTAATCATATAGAAATATATAAAATAGTATATGAAGGTTTAAATAAATAGGACATATATATTTTTGTTTTAAAGGAACATATTAAGCTTAAATTAAAGAAGCTTAATAATACATTATAATTATGAAATGTTATATTTCGATTTTTTTATACTTTATACAAGTGCTTAATGTCCTCTTATTCATACTGATAAATATAAATGACATTTTTAAATGCCAACTCTGTCGTCAATTCGTACATGCCGTACCTTATCCCCCACTGTTTGTAGGGTGCATAAAAAATATTGAAAGCGAACAATATTTATATCGCATGTCGGTATCCATTATTCTGCGTTATATCTATCCGTTCTTGTCCCGCACGTTGACAACATCGACAGTGAAAAAAAGGCACTCACACACATACATATAAATAAGTTGCAAATAAAGAGAAGCGTATTGGTAATAATTTTAAAATTTATGTTTATTTACAATTACAGTTTATTTGCCAAATGCACACACAAAAACAGGAGAAAAACATACACACACACAACGAAAATATATATGCAGACATTGGCCACGCCCCGAAATGACATGGCATGGCAATAATACTATATATTTATATATTTTCAATTAAATTTTACCCAATTCTTGGGCAATACCAGTTTTGATTGAATATCATCCATGTTTGACGATGTTTTTAAATCTGCTTTTAAATTTCACAGCCACTACAGTGGGGCCACATACATAAGAAACCATTGCATTTCTCTTGAATAGATGCAAGTTAATTATGATTTTAAATGAATTAAAAACCTTTTGATTATTTTCAAAGCATAAATATTTATAAAAATGAATAAACCAGGAAAGAAAAGCATATTCAAAAGATAATTTTAATAGAGTTTTGGTATAAACACATTTTTTGTTTTGGTGAAGCAAAATAACTCAATTTTAATTAGTTTTTGTAGCTTTTCCTTAATTAATGGAGCACTTTTTTTCAACCAAAAAAATGCATGCATATTCAGAAAATATTATGCTGGAAATATTGGATTCCAGTGCCTAAAAGCCCCTTAATTAGCCACAAATCAAGCATTCGGAAAAAATTAATCAACAAACAGACTAAGAGGAGGCAGGAATATAATTGTAGCATATATTGCACACATATGTATATATGCAAATATATATATTTATTTATGTTAATGCAATTATTGCTTGACTTCGCTTAGACAGCGCTTAATAAATGTTTATTAATCATATTTGTAAACAAATTGCCATTGCGCACCATTTGTGAGCAATTATTTATTTATGCCAATAAACATTTTGCATTTTCCATTTTCCACTTTTGCATTGCAATTTTGCATTCCGATTTACCGCTCCCGTCGCACATTTTGGCTCACATCCAGGCTCCGGCTTTAATCCAAAAGTTTGCATTGAACATTTTTATTATTGAATTTTAATTAATTTAACAAATAATGGCGCCAACGAGAGGAAAAAAGCAAATGCGAATTTATGTGTCAAATACCAATTAAGAATTACAGAATGCTCTATGCATCCAAAGAATAGGAGATTTTAATATTTTTCAAAAGGTTTTCAATTTGAAAATGAATACCAAGGCAGGAATATAAATCTTTCTCATGTCTCCTGTGTAGTTTATCTGTAAGTAAAATATTTTTAAAAATTATATTTCCATCTTTTGCTTGAAGAAAATAAACTCTTCTATGCACTATTTCACCATTTTCCTTTTGATTTGCCCATTTAACCCTATAAAGTCATGTCGAAGCTAGCGCCTCTATCGATATGCCAGGCCTATGCCACGCCCATAAATTGGCTTAATGCCTTGCAGCTAAAAAAAAAAACAACAAGGATATCGAGGGGGGAAAAGACACAAAAAACAACAACGAAAAAAAAGGCTGCAATATATGGAAATATGTGGGGAAAAAAACGAGGAAAAATAAAAGGCAGGAAAAGACGAACAAAGGGAAGTGTAATTGATATTTGCTTTATGTGCTTGTGCACACAGCGAAATTGAAACAGTAAACATATTTTAACATATGCCCAGACATATTTACTTTTATGACTTCTGCCTGATGCATGATTCACCGATTTTCGTCACTCGATTGGCCGCCGGGTAGCCGTAATCCAAGCATCTGCACTCGTCACTCGAAGCGCCAAATCGATAAATTAATTAGTGCCGATATCGTGAGTGATGTTTGAAAATTGGCAGTAGCTTTGTGCAACTCTCACTCAGCGCACCCTCGCAAAGAAAAAAAAAAGGAAAATCGGGAAAGCGTTGGAAAGCATTGAAAAGAGAGCTTGCAGACGTGTACTTGTGGACTTGGAGAAAATTTAGTTTAATTAAATGTCGTAAATAGACGCAAACTTAACTTGAAATGTTGAGTTGTATATAGTAATTTTGGACTATTTTTGATTAAAGTTTGTTAATTTTAATAATAATATAATTTTTAATAATTTACTTACTAACTTTGAAGGCCGTAGAATGAGTCTCAACTCTTTTTATACCTATCTACTAACACTTAATATCAATTTAGCTATAACACTTTACATTAGATATTATTCAGATTTTTTTAAAGTAATATCTTTGCTGCCAAACTGAGTTGAAAGTGTGTCATATTGCTGCCCCACATGAAGGATCTAATTATGTCGATTTTTTTAAAACAGTATCAAACCCTCATTACCAGCATTTCAATTAAAACTTACTTAAATTTACATATCCATCAAGTATTTATTAAGAAATTTCTAGCTTAAATTCGTATAGCTACTAGTAGTAAGTAATTTTTTAACTAACTTGCAATTAAGATATTAATAAGTAACCATTTCTTTGAAACGCATAAAGAATGCATTTGCTTTTTTCGCCAATTGCAGTGCTTTTGCATTCAGCTTCTGGGCATATTACCACCCAATAAACCATGCGAAAACCAGGTGAAAACCACCTGAAAATCAACCGAAAACCACCTGAAAACCAACCAAGACCACCTCCCCAGCTCACCTTGGCATTTCGCTTTTGTTATACCCTTTAAAAGAGTATTATAAATGCAGTCAAAAGCTTGTAACACTGTAAAAACACCATTTTCCCCTATAGAGTATATATATTCTTGATCAGCATCAACAGCAGAGACGATCTAACTATGTAAGACAGAAACATTTTTTTTTAATTTTTCTAAAAAATTGTAAGGGGTTAAATCGCTAAAATTTTTAAAAATTTTAAAAAAATTTAATTTTTTTTTTTTAATTTTAGATGGAGTATGTAGATTTATAAACCTAATAAGAACTAGCATAGAGACGCTTTTCGAATTGAAATGAACGCTATTTTTCGCTTAATAATCTTTATTGTTAATGTTATTCTTTAATTGTCATATAAAAATATAAATTCAAATGAGAATATTTTAAGCTTAGTAATTATCGATTTTCGATTCGATCCAGTAATTAAATTAAGTTTAAAGCTATATAAGTTTCGAATGCCCGAAGTAAGTTTCCTTTCTTGTTTATAAATATATATTTAAAGAGTGCATGGACTTGATATTGAAAATTAAATTATATTGAAACCATTTCCATTTTTATAGCCTTGAAGGGTCTTTTCCGACCCTATAAATCATATATATTCTTGATCAGCACGAACAGCCGAATCGATCTAGCTACATTTAGAAGAAAAAAATTGTTGACAATTTTTTTTTTTTTTAATCTATGGTTTTTTTCCATAAATGATATGGTCAAAAATTGGTAAAATTTTACATTTTTTAAAATTTAAAATCTAGTATGCAGCTTTATTAACTTTATGAAAACTAACATTGGACTGCTTTCCGAATGAAAATTAATCAATTTTTGGCTTAGTTATGAGTATTTTAAAATTTGATCTATGGAAAAATTGTCATAGAAAATTATTGATAAATATCTGCTTAAAAATGGTATTATAATAACAGTGAGAAGCTTGTAACTCACGAAGGAATCATTTCCGACCCTATAAATCATATTTATTCTTGATCATCATCAACAGGCAAATCTTTCTAGCCATTTTATATCGTTTAAATTAAAAAAAAACGAAAACATTTAATTTTTGTTACACCTTAAATTAAGTATGCAGATTTAATAACCTAATAAAAACTAGCATAAAACTGCTTTCCGAATTAAAAATAAAACATTTTTGGCTTAGTTATGAAACTATTAATAGTGTATTCCGACTTCGGTTTCCCACAGTTAGCTTTCTTTCTTGTTGTTTATTATTTTTGCTGCCACTGCTGCTGGACTTTACACCCAACGGATGCAAGTTGGAAAATCCCTTTGCCATAGCAGCAGCTGATTTTTGCCTTGAAACATGAATAATGTTGAAATTTAATTATACATAATTCAAACACAATTCCTACGGTAAATCTGTGTTGTGCGAATGAGAGAGAGATAAGGTGGCGGTGGTGGCTGAAAGAGATGGAGAGAGATACGGGGGGAAAAGCACACGACTGAATGAGCCGGGGGAAAATTGCAGGAAAATCGCGATGGAGGTTATTTTTTTTTGGGGTGCCAGTGCAGTAGTAGTCCCTCCAATTTTTCACCACTTATAGGTGCCTCTCTCTCTGTCTATCTCTTTCTCTATCTCTCTTTCTCTTTCCCTCGTTTTTAACCCACTTCTATCCCCCTCGTTTTCCCCCCTTTTCCAAAACCACCCTTTCTGCGCATTTTCTCACACGGTCTAATTAGTTAAGCGAAGCGTGGGGGCATCCCCTCCATGGGCGTCGGTTGAGGGGGAGCGGAAAGAGGCGCTTCGGAAAATCGGAAGGGGGCGGCGGGACGGTGGTTCAGCTCACCAGCGGTTGCATCTTTTGTTAGAATGCCAGCGTTTTTCACGTTGCCACAGCAACAAGAGCCCCTAAAGGTAGGTAAAGGGTTAAGGGAAAATCGCGGCAAAAAAAAATGAAAGCGACGGATGAGTCAAAAGGACGGGTGGTGGAATGAGGGGTAGTTACATTTTCATGCGATTTTCCACAACATTTTTTTTCTTCGTAACTTATTTTGTATTATTTTTACAATAATCGCAACAGCAGCAGCAAGAAAAGCCAACCGCTCGATTGCATCCAAAAGGAATTGAGGTAGGGAATCTCTCCCCCCCCCCCAGGCTACTTTTTTGGTACGCCCCTGCAGCGGTAATTAAATTGCAGCTGGTTGCCATTGACGGTGCTCTTGGACAGATGCCTAAAAGCACGCCAAATGAGTGCGTTTCCCTGCAAGGGGCCCAGAAAGTCCTCGGTCCCAAACCAATTGCCCAAAAGCCCAAAGCCTGAAGCCAGAAAAAATTAGCGCATATTTTCCACCCATTAAATTTGTTCTCTTTGGAAAGAAAGCTGGATTTTGGGGGACATTTTCCCATTTACAAAAAATTTTAACAAGGATTGAAAGAGAGTCTGCCAAAATTTTACATAGGTTTCAGTTTGAATTTACCTCTGTTTCAAGTTGGTTTCTTTAATTGTGCAAAGAAAAATATTTAAAGTCCTTACTGATAACATCCTTTGAAAGCAATTCGAGAGCATTTAACATTTTCAGGATGTTTATTTATGCGAAACTCTTGACTCTCTGTTTCCTCCATTTACGTTGGAAATTATTGTAACTATTCGTCCGGCTGTCCTCCGTCCTTCGTCCTTTTAGATATCTGACCTCCCTCCATCCATGTCCTGATGTGTGTGGCCGACTTACCTCGATGGACATCAGTCAGCTGGCGGTTAGGAAACCCATTCCTTGAATTAGTTGAGCGCATCAGTCAGCCCGATTGCCTCTGGGTTGGGTTTCTGGTCATATTTTCAATGCATCATCAGCACTATAATTATCAGGATTCGGTTTTGCCCAAAAGCCAAAGTGGCACTTGGGGCAATGAAAATGACAGGAAAGCAGTCAAAATCAAAAGCAAATATAATTGGAAATAGTTATTAAAAGTTATTAGAACAATAAATATTCTTAAGAGTTATGCAAGTTAATAAAAAAAAAATTAATAAATTATATATAGACAATTTATTAATTATAAATTTTATTAATTATATATTCAACACATTTATACAACATTCTATCCACTGTGAGGCTTAACAACACAATAAGGTAAATGCAACAAAAGCTGGACTTGTGCCAACACATATCGGATAATGCAACACACTGCAGATTGCAGACTTTGGACATTGGACTTAGGGACCTCAGACTTTGGACATTAAAGGACCTCAAGGAGTGCTCCTTCGATATGGAAAATGCATTTGGTAGACAAAATCCACCACAGATGCTTACAATGGCCACAACCTGTCGACAGCAAGTTCTTCCCATATACATAGACACTTTTACACAGTTCGAAATGGAATTAATTGACTAGGAAATTATTGATTGTTAATTATTAATAATAAGTATAATTTTATGAATTATAAATATTTACTCATCAGGGACTCATTTAATATTATAAAACGTTTCCCTCTTTGAAAGTGAAGAATGCTCTTAATTCTTATGATTAATTTTATAGCAATAGAACAACCATAAATTCGCATAAAATGAACTACAAATTCAGGGATTTAAAAAATATTTATAAATAAATTATTATATATTATTATATTTGAAAACAAATAAATATTGTAGTTATTGTTCAGCATTTAAAAAACCATACGGAATCTCAAGTAATATAAACATTTAAACATTTTTAAATGTCTTATTGATAGCCTTAGGGAATTGGAATAAACTGACACCTGTCCTTGGGCAAAAGGACTCTGTCCATCAAGTCCTTTTCCCCACAGTCTACTTATAGAGAGATAGAAACAGCCTCTGGGGGCAGTCAACTGACTTGATCTGCCTAAAAGGACGAGATGGCAGCGGGGCACCCAACGAGTGTTAAGCATTTTAATTGCAGGCATTAATTTAGACATGGCTGGAACACTTACTCAAAGCGGGGGGGCTTTCATTATTTTCCACCTGTGAGAGCAATTTCCCACACACACATGCACACACTCTGGCAATAAATAAACGGTGAATGCATTTGAATCGCTTTCGGCTTTCCCAAAGATGCTCTCCCCTTGGCTCTGACTCTGCTTCTGACTCTCTGGAATTGCCATTTAATTAAAACACTTTTGCCATTTATAATGCTTGGTGCATTTTTGTAAATTTCCAAAATAATTTGTGGCCATGCTTAGCCAAGCCGAAACGTTTTGTTATAATGCATTTTGGCACTGCATTTTGCATTCTGCAGCCTGCAGCTTTAGTTCTGTCCCATTTTATTGATTGAAGCCATAGATCAGCAGATTATAAGTTGAATTCTATAGAATAATGCCCGAGGATAGTGCATATGATTTTCATTAGGAAATTAGAAGGAATTACAGATGGGAAAAACTTAATAATTCCAAGGACTTTAAATCAATTTAGAGCGCGCTGGAATGTATGCTATGAATTCTTTTTCCCAGGAAAGTTGCTTTATTATCTAATTTATTATTGGGTACAATTTTTTTTTGTATTTTCCCTTGCTGAATTTTACTAATTTGCTGCTACAGCTGCTGCTGCTACTGCTACTGCTGATGCTGATGCTGCGGGCACTAAAACTGCAGCAGTCATCATATTAAAATGCAATTATACAATTGCTTTTGTGTATTGCTTCGGTCACCACCCAGCCACACCCCCAATTCAAATCACAAATCCAACCCCATTTTTGTCGCATTCGTGCATAATTTATAACAATTTCTCCATATATATATATATGCCCAGGGCTGTGGCCACTGCATACGCCCACCAAAAAAATTAAAAAAACACCCACTCTGTGTGTGTGTGTGTGTATTGGCATTTTGTGAATTCATAACGAGCGATGCATCACAATTTAAATTATCATCCACATATATACAGTGAAAGCTCTGAAATTCGAGCTTCAAGGATATTCTATGTAACCAATTATATGGCATAGTAATTAGTTAGATTGATTAATTACTGAAAATCAAATGCAACATAATTAATACAACAAACTGGCAGTGGAGTTTTATGAGCAAGTGAACAATTTACTATAAAAATATTGAGTTTCAAGCATAATTTGCAATGTTAGAGCCACTTTATGACACCAAATTCACCAGAAAAAAATTGTTGAAAAAGAATTGCAGGTTTTTTTTAGTGAAATATATATAATTTTAAAACACTTTCCATTGAAAACTGTCTCTTTGTAACCCTTAGTGAGACCTCACTGTACGTTTTTTGGTGAATTTCCTCATGCATTCCACACTCGAGTGGATACGCCGCCGGCCGCTAGGTGGCGCCTGGCGCCAGACGACCAAGAATCCGCTGCCGGAAAGTAGGCAATGCTTTTCTGGCCAGAGAGAAGCGGCCGAGCTGGAAGGAAGGACCCAAAGGCAGGCACAAGGATATGGAGTGCTGAGGGACAGGCCGGGGGGAAAGTGCAGTGCAGTTGTCTGCACAAAGAAGCCGGGCCCCAGGGGGGAAGGGCAGTGCGGGGATCCTTCGGCATCCTTTTGGAGTTAGGACCAACTTTAGCACTTGGTCCGCCCCTTTATCCTTGGCTCCTTTTCGTCTTTCACTTTTGTGTTTTCCTCTTTTCTTTTTTTTTTTTTTGGGCATTTTGAGCGTGCAAATGTTAAGTTGTCCACCGCCCCTCCCTTAACCGGGTTTTTCGACAATCCCCCCGAACTCTCCCTCTCTTTGGCTTTTTATAGAGAAAAACTTGGAGTTGGCGTCGCCGCCCTTTTGTGGCAACTTGACAAACTAAAAATGAAAAAAGTTTCACCGAGCGGCGCCTTTTTTCAATATCCTTTAGCCTTAGTCCCCCTTCCGGATCCCCTCAGTCCCCTCACCACAAAGGGTAAGCCCGGGATCGGAGCTATGTAGGTAACCACCTATAAGAAAAGTCAGGAGGATAAAGCCATGGCGACGACTCCAACGTATTGATTTTGATTTTCTGGTCTGTGCCACTTGAGACCCGATCCAGGCGCAAAAGCCAGGACATTCCCAGGTTACGTGACTTTGAGCCAGCAAAGCGGCGGGGATTCACCGAAATAATTGCCAATTAGAGGGGTATTTTTTTTTGTTAGGGAACATCAGTCATATCAGACGTCATGAAGGTATCAATTTGTTTGGGAATAAAGACCCATTAGTAAAAGTTTTAAGCTGTTAAAACTGGTTTCAGAGAGATTGTTTTAAATTGTTTTTTATGAATAAGTATTAATACTATATCTATATTATGTTTTAATATTTTATTACCTCCATAACTTGGTAAAGGTATTAAACTACTTGAAATAATCTAAATTTAAGGGCAAAGTAAAAGCTTGAAAGAGTGAAGCTTAGAAAGTAATTGTAAGGTTATTATTTAAAGTATAATGTATTTTGTTTTATGTTTTAATTTATATTTCATTGTGAAGTCATTGAATTAATATAAATTTAAGGAAAAATTTAATGTCAAGCTGTTTAAAGAGTAAAGCTTAAAAAGTAATTAAACTATTTTTGATTTATCTTTTGATTTATTTTGCAGTTCTAGTATTTGATTCTTAGATATTTTACTGAAACATTCTTTAAATAATACCTATAATTTTAATTTATTTCGAGCTTAAGGTATTTAACTACTTGAATTAAAATTAATTTAAGGGAAAAGAGTAAAGCTTAGAAAGTAATTAAACTATTTGTAAATATCTTTTTTGCCCCAGTATTTGTTTCTTAGACTTGTTTACTGAAACTATAAATAATACCTATTACTTATCTATAGTTTGAACTTAATAAAAATGAAATATAATCAAGTAATTATTTATATGTAGGTTAGCTAAAGATCTCTTTAGATCTTGTCTCTTTCTTCGTGTTAAAGTTGATCTCGTCTGACCCCTAACCCTAACCTAATCAATCGACGGAAACCGGTCCCCAGACTCTCGGTAACCCCCTGTAACCCCCCTGAATTTCCAACATAACCCCTTCGCCAAGTTGAAAATAAATTTCGGCCAAAACCTGACAGCGCCAAAGTTCAATTCCCCGATGCTTGGGGACTTCTCATCGCTATTTATGCGTTATTTGCCAATTTACACAAATTTCAGGGGTATTGAAAAAAGCACAGAGGAAAGCGGAGGAAAATGTACAAATGGCCAGACACTAAGAGAAAATATTACAAAACTCTGCTAGAAAAATATATAAACCAAGCTTTAAATAAAACACCACCCAAGAGTGAAGAATATTTTTTATTTAATTTTCACATCTCCCAATTGTTCTTAATTATTATTTATCTTAATTATATTTTATCTTAAATTTAGTTTGTGGAATTTTTCCTTCAAGTGCTTTTCACTCCTTTGAGACGATTTTCGGGTCCGGTTCACGCTTTATTTTCATGGTTCACGGGCGTGCCAGACATCCTTGAACTTGCCACAGTCAGGATATAATGTTCCCATATTTCGTCTGGCCCTTGGCGTCTCTTCTCTCTATCTCTCTCTCTCTCTCTCTCTCTCTCTCTCTCTCTCTCTTATTTTATTTATATAAAATTGTGCGGCAGAGTCGTTGACTTGGCCTAATCCCAATCCTTTTCGCTTCTCTTTTTTTCGCCCTTATCAATTGTTCTCCAAAACAGAAAAAAAAAACAAAAAATGGAAAAGGATTTTCACGTGCAACGCGAAAAGTTTCAGGGTCAGCACTCCATACACACTGTATATACTATACATATATAAATGCCCTTTGTTCTTGCCCAATTTGCCATAAAATATGCCAAAATGAAATTTAAAACCTCTTCAAGATGGCAGCAGTTGATATTCATATTCCTTTATTTGTGTGCTCTCCAGCATTGTCCTGGCAAAGTTTTTGTTCTCTGTCCTGCCAAAGTGTCGCTGAAATTTAATTGGCTGTACAGTGTGATAATATATAGTAACTTTTAGTTATTAGTTGATATTGTTTACTTTTTATTAAAGTTTGTATTGGATATTTTAGCAAGTTTAGCAAGTCACACATTAAGACACTTCTTTTATAATATTTTTAAGGGAATATTCTCTAGCAGATATTCTTCAGAGATTCCATTTTACACTTTATAAAAAAAAGAAAAAAAAAAGAGATATATATTTTAATGTTTTTTTTTTTGACATTAATTATGGATAGCAATCAGTTGGCAATCTGAAAGCGTCTCCAGATCCGTTGAAGTCGCGAATCGCTGCCGGACTGACTTGTCTGCCTTTGGGGCCGATCGTTGTGATAGGGTTCGATGAAGTTCACCGTCGATGCCTCACTATTTCGCTGTTGATTATTAATCGAAGACGTTGAAGTCTTGCCACTTTTTGGAATCTTCTTCTGGTTTTTCATGTTTTTGTTCTTGTGATGCCTGTGAATGTGACGCCGAATGAGAGTCTTTCTCCCATGGTTTCTTTTGGCATTGCCAAGTTGCTGCAGGTTTTTGACCCTGAATCTCTTTTGTAATTTCGGTTTGTGGTTATCGGTTTCCTGAATTTCCAATGGCTCTGCCTCTGGCAAGTCCAGGCGATCCTCTAACCCTGAAAGGGCAGCCATGGCCAGCTCCTTGTCAGCTCCTTGTGGTTCCTTATTGTCTTCAGCAAAGGATCTGCCAGTGGTGTTGCTTGTGGGGCTGGTGGTAGTGGTTGTTGTGGTGCTTGTGGTTGGCGTTGGCGTTGTTGTTGTGGTGGTTGTACCCGAGGGATTCGTTATAATGATCACATTGTCACTAGGCTGTTGGAATAAGCCCCGCATCATCATGAATTTCTTCATCAAATCCCGACCACTGCCCACATCCTGCGAGGAGGGACTATCGGAGGCACTACGTCCTTGGATCTTGGGCAAGCGATAGCCTGGTTTTATAAATTTATTGGATGTAAAGCAAAATTATTGATTCTACTTCCAGGAGTACAAAACTCACCGCTTCTGCGGCACTCTCCTTTGACTATGAGAGCCAGAAAAATGACCAACAATAAGAGTAACTTTCTGGGGATATGCATGGTGCAGGGTTTCCTGGTTCTATGATCTAACTGATACCCAACACCATCGCTCTTATAGGTGCCGAGGGAAGTGCAATTAAAGATTTCACCTCATCTCGCCCAAAAGTGACACATCTTGCGTGATGCTGAGTGTTGGAAATCTCAGAACATGCAATCATTAGGCCTTCATTCTTGACAAGGAAAGTGCCCAGAGAAAGCTCTCTCTCTCTACCTCTCTCTGTTTGGCAGTAAATCAAATCTAATAAACCCGACAATAAGCTGGAACTCACATAAATCTGCAAAAGAAGACCCAGTGTATATATCTTACTGCATAAATAAATAAAACGAGTTCGTGTTCTGTATTTATTTTTATGCACATATTTATATTACACGTCCCTCTCTTTCCCCAAAGAAATGTATCTGTAGTGTCGAGTGCGTGAGGCAAAATAACTTTAACATAATTCACTTAAATCTTTTTGTTTTAATCTTGAAAAGTGTTTCTACCACAGAAACGCCGACGCTGGCACGCACACAGCACAACTGACAGGCCCGGGCCAGAGATACAGAGGTACAAAGATACAAAGATACGAGCCACCAGATACAAGATACACGGGGATACAAAGATGCGAGAAGAGCCGGAGTATATATCTACGTGGCTTGGCAGCTCTCAACTTTAACACCGCAATCATCCAGAGTGTTGTGTCAATATCTTGACGCTCCCTTTTTGCCTTTAACTTTGTACATTTGCCATTATTGTTCGTTATTATTTCTGGTCTAGCACTTGTGGTCAAGTGTGCGGGGGGGAAAGTGTGGAAAATTGTGGGAAAATGTGCCCTAAAGCTTGCAACCTATGTTATTCAATACGTAAACTATAATAATTGAAAATGAAAAATGTATTTACTTTATTAATAAGATGATTAAAAATACATTTAGTTTCTACATTTCTATGACGGTTTTTGTTACTGTTCCATAGAGAATATTTTAAGCCTTTAAATCTGTGGCAGAAAACCAATTAAGATTCAATAAACTTGTGTATTTATGCTGGGAAAATATTTAAACGTAGCCATAATTGCTGAAAACTATTTTAATGTATTATTTTACAAATGCAAAATGGCAAAAATCAATCAATCAATTCGTTCTACAAGACTCTTCATAATTCACCATTTCATTTTTTTTCTTGGCATTTGTTAAATTCCATTTACTTTGTCTTGGCTTCTAATCAATAATTTAAATTGCTTCTGTTTCCATGTATTTGTAGGAATTCCGTCCATCTTGAGTTATTATTTCGCTTGCATTTCTGATTAAATATCTCCAAGAGTCTATGGCCCTCAGACGAGAAGGTTTTTGCTGTTTGTTTGGCACAAAATTCAATTATAGAATTTTCTATTAACTTAAAAGCTTCTTATATTTATTTAATTTGTTATTGTGTCTCAGTTAGGTTTTTGCCAGTCGCATCTATCTGTTATTATTATTGACACAGACGCACACTGAGGGTTTTTAGCCTTGAGCTTTAGACGCAAGAATGTTGCCATCAATTAGACACAAACACACACGCACACATTCAGGAGGAGGGAAAATTTGGGGAAAATTCCTATACGATTTTCCCCTCCCTCAAAAAAAAAAAACATATATACTTTCGTCTGATTGAATTGTTTTCACAGCAAATTAAAATGAATAGAGTTCCAAGAGTTACTTTATTAAATTATAATCTCCTTTTAATTTAATTTAATTTTGTGCTTTCTTAAAGTTGATTTATTTTGTTAATTAAAAAAAAAAAAAAAAAGTGTCTTTCAGGCAGGTGTCGTTATCAGGTTTAAGAGCTTCCTTTATCTTTTACAGAAACTGCACTTGTCGCATTTTCTGGGTGATAGACTGCAAAGGCCTTCGTCGTCGTTGTTTCCTTCTTTGACTTAAAGAAACATATCCTGTCTCAGGAGAAGCCTCTCCCTCGTTGGTAGTTTCCTCTTCAGCCGCAGCCTCCTCGGTATCCCGTTCTCTATTGACTGCATTAAAGGGTGTTATATCGTCCTCCTCCATCAGATCATCCTTTTCCCTGACAGGAGTATTGACCAACTGTCGGAACATACGCAGATTTAGTGGCACATAACGCACTTCATTGCCAATGGTTATGGGCACCAGGGGCACACCGGCAAGACTTCCGCTAAGTCCTTCATTTAATCCACCAGTTGAGCCGCCATTTAATCCACCGACCAGTCCATTGTAGCCACCTCTTAGACCTCCCAAGCCACTCAGGCCTCCTCCCAAACCACCCAAGCCTCCCAAGCCACCCAATCCTCCCAGACCCGATCCTGCCAAGCCTCCGTAGAGTGAAGGCTGATTCCATCCGTATATTCCTGGATAGCCCAGGGGTAAATCCTCATCGCCGCGTCTCCGGAAATACTGCATGGGAACGGGTACAGGATAGGCTAGGGGTGTCCTTAGAGGATCGCCAGTTCGGACTCCAGTGGTTGCGCCTTCGTTGATGGCCTGATTGGTGACATTCACTGTTGAGTTGTTCGGGGGGAAAACAACTAATGTGATATACGGAAAACGATCCTTGTCCTTATCCTTATCTTTATCGCTATCCGACTTGTGATGGAAACCAAACTTTCTGGCCTGAACCTGGGTCTGTCCCAGTTCATTGGAAAAGCGAAGCAACTGCTCGAGGTCCTTTTGGGTTAGTTCCCCCGCTGGCTGTTCCACAACAAGATGTCTCGGTTCAGGATTCTCTTTGGGCTTTTCTTGTGGATTCTCAACTTCCGGGAAGTTGAAGGGAACACTTGGCACTAGAAGGAAGCTGCCTTGGCGGGGAGCTGAACTGCCCAGGTGGACACCGGCGAGCAGGACAAAAACTATGGTCTTCAGGTACTGCATTTCACTAAAGTCTGCAGATAAAACTGTGCTGGATTTGCTCAAACTTTTCGACTTTTATAGCTCCAATTCTAGAGGATGGGGACCTGGAGATAGGGACAGCCTAATGAGCTCCAATTTATCCCAAGCTTATCGCCAACGCTTATCACCGATTTTTGGTGAAAAAAAAAACTGGCGCTTTCATCGCGATTAAATCCATTAATCTCGCTTCGCCTTGGACTTGGTCTTGTTCTCGACTCGACTTGGCTCTTTTGGCTATTTCTTTTCCCACTCTCTGTGGGGTTTTTTAACTTGGCTTATTAGTTTCAAAGCCAATGGAGCTGATGTTAATTACAAGCTCACTGGATAAGGCAAATTAATGGGACTAATGGGAGAGTCTCTCTGATACAAGACACAGGTTAAGGTTTAATACAAATTTAATAAATATATATTGGAAATATTTATTGTAAATAAATAGGCTTTTTCCTTTCTTTCTCAATTTAACCCAAATTTATAATCTTTTTTGGAAGTAATAAATAAATATTTTGCAACACTTAACACTCTTTCGTTTAGTTTTGTGTGTGTGTTTGCTTTTGTTTTGGCCCAATGTGTCAAAGTCAACTTTGGTAAGAAGTTGGTTTTTTTATTATTTTGTTGCTATCGCTGTCGCTGGCACTTTTCCCTTTTGGTTTTCTTGACCAAACTATTGAAGCTTCTTGAAGTTCTTTTTTTTTTGGCAGCTTGAAGATACATATTCTTTTTAGCAACAAGGAAAATATATATATTTGAGAAAAGAACTCTGGAAAATAGCATTTGCTCCAATTGTAAGTTGATAATAAAGGAAAATATAAATTTAAAATAATTTAAAAAACAATTCCTTAAATACACTTAAGTCCGACTTTAACTTGTTTCTTTTAATCAATTTTTTGTTGCTTAAATTCAATAAAAAAACACAATATTTTCTAAAGGATGAGTGAGATGGAAGAGTTAATGGCATCGTCAAAAAATTTTGGCAAAGGTTTATTTAAATTTCAACTTGTTTCGAAAACGTTTAAAAAGTTTTACGCTACTAACTGACTGCTGATAACACAAAAGTCTCCCCTGGCAGACCAAACCAACCCGAATCCTGGGCAACTTCCCGGCAAAGAAGTCGTCCTTCCTTCACTTCCACCGAAAATAAAACTCTTTGCGACCCCTTTTTTCCTTAACCCGGAGGCCAAGTTAAAACAACTGACAAAAAGTTGTTGCCTCCAAAATGGAAACGAATCAAAAAGGGGGGGGGGGGGAAATTGGAAAATGGGAAAAGTGTGGGACTTAACAGTTTATGGAGAGTAACCCGTGGAGGGAGAGGCTGTGACAAAATTAGCACAAAATATATTTTATTTTTAAATTACCAAAGAAAACCCATTTCACATTAACAATTGATGAGTCTAGCTTGGGAAATCTTAAAAGAAAATTAATTACACATAAAAGAAGTCTTAATTGTTATATAAAAATAGATATAATATTTACTTCAGCCTACTTAAAATATATTTAATACATTTCTAGAGCTTCCAGCCACTTTCTGACTTCCTGTTGGAGTGTCAGAGGAAGAGCTGGTTACAAATTATAGCATTGATGCCATAATTTTACCCCTTTTTTCCCTCAATCCCAACTCTTTATTTTCACCCCACCCTTTACCCAGTTTTTCCTCCATTTTTCCCCAGTTTTTCCCTTTCTCCCCCCCTTTTTTTCCGGCTTGCCAATGAATCTGTCAGTTTTTCAAATATCCCCAATGCCATTGTGCAAAGTTTCGAGTGGCAGCCACTAATATTGACAGCGCACAAATGTAGAACAAGGGTGTTTGGTCCCACCCACCCCCAAGAGGGGGGCGGGGGTGGCTCCTCTGGGGGGGGAGGTGTCGGTGGTGGTGCTTCGGGTTACTTCAGGAGGGGAAACCCCTCTGGGGGGTGGCAAAAGCAGCACTGGAAACGTGCCTGAGCACGTCTTCTACTTAACTTTGTTAAACACAAATGCTTTGGGCAAAGAGTTGGGTCCTCTCCTTGACGCGCCAGGAATGAGTGTTGCGAGTGAATGAGTGGGTGTAATGGGTGTTTCTGGGTGGTTCTGGAAACCCTAAAGGGGGTGGGGTTGGGTAGACCTGCAGACCAGCAGACATAATCGCATAAAGATAAAACAGTTTAACAGTCGCAATGAACAAAAGCAAGCAATGCTTTTTTCGGTGGGGGGGCGACAGGCCATTCAATTGACCTCCCGCGGATTGCCAGTGGTGTGGACCTAGGGGGTTCAACAGGGATTAGAAGGCTTTTGGCACTGAGGGGGGGGGGGTCTGAGACCTGAGACTATGGAAACAAAGACAGCCAGCGGCGCTCGTCGCGAAAATCTGTCAATTATTTAAATCGCCTGGCAAAAATCTTGGCCAGGTTTTCCATTCAGCAGAGGGAAATATAAATATATATCTATATATCTGAAATTTGTATGTATTTATTTGGAAACGAGAAAATCTAAATGCACATTGAAAAATTATTTATACACCAATTTATAGCTTTATAATTTCAGTCAAAGGCTTGAAACACACGGAAGAAGTCATTTCCAACACTATGAATCATATATATTCATGATCAGCTTTAACAGACGAATTGATCTAGCCATGTCAGGAGGAAAACAAAATTTTTGCCATTTTTCTCAAAACAAGATAAGGGGTTACATCATTAAAATTGGGAAAAATCTAAAAAAAATATGATTTTTTTAAAAGTTTTATCGAGTATGCAGATTTATTAACCTTAAAAAAACTAACACAGGAGTGGTTTCCGAATTGAAATTAATCCATTTTTGACGAAGTTATCCAATATGTAAACATTGATTTTTCCAAAAAAATATATCATATACAATTTTTTAAGGGATTGCATCGTAACATTTTCAATAATGTAAAACACAGTGTTATTTTTACAAATATTATCTTTGCGGTATGCAGATTTATTAAGCTTAAAAAACTCAGGTCTGCTTTCTGAATTAAAATTAATTTACTTTTCACTTAGACATGCAATTTGTAAACTTTGGATGTCCAAAAAAAATATTTTAAAAAGTAAACTACTAATGATATAAAAATATAATATGTAAAAGATATAATTGTCATAAATAAGATTTACCCCTGTCATTGATTACTTCCTTCCTGTATAAACGTATAATCGGGGTGACTTCAATCAGGGTAATCGTCGTATCGAAGATCACTTCCTGTTTGTCCAGTTGCATTCCATTGGCCACGTCATTCTTTTAAGGTCGAAGGGTAATCACAATCACTATCACTACCGATGTTAACACTAGGTACCCCTAGGACAGACTGAGCTCGCGGCGATCGAAGTGCCTCTATTTATACTTCCCGATCGGAGATAACAGAGAGAGAGCGAGAGGGAAAGAGCTACCTCTACAGCTGCAACAGAGAGAGATAGAGCGTAAGCGCCGTCTCTAGAGCTGCAACAGAGGGAGGCAGGCATACCAATACATATTGTGAGTAAGAAAGAGAGCGAGAGTGAGGGAGGCAGAGGCTTATAGAGGCATACAGAAAGAGAGGGCGAGAGAAAGCTATTCACTGCCATTACAATGTTATAATATTACATGAACCGAAATTCCAAATTGCAATTCGATCATTAATTATACATATATTTATGTACAAAAAAAAAAACCAACAACAAAGTAATCCCTTTTTTTGATTACATATTAAATTTTTACATGGGACAGACAAGATGGATAGATCGACTTGGTGTTTGATGCTAGAAATTATTTTTTTTTTCAATTTGACAAATTTTTTAAGAGGTTTTATCATTAGAATTGTGAAAAAATTCATTAAAAAAATTATATTTTTAAAAATGTTTGTTCATTACACAGATTTGTTAACGTTTAAAAAACTAGCTTAGAGAAGAAATATTTCTTAATAATGTTGCTATGCTATGTAGCAACATCAATGTTGCTATGTAAATTTAGCTTGAAAAATGTTCCTACATAAAAAATGCTAGATAAATGTTCCTTTATAGATGTAGCTACATAAATCTTTCTATGCAAATGTTGCTATATAAATGTTGCTGTACTAATGCCGTTAGGAACATGTTTGGCAACACTTATTGAATTTATTTTTTAATTTTAATTTTATAAAATGCCTTATTTTATATATATATATGCCTTATTTCTTTTAGTGCATTTTAAACTAAGCCTGAGCACCTGAGCTACCGTAGAAACGGTCCGTGTCTGCTAGTAATTAACATGAAAATAAGCGCATTACGGTCATAAATGTGAGCGGATGCCAAGGGTTTCGGCATCGGGAATCGTGGAATCGAAAACGGAATCTGAGACGGCTATGGGGCATCATCGACCCGGGATGCTGGGCTGGCCATTGTGGACCCTCGGTTGACAGGCTGCCTGGGGGCCGAAGGTCGTTGCTGCCGGCCTCTAATTATGGAATCAAAATCGAAACTCATGGCTGCCGCGATGCAAAATGTGCGCAAATTAAAATAATAAATCCGCCAAATTAAACACGGAACTCGTTAAGGCGAAAGAATGGCGGCACGAGAGGGTGAGGGTGAGAATGGAGTAAGATAGCGACGGCAATAGGGATAAGGCAAGCCTTTATCCTTTTTGTGTCCTGCTGATGGCGGCTTCTTTTGACGTCGTCATTAGCAGCATTTACACGTCGCTCAAGGATAATAAGTAACCGGGCCAAGTGCGAAAATAAAGAAAGCGGAAGGAGCCGAAGCGGCGGCAGGAGAGCAAAGCGCCGGCGAAGACTGACACAAATTAAACTGAAATTAGTTGCAACTCACTTTCTCGTCCTCTTCGGTCCCGGAATGCCACTTTTCCCCCCTGGTTTTGTATCACCCAAAAAAATATAAAAAAATAGCAAGAGTGAAGCACGAAAAGCTCGTTGACTGGACTAATGAGAAGTGTCTGGCGGTGGGTGGTGATGGGTGGAGGTGTAGTTTAGAATAGAAATAGCGTTGGCAACCCTGGCAAACAGGTAACTGGCATTCCGAGTTGTCCCAGCTCTCGATCAATTTAAAATAAACAAAAGCATTCTTTGTGTAGCGAGCTGTATATATATTTTCCTTACTTTCAGCAAACTCTGAGTTTAATTTTTGTGCTTCTTAAAGCGTGATGGCAACTCTTTTCTGAGGGCGCCACACGCGCCTGATCAACGTTAATTGACCGAAAATTGTTTTGACGTTGACCACGATGACGACGTTGGCCTTAAATGCCTCCTGCCGTAGAGTCCTTCGGCGCCATTTATGACTTGGCCATTGTCCTCGGCCACCGCAAACGTTCAACCAACCAGCTGAAAGTCTCCCCCCTCGCCCCTGAAAAGCTACCCATCTGCGAGTGGCTTTGATGGCTGCCGTGGAATCCTGCGGCGGTTGTTGCTGGTATTGCTGCTGTTGCTGCTGTTGCTGTTGCTGGTACTACTGGTGTAGCAGTTACTGCAGTTGCAGCTGCGGTCCCTCGCTCAACTGCCACAGTCAGCGATAAAACCACAAAACAGCAACAGCCATAAGGAGGGGTACCGGTGAAGGGGGTGGTGACTCCAACCCCCCAACCCCCCAACCCCCCACAAAAGGTGGGGTGAAGACAGGGGCGTGCAAGAACAATGAGGTGATAAACTTGCAGGCTCAACGCATGACAACGATACCCACCAGCAGCAGCAGCAGCAGCAGCAACAACAGCGGCGACAACGTCACATTTTGATGGCTCCTTGGAGAGATGGCAACCCTCTGCTTGACGTCCACGCCTCCCTTAAGCACTGAGAGAAAAAACGGGGACAACCAGCAGGGATAATATGAAATAAATCAAATAAAAATGGAATGGAATCAAGTACAAAACTTGGTGTATGTTTTGTTTCTTGACTTCCTAGGACTTATTACTTCTTTATCACTACAATTTCTTACTAAGTTTACAAAAATTTGTAAGAAGAGAGCTTGATTGATTATTTCTTTCAGTGCAGGTAAGCAAGCTGGGAAGTGCAGTCATCCTTTCTTCGGTCGCTGCTGTGCATGCAAACAACAAAGGAAAATCAGTAACAGCAGATGGTTGGGGGCGATGTCATAGTCCTGTCCCGGCCCCCTTAGGACACCCCTACCCCTTTTTATACCCTATCCCCCCCCTCGAAACCCTTCTCGCCTTGTGTGCGAGATTTCTTTTTTTTTTGTACTGCTCTTTAACGTGTTTCAAAAGAAAGTTGGTTGACTTTTGAATGACTTTCTTGGCGCGCTTGGCTCGCTGTACTCTCTATGGCGGCCCCCCTTTTTGCCGCTCAGCATGTGCGCCCCTGTCCTCCCCCCTCTATATGTTGTTTTTTCGTTGTATTTGTTTGTTTTATGTGTTAAGTGCGCTGGGCCCAAGCGCGCAAATTTCTTCTTGTAACTGATGCTGACGTTGACATCGCAGCCCCAAGCGACCCCAAACCATACTGGCATGGCCGACCCCTTTTGCAAAATAAAATATATATATATCTATACAGAAATATATATATTTATATATATATATATATATATAAACAGTTGAGTCGAAAATCTAGTTACAATTAAAGTGACAAGCTGGCAACACAAAAAACAGCAAACAAATTGCATTTGGTTTGTTTTGGTTTGGGGAAAAGCCACAATTTTCTTTCACTTGAAACTTAGTTTAATTGTAGAAAAACTGTTGGAGAAAAAGGAAAATTATACTTATTGAAAGAAAATAAATAAAAAAAAAAGGTTTCTTTGTCTTTGTCTTGAGTGTTTTATTTGAATTTTTGAATAGTAAGATTTCCTAACCCTTGTCTGGGCAGCTGGTGTTCCTTAACCCTTTTGCGGCTTTTACTGGCGATTGCGATTCCTATTACGGTTGTTGTTGTTGTTGTTGAGACGGCGACGTCGCTGCTGCTGCTGCCTGCGACGCTGATTGTTGTTGTTGTTATTGCCATTGATGGGTCTCCTGTTGTTGTTGTTGATGCGACGACGCTGCTGCTGCTGACCACGTCGCAGATTGTTGTTGCCATTGCGATTGCGACGACGTCGCACATTGTTGTTGTTGTTGTTGTTGAAACCGTTGCGTCGTCGCTGTTGCAACTGTTGCTGTTGCCGGCGACGACGACGTTGCTGCATCTGCTGTCGCTGCTGCTGGGGACGACGACGACGACGACGATTGTTATTCTGCTGCTGACGAGGATGATTCACCTGTGGCCTTGATTCCGCTTCATCCAGCTGCGAATCCTCCTCCTCCTGCTGCGGCGTCATCTGCGACTGCTGCTCGGAGGCAGCCGGCTGCTGCTCCTCGCCCTGTCCCGCCTCGGTGGTGTCCTCCGCTGGAGCGGCCACTGATTGATCCTCCTTGATCTGTTTGATCTCACCAACACGCACACTGGTCACCTGATCGCAGGGTACATCGCTATAGATGACCACATTGCCGTAGTTGCACACGATTTCGTCCGCATCCCGCTTCTCCTCCACAGCCTGGCGACCCTCAATGGAGCCAATGGAGCCGCGTCTATCCTCAATCTCATAGATGTTGCCAGTCTTGGTGATGAATCCAGTGACCTGGAGGGGCTTAGTTCCAGCAGCGGGTGCAGCGGGAGCAGCGGGAGCAGCGGGAGCAGCGGGAGCTTCCATTGCAATGGTCTCCTTGGGCTTGGCCATTTTGGTTTTCATTTTCATTTCCGTTTCCGGCTTCATTTCGGGCAGCTAACAAATGGCAGCAATTTAATTATTTATCCCATTTTTACTCATAAATTTCTTTAATTTATATATTATTTTGTTTGTGTTGTATCAAGACCCACCTTCTTTTGCTTCATTGGCGGCGCATTCACAATCATTGGCTTCTCATCCAAATGCGGTGGTGCCACAGTGGAGCTTGTCTTGGGAGCCACCGTTTGACCTTTGACACGAACACATATTTACAAGAAAAAAAGAGAAAACAGACAGACACACATAGACACCGAAATTCTCGTTAATATTATTGTGAAAAACTGGAAGGGTGGCAAAAAAATTTACCGCTCACCAGCGTGAGGTCACTGGAAAGGGCCATGGCCCAGACCAGGACCAGGATCATCCCGAATCCCTTGCCGCAAATCATCATCAACTTGTTAGAACGTCTCTACTCGATCGACTGAATCGATTTTGGGCCGATATCCCAAGCTTATATTAACTTTCTGGCCGCCATTCCCTAACGGCATTTCACCAAGAATTACCTTTTTATTTCGTTTTTTTAGATATATTCATTCCATTTTTTTTCTTTGCATAATTAAGTCTGCGGGTTCAAAGCGTGTCAGCTGAAGAATGGCCAAGGGGCGACCCATTTTACAAAAGAGAATACGCAGAGAGAAATAAGACATAGTTTACTAATATATTTCTTTATAAATAAGAGAAGGAATTTATAAATATCCAAACTCATTAAATATTTAATAACCTTTTTAGCGAATATTTATATACTCAAATAGATCTTTAATTGAGTTTTTTCTTTAATATTTTTACACTCAAATAGTAGCATTTTCCTAATTTATTTCCTTAATTTTCCCCCAGTGTAATTGTGCACCCAATCCCCTCATCAACAAGCAAAGTTCAATGGCTCAAACTAATTAGCATTCATATTTCTTCTTCGGTTTTCGTCGCTGTCCACAGATTCTCGTCATTTTGCGCTTGATTTTCTCATATGCTTTGATTATGCAAATTGCTTTCTTGGCCAGCTCACATTTTCGAATTTGACCTTAAGCCAACTAGCAACTAGCCGAATGCCGAAATGGCTAAAATATGTAGAAAACAATAGATAAAGTTGGCTTCTAGTTGAAGAAGTTTGTATGCTCTAGCAATTGAAACATAATTAAAAATAAAAAACCTTTCAAGAGAACTATATAATTATTGTTATGACAACTACACCCTTTGTTAGGGCATAAATAAGACTTGATAAATGTGCTAATTCAAAGATACACACTGTTCCAATTAAATATTAATTTAACGCTCGTGTTTACAGTATTTTCTAGCTATCGAAATTGCCCTTGTAAAAAATATGTAGCTGTAACCTTATAAAACTTGTCGTGGCCCATAAACCAGTTTTAGATTTCTTCTATTTCTATTTATTTGTTGGTTTTCTATTTCTGGTTGCGGAAATATCAAAAAAAGTGTACAAAGAATAAGAATAAATCATTTAACAACAATAACAATGTACAAATGTATATGTAAACATCTTGTTAAGGGGGAAAATAAATAAGAAATTAAGTTCCAATCAAATTGTAGTTAATAAAAATTATATGTTTGGTTTATAATTAATAAAGTAAATAACTTTCACCCACTTAAATTATGATTCATATATTGGTTATTGATTTGATTATAGTCTGCAAATAATTCACAGATCGATAATCAGTGAACCAAATTCAATTCTTTAAATGCTATTATTTGCACTTTCTAAAACTTGTAGCTTAATGCGTAACAAGCTAAATAAAACTAGAGAAAAAAGAAGTGATATATGAAGAAGTATTTATATAATTGTATGGGGGTTTTGTAAACTGATACAAAGAATTATTATTAATTAATTAATTAATAAAATGTCTATTAAATCTAGTAAATAAATAAAAGTGTAATAAAATCAAATAGATAGATTTATGAGGAGGTGTTTATGTAACTTCCAGGGGCTTTTTTCTATATTGATTGAAAGAATTCCCAGACTGTCTATAAAAACCTACTAAAGGCCTATTATAATATTTTAATAATATTATTTAATTATTCTATCAAACCTACTGGCTTTATACCTAAACCCATTTTGCAATTTTGTATATAAAATGTATTGGCAAGAATATATATAAAACATATGATTAAAATCGAATTGGTAACGAGTCCTCTTTTGATTTTAACAAAATACGTTTTGTTAGGTATTTATAAATTCTTGAGTAGCTCTAAAATAATATTTATCTTACACTTGTTTAGTAGTTTCTATAATTATTATAGAAAGCACTAAATAATGAGCAAATGTCAGCTTTTAGTTCCCTTTTAAAATATTTCAAGGGAACTGGCTTAAAGTTCAAAATTGATTGTTTTACTTTTAAGCTGACTTTGGCATTTTAATTAATATTATTAATTTAATAAAAATTCACTATTTTTGAAGTATTTAAAATCATAACTGTTTATTTGCTTTACTTTCCATAGTAACAAAAAAAAAAAAAACATAAAAATAATATTTCATGATGTTTAAAGTGGTCTTTTTTCTATTTAGTTCTTCTGCTTTTGGTTGTAATTTCTCAAGGCTTCAGCCAGATCGGATAAAGCCGACTTCTGGGCCTTCTCCTCCTTCCGTTCCTGCTGTTTCTTGAGTTGTTTGCAGAGTTTCTTCAGCTGCTTGCGTTCTTTCTTTGCAGATTTCTTCTCACCACTGTCTTCCTCGGAAGAGGAGGAACCACCGCGCTTCTTCCGGCGGCTCAACTCGGCGCATTGCTGCAGGAGCCTGGCGGCTTCATCATCGGGTTTGGGAGTGGTTGTGGTGGTGGTTGAGCTGGAAGTGGTGCTAGGAGTGGTGCTAGGAGTGGTGCTAGGAGTCGAACTGGGTGTCGTAGTGCTGGTGGTACTGGTGGTGGTAGACTCCTCTTTGGGCTTCTCAGTGGTGGTGCTGCTGCTGCTGCTGGAATTCTCCTCTGGTTTAGGGGTAGTTGTAGTGGTCGTAGAAGTAGTACTGGTACTGGAGCTACTAGACTCCTCCTGTGGCCTGGCCAGAACCGAGGAGCAGCTGGCCACCAATAAAAGTCCCATTATCAAAAGTATTGTCCGCATTTTCGTCTGATTTGATTTCACTCTATTCGAAAACTAAATGGAGATCATCGTTGGACATTTGTTTATATAGACACGGCACTTAGCGACTACGACAAAGACCCCCTAAAGACCGCACCTCACCCTCATCCGAGAATCGAACACGACTGGTTTTTGGGTTTGTTGCTAGAAAAACGTCTATAAATTGTCATTATACATTGAAATACCATGAACACTGTTTATTTTTTTTTTTAGTTTTCGGGGATTTTTCTTGATAACCTACAGTCAAAGTGATAGAGTCCATGGGTTGGCGTAAAAGTTTATAAAATTCGAAATATATATAAATTGATTTTGTGACTTCTACATTATTAACTAACCTTTTGCTTTAATTTCTTTTTTTTTTCAGTACTATTTATTTATTTATTCATAATATTCTCTTTGCAGAGACACTTTTCAGTGATTTTTTTTAAAGAAATATATGTATAAGTAAATACCAAGAAAATATTCAACAATTTATACCAGTGTATTGTATTTCTGCACTAACTTATCGCGTTGTTTGTGATTGTCATTAGCGGTTTCTTATTCTGAGATATGCCTGATTTTATAAACAAATTATTCGCGCCCCATAAAGCGATTTCGTGCCAGATTATATATATATATAAAGATGGAGTATTTTATATATTTATAAAGTTTAGTTCAAGCTTAAATTTAAATGTAAGAAAAAAACTTAACCTTGAGCTTAAGTAAAATTATGTAATATAGTCTCTCTGAATACCATTGAAGGGTATTATAATTTTATTCAGAAGCTTGTTATTCGATAAAGGAGTCATTTCCAACCCTATAAATCATATATATTCTTGATCAGCATCAAATAGCAAACCTGTCTGGCTATGTCGAAAAGAAAAAAACTAATTTTAAAATTTTTTCAAAATTTTACAAGGGGTTACTTCATTAAAATTTGTCAAAAATTTGGAAAATTGTTTAATTTTTTTACATCTTAAATAAAGTTTGCAGATTTATTAGCCTGTTAAAAACTAGCATAAAACTGCTTTTCGAATTGATATTAAAGCATTTTTGGCTTAGTTATGAGTTTTTTAAATTTAAAAAAATAACTATAAATAAAGATTCGATAAATTTGAATTTTTTAAGCTGTTCTGTGGTCGATTTCCGATTTGGTCCCTGAATTCCCAAACTATTGTTTAAGTTTTGACACTCCAATAACACATACAATAAGAAATAATTTAAAACTGAAATAAAAAAACTTACTTCCAGCTTAAATCTAAACTTGCAAAAGGTTTTTTTTTATATTTCGAGAGAGAAAGATAATGTAATATTAAAGATTTTTAAATAACGCTATCAATATATTATAAACTAAATTATCGTTAATCTATTTTAATGATGATAAATACAAATTCCCACATAAACCATACTGAAATGTGTAACCTTAGATTATAGTTTGCTGATAATCTTAGCCTTTGAAATTTCATCCGATTTCCCTTTTGTTTATATTGTGGGTTTTTGTATTTTTTGTTTTTATTTATTTTTATTTTTATAATTTTTTTTGTGGCATTGCAGGCTTTGCGGCTCGCTCATAATGCCGCTAATTGTTTATCAATTACACTTGTTAATTGTTTAATGCGACTGCAAAGTGACGGAATTGAGGAATATCATACAAATTGCGACATTTATCCGCACACCTGATGCCCCTTATTTTTCTTGTTTTTTGTTGCCATCCGCTCGTTTTGTTGTTGTTTTTGTTGTTGTTTTTGTTGCTGTTTTTGTTGTTGTTTTTGTTGCTGTCTGTTTGCAATTTGTACAAGTAATTGAATAAAAAGCGCGCAACAAAAAAGCAAGTAATTAAAAAACGACGCACCGCGACAAAAACAAAAATAAAAATAAAAAGCACGACAAAGTGAAGGAGCAAAGAACGCACAGATGGGGTGGTGTGTGTGTGTGTGTGGGGTGGTGTGTGTGGGGGGTGTGTGTGTGTAAGGATGGAATGGCTTTGGGGATTTCAGGTCGTACAAGAACCACCGCGTAATCCATATGCAGCAATTTAAATGCAACAGAGAGAATATGTTAATTGCGTGTGAAACCGCTGCGCGGAGTCTCATCGCCACTTGCGATATTTGCCTTTATTTATTACTATTATAACTATAATTTATTTGCATGCTTGTTTATTTTATACAGCTCCTTATGGATGCTGATTTTTTTTTTTACCTTTTTGGGTTATTTGTTTTTAATTAGTTGTGTCACAGATGCTCCCGATAAGTTCGAGTATCTTTCTCAGAAATGTATTTAATTATATCAAGACTTGATACAATTTGCACTCTATTCATTATCCCTTACTAATTTTATTATAAAATGAACTTCTTGAAAATATGTCATCTTTGTCATATTGGTTAAAGTTCGTGGATCAAATTCCTTTAACCGAAAATTCCAGGAACTTTAGGGAAGGCAACTTCTATAACCATTGAAGCACATGAAGCACACACAATTACCAAGTCAAACTTTTGTCAGTCATCCTGGATATCATACCGGGAACTTCTTCTCAACCTTCTCGAATATCTTTCAACTTGTTGAAAGCTTCTTCATTCCCAGCTCCCATTATAATTCAGAGACAAAGTTCGCTCATACACAAAGCCTTGAGGAACTATTGAATCTCCTGGTTTGCTTGCAGTTCAACAATTTTGCAGATGGCCAAGAATTACCATCATAAACGGCCACAGTAATGAGCAGAAGGTGGAATTCAAGTGGATTTTACCCCATCCTAAACTTCAGATAAAATAAAACCTATTTCACCTTTTGGCTTTATGCAAATTTTCAGCTGACAAGTGCGTTTTTTCATAGTGCTGCAAATATATATTCTGTTACGCCATTTTGTGGCCAACCCTGCGTATACGTAATAAAAATATCACGCATGCGACCCGTTGAACCGCTCCTGGGCTCTGCAAAACGCTGAATGAACAAACGACGCGTCAATGGCCGAAACAAAAAGTTAGGTCATGGACTAAAGCCCGAGTCCTGAGAGCGATCTAAAGTTGGAACTAAATTAGAACGATGTCACGAAGGCGAACACGAGCGGAAAACACGAAGAAATACCGGGGGCAAGCGCAGGCGCTGGCAGCAAGCGTCGGCAGAGGCAGCGACGCTGGCAGTGAAGGACTTAACAGAGCTTTAACAGAGTGGGAACAGTTTTTCACTTTTAGTATTTCCTAGCGACGCAAAGAAAATTCTTTGCAAAGTCAGCAAATGGTTTTGGTTTTTGAGAGCTCATTCTTGCTTTAGGTTTTGTTTTTCCTTTGTTTTTTTTGGGATTTAGATCAGTAAAAAATTATGAAAATTATGATTTTTAATTGATTTACTTTTAAAATCTGTAATTTAAATATTTAAAATTTTTAAATCCATATATTTGCTGTTTATTTTTAAGCCTAAAAGCAAAAATATTTTGAATGTTATTTTTCATTATTTTTTTTACCGAAACTAATGTCAAATAAAGTTAATTAATTTAGTTAAATAAGATTTAAAGATGAATTTGAGAGTTTACTATTTTAAAAATCTAGGCTTTAGTATTGCTGTTAATATTTATATAAAATTGTTTTTGCTTTTAAGGCATTTTTATATTTCATGTATTAATGTTTACTTTTAAGGAATTTATACGTATTTCATATATTACTATTTTCTTATAGGGAAGATATATTTATATTTCATATATTAATTTTTACTTTTATGGAATATATATATTTTTATACCCTTGCAGGGTATTATAATTTCAGTCAGAAGTTTGCAACGCAGTGAAGGAGGCACCTCCGACTATATAAAGTATATATATTCTTGATCAGGATCAACAGCCGAGTCGATCTAGCCATGTCCGTCTGTCCGTCTGTCCGTCTGTCCTTCTGTCCGTCTGTCCGTCTGTCCGTTTCTACGCAAACTAGTCTCTCAGTTTTGTAGCTATCTTAATGAAACTTTGTAGTTAGCCTTCTATATACTCTCACTCGTATATATGTCGGAACGGGCCGGATCGGACGACTATATCATATAGCTGCCATAGGAATGATCGGAAAATTTTTACAAAAAAATGTTTAACTTTTTCAGTTTTCAATAGAATTGGATCAAATTTGAGATATAGCCATTCTACTATACTCTACAATTTTGTATAAAATTTTATGAAAATCGGACTACTATATCATATAGCTCCCATAGGAACGATCGAGAAATTAATACAATTAAATTTATAACCTTTTCAGTTTTCAACTGATTTTGATCAAATTTTAGGTATAGCCATTTTATATAAGTCTTTAATTTTGTGTCAAATTTCATAAAAATCGGACGACTGTATCATATAGGTGCCATACAAGCGATCGTTTGATGTAGAGGAAAAATGCAAATCTGCGAATGTAAAACTGCAAATATAATATGTAAAGGTGAATGAAATGAAAGCAGGTATTACTTCATTTTTTTTTACACAAATAAATATAATTTATATTGTTGAGATTCCAAGTCATAGAAGTTCTATCTGCAAGGGTATATAAACTTCGGCGTGCCGAAGTTAGCTTCCTTTCTTGTTAATATTACTATTTACTTTTAAGGAACATAAATGTAAATATATTTTGCATATATTCCTATTTACTTTAAGGGAATATTTATATATATTATATTACTATTTACTCTCACGAAATTTATATTTTTAATATATTTTTATTTACTTTTAAGAAATATTTGAATATATTTTTCATATTTTACTATCTATGTTTAAGGAATAAATATATATTTCATAAATTAAACTATTTCATTCAACACTTTGATATTAAATAAATTTTTTAAGGTACATTCTTATGTTACTGAATAGCATATATATATTTTTTATGTACACTATAATATTTTGAAAAAAAGAAAACTGAACATTTTGGAGTGGCACCGTGCATCCTCCTCCCCCTCCCTCCCTCCCCTCCGTAGCCCCTCAGAGAAATGCCAAATGCATTTCAATTGCTTCCAATCCTCGTTGCACTTCATTAAACTCAATGTCGAAATTCGACAGGCCACGGAAAGGGTGCTTGGGTGGTGCTGCTGTTCAGCTGCAGGTGCAGGTGCAAGAGCAGGTGTGTGTGGGTGTGAGAGTGGGTGGAGTGTATGCCACGTGACCTTCACACAGCCACATGGACGCACGTGGGGTAGGGGAGGGAGGCAGGTCATCACGTAGTCCTGAAATAAAGGCACAGGAAATACACATGGCGAGTAAAAGAATTGACAGCCCAACGGGGAGTACACTAAAGAACAGTCTGTAATTTTGCTTTATATTCTACAGATTTTTGTAGTTGTGATTTATTTTTGGTAACGTAAAGTATATTATATATTTTAAGATAAATTCAGAAATATATGTGGGTAGAATAAGGGATTTCTTTTGTCCATTCTAATCAGCGCCATCCCCACAATAATTAGATTAGATAATGTTATTTCATTTGGCACCTCTTTATTTTCACACGTTTCGCCAGAGTTCCCTGGGTTATTCTCACCTGTCCTTAGCCAGTGTCCATTGGTTTGTCACTTAGACACTGGCAGGATTGGCAGCAGGAGAAGGAGTAGATTGTGGAGCATTTTCCGGGCCAGCGCCTCTGCTTGCACTGCACTGGCACCTGGCATTTTCCTGGCCTTTCCTGTTCCGTTCTTTTGCTGCATACTCTTAGGCATTTGACAAAACTCTGATAAACGGAGAGGGAGAGATAGAGACAGAGAGAGAGAGAGAGAGAGGCCGCAATCCCAGCCACTTAGGCCAGAGGCACCAAGCGATGGAAATGGCAAAAGGAAAGGCCAGGGAGATAGGTCTAGGAAGGCCGTTTCTCAGTTTGAAAAGTAATCGAATGCTATAATTTCCATTAAACTGATTTCCCACGAGCAGTGGGAGTGCAAGTCAAGCTGGCAAATGTTGCAATAGTGATGACCGTCTTCTCGGAAAGGGAAAGGGGTTACCCAACAAGGGGAACACAGAGCAAAGATCAAGTAAAAGCCGACAGTTAATGGCCACATGCATAAAAACTTACAGCAAATGGAGACCCCCAAAGAGTGGGGGAGACACAGACCAAAGGAGCAGGAGAAAATAGTGGAAAATTCATGAGGAAGGCTTCAATTCGGGGAAGGCAGCCTCCATTCATCTACCACATGCCAAGCCTCGCAGGACCTCCAGCCAAATGTCAAGGAATGAAATATAAATTGAATTAACTTGCCAAGATCCATTTCTGTCGTTCAATACCCAAAATAGTGCATATTGGTAAGGGGTTCCAATGTATAGAAACTTTGCTGTAAATACTTCGTACTTTTCCAGGTTCTATTGTTTATGCTCGCCTCATAAATGTGGCATTATGGAATCGGATACACCTAGTTTGTAAACAATATAAAAAAAATGCCTATAAATGTGTATCTTCCCACTGCAATTGTAAACCAGAAATACCAATGGATAGCTAGGCACTGAGAGAAATGAGGAACGAAGTAATAATAGTTACAAGCTAACTCTTTTACCTTATATAGATAATTATTTAGAATTTATTTCAAGGGATATTAAGTATAGAAATATTTTGATTTCTAATCATTTTATTTAAATCTAAAGTTCAAGCTGAGTTTGTTGTTTTCCTACAAAATAAAGAAACTATTTATTTACCTTTAACCATATCTAAAAGTTGGGCTTATGTTTATTTCTAAACTAATAAGTTCAATTAATACTTGTACATTAAGAAATTAATATAATTAGATCATAATCTTTTATATTATATATCATGAATATATACAATATTATATAATACATCTTTTATATCTCAAATCTTTTTGAACCTACAAGTTTGTCATAATTTTAACCCAAAATCAAGCATGATGAATATATGGATTTCCCTGAAATTTGCAGTTTGTTTTTCTCTCCTTTCCCCTCTTTGCTAAAACATAAAATTTATGAGTGTTCGGAGTGCTAAAGCAAAAAAAAAAAATAAATAAATAAAGAAATAGGAAAAAAACCTATAAATAAATACTGAAACCGCTTGGCTAATGGCCTACAAAATCCAAACGAAATAAAATATGGATTGAATCAATCATCAAGATGGCAAATGGTGAAAATCCGCTTACCATTCAAGTTCTACTCGATCGCTGCCCCTCTCTGCTTTTTATTACAATTTTTTTCCCTATTGCAAAAAATAACAAATAATTTCGAGACATAAACAAAACGTTTGGATTCAAGTGTCTGTCTTGTGTGTGTGTTTATAACTGGCGAAAGAAAAAGTCCGCGACTGGGAATCATCTGCCGGGGAGCTCTTATCAACGCCGGTCAGCCCATTTCATTTCGAAAGCGAAGCAAACGAGTTGAGGACACCAAGAACGTTGGAGCTACTGATTTTCGGATTCCAGGATATCTTCTCCCGGTCCTGTAGTCCTGTTCCTGGTCTCGTTCCCCCATTTCCAGTGCAAACTTAAGCCGCTTTGGTCGCATACATGGTAAGAGGCAAGTCGAGCTAAGCTACAGCTGCTGCTCTTAAATTTGCAGGGGCCACTCTAAAGTCCTCTGTCAGACACTTAAAATTAAAGGAAAATAACTATATATATTTTTTTTAATATTAAGAAAATATATTAAATATATTTAAGGACTTAAAACTCAAGGTAAAGGATAGCTGGTCTTGTTTTTAATTATTTGTATCTAAAAAATAACATGAAAATATCTCACCTTGGCTTTCCTTTTAAATCTCTCTTCGTAACTCTATTATAATATTAATTTCCACCCTCTGTACTCTATAAAATCCCCCTCTAAAATGTATAGAAATTTTCTCCCTGTGTAGTGATTGTGGGGTTCTTTCATGCCTGGGAACCAACAGAGACGACTGTCACCTGCGACTTATGCAAATCACTAAACGACCAACCGAGCGACCGAACAGCTGAAAATAATTTTCCACATTTCCGTTACAAATAAAAACCAATTCACTTTGCTAATATGGCCACACACAGCCCAAGACTCATCCGGAATAGAAAAGCCGGTTTTCCGAGGGCTAAAATGGCAAAGTGCCATGGAAAAAAAAAATAAAATGAGAAAGGGAAGAAGGGTAGAGGGTAGAGGGGAAAAGCGGAAAATTGTGGAAAAAAGGAAACGGGAGCGGGAGCTAACTGCGTTTTGGATACGCAGGCCCATTTGCTAAAGTTTATGCACGCAATGCAATAATTTTGTTGCACAGTGTATGCCCTAACCTAAGTCGGGGTTCTGTGATTATTTTCATAGATTTAGAAAGTAATAAAAAAACCTAACTTTACAGCTTAATCTAGCTGATTTTTAACACATTCCCTTGGCTTTTTTATAGGAACATATTTAAATACCTCCAACGGTGTGGCAACATAATAGCGAAACTTAAAAACTAACAAAACAATTTAGTAAATAATGTTAGAAATATTTAAGAAAAAGTCTCATTAATATAGAAATTATGTATAGATTTTGGGAAATCAATAAAACCTAATTAAAGAATTATATATAGATATTTAAAACCCCAACAGAATGGAAAAATTATTAATAAACTTAAAAACCAACAAAACTAATTAGTAAAAAATTCTTTAAATGTTTAAGAAAAAGGCTTAACAATATTGCAGTTGAATATAGATTCAATAAAATATAATTTTAGAATTCAATGCAGTTATTTTAAAGTCCAACTGCTTGAACACATTATTGAAAAACTCAAGTATATAAAACTATTAGTAAATAATTTTAGAAAACTTTCAGGAAAAGGCCTAATAATATTGAAATTATCTATAGATGTTGGGAAACCTAGAATACATAATTTCAGAATTAAATATAGATTTTTGGAACGACGTGGTAACATTATTAAAATAACTCACAAAACTAATTAATAAATAATTCTAGAAACGTTTAAGAAAAAAACTAAATATTATTTAAATTAAATATAGATTTTATGGTCATCTATAAAACTTTAATAAAAAATTAAATATAGATTTTCGGAGCTCCAACTGCTTGGAAATATTATTAAAAGCCTCAAAAACACACAAAACTAAATAATAAATACTATTAGAAATGTTTCAGAAAAATTCCAAATAATATTATAATTAAATATGGAGTTTTCGTCATCTATGAAACATAATTTTAGAATTAATTTTTAATTTTTTTCTAGGAAAAAGTGTATTCCCCCCGGCGAGCAACTGTCCTGCGGTCTTTTAATATTTCCCTGAACTGCCTTTGGATATTCCCCCGCTCCTTTTTCGCCTTTCTGCATTTGTCGGCTGTCAGTTGGTCGGTTTGTCAGTCAGTCAGTTAGTTTGTCAGTTAGTCAAGTTTGCTAGAGCCGTCGCATTTGCAAGTCGTTAAATGCCTTTGCAGCTCGTCATTGTGGCTGCACTGCTGGCACCCCTTTTGGGGGCTTCTGCCTTTGGGGCTAGAGCGACCTTCGGGGACTTCGAGGACTCCGAGGACTCCGAGGACTACGAGGACACCGAGGACCCGCGGATTCATGGATTCGGGAAGGGGGTTTGTTTCGTGTCTCTGGCATTGTCAATGCTCTCGACTTCCTTCCGTTTGTGGCTAACAAATTCGAGCCGCGCATGCAGGGCAAACATAATTATCATTATTGCTGCAATCAGCATATTTGGCAGGCTCAAAGTCAGGCGCTGTCGCTGTTGCTGTCGCTGTCGGGGTGTCCTGCGGGAGCAGCAGCATGGAGAAAATCATTGTGCAGTTTTCCCGGGGCCACGTCGTTCATGAAAGGAGTCCCGAAAAGCCAGGGCAGGCAGGCAGGCAAACCTCCTCCCCGGGCTCTTCGTTTAGTTGTGTGGTTATGCTTAATATCCGTCATTAAAACGGCTGTTGTTTTTACCGCACCGACGAGGCGCTTGTACACTGCTAGAAAAATGTCTAAGGATATGGATTTCTAAATTATTTCCATATTTAATAGAGATTTTTCTGGAATAAGTGGGGTTTTTGGGGTAGAAATTAAGTTACATAGAACGGTAACATTTATCCGAATTTGTTGTTGTTTTTACTACAGTACGAGGAGCTTGTACACTGATAGAAAAATGTGTTAGGATATGGATTTCTAAATTATTTCCATATTTAATAGAGATTTTTTTGGAATAAGTGTTGTTTTTGGGGTAGAAATTAAGTTACAGAGAACGGTAACACTTATATAAATTTGTTGTTGTTTTTACTACAGTACGAGGAGCTTGTACACTGCTAGAAAAATGTGTTAGGATATGTATTTTTAAATTATTTCTATATTTAATAGAGATTTTTCTTGAATAAGTGAGGGTTCAAGGTTTAAAAATTAAGTTAAATAAAACGGTAACAATTATTTGAACTTATTGTTGTTTTTACCGCACCGACGGAATGCTTTACACTGCTAGAAAACGTGCTATGCAATGCTTTCCTAATTTATTTGAATATTTCATAGAAATTTTTAAGAAATAGTGATGTTTTTTTAGGAATAAATTAAGTTAAATAAAACGGTAACCGTTTGAATGAATTTCCTTGCAGAAAATATGATGTCAAATCATATTCTTTTCTATGTATCATTAAAAGTTTTCCTATTTTACTATATTTTTAAACAGAAAAAAATATGTAATTAATTTTAAAACCCAAAATTCCATTCCATTTGCCTCAGGAGATTTTTCTCAGTGCAGGGCACCTCTATAGAGAGCCTTTAGGCCAAGGTGCGTGGGCTGCCTTTGGTCTCCCTTCGCCAGTGTCCTTTTCCCTGCTCCCCCCCTCACCAATGAATCCCGTTGAACCGAACCAATACATATGCATTATGCAAATATTAAATATATTGCCCAGTGCATGTGCGCGATAAGAATCCATTGCGCAAAAATTAATTAGTCAATTTGCATGAAATTTATGTACAAAGCGCGAACAAACGAAACCAAAAACAAGGCAGAGTTGCATTTGTGGGGAAGTCATTTTCAAGGGGCAACTCTGCAAAACATATCTGGCTCGAAATATACCAAGCACCGAAAGAAAATTAGCTACAAGAAAAGAATAGCTATGGAAATATAATCCTTTTTAAATGAAAATTAAAAGATGAATTTAAGGAGGAAGTGGTAAAATTTTTTTTTTAGGAAAATAGTAAAAAAAGGGTTGGTTTAACCTACTTTAATATATAATTATTGTATACATTTTTTTATATACGAATAATCTATATCTTATAATCTTAGAGTTGCCTACTTAACCTACTCAACTCTGCGACTTTAAATGTTTTTGTAACTCATCTCAGTAGTCTTTGGTATTAATTTCTTATGCTTCATTGATTGTGAAAATTTCTCTTCGAGGAAGTTAAACTAAAATACTTGTAAAACTATATTTTTTTTTGGCCAAGAAAATTGTAGCAAATCCAACGAAGAAAATCAACACAAAGACAAAGGACAACACTCTGGTTAACTGGATTTTATACCACATTTTGCTAAATACTTTACTTTTCTAGTGAAATACAAAATATTGCCGGTAAGTAGCACCGATTCTTAAAGGGGAAATTTATATAGAGTGCTGAAGAGCAGGGTTCTTCAATATCTTTAAGTGCTTTCAAGTCTAATATTTGGTGGGAACTCCTTTCATTCCACCAGTGATCCCTGCAAGTGGACTTGTCGCTCTTTCTTGTACTGAAAGGATTCCAGTTACCAAGCCAGCTCTTCACAAGTCTTAGGTAAGCCACACTTTTATTTAAATACCAGAAGGATGTCAGAGATATTTTTTCTTACTAGTTCCAGACTTGCGCCGCCAATTGCAATCCTTCAACATGAATCAATTCTATGAGGTGACCTGTGATAGTTGCCAAACCTGGGGCATGGTCAACTATAGATACAAATGCCTGCGCTGCGAGGACTATGACCTGTGCTCCACCTGCTTTGAGCTGGGCCTTAATACCGTGGGCCATGATGTGACCCATCCCTTTCAGTGCCTTATGGATCGGGCCACTCTTGAGCTTCATTATGGCGGCGAACAGATTCCGGATCTTTCTGCCGATAGCTTCACTTGTCCAAATTGCGGTGAGCTTGGCCTTTCGGCGGATGATCTGATGTTGCATGTTCAGATGAAACATCGTGAAGCTCGCACGGCCGTCATCTGTCCGCTGTGCGTGGCGGTGCCACTGGCTCATCCGGCCAGGGTTAACAATCTGTTTAGCCACCTGACCACCATACATCATTTCCGTTCCGTTGGTGGCTTCCGCCTTGTCGGAACCGAGCCGCCGATCACACATCATAGCCTGCCCACCGCCGAGGTGCCACAGGTGCGCTTCATTTTGCCCTCGGGACTGCGCATGGGCAGGTCGCATCTGGCTTTGTCAGAGGATCTTAGTGATCCCGAAATCGCCGAAATGTAAGGATCATCAAGACACACATATCAAGCCACACAATCTGCCACACACTCACTTGAATCAATTAGTCTGCTAACACACTATCCATTCCAACATTATTCCGGAAGAGCAAAATTGCCAAGGAAGAACCATAAACATTCCCTATAAAAATCCAATAATTCTATTTGAATTAATGTTTTGGACCAATAGAAAAGAAAAATTTACATAGGGTTGTGCCCTTTTAAGGGTTACCTAAAAATTTTCAATTTGGAGAAAATGCAACAAATTTGAGATGCCGAGCAGCAGAGAGTTTCAAATATTTAAGTAAATCAATTAAACACATTTAAACAATATTTTATATTTATAATAATAAAAATGCAAGCAATATATCAGCAAGCAGAATTACTAAATGGAAAAGTTGTTTCAGTTCAGTTAATTCAATTTAGTGTAGGGTAATATCAAGGAGGCCATGAGAATATATTTATATATTATATTTATATTATATATTTTATAAAAAACTTACCATTGGCTGGCGTAGGAAATTAGACATCTGTAAATAAAAAAACATACAGAGAAATGTTATAAAAACACATAGTAAGTTGTTGTTTTTAATATATAGATATAAACCCTTTGAGATAAATAAATATTTAATTTAATAATTAATTTTATTAATTGTATCAATATTTAAATATTTTATCATTAATAAAATCAGAACACCTCAATATTAATTTTTTCCAGTAAAAATGAATTAAATGCATAAAGTCTAGGCTTGCTTTAAAGAAATATGTATTTATAAATTAAAAAATTGACTTGTTAATTATTTTTATTATTTATTTTCTAATTATTTTATTTTTAACTTATTAATTTATTGTATTTTTTTATTTATTATTTTTTTTTTTATTTTATTTTTTTAATTTTTTAAATTTTAATATTTTAAATTTTTTTGTTTTAAAATTTTAAAATTGTTCAATTTTTCAACTATTTTATTTTTAATTTTTTTTAGTTATTTAATTTTTTAATTTTTAATTTTTTAATTTTTAATTTTTTATTTTTTTAATTTTTAATTTTTTAATTTTTTAATTTTTTAATTTTTTAATTTTTTAATTTTTTAATTTTTTAATTTTTTATTTTTTTAATTTTTTAATTTATTTATTTTTTAATTTATTTCTTTGTTTTTTATTTATTTTTTCTCAAATTTTTCATTAATTTGAAATACTTATACTTATACAGTGCGTATACGTAATTTTGATTCGGATTCCGCGATATTTTGCATGGCTGCCATACTTCCGGTGCAGTCGGCCATCATGCCCACCAAAAGTATGCCATGACTTGGCATTACCGCCATTAGTTCAGCCCAAAAGATGCAACAATTTTGTTTGAGCAGACAATTCGGCGACTCTGTTTATTTGTAGTATACTTTTTTGGGCAGCAGGCAGGTTTTCGCAAAGTTGGAAGGAAAAGTATTGTTTTTTTTTTGTAAAAATTTTGCTATATGTTAATATAATTTTGTTGGAAAATGTATTAATTTATATATATATTTATGAAATCCCTGTCGATCACTAGGCAACTTGCTTATATATGTATGTATTTCTCTGCACTGTCAACTAATTAGAAAAACAGGTACATTTCGCCTCCACCATCAGCTCCACTTGAAAAGTCCTTTTCCACCTTTTTTTTTCCTGTTAAAACAGCAGGTGGCTCTAAGGGTAAGTATTACCTGAAGTTGCCACTGCTACAGTTGCCTCTGCTTGTTGCTGTTGCTGTAATCGGCTTAGAGGTGGAAACCTTTTGTCATTATAAAAGGATTTCAGGCTTGACAAAATTTCCATTTGTTGCGATTCCAGGCCCAGGCATATATGTTGGGTTCTTGTATGCCTTTTGCTTAGTTAACTTTTGTCCTGCTCCAGCTCCTGCTTCTACGTTCAACGAAATTAAGATTCAAAAACCGATAGTCTCCCTCTCTCTCCAATTAAAGGGGGGGGGGGGGGGGGGGCAAAATTCAAAATGAAACCCGGCAGGGCCAGGGAAAGGTAAGCACAGACAAAACATTTCCAGATAAATGGCCAATCGAACTAGATAAAATGAGCCGTGTGTAAATAGTGGAAAGGCGCAGATAGGCGGCGTCTCCAGTTTCAATCTACACTGAGCGAAAGTTAAAGAAAAATAATATCGAAGAACGACTTATAAAAAAGATAAATATATATTACAAGAAAGAGTTTAACAATTATGTTTTGTTATAGGTTTTAATTCCTCCCTTTCCTTATATATTTTTGTATCTCCTTTAAAAACTACCCACATTTCTCTCAGTTTATAATGGCAATCGCAGCAGCATCCTCGTCCACCCGGAAGGACAAAAGCCGGGAGAACCAGGAGCAGGACTCAACCCTGCGGCTCCCATCTCCAGCTCCTTGGTCCTTTTGATCCGACGCTGCATGCGTGGCTGATGGCTGACAATAGATAGGCATTGACATCGACACAGCTGGGCATGTCCTTCGTCCTTCGCTTCCCTCTACCCACTCCTGCTATAGCCTCTCGCTGGGCCTCCATGGAGGCCGGTCGTTATGGCTAATGAGTATTTTGAGGCTGAATTGAGAGCTGGTCGTGCTGCCTGCAAGTTATCAGCCGTTAGCAGGCAGGAAAGGGTTAAAGCTGCTCTCAAGTAGAAGCGGAACTAAGTGGCTCACGAGGACACAGAACGTGAGTCACGAGGATAGGTCGTGAGTTAAGATTTTTAAAATCTTTGTTGTTAAATATGTGTTGTTTTTAATAGAACTATTTATACATTATACATAGCTGAACTGTGGAAAAATTACCTCATAGAAAACAAGTTATTCTTATCATAAAAAAGAACCTATTTGATGGCATATCTCCTGATCCCTTGGCAAACTTATTTAATTCCCGAAATTTGGCTTCACTTTTATTTACCTCTTTTTAGCTGCAGTTTTTCCCTGAGCCCGGTGGCTTTTCCGTTTGGCATCTCAAGTGCCAGGCTTTGGGGCCACTTGGGGCCTCTGGCTATGGTTAGATCCTTATGGCACCCGCACCCCCGCCCCAGTTTCATCGCCAAATGTTGGCCAGCACGCATACAAATGACAATAAAAGCGAACGACTTTGGTTTTTGGATTTTGCGACTTTTCCAAGCCTTTTTCCCTCTCCTCTACTATGTGTGTGTGTGAGGAGTGTGGTGTGTGGAGGGTGTTGCCTGCCGCCGTTTTGCGACTAAAAGTTGAACCGCAATCGACATCGCTGGCCGCCACACGCTTGCACAATTTTTAATCATTGCTTCGGCATTCAGAGCTGGTCCTTGCCCCACAGCCCAGCGATCCTGCGGCATTGTTGTGCAAAGGACGAGGGACACATAAACATGCATGGCAGCAGGCGGCTAGCCATGCACTGAACGAAATTAATAAAAATCAAAGTATATACCTTTGAATATACATATCTATAGGACTAAAGAAAGATTATCCTCTCTTACTTTAAATACAAATTCCACACGACTTAAGATTTAATAGTTTACAGAATTATTTCCACAGTGTGGCCAGGCAGTGAGTGGATCTAGGAACAAGGTCCTAAAAACTGGCAGCAGGAAGACCAAGGAGCAGGGAACTCCGGATGGCAGCAGCAGGACTTGGGCTTATTGTTCGGGCTTTGGGTCCTTTATCTTGTTTCTAACTCATTGGATCGCAAAAACGGTCTCGTGTTCACCTTAATTGGGGTAAACATAAGTTCTGATTGGCCCGGCAGGGTTGCCCCCCGCCCAACAATGGCAAAAAAGAGTTGCCAGCGACATTTTTCTTTCAATCCGTACGTCCTCCCACCCCCAACCCTGTCTTGGTCCTGGGAAACTCGTACCCTCTAAAGGAATTTTCTACCCCCGTCGTTCGGTCAAGTCAAAGGCCAAAGTCAAAGACGAACGTCGAACATATCCAATTAGAAGGATACAAAGGACTGGCGAAGGAAAAAAAAAAAACAGCCAAGGGTTAGCAGGTGAGGGCGGAAAACCCTCACTGTGGCTATTGTTAAAAATAAAAAGAGATCATAGCGCCCAGATAGAAAATGTTGAACGTGTAATTTTTATTTATTGCATACACAATACTCTTAGAACAAATGACAGCAAAATTTGTATAACCTCGCCCAACCACTTCTCATGGTTATGCATATATATATATATATATATATATATATAGAGTACCTTTTTTTTCAACCTCCGAAAATGTTTCGGCAACTTTTGAATTGAAAAAGCGTTTAGAGTTCCGTGTGTGTGTGTGCAGCTAAATGATGGGGAAACTATAAAAATTTCCATAACAATAATAAAGGCAAGGAAAAAGGCGGCATGGAGCCACAAACCGAAAAGACATTTATTCATTTCAGTTTTGGAAATTAGCATAAAAGTTAAAGCTCACATAGGGGATGATGATGATGATGATGTCTTCTGTTGTAAAACGAGAACCGAAACAGGATGCGGGGAGGGATGAGCCACAATCAAAGCTTGTGAGCGGTGATAAGCGTGAAAAACGTGCAAATTTTAATAAAACCAAATGAGCCGCAAAATCATACAACAAAAAAAAAAAATGGAAAAAAAGAGCAATAAAGAAAACACAAGCAGAACAACAATAAAGGAAAGTGTAAGGAATGGGGGCTTACTTGTATAGGGGATCCTGGCAAGGTGGGTAATGAAGCGCCCTAATATGTGGCACAGTTTCTGTTTGCTAATGCGGAAACTTTGTCATTGCAAGGCAGTTCAGAAAAACCCGGAAAGAGAGGTAAATTAAGGAAAAACGCACCCCGGAAATGTCCTGAAATGTATTCAATAATTTCTGCAATGCAAGTGGAAAAACATCAATGATCGGGGATCAAAGGATGCAATAAATTATTGCAAAAATGGATATCAAAAAGCAAAGTTAAAACTAAAAGAATTTGATCTTCTTAAATAAATTTATGTTCAATAAAAAATGAGCAGCAAACAAGGTAAAAAACAATAGAAAAAGGTTTTGAAATATATGAAAAAGAAAATGTTCGAATTTTTAAATTTACAAAAATTCTCTTAACAGAAAGGAAGATTATATCCTATTTAAGTAATGCAATAATGATAAAAATCATATTATTATCAGTAAGTAACTATGATCAGTAAGTATCAATGAACATTAAGTAACTCTGAACAGAAAGTATCTATAACCAGTAAATATATATCGATCGGAAAATATTAAGAAAAAATATTATAACTTTTACAGTTTTCAACAAATTTTCATTAAATTTGAGATAAACCCATTATATATATTTATTTACATTTTTGTATAAAATTTAAGAAAATCAAACTCATTTATCCGATATCTTAATAATAATAATGCAATAATAATAACAAAAAATAAATAAATGAAAATGAACTTACAAACCAAAATCGTTTAGTAAAAAAAAACTCTTATATATATTTTCCATATATTTTTAATAATTTAGTAAGCATTATTCCCAGCATTATTTCTCACATTTATATTTCACTAAATAACTCATAGAATCTATTAACTTAATTTATAATTAAAATTAACTATAATTAATTCAAAGTCAGCCTAAAGAAACCTATTTTCCCTACTCATTACTGGCTCTTTCCACTCTCTGCCTCTACACTTAACTTTATAAACTGCTGTATTTGCCATTTTCAAAAGATGTTTGTGTTTTTAGTGAGCAATAAGTTGGTTTACTTATCCTTTACTTATCCCGTTCCCTTTTGATTGCACATTTCAAGTGGCTTAGTCCTGCCGAAAGTCTCACTATTTTTTCCCCAAAACTTGTTAGCCCACCAATTTGGGGCACGAAAGTATGCAATGAAATCTGTTATTTGCCAAATGAGGGACCTTAACCCCTGAACTATAGCTTAGCCGGGATCGTTTCAGTCTCCTTTTTTATTTTCTCCCCTGTTGTTGTCTCGAGAGCAAAGCAAATAAACATTCCAACCTCAACCTGACCTCAACCCAAAAAAAAAAAAAAAAAAAAACCCGAGAGAGAGAAAAAACTGAAAAACCCTTGTGTATCTGTCATACCTTTGGGGAACATTCCTTTCGCTTATTTTTTTATTTCGGGAAATAACAAAACAAAGCCAGAAATGACCAGCACATTTTGCGCCTCAATAAAACTGTCAACATTATAAAGCGCCACTTAAGAAATGAACAAAAGCCGGCCGCAAACAAAACGAAAAAAAAAACCAACAACAAAAAACAGTAATCATAAAATTAAAGCCAAGCCAAAAAGGCAGGCGAAAATTAAATAAATAAATAAAAAAAATATATATGTATATATAAGGACGAAAGGGAGAAGCTACAAAGGGCAGGGAATGGTTGTCGGGGGATTCACATGTTTAGCATGACGCTCACACACGCATATACCAATACACAGGCACAACCATCAGCCGGACACACACACACCCACGCAGCAGCGTTGACATTGTTGCTGAAAATTGCCACTAAATGTCACCAAATGAGGGTCAACACACACACACAGGGACACACACATGTGCCACACCTCAGAGCCAGCTAAATATTGTAATAAAAAAAAAATGAATGAAAGAAACAAAAAAACAACAGGATGACACATTGAGTGTTAGATGATGAAAGGAAAGGATACCTTATTTATAGGCATAAATATATATGAAATATATAAGAAAAATATAAGAAATATCTTTTACTTAATAATATGTTCATAAATTATTAGAAAAATATAGAAAATCATTTAAGCAAACTTTATGAAATGAGATTAAAAAAAATATTATATAATTAGTAAAAGGCTTTTATGGTTTTCTAAATAGTATTAAAAAATTGGTGGATATACTAATTATATAATACTATTATTTAGGAGCCATAAATAATAGCCATAATAAATTGAGAGCTTTTATGGATTTTTAATAATATTAAATAATTAATGAAGGCTTTTACTTAATATATTATATTATCGAAAAATCATAAAAACCTTTAGCTGATGTAATATTAATTAATAAATACAAGGCTTTTATGGGTTTTAAATAGTATTAAAAAATTGGTGGAACCTTTTTCTAAGTATATAATAATACAATATAATTTAATATATAATATAAAAGCCTTCAGCTAAAATTATATTAAAAATTTAATACAAGGCTTTTATGCGTTTTGAATAATATTAAATAATAAGTGGAAACCTAAAAGCCATAAAGGCTTTCTATTAATTATTATTATTTTAAATTATAGTTTGCTTAAATGTTACAATTAATTTGAATACGAATTTCTTTGATTAATACAAAAATTTCCTATTAAATTTGAATTAAAAAATATATATATTATTAATTTTAAAATATTATTAATATATATAAACAATACCCCAATATCCTTTGACTAAACACTCTCCTAGATATCCTTTAGCACTTACAGGGTATATAATGAGTACGAAAAAACATACATATATGGCAAGTGTAGAAAAAACAAAACCCCCCCTATATATTTCCTCGCACCACTTTTATTTTATTATTTTCTTCTTTTTAATGAATTGACCGTAAAATGAACTTGTTGATGAGCCTTATGAGCTGACCAGAGTGATGCCACGCCTCCCCCCTTGACACCCGTTCCAAAACCCGGCGAGTTAGCGTGGTCATTTGCAATAAAAAAGGATTATGAGCTGAAGGACAACCCCGAATAAAAAAACAAGAAAATTATGGAGCAGGAAATACAAACAAAAAGGCAAGCACAAACACACACATAGAGCATATAAATATTTATAAATGCTGTCGAGAGAGAGAGAGGTCAAGTGTCAGAGCCATTTAACAACTTGCCACACACACAAAATCCACACACACTCACACACACTATAAATGTATATAAAAGAGAGAAAAAAACAAGTTGAAAAAGGTGCGTGTCCCCTTCCCATCTTCCTCATTCTCGTCTCGCCCAGGCCTCGCCCTTTTCACCCCGCCATTTGGCCTTGACATCGCCAGTGGAACCTCCACTTCCCATCCCCACAAATCCTTGCCAAAGGAGACAGCTCCAAAAAAAAAAAAAAACCAAAAATATGACCACAGAATTATTCAGACAATTGGAGAGGAACAAAAACTTGAAAATTCTAAAGGATAATTTTAGCAATCAAATGAAATACTAGAATTCTACCATATTTTTCTTAATTTTTCAAACAATCTTAAGAGTAATAATATAATATACTATAACCTAGAATCCTGCTTCTACTTTATGTTTCCTAATATTTCCACCAATTCACAGAGAACCCCAACATATGTCCTTTGAACTTTCTTTCCACACAAAAATCTAATTGCCAAAGCATAACTTTCAACGAAATGAATATTAAAGTAACAAAATGAAAAAAGCTAAAAAGACATATAAATAAATGTAACATAAAAAGGTAAACTATTACTATCAAGCTCTTTTAACCCCTTAAAACTGCCACATTTAACCCATAACCGCCCTGCCTACAGACTGTGCGTGTTGAAACATTTTGCAGCCCTTTTTGACGAAGTTTGCACTACAAATCCTGGGACTCGTACATCACCGCAACATTGTAAACTGTTGTTGAATATTTTTCTATTATTGGGAATGGGAACTACACTACCCTTTGACCCCATCACCTTTTCAGATTGCATTTCAGCAAATTCTGTGCTTAATTTTATGAAAATGCCTGCCAACGTCAGCGATGTTTTTCCTCTTTTTTCCTGCCGGATGTTTAGTGCAAACTTTAGTCGTAGGAAAAACCCTTTTATTTTCCATCCACTCTTTGGTGTTCGAGCTTCAACTTCAACTTTTTTGTCGGCTTCTGTCGTGTTTCTCCTCAGCTTTTCCCCCGCACAGCAAAAATTTGCTATGCCTAATGGTTGCCTGGGAGCTTAAGGGGGGAAGGGTGGAAAAGCTGTATATATATATACTATATAAATACAATGAGTTTTATAGTGTTTCACCAATTTTTCGTCTGGCGCTGCCAAAACTTGAAAGTTAGTGGGGGGGAAAAAAGGGTAAGAGGAAAAAACATTGGCCAAAGGTGCTCACTGGCGTGAGAGAAAGAAGCTTAAAAATAAGACAAATTGAATAAAAACGGGGCACCACAAAAAAAATATATATATTTATACAATGCAGTCTTAAATGCTTTTCAATTTCTAAAAAAAAGAAAATAAAAGAAAATTGTAGCTAAAATGGGACAGAGGGAAAAGAAAGTGCTTGGTTATTTTTACAAAATAAAATTCAATAGAATGCACACAACTTTACTTACAAATAAATTCAAAACTAATTATACGGAGACTTTTACTATTAAATATAAACTAAAAATAAGTCTTGAAAAGATCAATACTAACTCATTTCAAACTTACATCAATTTCTAACTAAATAAAAACATTTAACTCTACAAAATGCATCTCAGATTTCCAATTTGATTCATTCAATTAACTCCTAGAGACTTCTATTTGCTCAAATAAATCAGAGCTGGACACAGTTTCATAATTTAAAGCAATGCCACAGGAAGCCTTCTCTTAATTGGAAACTATGAAATCATTTCAGATACTATTTCCATTCAACAAAAATTTTCACTTTACTCAATTTCACCTTCTACATTTTCCTTTTACGTGAGTCACGCAAGTGAAAGCCAAAATAAGTAAAAAAAAAGGAAAACACAAGAAATATGCAACATAGAGTACATACTGCCTGTCATTATTTTTGCAATTGCAGCGGAGTTAAAGGGTAAAAGGCGTGATTGAAATTTCCGTTTGCTTAGGCTAAGCAAAAAAAAAAAGTAAAGGGGAACTTGGGTCCACGGGGCGTATAAGTGTCCGCACTTTTACTCTCTGGATTTCAGTAGTTGCAAGTGTATTAATTACATGCTAGGAAAAGTGAAGGGGGAAAGGCAAAGTAAGTATCCTTGAAAGGATCCTTGAAGCACCCCCAAGCTAAGCATAGAAGTCTTTTCCAGCTGCTCCAAGTTTAAGTTTGGGAAAACTGATGCATTTAAATTTCTTAATTTCCATTTAATGAACCTACACACTCCTCCTGTCATAGAAAGAATCTAAGAAAATACGCCTCATTAATGTCATCAACTTGTCTTGAGCTGTGGAATCAAAGTTTTTGGCTTTTGGGGTTTTGTAATTATAAACACGAAGCTGTCACCATTAATGTCCAGCATTCCATTTGTTTTGCCATCGGATAGATGATGACACTCCCGGCTTTCTCGGTCTCAGTTTCAGCTGGAATCCCAATCCCCGCCAAAGAAAAAAAAAGAAAACCCGGCCCGGCCAGACCTGACCCGTTTTGTCCATCCGGTTGATTAATGAATGTGGCGACAGCTAGCGATGACATCGATTCCTGTGACTCTCCGAATTCCGTTTCGTCCTGTCTGTCGTCCTGTCCTCTCGCCCTTCGTCCTTCGTCCGGATCCGCCAGCGGTTTTATGTAATTTTATGTGCAGAAAGGCCAGAAAGAAAAAGGGAAACCGAACCAGACGGCATTAAAAGTCAACAAACACAATGACATCTGCCGCAACGCCTTTAAGTACACTGCCACAAAAAAGAGTGGAGATTTAGGAGGAATAATAGGAACATTAAGAATCAAGCTATACCATTTTTTCCGCTGCAATTTTCTCACTGTGTGGCTTTTGCTCTTGTGCAACTTAATGCTCGGACACTTGACTCCACTCCCGCCCATTTTTCGCCCCCTGTCTGGATGTGGAAATTCATTTCGTCTGGCAATTATTTGCAACACTTGCCGCCTGCAGTCAGCATGGAAAACAAAGACCAGGAAAGGAATAGAACGAAGTGTGGAGGCGGAGGACGAGGGGGTTACAATAACGGGTACCGAGTCCGGGGAAAATGCAGGGGTGGAGTGGACCACATTGTGCAACAAATCTTTTTGCGGCCGGGCACGTGACGAGGGCTGAATCACGTGGCGTATGCGTAATGCAATTTTCGGCCAAGGCAGCACGAAGAAGATAGGTAGGGCCAAGCCAAACCAAAACCATATCGAAACGAAATGATTATTTTGTGTTAAAAAGTTGAAGTTAAAATTGGTCTGTAAGTCAGAAAAAGTTTTGTCCAAAAATTATTATTTTGCCTTCTGCGGTGGCGGTCGCAAAAAGTTGTGGTTGAGAAAAACTAGCCTCGGGCCAAGGACAATTAATTTCGAGTTAAATCATTAGAAGGAAGTTGACTTTCATGGCCTAAAGCGATCAACGAAAAGTGCTTGCTTTTGTTTACTTCAGATTACTTTGGCCTAATACCATTGGGCTTTTGTAATTCTTAAGAATTTAGTGGAAAAAAACCCCACAGACTTTACAACTTTAGTCTTCAGTTACTCTTTTACTTTTCCCACTGCTGCTGCTGTATTCACAAATCGCTCCAATTTCATTTTCGTTAACTTGCCAAGGAGTTTCATTAAATTCCTGCTTGACTTTTATGCATGTATCTCATGGCTAATTATTCTTCCTCCTCTTGCTGCAAATGAACTTCGTCAAGGAGACAAGGATGCAGTGTTTGGGGAAGCATATAGCGAATCTTAGCTTCCACCTCTCTCTCCCACCCGTCTCACTTTGCTTTTGTTCGCCTACCATTTTTGTGCTTCGGCCCCTCATAAAACTCAAGTTGAAGAATTTTGGCAAGATGATGGTGAAGGAGGTGGGTTGGTTTTTACCCAGAGTGGATGGATGGATGGATGCAGCTCGTCTTTGAGTGTCTGCTTCGATATTTACGGCATTGCTGAGATTTCAACTTGGGGCTCCCCAAAAAGTTTGCCTCAAAAACTTCGTTGCTTCAATTAGTTCTTCATGTTCTTGTTGGTGTAGTTGTTGTAATTGTTGTTGGTGTAAGAATTCTTGTTGTTCTTCTTATAATCGTTGTCGCCGTTGCTAGTTGGAGTTACTCCTATACTTCCTGGTGTACTTATAGAGCTCTTGTGGCCGTGGTTTGGGGGTTGTAAATGCTGATTTTGGTGTCTATATACATATATTGGCATAATGTTTGTTGGTCGACTAGTGTTCATTGTCTTTATGATTGTTGCTAGTTTTTGGAATGACTGTCTTGAATCTAGTGCCTCGTTGTCTAGTTGGTTTTTGAATATTTTCTTTGGCGTAGAAAGTGTGAGATGTAGTTAATTTATATGGTTGTTGTACTTATTTCTGTTGATTTTTGTTGGTGAATTTTCTTTGTTATTGGTGAATTTTGTTTTTGGAGTATTTATGGAAATAATTAGAATTTATTTATGATATTGTTTAAAATGCTTATGCTGTAGGTTAAGATGGGTTGTTTTGCGTCAATTATTTTGTTGATGTATTATTTATTATTGGTGAATTTCCATGGCATTTTATTTGTTGTTGAACTTTATACCGGTTTATATAGTTTCTTAAGTATTTCCAGCTAACGTTTATAATGTATCCAACCATCTATTTACATAGTTGTTGAATCACTGCATTCATTGTTGTTATTGCAACTTTCTTGTGGGAAAATTCTCCATTGTTGTTGTTTTTGTTGGCTTCCAGCCACTGTGGCAATGCAGCCGCCAAAGCCGCAAGTTGTCTCAGTCTCCCTACACATTCTCCGCCTGTCTCTTGGTTTCTCCTTGGCTTTTAATTGTCACAGAAAGATATATGTGTACGACATACGGCGTGTATATGTATATATATATATATTTTACCATTGTGCCACGCCCATATATGTAATGCCAGACGCCCACTTGTTTACCGCTCGCTGGCATTTTGTTCGCTTTCCTGTTTTCCGGATCTCTTGTCGCCCGCCTTCCGGATCTCTCTCCACAGCAGCCGCATCTTCGATGGGTGTGGGAGTGGGTGTGGATGTGGGAGTGGGTGTGTAAGTAGGCGTGGCAGTACGCCTATGTATGCCAGCACCACCGCCCTGCCATTTTCTCTCAGTCTCAGTCTCCGTCTCAGTCTTAGTCTCCGTCTCAGCATGTGTATTTGCACTTGGCAACTTAACGCCGAGGTTTCGTTTTAATAAGTTTAACAAGTTTCTTGGCATAATTTGCGGTGCTCGCTGGCTGGCTTGGCTTGCCTCGTCCTTTATCCACTTCTCGTACATCCACTTCCTGCTATGGTGCATTTGCTTGGCCTGTTGGCCGCGGGCTGTGAACTGTCGGAGTGTCCTGCAACAGGTCTTTACTTGAGACCCCAGTCTCGAGTTTCGCACGTAGCCAAACACGCCAGAAATGCGAGACCAGACGGAGTAGCAAAAACAAAAAAAAAAAAACACGACATAAATGGAAAAACAAAGAAGAAAATGGACGCCACTGTGGGTCGAAATTCGTTCAAGAGAAATAATTTATGTTGAAAAGGAGACTAGCCTATGATAATGTAACTCAACGTTAATTAAGGAATCGTATAACATGGCTGGAAATTTTCGATTTGGTTAAGAGGGAAGAACCTGTGAACCCAGAGGACATATCCTTATATCCTTGCACCGGTCACATTGTCTCGGTGCTTTCTAATTTGAGAGACGCCACTGCCACTCACCACAGTCCTTGGTCTTCGTGGCTGGAAAAGCTGGGGGAATAAAGGGAGAGGGAGATGGGGAAAATTCCGTGCGGCAAGCATACTTTTGTTCTTATCAGGCTGTCGGGGGGCTCCTTTGAAGTCGCCTCCGCCGCCATAATTCAATTAAAAATGGCAGCCGAGGTCCAAGGCAGCCGCATCCTGTTCCATACGCCGCCAGACCCTCCTCGCACCACCTTCTAAATGTCCTCCCTAAAAGGAGAAGGAGTGTCTGGCGAGGACATGACTGTCGGCAGGCGATTGGCTTTAAGTCTTTAGCAATAATAAAGAGGCGTGGCAGAGGGCACACAGTCCACAGTCCGTCGTAGGCTGCTCTTCCAAAAAATTTGCATGCAAACAATGACATGCATAAACAAGTAGCAACAGCAACAAGGACCAACGATGATGGTATGGCGACACATCCTCATAACGGAGGAGCCACGCTTGGACACGCCACTCCATAGGGGAGGCCACGGGCCAGGACCTTTCCCCCAAAAGCATCGTCTGCATCGCATTTCGGCCATTGTCCTTGACCAGCAGACGGTCTCGGGTCGTTCGACGGGAATGGGTTTTCCGAAAGGGATGGAGGTGCCGAATGTCTGTCTGTCGACGCGTTTATGGCAGATTTTTGTCAAGAGATGTGATTAGAAAACGGTGACTTTTTAGACTTTTTTAGATCGAAATTATAATTAAGAGAAATTAATGTACTTGTCCTGGATAAGATCCCTTTATCCTGATCCATTCTATATGAGAAAACATTAAACAGAATTGCTATTTGCCTGCCGACGCGTTAATGGCAGATTTTTGTCAAGAGATGTGATTAGAAAACTTTGATTTTGTAGGCTTTTTAGATCGAAAGGTAAGGCAATTTGTTTTGAATTATAAAAATCATTATAATTAAGAAAAATATATAGAAAAGATACTTGTCCTAGATAAGATCTCTTTATCCTGATCCATTTCGTAAGGGAAAACATTAAACAAAATGGCTGCCTGCCTGCCTTATGGCTGATTTTTAGCAAGGGATGAGATCAGAAAACCGTGACTTTTTAGGCTTTTTAGATCGAAAGGTTGGGAAAGTTGTTTTGGATCGAGAAAATCATTGTAATTATGAGAAATTAATGTACTTATCCTGATCCATTCTGTAAGGGATGGTCTGTTTTTCTGTCGACTCGTTAATGGCAGAATTTTGTCAAGAGATGTGATCCGAAAACCGTGGTTTTATAAGCTCTTTAGGAAGGAAATTAGTTTTGAAAGCATTATATTTAAGACGACTTAATGTGCTTATCCCCGAATATCTTACGATCCCTTTATCCCGATCTCTAACAAAACTGCTTTTTCTTTTCACCTTAAGTCACAGTTTCCCATTTTGAGCATCACTGTTAACCATATCGGCCTAGGATATATCCCTTCAAAATTCGGTATCAAGATTAGCTGGATGAATGATGGCCACCGAGGATGCCATTTCTGATTTCTGAGGTGAGAGTGACTCAACTCAGGTGACAAGGGAGACAGATGATAATCACAACGATGGGGGGGAGGTGAAAGTTTTCCAATTTTGTGAAACGTGCAACGTTGCAAATGAATTTTTGTGGGAGAAAACTCTTGTGAGTTTGCTACCAAAAATAAGTAGATTCATTTTTTTTTGTAAATATTTCCATACCATTTTAATTCATAGCCAGGAATGTGGAACCAAAAAAAATGCCGGCAACTTGGAACTTACAACGCAGTTGAACTTCAGCTCATTCGGATTTTCCCAATTTCGAATCCCTTTTCATTTTTGCCAAAGAAACTTTCAATTCACACGCACGCAAACTTGCGAGGAGAGTTGCCAATGAAATCCCTTCAACTAGCAGGAGATTCAATCAGGACTTTGGAGAGGGATGAGAAGGAGTCGTCGGAGGGCACTACCATCCAAAAATCCGAGCGGCAAGAGCGAAGAGAACGCGCCAAAGTCGAGAGCTTAGCGCGAATTTAAATATGCGAGCTGCATACTTTTAGGGGCAGACAAACAGTGCGTGCGAAAAGGCAGCCAGCAGGGCAAGAAGGGAAAAACTGGTGGAAAAAGCGAGGAAAACTGCTGGGCAGCAGGTGTGGCATGCAGGGGGGACGAAGGGGAAGGGTTCAGGGGGTGCCGTATTCAACGCAATGTTTTCGGCATTAGCCGGCCACGTTTTCGTTGTGATTGTTGTTGCAGCGATTTTCAAATCAATTGGCAAACAGAACAACAAAAGCGCAAACACAAACAGAAAGCTCAGTGTATGTATGTTTGTAAATGTGTGTGTGTGTGTGCGTGTATGTGTGCGTTTGGTTGAGTGAATATCGTGTGGTTGTGTGAGCTGTGGCTGCACTGAGAGCAAAAATTGTGTGACTTTTCTGGACTAAATAAAACATAAATAAAATAAAGAAAAGAAACTAACTTATGATAGCCGAAGTTTATATACCCCTGCAGTTTGCATGTAAATTATAAATTAAAATATTTGCCTTCCTTGTATCGATATTTATCGAAATTTTAATATGACAATTTTTTCGTTAAAATCAAAGTTTAAAAAACTCATAACTCAGCCAAAAAAGCAGTGATTTCACTTCAAAAAACATTTCTGTGTTAGTTTTTTAAAAGGTTAAGAAATCTGCACACCCTAAATAAATTTTAAAATGTTAAATTTTTTGTTTTTTTTTTTTAATTTTTATGATGAAACCTCATATAAAGATCGATTCAGCTTTTGATGCTGATCAATAATATATATGATTTATGGGTTCGGAAATGACTTCTTTAAGAATTACAAGATTGAGAATACAATTATAATACCCTGTAAAGGTATAAATTGAGCTGTTTTAGATCATTATCAGAGCATAACAAATTATACTACATGTATCTTTTGAATACTTATTTTTCTAGGTTTTTAACATACTACTGCTTTAACAATGGTGATCAACAAATACATATAATTAATAAAATAATAAAACATAATAATTAATAATAAATTAATAACTATAATGTAGTGATATCTTTTAGCATAACTATTATTCTTTCTCCCAGGCTTCTAAAAAAAAACCCTTCTCAGATTTCTCTCAGTGCCGCGTGCTCCCTGTATATGTGTGTGTGCGCTGTCCTGTGAGTTGTGCTTTGGCGGCATTTACTCGGTGCAGTAACATAAATTACCACAGGCGGCGACCACATTGGATCCCCCTTTTTCCCCGCCCCTGCGCTCACAGCACAACATAATAAACGGGACAGGTCGCGACCGCCGAAAGAGGGGGTGGCTTACCACTGGAAAAGGGAGGGTGGTTCTGAGGGGGGTTTTTGGGGTTTAAGGTCTACGGTCTGGCTACCGCCCGCCCCCCTCCTCACCGCAGACGAGCCACTGCAACGTTTTGCGGCTTGCAAATTATTTACTTAATTGCCAACGAAATGTGTCTAATGAGGCAAACGGCAAAATGCAATGAATGCCAATGCGAAAGCACTGCAAATGGCACAAAAGGATTACCGAAAGGATATATATGGTAAATAGTGTCTGCCACATTTCTAGTCCTTCAATCAATTGCTCTCTCTCTATATATATATTCCCTATAATTCGATCCTGCCTTTTTTTTCCTAATTCCCATTTTTTTTTTTTTGTTGAAGCACAAAGGGAATTTAAAGTTCGTTATTTCGTTGCATTGGCTCTGGCTTTATTCTTTGCTTAGCTGCAAAATAATTTCCGGCAGACAATGGACAGTCGAGAATCGAATTTTTCGGAATGTCACCGGCAAGGACGACAATCCAGGGGGGGGGGCGTCGAGCAGGCGTGTGTGGGGGGGGGGAGGGGAAGGGGAAAAAACCGAGCAGGACGACGTTCAAAATGGTCATGTTTGCATATGTCCCTTGTGTTACCGCCTAGCAAGGGGGGAGGTAAAGGAGCAGGAGCTGGAAGGAGGGGCAGGAGCAGGGGCAGGAGTAGGAGCAGGGAGCAGGGGGTTCAGGGAGGTTGCTGCATGCTGGGGGAAGGGGCGTGGCCATATCGAACATTAGCTAAAACTCAAGTGAGCCGCAACGAATTGAAACGAATCGAATTTCTAGCCAGGAACGATGCAAGGAATGTGGGGCACACCGAAAGGAGACCCTGGATGGGGCACCCCTACCGTCTCTCTCCCTCTCACTCGCTCTCTGATAGCCCCTCTATGTTTGCTAATACACTGGCAGAAAAGGGGGAATACTTACAAAATAAATTAAGACTTGATAGGAAATAAGGGAAAGCTTGTAGTAAAAAATATCAGTTAAATAATAAGTACTATTAAGCAATTATTTATAATTTAAAATAAATATTAGAAAATATTTCCTTATAATATTTATAAGGATAAGTACCATAAACAGTAAAATTCTCAACTAATTCCGCCTTAAAATATAAGTTCCTATAATATAACATATTTCAAATGAAGGTTAGGTGTAACCGTAACTTAACATTTCTACTGTAAAAGAGAAACCCTCTGAATGTTATAGACACTTAAAATTCCCAACTAATTCTGGCTAAAATTATATCTTCTTAAAATATATTTTTTAAAAATTTATAATGGTTAATCAAACTTAATCAAACTTTACATTTCTACAGTGGAAAAGCAACCCCTAACAAGGTTCATATAGACAGTTAAAATTCCCAACTAATTCTGTATAAAAATATATCTTCGTAAAATATATTTCAAGTAAAGTTGAGCATTAATCTAAAATAAAAATTTATGAAGTGAAAAAGAAATCCTCTTGATTAAAGTCACTCCTACCTCCTCTTTACATCACAATTTCTGGATTTTTCTGAACCCAAGCAAATAAAAAGAATTCCGCAACAAATTTCTCTCAGTGCAGAACGGTGGGGTGCAGCGCTTTGCGGCGTGTTTGTGCACTGACAGCAACAGCGACAAAGTTGATTTATCAGTTTGCTGGCCATTAATCATCGCAGCGACAAGTTGGACAGCCAGCGGACCAGCTGGGGTCAAAGGCAGCCCGCGACCCCGCGATTGCCCCCTCACCGTTGTCCGTCCAGTTTTGCCATATCCTCCGTCACACATCCTATATCCCATATCCCATATCCCATATCCTTTTGCTGTTCGCCAGCGATACTCGGTTCTAACGGTCAACAATGTCGCTAACGCTTCAGCGCTTTGCCATTTTCTCGTTTCGAAATTTTCCTGTATTTTCTCTCCTTGTTTTTTTTTAGGAGTGAGATAATAAAACAAGAGGAAGGAGTTTTCTTTTCTAATAACCCACGAGAACACTGGCTCAGGGACCCTACTCCCTGTCAGCCGGAACGATTTGTTTTGCATTAGAAAACCGGAAGGTGAGGTGAAAAATTCTTCCATTTCTTGGCTGCATTTCAATTCACAGCGCATAAATTGAGAAAATCGCCGATGGCTGGTAAAAGTTTTTGGAGGCAGTTGCAGGACTTCCGGTAGTAAAGGATCTCATAAGACAAATATTCTTAACCCTTTAGAGATTAAGTCATTATTTTATTTGGATATTTTTGTAAATGGTTAACTAAATAAATTGTTAAATAAATGCTTAAATATAACTCTTTTGATTTGGGAATAAAATGGGATTAACATAAAACAAGAGTTGCTTTTCCTGAACTCAATGCAATTTAAGTCACTATTTTATTGGAATATATTTTTTTTTTTCAAATAGTTATCCCTAATAAATTCTTAAATATAACTCTTTTAATTAAGACCCTTTGAATTTCGAGTCTCCCTTTTATGACTTGCATTCATTGGGTTAAATATCCTTTGGTGTCGTATCCTAGTTCTTGTGCCATTTATCTGAGCTGCGCAGGTGACACGCAGTGGAAAATGTGCAAAATTGCTGGACATATATATTGATCTTCTACTGCCGGTGCTAGTGGGGATTCCCCTTCCCCGGCTTAACCCCCTAAAATGCCCCAATGGCGATAAATGTTAAACGGCCAAATCGATGGCAACACATGCGAGCCAAAAGCCAAAAGAGTAGAGACTCCTCCTTCATTCCTTTCTCCACTAAAACCCCGCCAGGGCTCGCTGTCCTGGGAGTCGATTCCTTTAGCCTTTCGGTGGAATATATATCCATCTCCTGCTGCTCCAGTATCTCTATTTGCTGCCATCCCCCCCTTTTCCCCCGTGATTCAACGGCGCCCCTGCAGGGTGCAATTAAAGAGCCGCCAGTTAAAGCCGACAAAAGCAAATGCAAACAAGAAAATCGAGTTTTAGAACCCGATGAAAACGAAATGGAAATGCTCTTTATGTGAATATATTAACCAAGACTATTAATTATTATATACCTAAGATTTGCCAAGATTTTTTATTGAGAAATTCTTGTAAGAAAGTTTAAGACTTAAGCTTAAATTTCCTCTAAACAAATCCCTCCAGAAGCAGCATTCAATCAGGTGTCCACCAATGATATATGTCCTTTGGCCTATAGTCCTCTCTCTACTTGTCATAGCTCTCTGGTATAGAGCATATGCTAAACCAGCTCATAAACCATTTGTTATTCGCTGCTTGGAACAGGAGAAAAAAAAACGAAACCCCCTAGGAGAAGCGGACTCTCCTGGTAAGTTATTTGCCACCCTCGAGGGGGGTTTCTGGCCTGAGTCTGTTAGTCCGTCTGGTGTTTGGGCTGTGTGCCAGGCATAAATAGCACATGGCTATGCCAGGGCCATAGATATAACTCTAGGAGGGCCTAGGAATCGGAACTCCGACTCCATCTCCTCCTCCCCTTTGTAGCCTTTGTGGATATTGCGTATGTTTACACAGTGCCGCAAACCACTGAAAAAGCAGGGGTGGAGCCGAAGGGGGTTTCCGAGTGGGTTTAGTAATGGAAGCCACAGTTACAACTACAACTACTACAACTAGAAGTCCTGGAACCGCGTAGAGATGTATCTCTTGTATGCTTAGTGTAATTTGAACTAATTGCTTAATCAATAAATACATAGTTCAATTACTTTTATGACAGTCGAACAAGAGGGAAGGTAAGCACCTTCTTAAAGATACTTGAACTTAACAATTATCTTGGATAGATTCTGAAAAATATTTTAAATATATATTTATTAGAAAAATTTACAAAATTATATTAACAACTTAAAGAAATAAACCCTTTCCCTTTAAGTTATTATTCAATTGATTAAAACTCAAGGCTAAGCTCATTCAAATGAAGAAGCTATTTAAATATTCAGTTGTTTTTTATTTTCATGAGTGGCAGACCCATGGGTTAAATTTGGATTTTAAATGAAGCAAAAATAGTGTCAGGAATTGACTTTTTTTGCCACATTTTTTGGCCCGGCTGTTTCCACCACATTTTCCACCCTGAAGCTGTCAAAATTTTTAGCTGAGCCTGCCTAATTTTCGCCCCAAGCGTGTTCCCTTCAATTTTTGGTCAACGTTTTTAGTTTTTTTTTGTCAGCAATTTGTTATACTCTCACCAGAGGTATTACGATTTTAGTTAAGTGCTTGTCAAATTATGAACCCAAAATAAATAATAGTTAATAACTTTCATTTCTTTGCAATAATCTTGCAGAGGAAAATATAATTTTAATTAGTGAAGAAGTCATTTCCGACCCTATAAATCATAAATCATCATCATAAATATAAATATATATTCTTGATCAGCATTAACAGGCAAATCATTCTAGTCATGTCAGGAGGAAAACTAAATATTTGACGATTTAAAAAAAAAAAAAAATTAGGGGTTACATCATTAAAATTAGGATAAATCCACAAAAATTATGATTTTTTAAAATGTTATATCGAGTATGCAGATTTATTAACCTTAAAGAAACTAACACAGGAGTGGTTTCTGAATTGAAATTAATGCATTTCTGACGTAGTTATGCAATTTGCAAACTTTGATTATTCTTAAAAAATATTTAAAAATTTATGAAAAAAAAATGTCGATTTCAAGTTTGCAATTTGCATAACTACTAATGATATAATAATATAACTATGTAAAAGATATAATTGTCCTGCTTAAGACTTGTCCCTGTAAAGGCCACGTCATTGTTTACTTCCTTCCTGTATAGACTTATAATCGTAGTGACTTTAATCAGGGTAATCGTGGTATCGAAGATCACTTCCTGTTTATCCAGTTGCATTCCATTGGCCACGTCATTCTTTTAAGGTCGAAGGGTAATCACAATCACTATCACTACCGATGTTAACACTAGGTACCCCTAGGACAGACTGAGCTCGCGGCGATCGAAGTGCCTCTATTTATACTTCCCGATCGGAGATAACAGAGAGAGAGAGCGAGAGGGAAAGAGCTACCCCTACAGCTGCAACAGAGAGAGATAGAGCGTAAGCGCCGTCTCTAGAGCTGCAACAGAGGGAGGCAGGCATACCAATACATATTGTGAGTAAGAAAGAGAGCGAGAGTGAGGGAGGCAGAGGCTTATAGAGGCATATAAAAAGAGAGGGCGAGAGTATTACAATGTTATTACAATGTTATAATATTATATGAACCGAAACTAACATTCGCCAAAGTTTGTATACCATTGCAAATAGCAATTCGATCCTTAATAATAAATAGAATACAAATTATACATATATTTATGTAACAAATGTCGATTTTAAGAATCTTGCAGACGAAAATTTAATTTTTAACAGTAAAGGAGCCATTTCCGACCCTATAAATCATATATATTCTTGATCTGCATCAAAAGCTGAATCGATTTAGCCATCTAAGACAGAAAACAAATGTTATAAATTTTTTTCACAATTTATAAGGGGTTAAAATTATCAAAAAAAAAATTGAAAAAATTTTAAAACTTTAAAAGTTTTAATTTGAGTATGCAGATTTATTAACCTTTAAAAAACTAACACAAAAACGCTTTCCGAATAAAAATTAATTATATTTTAGCTTAGTAATGAGATTTTTAGTATTTAATTGTCATATAAAAATATCGATTTAAATGAGTATTTATGATTGATTTCCGATACGTTCCTTTTTTTTAATTGCAAACAACGAACATATATTAACTTTGGCTTCTCGAATTTAAATTCCATTCATTTTCTATCTTGTTTTCCTTCTTTCCATTATCTTTTTAATAATTAAATCTTTATTTCTCTACATATATATTTATATATATATATAACAATGTCCCTTAATGTTTCCCTGATTTCTTGTATCTCTTTATCTTTCCTAGTTTCCTTAGTTTCCTTAATCACTCTCTTGTAATCCATCTGCCTCCCTCTGTATTGATACAGGGAATATGCCAATGAAAGGGTATACAATTTTCGGTTCTCCAAAGGAAACTTCCTTCTAGTTTTTTCTTTTTTTTTTTTTTATCCTTCGCGAATTCATTAGGTGAGCGGCAACGTCGAGGTCTGTGGGAATGGTTTTTGGCCATGTTTTCGGTGTGAGGAAGTTTTGGTCAAGCTAAGCGGCTTAAAATTTTTGGAGCACACCAGTTGGCGACGTCAAATGGCCGCCATCAACGGGGATTTTCCCGCGGAAAAGTCCCTCCATCTTAACCCCCACCGAAAAGCAAGCCTTAGCCAAAATGCGATCACACAAAAACCCAATTAAAAAGTTTGCATTTTTATGCCTCTCAAGCCCCGCGGAAAAAAGATGTTTGCGCCTTAAGAAGAGAAAAAAAAAGAAGAAAACCCCCTCTCAAAAAAAGAAGAAAAAAACAACAAAAATATTAAAGAAAAAAAAAGAATCGAATGGCGAAGGGAAAAGCGCAAAGCGCGAAAGGAAAACGCGTGCGGAAAACTGTTTGTCAAATAATTTTTCACAAGGCAATCGAGGGCTTACTTGGGATGTGGTATGCTGATAAGGCGAGTAAATGATAGAGAGACAGGAAAAGTGCCGGAAAAATGGAAAAATGGTGGCAAATGGTGACACGCCTTGTCTTCCCTTGCCACGGTGGGCGGCATTTAAGTGGGCGTGGCCAGTCGAAAAGAAAATATAAATTCGAAAAATAAATGGAATTGTGACATTTACGCGTTTTGCAAGCTTAGAGAGAGTTAATACTTTAGCACGTAGCCGTAGCTGAGGAAAAGCACAAGAAAACCCAGGGAAATATAGCACTGAAAGAAAATGTAAACGAAAACTGGGTAGAATAAAGTAATGCCTGGATTTTGGGGGATTTTCAGAAAAAGTTTTATAATTTATCATAATTAAATTGCTGAATTTTCATTACAATTTTCTACTACTTCTTTTCTTTAAGTGCCAGCGGAATCTCACCAGTTAGCAGCTGTCACCCAAAAAAAGACGGGGAAAAACGTTTCCAACTTACTTTTCTCGAAATTTTAATTATTTTTCTTCCCCATTTTTTGTTCTTGGTGTTGTTTTATTTATTTTTTTTATTTACTGTTGCCTCGGTATCAGTGGCGCTGTGTGTTTATTTTATTTTTACATTTTAATTAAAACCCAATTTGCACTTACTTAGAAAATAATTTCGCTTAAGTTTCGTTCTCTTAATTTTGCTTTTCGTTTTTTTTTTTTGCTTTTTGTTTTTTTATTTTGATTTCATGCTGTTTATTTATTTATCCTGATGGCTTTCCTTTTGCCTTCGTTTAATGAGTTTCCCAAAAGTGTTCACTCATTGCGGGATTTTTGTTTTCAGGATTTAATGAAGTTATTTACGGATTTTCATTAGCCGGAAAACAGGGTATATAGAGAAAACCATGTACCTTGTTCCTCTAAAATGTTCTCTCTATTTTTATTTGCTGAAAATCACCCTAAATATTATCTTCACATTTAAGTTTATGTTTAGAGTTTTGCCCTTTCAAAATTGTCCATTGTTTTGTGTTGAACAGTCTGCGTCATTGCCATTGTTGTATGTAATTACATACTTAGAGCTTGTTCCTCTGATTCTATATTTTACAAACTTTTGCCGCCATTTTAAATAACAAGCATGGGGCACCTTTTCGGCCTCGGAGTTTACCCTTTTTTGAAAGAAAAAAAACTGGGAAAATTTAGTAATATAATCATTTAAGAAATATTTAAAATTTGGCAAGGCAAATAATTCAATTACAAATGATTTAACCCTAAAAATATAAGAAATATGCAATTTCTTTTACTATAACCTTAGTTCTTTCTACTAAATTTTTTCCAGTGTGCTTGTGTACAACGATCAGTGAGATAAAATATATTTTATTATGTTCTGGGCAAAACAAAGGACACAACCGATTGCCAAAATGCCAAAAAAAAAAAAGGAAGAGAATTATGGTAGCCTGCCACCTCCCCAATCTCTATTTGCCTATAGGCTCTCGATATTAATTATGCACTTGCATTCACTATTCAAACATTTTGCCATTTTTGGCTGGCGAACAATTAAATGGCCAACAGTCCTTTCCTCTCTATCTCTTTCTCTCTCTTTGTGCCCTTAAATTGGTAGGCTTTTGTGATTATTTGATGGCCAAAAGTGTAATAAACAACTGAAAATTCCATTGATTTAGTTTACCAACATTTTCTATATTTATTAACGTATGATTGGTTCTTTCCAGGTGTTTTCAAAGTATAATTAAAGAGGTTTTTCACCCTCTCTAGTGATGACATATATTTACCAAAATATTCTATATTTTTTAACGTATGATTAGTTCTTTCCAGGTGTTTATAGAGTATAATTTAAGGGTTATTCAACTCCCAAGAGGTGATATATATTTACCAAAATATATCTGACGTATCCTTAAAGCTCTCTTTATCCATCTTTCCCCCCGAAATAGACTCGAGACTGGAGCTCATAAAGCCTCGATAATGCTCGCTGGGTGGTTTCTTCTCTCTTTGGTGGGCAAACAATTTAATTAAAATATGTCAGGCATTGAACCACCCAACGGTGGCGCCCGGACAAAACAACAATTGTCGCTGGGATAAAACGGCAAATTGAAACATTTTGCAGCAGCCGTGACAGGCAACGGGTGACAATTTTGCGAGCCGGACTGGACGAGAGAGGCCTCCTTTTGGTGTTGCCATAAAACTTTGCCAGCCACTTGCTCTACATTTTGCTCTACAGTTACTGCCACCCGCTCATAAACAGTGAGAAAAAACTGTGCAATTTGTTAGCAAATAAAAAAATTGAAAAGAAAACAAACTATAACATATATTTAGCATTAATCTAGAGTCCTCTCAAGTGTGACCATGTGACGCGTATTCTATAATACCTTCTATAAAGTGAGCAGTGTTGCCTTGCCAACATTTTGCTTTAATTTCATTCAAACATTTAAGACTTCTTTTGCTTTTTTTCCCTGTGTGGTTATTTTCTCAGTTTATAGCACTTCAACCTCAACCCCCCCATTAACAGCCCCTCTGGCTTCGTTTTTGCGTTTTTAATTTTGCTTTGTTACTTCTCAGGCTTCCGCTCTGGCTCTTCTTTATTTTTTCGCAATTGTCAACTGCCTGTCACACCAACACCACCCCCCAGTACCCGCCACGACCCCTTCTGGGCTACACCCTTGTGTTGTCTTCATTTGTGCAATCTTTTCTTTTTACTTCGCGTCGCCATTTGATAAGTTTGACAGCGGCTACTTCTGGATCCCGGTGCCGCCCCCTTTTCTTTCCCTTCATCAAGTTCTACACTGGAAAAAACTGGATGAAAAGGAAACTAAGGTAACTAAATTACAGGCTCCTAGTTATCATCTTTCTTGCATTCCCCTGATTCAGATCATTCACTTCATGAATTACTTTTTTAATAAGTAAATTTTGTTCCTTTCCCCTGCTTAATTTCGCTCAGTGCACCCTTCACTTTTCCCTCTTTTTTTCCAGCCCTGTATTGTTGTGCAAATAAGCAGCGCTCAGGCGTCAAACTGAAAATAAATGAGCCAAAAGTGGTGAGCAGCCAAGGGCCAAGGAGGATGGCACTGAGTTTGGCTAGGGGGAGACGCGGATGATATTCTTGTTGCTGAAGTGAAAACAAATTAACTATCTCACGCTGAGTTTTTGTTGCTGGACGGGAAAACAAGGCACACACACACAGATAGAGAGAGAATGAGATTCAAGGAGCTATGGGGAAAGGACACTCTGGGACACAGGATACGGATAAGGAGACAAAGACGCAATCGCTAGGCTCAAGCAAACACTCGCCAAAATGGCTCTGAGGATTGTCCAAGTTGACAGCTCTGTTGATTCAGCATTAAGGCCGGGAAAATTCCAAGGCGGAGAGAGGAAAATGGAGTGAAGAGATGTCACTATTAAAATGCAGGGATTATGTTCTCATAGGACAAAGCTCTATGTATGTCTCAGAATATATATATATAAAACTTGACCTTATTATTATGAATCCAAGAAGCTTTTCTGTACGAGTTCATCTAGTGTGACCGCTTGTCGCGTTTCGCCTAATACCTTTTTTATAAAGTGCAGTGTGGCCTTACCAACATTTCGGTGTCATTTTATTTGAAATGTTCTCACACTTTTTGCAAATTAGACATTTTTCAGCGTGTCTCCCAGTTACTTTTTGAAACGCATTTTTTTCTCAGCTTTCCCTTTGTTTGCTGTCCAATTTCGTTGTTTGCGTTTTGTTGCTTTTAAGTGTCTTTTTTTTCCTTTTTTTTATTGTGTGGGAAGGCTGGGGTGTGGAATGGCACCTGTTGATGGCCTGAAATGAGATTTGCCAAACACAGATGAAGATGGCAAAGAAGAAGCTGAAATGTAAAACAACAAAAGGAGGAAAGAGAGTGGCAAAAGTACAGGCAAGTGGAAGCTGAATTGGCGTTTTATGTGCACAATTTTATGCTAATGCCCCTGCCATGGAATTAGCAAACAAATCCACGCACAACTTAAAGCCAGTTGACATACATAAGGGGGGGTGGGAAAAAGAGAGAAATGGGGGGAAGGGACACACAAATAGAAAATATGAAGACTGCACTGAGGGAAATTGTTGGGAGCGAAAAGGATAAACAACATTTTCCTGAGTTTATTTTGCAACTATATTAGAATACACTTTATTTGTTAAACTTAAAGTTGCCATATTTCGGGGAATCCCCTTTTTGTTCTCCATGTATGCACCACACAAAGGACGACTAACCAACGACCAGCCTCCGAGAGAGAGAGAGAGAAAGATGGGGAAGTTGTGATGTGTCGAAAATGGGAGGTGGCAAGATGGGGTGCGTCGACCAAGTGGAGTCGCTAAGCCAGTTGGCACCAGTAACAATAACTTAAGAGGCAACCAACAAGGAAAATCTGCTGACGAGCCAGGGTTGACTGGTTTGCCCTCGTCACCAGAAGATACCACTCCCAAGTGCTGGTGCCTGTGGTCCTGGTGGCCCCCACTTTTTGCCCCTAAGATGTTACATTTCAATTGAAAGGATTTACATTTTGTTGTCATTCTTTTCAACATTTTGTTTTACAGCTTAGGCTGCTTGTTCCTCCACCAGACAAGCCATAATTGTGTGGTCTCCTGTATCTGAGACAGAAACTTTAGCTTTTACCCCCCATCAACCAGAATATGTCAACGAGTTGCTTATGGATTTACTTCATGTTAATGTGACCCAAAGCTGAATATATGCAACATGTATTAGAGAGCAAGAGAAATCGTTTTTTAGTAGCAGAACTATACTACATATACATACTTGTGAGTACCTTTAACTATAAAATTCATTTTAAAATATTCTCCCTTTTGACGCATTTTGATGCTATCATTGCTTGACTCTGGCATTCGCACATCATTTCCCCCCTGATTTAAACCATTTTTCTGACAGCTTCCACGCTCCGTTGGCCATTAATTTGGCTCAAAACCGAATTCAACTCAACTCGACTCGAAAATTCTGGGGGCCCGGGGCCACTCGACAGATCCAGTGCTGCGGTTCACTCATTTGCAGTCTACTTGTCTAATGGCATTTTAATTGTCTCATGTTTCATCACCATGGCAGTGCGCCACCTAGCGTTGGGTATGGGGCATAACAAGCTTACAAATCCGCCCGCAAAAAAGAACTTCAACTTCCCAACAACAGCAAGTTCGCAACCAGAAGTTTTTATTTCGAAAATAAACTCATTTTAAATACTTTTGCCAACAATTTGCCATAATTTGGCTCATTTCCTACAACACACGACGTTGCCAGCTTTGTCACTTTGCCGAGTACCGAGTACAGAGTACAGAGAAGGAGCAGTGTATAGAGTCGGGGAAATCCCCCTTTTTCGAAAAGCGGTGACTACTGCAAACTTTTGCGTGTGCTGTGCCAGGGGGCGTGGCAAGTTTCCACCGACATCCCCGGAGAGCAAAAAAGACCTCCTTCTTTCCCCCCTTATTCGCTGTTGCTTGCACATTTTGGCATTGTGTGTTAAGTTCTTAAGCGCTGCCAAAAACTTGAGCCCGAGCAGGCAACCCTAAGGCGGCAGCCCCGGAAATGCCACACACACAACCCCGCTCTCTCTCTCCATCCCGTTTTGCAGCACACATAAAATAGTTAAAATGTGACAGTTGTGAAACGAGGGGAATCGACGCTTGAAGGACCCTTTCTTTGGCAAAAAGTAGTTACCCCCCGAAAATTGTTTAAGCATCAACGAATTGAAATATATTGTTTTTATGCTGACACAAGAACATGATGTGGCTTTAATGTCTATAACAATCCTGTTCTTGAGTTGTTTCAGTAAGTGATGTGGTCACACTAAGACTGGCAACTTGATTGGTCACACTGCTGTGCTTACACAACTCCAAGAACATTTATTTATTAATTAGAATTGATAAATTGAAGGGCTTTACTATTAATTTACAGGGTATTGGCATAAAAAGTGCCGCCTATGCAATTACACCAAGGCAAGTGGATTTTCGGTGGTTGGGCGGTGCAGTTGCTACTTTATTACAGGGCAAAAAACTGAGCCTGAGGCAAAGGATAAAGGCAGAGAAGGGAGACATCTCATTCTTGTCTAGGGTTCCAACGTTTTTTGGCCTGTTTGCATAATTTTCCAAAGAGAAGCAACAATTGGGGATGACGGTGGAGGGGAGTCTCTAAAAACAAGAAGACTGCCAGAAAACCATTGAAAATCTAGCAGAAATTAAATATTATGTAAAGGGTTTGCTGCTATTAAAATTAAATAAGAAAAGAAATATTACAAATTTAATTGTAGTTCCAATTATTTAAAAGTTGTTCACTTTTTACTAACCATTTTCTTTCAGTGCTTCTGTTAACCGTGTGCCTGGGCTCATATTTATTGAACAGTTCAGTTTTGAAAGACGATGAAGTTAGAGGAGCCCAAGACGAACACGAAAAGGGACAAAAAAAGAAAGGAGAGCTGAGGGGCTCCATACAATGGAGTCCCTTATGTCTTCAAAAATTACATTTTAAGTTCTGAAATTACAATACAAAATTGAAATATCTTATTTCAACGCTGCAGTTGAAAGCAATTTTTCACGCACATCGAAAGGATGCCACAGGAAGCCACAGCAAGGACGAGGAAGCCAACGAAGACAGAGACGGGACAGTGTGGCAGCTAACGAGCCGCATGGCAGACAAAAACTTTACGGAATTTATCAAGCAACCAAGTGTGTGTCCATGTGTGTGTGTGCCTTCGTATCCTTTTGCATTTATGAAAATGTAATAATAACAAAAGACGCAATGCAGACGCGCCGGCAATAAACTGAAACTGAAAACAAACACTGCAGCCGGGAAGTACAAGGAGCGTGCAGCATATGTGTATGTGGCAACCCTAGACAAACATATGGCTCACCGAATGCCAAATGCAAAATGCAAAATGCAGATTCCCCGCAAGAATTGTAACTGTATACCACCAAACTTTACCCTCAAAAACGAACATTTTCAACTTGGAAAAATTTGTCAAAACAAATTATCATAAAATACTCATCAGAAAAGACAGAGAGAAAATACCAACATCTTGAAGAGGCCAAAACTAAAAGAGCAATTAAGAGTTGTCAGCTATATCTTTGAAGCAAACAAACAAAGTTGTATTAGAGTTTAATATATGAATTAAGTTTAATTTGTATGAAGAGTTATATTATTTATAAATAAATAAATTTTCAACTACAATTCTCCTCACCTAGTTTTAACCTGTTTCATATAAACCTCTTACAATTTTGATCCTTCAAACTGGATAGACATTCAGTAAATATATACATATAAAGCCCGATATTTCCTCTCCTAAATTTCAGCTGAACCTTCAACTGGACTCTGAAAGGAGAGCCAGAGATGTAATTAAATTGAACTTGCCCTGGTAAGAAGAGCCCTTGGAGCTGAATTCAAATAAACTAGAACGCGAAGTTTACCTTCCGCTTTTCCCACCTTCCGGGGAAACTGGCCCTCCCACAACACACACACACACACACGTATTTTCCACCTTCCCCGTACCCTGAACCCTTGAGCAAATGAAACTCCAATTAGCAGCACAAATCAAAGTCAGACAGTTTCGTTTGGAGGACAAGTGGCATCAACAACATCGAGAAAACCCAGAAACCAAAAACCAAACCAAAACTGAACAGAACTGAACCAAAAAAAAAAAAGAAAAGAAAAAAGTTAAATAAAAAAAAGGAAAAGTTACAAAAAAGTTAAAGTTGCTGGCATTAAATTGATAGAACAAGAGAAGGGAGAAGGAGGTAGAGAGATCGGGGCAAAGCCAGGGGCGTCCAGCGAATAAAAAAAAAAAAAATACAACAAAAATTTCTGGGGGGGATTTTCAAAGGGGGCTCCATGTTGAGAGTTTTGCTGCGATATTTTGCCTTTGATAGAAAAACAATTTTTCTACTCCATTTCACGCGTTCAAGGCAGAACCATAAAATATGCTGGCTAGAACCGAAAGAGAGGGGTTGGGGGGTTCGGGCCAAATCACTCAGCAGGGAAGAGGAGGGAGGGGAGCAGGGAAGCAGGGGCGTAGAGGCAGACCAAGGGGGGAGAACAGAATCGTCAGCGTAAAGATGCCGCCAGACCGATAAACGCTAGAAATGAAATAACAATAAAAACCAATTTTTTATATCGAACACCAAACTGAAGTTAAGTTCCTCTCCCTTTCGCACACAGAACACTGGAAAAAATATAAATTATGTTAAGCCTATAAAATAAATATATATTGTATATAATATTAGATAGGAAAATATATTTATGAAAGATAATAAATTAATATTAATATTATATTTTCCAAACTAAAAAGAACATTCATTTTTGACTATGCTTTAAGTGGCTTTAAGTGGGATATTCTTTGCCTAAATGTATTGTTATTTATAACTAAGAACACTATAATTTTTTAATAAAATAGATACCTATAAAAAAACAATTTGAATTTTTAATTATAATAGATATTCCATAAGTATATAATTGGAACTTTCTAGAAAATAAATATAGTATTTCTTATTATTATTATTATTAATCATTTGTAAAAATTAAAAGTATTTTTGGAGATATCGCTAGACCACATCAATATATTAATATAATATACAACTATAGTATGTAATATATATAAAATATAAGAATATATAAAAATACTATAGTGTTTATTTTATATAAATACTATTTTTTCAAAATAAAAAGTATAATTGGAGATATTTCTGGTTCACATATTTACATTTATATAACTCCCATATGTATACAATATAATCAAATTCTTAAAAAAAATACTTTAGTATTAATTATTATTTTTAGTCATTAGTAAAATTAAAGTAATGTTGGAGACATACCTAGCTCACATATTAAATGTTTAATACTTTCCTATATCTTTATTTTATACACAAACTATCTAAAAAATATCTACAGTATTTATTGTTATTAATATTAATTTGTAATCATAAAATATATTATTAAATATATCTCCAAAAATTCCCGTTTTTACCATATCTATTTTGTATATATTCCCTTCTCTCCCAGTTTCTCCCAGTGCACTTTCACCCCCTCCTCCCCTTCCCTGCGCCTCTGGCGAAAGTTTTCCTGTCTGTGTGCCCGAGTGTGAGTGTGTGTGTATATTGACCCAATTTACTTTGGCCTCGTCGTTGTTACCGTTCAATGACCATTTCTTGCAGTGTACAAATTTCGATTTGCAAAACGAAACGTAAGCCCTGCCGAAATTCGAAATCCAAAAAAGCACCAAAATCGCAGGAGTATATGTACATCATTATCCACAATGACTATAAATCCAATTGGCTTTGCTTTTGTTTGGTATTTTGTTTATTTTGTTATTTGTTTAGCAGCTCAATTAATTCATAAAGGGAAGCTGAGCCGGCAAAAGATACAAATGTATCCACAAGTTCATTAGTTAGAACCTGCTTGCTTAATTTTATGGACACGTTGTTCTCGGGACGGGTTTTTTGTGTCTAAACCCCCCTCGAAAGCCCCTTTCAAATGGCTGCTAAAAACTTTTGTCAATAGATGGGTAGGGGGAAGAAAAATGTAAAAGATATTAAAGCCACCGAGTTTGAGACAGGTTTATTTTTTTTTCGGTGCTTTCAGTATTTGTTTTTCTACGGACTCAAATAAAGGGGGGGTGGTGTAGGACAGGTGTTTCAATCGAGAGACGAGGGTATTTCGACTGACCTACAGCGCGTGCATTGACGTTGAACTTCACAAAAACTTGACCATGATAATGATAGAGTCGCCTCATCCGATCCGAGATATTAGCGGAAATTGAAGATGAAACCCAGACTGGGGCTGAATACTCACTCATCTGGAGGTCGACAATGGGGTTATTCCCGGAATTATTAGAGACAAGGAACTACAAGTTGGACAGAAGTCTTAAAAACTATTTGTTTTGAGGAATGTAAAGCAACTATTTATATTTAAAATACTTTTTATAATATATCATATTTATTTATGTATCATTTTTTTAACGTTTTTAAAGTTAAAACCCAAAATTTCCATCTTCTTTTATTAAAATGATATGCTTAAATTTGCATACTAATTTATGTAGCACGTTTTGGAACGTCTACAAGTTGCCAAAATTTGCATAACTAATATGTTTTTACCTAACTAAAATTTATAGATTTAAGAAGGAAGAAGGATTTAAGAGCTTTTCGAAGACTGAAATATAAACAGAAGTATTTCTAAAATCGTAATAAAAACTCATCATTTATAAAAGCAACTTATTAATTATAAATAAATATAAATTTATTATTAAAATCTTTTAATATTTGTTACGAAATAATTAAATTTTTATTATAAAAATATTTTAATATCAATATAGGAATTCCAATCTTAATTTTCCTTTTTTCTAAAGAGCATTTATTTCAACAAAATAATTTCAAAACTAGGAAAGAAAAAGGATCAGTGATTGTTACGAAGACTCAAATATAAGGAATAGTATTTGTAAAATATATATATAAAAAAAACTAATTTACTATGAAATCAAATTATGTCTAATAAATTGTTATTTATTATGAAAACTTTTTAATATTTTTTATTAAATAATAATAATTAAGAATTAGAGTTAGTTACGAAGACTGAAATATAAAGTCAAGTAATTGAAAAGTTTTAAAATAAACTTATCATTTATAAACATGATTTATAAACAATAAATAATTACTTATTATGAAAACCTTTTATTATATCTTTAGAAATATTGTTATATACAATAAAAAATAATTTAATATTAATATAGGAATCCCCCATTTTAGTTTCCTTATTTTCTAAACATTATTTCACTTCGGGGCTTTCTCCAAAATCTTAAGTGATTCAAATATATGCCTCAATCCATCGCTAAGGCCTGCAAAAAAAACCCCCTTTGGAAGGCACAGAGAAAATCTCTAATCTAATGACCATCCAAACTTGTGATCGAAACAGGAAAAAAAAAAACACAACAAAAACAAATAAAAAAACAGACAAAGTCTAACAGTGATCAGCCAAAGTGTTATTTTATTCCCTATAAAAAAAAAAACGAGTTATTCATGAATTCGGTGATTTTTTTTCGAGTCTCCGAGTAGCCGAACAATGGGCGTGTTGACGGTTGGACGTCAAGTCGGGCGTTAATTATTGATTAGTTTAAAGCGCGATTACCAAACCGGCAGCGGGCTTAGAACGAAACGGAACGTTCGACGCTAACCAACTTCAAGCGCGCTCTCAAAAAATACAAAAAAAAAAAATTAACAAACAAAATATACAAAATAAAAACCCGAAAAAGCCAAAGATAAAGAGAGGTACACCGGAAATAATCGTGTTTTAATACGAATTAAAATGTTAATAGAAAGCTCTACCAATTAATCATAAGATGTATTTTTTTTGTATTTGGTGAATTTTTTTTTAACAAAAAGCTCTTAAGTGATTTGTGACTTGAAATTAAATTACAAAAGTTTTGAATTCTTTTAAATAATCCAAATGTTTTAATAAATAAAATAATAAAATGAACTTATTTTAATTATCAAAATTGTATAGAAATTACTCTGTGCAAAGAAGAAACTGTTGCTCGATGAAAAATAATTAATATTTTAAAGTTTAATATTAATTAATTAACGAAAAATTATTCAAATATCATATTTTTAATATTATTATTTTCCAATAAACTTTTTTGGCTTGAATATTTATAGAAACAAAAAAAAAAAAAAAAGAATCAATTCTTAATTTGAATAAAGGCTTCAACAAGCATTTTTGTCTTATATTTTTTTAGAAACAAAATTAATTATTTAATTATTAATTTTCACTAATTTTTCAATTAGAATATTTGTGTTGAACCTAAAAATGTTCAACACTTACTTTTTCTTGCAGTTTGATAGAAATAAAAATATGTATTAGGTGAACATTAAACTTTGAAGAAAGTTCTTAAATATAATTGATAGGATTGGAGACTTTCTTTTCATAGAAATAAATAAATAATAAAATAAACTATACGAGATATAGTATATATAATTAATTAATAATTATTTTACCAAAGTTTTCAACCAGAATTTTTCGAAAGAAATAAAAATATATGAAAGGTGATCATTGAACATTGAAGAAAATTCTTTAATAAAAGCAATAGAATTTTGAGAGTTTCTTTTTGAGAAAATAAATAAATAAATAATACAATTAAGTATTATAAATACAATAAAATAAGTCTATTCTGAGCTAATACTTTTAAATTCAACATAAATATTAATAAAATGTGCCTCTAGGGAAGCTGCAGAATTTTCTGATCTTAAAAATCGGGTGGTTATTATTCCTATTTCGAGTTAACCAATTCTGGTGCGAGTTTCGCTAATTAGCCATATTTTTTTTCTCTGTATTTTGTGAGAGGTGGCTGAGAACTGGAGGAACAACAAAACTGAACAACGAACAACGACAACGAGCAACGGAGACCGCAAAAATACACGGTCGGAGAGACAATAAAAGTCGGCCAGCGGCCAAAAACGCGCTCATTTCATTGCGTGCGCTGTTTTCGCAACGGCGGAGAGGGCACTACGGCAACGGAATACGGATTGAGGAATACGGAATACGTTATACGGAATACGGAGTACGGGAATACGGAGCACGGAGTACGGGAATACGGGAGGAGAAGCCACGCGGATACGCATACGGATACGGATACGGGGAGCCAGGATGCGACACGCATTTGTTGGATTAATTGTGTGCTGGCTGGCAGTTTGTCAACCGCAAGGTAAATATTTTTGGAATACGCCACATAGACAGGATAATGACAGGATATATACCCGTACGCACACAGGGAAGCAGGCACTGTGAGAAAAATTAGAGGATCTTTGTAGCACATAGAGAACTTTTATAGAAGAAGTTTAAAGTTAAGCAAGAGGTTATTTATCTATGAAGCCTCTCGAATAATTTATTGATAAGTAAAAGGTACTTTAATTGATAAATTTTATATTTTCTAACACTTTTAGTATTTAAATTTCTCTCAGTGCATACATTGACATGCTGGGGGCTTTGTTATTACAGCAATAATTGCAAAATTATCGCTGGATTTTGCGCCTACGTGCATTGCATTGTCAACTCTGGCATAAAGGATCCACCGCACTTCCTCCTAAACAGAAAGAGAACGATATAGGTTTGCTAGAAAGAGTAGGCAACAGGGGGTTTTGTGTTTGCGGAAAAATAGGATTTTGCATTGCGGCTTAAAGGTTGCTCTCGGTTTGGTTTTTCGACGGATGCGCATATTAAGCCATATTTGAGAAGGTAAACACCGGCTTTGGTAGATCAGAATTCACATTTATTGTTTGCTTCTTGAAAGCATAATGAAATGTATTGGGAATTTTAAATTTCTTGTAAAAGTTTACTATCATGAAACTTTGAAATCAAGAAAATTCTGCAGCATTTTATATATAATTTTAATGGATTTTGCACAAGTTAAGCTACTATATTACCAGAAGCTTTAAAACATTAAATTTGTTATATAAACATGTGTTGAATACCTGATGTTTTTGGTTACAGAAACAGCATTATGGAAATTATTATAAGAACCAGTTAGATCTTTGCATAAACAAAACGTTATCTCTTTCTCTTCTTTTAAGAAACCAGCTTTCAGCCATCTCTTTCGTTTTTGTGTGATCTCAAACACTTGAAAATTAGAAAACATTAAGACAAAATGGCAGAGCATAAAAACATAGGAAAAAAAAGAGAAGAAATAATAATGAAAGAATGAAAAAAAGAGAAAAAATAAAGCGGGTTGTAAAACAAGTTTTAATAAAAAGAATATAAATATGATCTTGCCTTTGCCTAATGAAACTTTCCACTCCATTTTCTTCTTTACTGTTTTGTATTTCCAAACGTAAAACAGTTTCGATAATTCTATTATTATTAAATATTATATGAATTAAAATGTAATTGAGATTCTTAACCCTTTCACCCTTCCAGCTGAGGCACAATTTGGCGGCTTTGGAGGATTCCAGCCACAGGTATATAGACAGCCGCAATATTATCAACCTCAGGTGTATCAGCCTCAGGTTTACCAACAGCCGGGGGCTTATCAACCTCAGGTTTATCGACAACCGCAGGTTTATCAGCCTCAGGTGTATCAGCAACCTAGACAGGTTTACCAACAACCTCAGGTCTACCAACCACAGGTGTATCAGCAGCAGCCCCGTCAGCAGCGTCAAGGATCCGTCTCCAAGGCCAATACGAATGCCTATGAGCGACAGGTGGACTTTGGCAATAATGTGGAATACACTCAGGGTCTATCCAACTCCCGGGCGGTGACCAAACAGAATGGCCAACGTGTGGTGACCAAAAGTCAGGCTCAGACGCGTGACATTGATCTCGGTGGCCTGCAGATCGGTAACACACTGACCAGAACGCAAACAAATGCCAATGGAGCTGTTTCCCAGGGCATTGCCAATCAATTCCGGATCGGTGATGTCGGTCTAGGTGCTTCCCTGTCCCCACAGAATCTGCGAAATGGTTTTGGTCTTCAGCGTGGTGCCGATGGTGATTTGCGTCTGGGTTTGGGTGTTCTTAACCTTGATCTGGATAGGAATGTGGCCAATTCGAATACCTTGTCACAGGCTCAGGTGAATGCTCAGGGTAAGGGTGCTCGGGCTGGTTCCTCCAGCAACTCGCAATCGAATACCCAGCAATATGGTGGAGTTACGGTGACGGACACACGCTCCAATTCGAATGCCTTTGGCAAGGCACGACGTGGTCAGACTTCGGCCAGTACAGGTGGATTTGGAGGTAATGCTGCCACCAATGGTCAGAGTTTCGGTGGTCCCTTCCAGCGTGTGGTGCGACAGCAGCCGGTGGCTTATAGGCGACCCAAGAGGAGGGCACAGTTTGTGCCATTCGGTTATCCAGGAGGTGGCTTTGGACCGGGTCCCTTTAACCTTGGTTTGGATAGACCACGTCGGCAGTTTGGCGGAGGCTTTGGCAACTTTGGCGGAGGTAAGACCTTTCTAGAAATAACTATAGAACCTTTTTTAAACTCAAGCTTCTTCTAGGCTTTGGTGGTCAACAGTTTGGTGGAGGACCACAGTTTGGAGGAGGACCACAGTTTGGAGGCGGAAACCAGTTTGGTGGCGGCTTTGGTGGCTTCCAGCAGCCGCAGCAGCAACGCCAAAAGGGTAACCAGAATCAGGCTAATGGCAATGCCAATGCTCAGGGTGGACCTGGTTTCAATCAGCAGGCATCTACGAATAATCATGCCAGTCAAGGTAATACCGGGAGCAGCAGCATTGGCTCTAACTTGGCCCAAGATGGTAGCAGCGGTCAGGTGAGCTCGGCCAATACCAATACGCACAATACCCAGACAGCCGGTGGCTTCGATAGCGGCCAGAATTCACAGAGTCAGGCTTTGAACTTCAAACCTGGTGAGCAGCAGGCTTCAAGTGCCAATGCCAACACACAGCATACACAGCAGGGCGGAAGGGAAACCATTGGTTCGAATAGTGGCTCTACGGCCACCAATAATAACCAATTTGGACAGTCGACGAATACGGCCAATACCAATACGCAGGTGGTGCGTGAAGGTAACCGTCAGGATGCCACCAGTGATGCCAACAGTCAGAGCATCTTTCAGGGCAACAACGGGCAGGGCGATGCCTCGGCCTCAACGAATACCCAGACCAGTTCTCAGAAGGGACCCGGTGGCTTTGTGAGCAACTCGGCCTCGAGCAGTGCCACAGCCACCGCCGGAAATGGACAGTCGGCCAATGCCAACGCCAATGCCAGTGCCGGCAGTGGTGGTGGTGGTGGCTTCGGGCGTGGATCCGGGGCAAATGCCGGTGCCAATGGCGGTAGTTTCGGTGGCGGCGGCGGCGGTGGTGGTGCCAATGCCAATAGCAATGCCTTCAGCGGATTCGATGGATTCGGCTTCTATGGACGTTAGTTTTTACGCAATTTTTTTTTAAGAGATCCCAACTGCACCTTTTTTTTGTCACCCACGTAAGCACGAGAATAAAAAAAAAATGCATTTCGTTAATTTACACAGCACTGTTTGCACTACATTTTTTGGTTCAATTGAAGTTGAAGCAACATTGGTGAATGTTGTTGAAATTTGTGTACTTTTTATAAATTTGGTTCAGAGTTTTGTTAAAAATTTATTGATTACTGTTGAATGATGTTAAACGTTGTGTTTTGGAAGTTTTTAAGTGTTGTTGAGTAATAGTACTGTTGAGTGTGAATGTTGTTGAATGTTGGTGAATGCTTTTGAATGTTGCAGAATGTTGTTCAATATATATAGTTTTAGTTGAGTGCATTTGAGGGATTTGGAATGTTGATGAATCTTGTTAAATGTGTCTTACTGTTATTGAACTTGGTTTATTCTCTTTAAATTTTGTTCAATGTTGTTGAGTGCTGTTAGATGTGTCTGAATGCTAATGTATGTTGTGGGACTTACTAAACTCTCATTAAATTTTGTTTAATGGTGTTGAATAATGTTAATTGTGGTTTGCTGTTGTTGTAGCTTGTTGGCTATTGTTGAATTGCTTTAAATGTTGTTGTAAAACCTTGTTTTTAAATGTGTTTGAGGTTTGTTGATGGTGGTAATTATAGTTAAGTCCCCTTCAATGTATTTGAATAATGTTTTAAGCTAATCTAGTGATTAATTCTGTATTTCCTTGTCATCTTTAAACCATCCCAGTTCGTCATCGAGCACAGCAACAGGTTCGTCTGCAACGCTGGAGACCCAAGACTTTAAATGGTACTGAAACTTCCCCAAGAACTTCTTCTAAGAGTTCCACCATCAACGATAACTTTGAGTATGTGTACTTTAATCGCTCTTCCCGCTTGGAGGATCTCGATTCTAGCTCTGGTTCGGATTTGGGAACACTGAACACCTCGGTTGAGGCCTTTGGGCCATACGATAGCACCCAGCGTCAGGGTCGAACTTTTGGTGTGATCTACGACTGGATAACAGGACTCTTTAACTCCTGTGTCTCACCCTGCACCCTGGAGGCTTTTCAGAAGCAAACCTGCTGTGAGACATATGTGGTGGATCCTTCGTATCCACCGCCACCTCCTCCTCCTCCACCACCGCCACCACCTCCGCAGACTTGCTGCACTCCTGTGAGACCCTATCCACCACCTCGTCCTTTGCCACCACCACCTCCTCATCCGCCACCACCGCCCCCAATGCCCTACTATCCCCCCATTTATCCCAATAATAAGACGCCCGTGGTGGTGGTGGCCACGCCCATCAATTGCTGCACTGTTTGCACTTACACTTACTATGGACCACCGCCCTGTGGTCGCTACAATAATAGTAACAATGGCAAAAAGGTGACCATCTATGTACCGCCGCCCTACTATGGACGCTGATCCCTATTGGAATAAAAATATATATACTTAATTTTTTTGATCACTTTTAAACACACACAACAAATATGACATAAGACATTTAAAAAATACATCCTTTACCAACTACTTCCCTTTTCCTTGTACTTATTCTTGGTATCAACTTCCTCTTGACTTTCCTCTTTAATTACAAATCGCTGAAGGTACAAAATGTGTACACTTAATTTTCACGATTTTGCCTGCGGACTTTTTTGTGTGCTAACAAACTGCATTGTTAAAGTTTCGAAGGGAAAAGTAGTCTTCTCGAATGTGACAAAACGGAAAAGTCCCTTTTGTTTGCATTCCCGTACGCCTGGGCTAATTTGGAAAACGCTTGCATAATCTCAGTGCAAAAATGGTGAGTAAAGGGGGAACCGTCCTTTTGCTGTCAAAAATGCGGCAAATAAGACACACGACCAGGGGGAGAGAGGAAAGAGGGGCGGTGTTGGTATATACATATATAGGCGATTGCCCTGGGAAGGAAATAATGTTGTGATACCCTAAGAGGGGAAAAGGACATGTCCTTATAAGCCACAAGAGCGGATTTTACCTCACAGTGGATTTCTTACTTTAAATCGTTGAGAAATAAGTTAGCAAATGAGCTTATTTTCTATATTCCGATGTGTTAAAGTTGTTAACCTTGTCATAAACATTATTCTTATATTTGTTTCATTCTATTTCTAAGCCTTAAGTTCATATTTCCGAGTGTACTTCCCCCCAAGACACTTTTCTTTCCGCCAGAAAGTATGCAGTTAATTTCAACTCTTAGCAACTCTTAGCTAGACTTTCAGATGCACACTTTAAAGGGTATTCCTTGGTTGCTCCACCATTACAGGGTATCCTGGCCCAAACATACTATATACCATCTTTATTTCGCTTTTGTTGTGCTTGGGTTGGCTTTCTTTTCGGGTGGGGAGGTGAGTGGGTTTTGTCCTCTTGTGCCGTTGACTTTTGCGCCTAAGCAAAATTGGTGCCATGTGTTTTGTGGCCGCTTTGTTTGTTGGCTTGACTAAAAATTTTTGCTGGCAGCCTGCCACACACGAGGACATCAGCGTCTGAGGCGACTGAAACTGAGACAAGAGCACTGGGAGTGAGTGAGTGAGTCTGATCCTGGAACCGAAACTGAGGCACAGACACAGGACATGTCACGTCAGCGGCACAAAGCCCAAGCACAAAAGGCCTGATAACTGCAGTCGCCTGATAAGCGGCATGCCCCAAAACAAGGATATGCCCACCCACACGAGAGCACAGGCAGAGTACATATATGTTTATGCATATGTTTTTAGCTAAACAATATGCTCCATGACTCACGTTCCCGTTTCTCTCGGTGCACACCAAAAACAGGAAGAGGAACAGGAACAGGAACAGGAGCCGCTTGAGACTCTGCCCACCCGGAAGCACATGTCACCCCCTTTTGTCATTTCGCTCATAACGTTAATTTATATTCAGTTCAGTCTAAAAAAAAAATAGGTAGTGTGAGTACAGTGAAGCCCATGTGACAGCCATCGAGGGGAGAGTAGTCTGAAGGATGAAAGTATATCCTAAATCCTAGATCCTGGTAGCTCCTCCTCCTCCTCCTCAGTTGAAGTACTGCTGCTGGTGCTGACGACGACGCAGGGCAGGAGTGGCGGCCACAAAGCGGCGTCCCAGACTGGAGACACCCGATCCCGAGCCGGAGACCGAAACGGAGCCATCGTTGGCGGAGTACAGGAGCAGTGGGATCTCCTCCACACTGGTCTGTTGCTGCTGGGCAGAGTTTCGCACTCCCGAGCGGAGCAACTCATCGGCGGACAGGCGACGCAGGGCAGGAGCGGCAACTGGAGCAGCCACTGGAGTCACCGAGGACACACCCTCCAACAGCTGATCCTCATCATTCTCCGGCTGATCCAACACCAAATCCTCGGGCTGGGCTACAGCAATGCTATTTCCAACTGGCGGAGCATCTCCCTCATGATCGGCCGAGGCAATGGAGCTGCTCTGCAGCAAAGCCTCAATGTTCTCCAAGTTGGACAAACCATTAATCTGCAGTTGATCATGCAACTCACTGGGAATGGCAATAGCCTGGACATCCTTGTGCCCGGAGATGCCATTCGGTGTGGGAATGAACTGAACATTCTCAGGGATCTGATCGGTGGGATAAACAGGCACCAATTCAGCCTCATTCTCGTTGCTGGACTTCAACAGGATCAGGGAGATGGGGACAATTTTCTTGAATTTCAACAAGACCAACTTCTTGATGGCCACGGCTCCAGGAAAGACACGTCCCTGAGGTCCGGCATGGGGTTTGGCGATCAAAGCTCGCTGGCTATAGTGCTGACGCCGATGTCCAGGAACATGACGGGCTTTTAAGAGGAGGAAGTAAGTTATTTTACATTATATAAATGCTTTTCCTGACTAATCAAACTCTCAAAATGTATTTCCCTTCAATAAATCAAAGAAAACCCCTTAGTTAAAGGACTGTAAGCTTGCTTATACTTTGCTTAGTGATAGTCATGAACTAAAGCTTTTTACTAATGATTTGGGTTCTTTGATAATGATCATATCAGAGAGTTCATCAGAGAGCTCTCATCGACCTCTAACTCACCTTCGCTGAGGGCCAACAAAGCCAGGCCAATGGCCAAAAGAGTTGCCAACTTAATTGCCATAATGATTGGGGATTTTGTTTTTTTTGCTGGAAGGCTTTGATGATTTTTCTGGAACTTGAATTTCGACCCTGATGCGTCGCTGGACGAGTGACTCTATTAAATGGTTCAACAAGTGCCCGGCAAAGACATTTTATACATGGGGAGGAACGTTCACCGGATGGCGAAAACCATAGACAACAGAGACACATAAAAATCACCCGAAAAAAAGACAATAGAAATTTCGCCAGCCAGTAGATAGTAGATAGAACCTTATAGAATGGCATCGAATGAGATTGGATTGGATTTTTGGAAAGGGGGGCCGCCGAGAAGAGAAATGGTTTGCAGGCCGATTGGCAAATTATTAAACTATGCAAATGCTCGAGACTGATTTATGCACGGATTTCGGGGCCAAGAATCAAAAACCGAAAAACCAGAAACCAGAAACCGAAAACAGATACATCCAGCAGCAGAACGTCGACTCCATTTTCATTTCCATTTCCAAGACCAAGTCCAAGTCCAAGTTCCATTCCCAGCTGCAGTTTCCTCCTCCTTCTGCCTTCCCCTGTTTGTTGGCTAATTTGCCCCAAAAATTTGCATTTTGGGTCGCCTCGAAAATACGTTACAAAAAAATAACAAGAAAAAATAGCAAATGACCCAGCCGCTTGGGGTTTTGAGCCAATTCTTTTTTTGGGGTCAAAAGTGAGATTCTCAATAAGTCTTACCAGGTTTCAGCTTCCAAAAATGGCTCCGAGACATTTGTCACTGTCCATGGCGCTCCTCCCTTTTCGAAGGGAGGGTCAGGGTTCAGGTTTTTGGACCAGATTCACCATCGCCATCATGTGTTCCCAATTCCAAAAGCAACGGACATTTAAATCAATCAAAATGTATCGCCTTACATGGAAATGTATTCTTTTCAGTTCTATTCTTTCACCGAAAAGACGGTGCTACTTAGTGCCAGCTCTGAAAGCCATAAGTTAACCCATCAAACTATAAGTTGAGCAGATGGATTATGATTCCTAATGACTTATAACAATCTGATCACTATTGTGGGAAAATTCCATAGATACTTTGTTAGTCTATGGCATTGTTTGGGTAACAAAGTTAATACACACTTAAGACTTCTATTGTAAAAAAATATATTCTTTTTTATAGTAAACAAAAAAATGCTTTGGAGTATATTATATCAGACGAAGATATCAAAACAATTATCTGGGGTAAAGAAAGCTATTTTAAGATTTTTAATCTTCAAAGAGAAAAAAAATAACTATGATCAGTAACTATCAATGAAAATTAAGTAACTATGATCAGTAATTAACTATGACAAGTAACTCTGATTAGTAAGTATCTGAACAGTAAGTATCTATGATCAGTAAGTAACTTTGAACACTAATAAACAATGACTTGCAATTTTTTAAACACAACACATATCTGAGACGTGGCCGCCAGAAGTCACTTCGTTCCGGGAAAGTTAGAACAAGTTGGGAATCATATGCATAGGTGCGCGAGATTTGTTTTGGAACAAAGAGCAAGCTATTTGAATGAAACTATGGAGTTATTCTTCGATGTAACTTTACTGGTATATAAGTCGGAGCATTGCGAATCGGTATACTATATATATACATATATATATCTGCCATAGGAATGGTCGGACAATTTAAAGAATAACTAATAATAATAATAATAACTTTTCCAGTTTTCAACAGATTTTCATCAAATATGATATATAGCCATTATATATTAACCCAGAGTTTTGTGTAAAATTAAATGAAAATCGAACTTCTACATCATATAGCTGCCATACAAACGATCGTTAATAAAAATTGAGGTAAATGCAAAACAAAATCCATAACTATAAATATTAAATGGAGAATAAAATGAAAGCAGACATTACCTTATGATTATTAACATAAATATTTATATATATTTATACATATTTTTTTTTATTGTATACTAAAAAACTATATTGTATTTGAATATGGTAATGTAAAATATAAAAATATTTTTGTTAACTATTGAATGAAGAAACTGAATACTTTGGTAAATTTCGAAACCCGAAATTTATTTATTATTTGAATTCGGAAAGCTTTTCCAAGTTAGTTTTAAAAAGATTCATAAATCTGTTTCTTAAGTTTTCAAATCTAAGAAATATAAAATTTACGGCAATTTTAATACAAAAATCAAAGTTTGGAATACTCATAACTTAGCCAAAAAGGCATTAATTTTAATTCGAAAATCAGTTTTATGCTTGTTTTTATAAGGCTAATAAATCTGCGTACTTAATGTAAAATATAGATAAATTAAAATTTTTATCAATTTTTTTGTACAATTTTAATGATAAGCCCCATAAAAAATTTAGAAAAAATGAAAAAATTTTTTGTTTTCCATCATGCCTAGAAAGATTCGCCTGTTGATGCTGATCAAGAATATATATGATTTATGGGGTCGGAAAAGACTCCTTCACTGATTAAAATGATATTTTCCTCAGCAAGATTCTTGAATTCGACATTTTTATTTCATACATTTTGAAATATTTTTTTAACACAATCTAAGTTTACAAATTGCCTAACTACGTCGAAAATTCAATAATTTCAATTCGGAAAAAGGGCCTGGGTTAAACTTTTAAGGCTTAATAAATCTGCATACCGCAAAGATAATATTTGTGAAAATAAAAGTGGTTTTTATATTATTGAAAATGTTACGATGCAACCCCTTCAAAATTTAATATGCTATTTTTGGCGAAATCAAAGTTTACAAATTGCATAACTACATCAAAAATGCATTAATTTCAATTCAGAAACCACTCCTGTGTTAGTTTTTTTAAGGTTAATAAATATGCTTACTCGATATAACATTTTAAAATATCACAATTTTTGTCAATTTATCCCAATTTTAATGATGTTACCCCATATTTGTTTTGAAGTCATATATTTTTTTGTGACGCACTGTACCGAACTAAGAAAGCTTCAGCACATCTCAAGCTCGATAATTAAACAAAACTTTTCCAAGCCGCATAACCTCAGAGATTTTCACCGACCCTCTTCTCTACCGATCGCATCCTCGGAAAATCTATTTATCGGTAATCGATTATCGATATCTATTGATTTTATGATTTATTAATTGGCCAAATATATATATTTTTTTTTTGGGCTGGACATCGTCTTATCAAATTATGCCATTTACTGTCGGCAATTATTTAAATTTTCCAGTGCTACCGTCGGGCTGCTGTAATGATGATAGAAACGACCTCAAAAAACCACCCAACATATTTGCGGCCCATTAAGGGCGACATAAAACAAATGTTTTAATAACGAAATTATGCAAAAGAAGGCCCAGAAGTAGGAACGCCGTGTATTCATTAGCTTTTTGAGGCCTCGCAGCGCGAAAAAGATCCGAGAGCCAACACTCCGTTCATTTCATGCTAATGGAAATGCATAAAAAAATCATAAATACTCATTAGCCAAATGTATGGGTGTGCGTGTGTCTCTATCTGTGTGTGTTTAGGTGTGTGTGTGTGTGAAAGAAGAAAGTTGCCCTCCCAAGTTGGGGTCACCTCATCTCGTCACCTCTGATGGCGGGGTCAGCACAGACATATATGTACATATATATTGGAAAGTTAATAGGGAAAGTTATATTTTTAGATTTCCTGGAATTAGCACAATGATCCACTTTCGACGGAAAGAAATCGCCACGGGAAAATTAATCCACCAAAAGTTTAAGGGGATTTCTCTAGAGCAATTATTAATTATTTTTTATAATCATTTTGAACAAAAGAGTCTTTTGTTCTAATTAAATAAGTGGAGTCTATGAAGAAAGCAGAAAATTGATTCAATTTGTAACTCCCAGTTAGTTAGAGAAAAGGAAATTAATCATTGATAATTATTAAATCCTATTATTATTGATCTTTTGTCTAAAATATGCGATACCGGTAAAGAATCGCGTTCTTTCAATCGATATTTATCGATATTTTTATATAACAATTTCATTGTAAAAAACAATGTTTAGAAAACTCATAACTAATCGAAAAATGATTTAATTTTAAAGCAGTTCTGTTCTACTTTTTAAGAGCTTAATAAATCTCCATACTCAAATTGAAATTTTAAACAATTAATTTTTTTTTATTTTTTTTTTTAATTTTAGCGATGTAACCCCTTAAAAACTTGGAAAAAAACATTTTAAATTTGTTTTCTTCATGAGATGGCTAGATCGTCTTGCCTGTTCACGCTGATCAAAAATATATATGATTTATGGGGTCGGAAATGCCTCCTTCACATGGTTACAAGCTTCTAACTAAAACTTAAATACTATTATAATAAGGGTATTAATTAATTAATATTAATAATTATTATTTATATAAAATATATTATATTATTTATAAGTGTTTTTTTCAATTAATTTTTTTTTAAATATAGTAATCTGAATAATTAAAGTTATAGAATCAATATTTAAAATTTATTATTTTTAAATGCCTCAGAAAAATGATTAAATAAATATTATATTTCGTTTCTAATAAAAAAAATTTTTGAATATATACAATACATATACTAATGTATTAATATTCGAACTGTGTTTTCAATTGAATTTTGGAAATGTTACTTAATTTTTGTATAAAATTTTAAAATCAGAATTATTTTCGATGTAAAATCAGAATTTTTATTTTTAAATTTTAAAATCTAAAATATTTTCAATGTTAAACCAAATGTTTCGTTAAGATAAGGAAAAATTTAATTTGCTAAATTCGATAAATTATAAATTGGGCTAGTAAATATAAAAAAAGCTAATGGACAAATGGACTTACCCTACAAACAGCCAGAAAAATGTCTTCATTATGACATATTTATTTATATTGAGCCTAAAAAAAGAGAAGAATAAAAGAATTAATCATATGAATGGAGAACGAAAGAATTAATTATAATGTTAAATACTTAATTTTAATACTAAAATTGTAAACTTATTTAAAAAAGATTTATTGTAATAGTTAACCTAATAGATATGTAAAATATTGTCAAAATGCTTATTTTTTAAATTAATATCATAAAAATAACCCACAAATTCCATAGATTTCGAATGTAACCATAATCTACAATAAACTAGTTTTCAAAAAAAAGAAATTGATATAGAAAATATTTTCTAAATTTGCTTGGCAACTGAAACAGAGATCTGAGATCAAACTAGTTTTTGTTTTTTGGAAATATTCTAAAACCGTTTGGGGCCTGCGACCTGCGACCTGAAATTTTTGGCCAGCGGTCAAGAAACCGCAAATTGATTTACAGCTTTCGGGAGAATAGAGAGAGAGAGAGAGGGCAAAAAAAGAGACATCGAGAGAGTCGGAGAGACACCAGAGAGCTTTGCCAAAAAAGAATCAGAAGACTGGTAGACTCTCTGCAGAATCCCACGCTCTTTCTTCGCAACGATTCTTCAAAATAACGTTTGTAGACGGCACATAAAAAGCTCAGGTCACTTCGCTCGCTTAAACAGTTCGGCAAAAGAAACGTCTATCTGTGGACCCCCTTAGACCGAGTTCCGAGCTTGAGCATTTTTTTTGGGTACTCCAAGACAGAGTGCAAAAGTGCGAAGTGTGCAAAGTGTGACGGACAGCGGACGAAGATCAAGGCCCCCTAAAAAACTAAACCCCCCTCCAACACGACCATGACCAAGTTCGTGGTGGGCCCATGGCTGTGCCTGGTCCTCGTCCTGTCCCTGGGTCAGGTGAGGGCATCGGCTGTTACCCCAGCACCAGAAGTGGAGCAGTCTACGGAATCGCCCATCGCCGATATGGCGTTGATTGGTAGGATCTCTACATGGATTTGTGCCACAAAACATTCCTATTAATCTCTGAATGTGTTTCTCTCTCCCCAAAATCTCCTTCCCAATTTATTTTTTTTCATGTGTTTTTTATTTGTTGTGTGATCGTGCTTCTTTTTTTTCTGTGATCTGATGATGACCCGTGATTTGTGTGTGGAACAGAGGATGCACCCATGGCTGTCATGGCGCCCAAATCGCCCACAGAGAAGCCACCGGTTCTCCAGGAGGCAGCTGGCATGGAGAAGGCTGCAGTAGCTCCTGTGGCAGCACCTGTGGCAGCTCCTGGACAAACCCACACGGTGGCCGATTTCATCATTCATCCCCTGATTGCCTTCAAGCCGCGTCAGGCTTCGCTGGAGGAGATCCAGGGCAAGCAGGCTACCCCAGCAACTCCAGCTGCTCCCAGCACTTGGCTCTTTGGCATGAATCCCGCCCAGCAGTTGGGCTCGTCGTTCTCTACCTTGGCTGGTTCCGTTTCCGGTTGGATCAACGATCGTTTGGGTCAACAGCTGCCCAGCTTTGTGGAGACCCCGGTTCAGACTAGCTCCACCACCGCTGCTCCAGTTACCACATCCACCACTCAGAAGCCCGATATTGTGGTTAGGGTACAGCAGCGGCCATCGAGGAATGGCAATCGTCGTGGCAATGGAAACGGAAATGGCAATGGTAACTTCAATGTCAATGGCAACGGAAACGGAAATGGCAACAGGCGTCGCCAGCGTCCCAATCGCTTCAACAACCGACTGGATTCATTTGAGGATGATTACTACGAGGATGATTATTTCCAGGGCAATAGGTTCGATGAGGAGTTCGATGACGATGAGGATGATCTGTCGCTGGAGCACTTTGAGGATGATGACTCCCTGGAGCTGCGTCCCCAGCAGAAGCCCAAGCGTAAGCAGACCCAGGCTGCCAAGCCCAAGAGGAAGCAACAAAAGCCACAGAAACAGCAGCAGCAGCAGGAGCAGGAGCAGGAGCAAGAGCAGGAAGAGGTTCCTCAGGTTGTGAACCAAAAGCGTCGCCAGAGTCACAACAAGAAGACCAAGGTCCAGAAGAAACCCATCCAGGTGCCCGAGGACTCCGACGATGAGGAAGAGCTGGAGGATGATGAGCACGAGGATGATGATGACGAGGAGGAGGTGATGCAGGATGATGAAGCCAGCCAGGAGCAGGGTTTCTTGCCTGAGCCCATCTTTGGCTCCTCTAGCTCAACACGTCGCTCTCAGAATCAGCCCAACTTCATCCAACGCGGTCAGCAGAGTCTGATCAGTCAGATCCGTCAGTTCACCCGTGGCCAGGCACCCGTCGAGTCCGGTTCCAAGCTCCGCCGTACTGGCTCCGGTTCATCCACCGCCCAGACCCGTCGTCCCCAGCAGACCACGTTGCTCTTAAACCGCAATGGACAGACTGTCTATGTGGCCCCTGAGATCCTGGGTTATCCTTATGCCTATCAGGGCAAACGTCAGCGTCTTCCGGTCGCTGGAGCCTACCCTCAGCCTCCGTTGACGGTGCCCGTGAGGCGTCAGGGTCGTCCTACTCAGTATATTACCATTCCCTGGAATCAGCTGGGACTCTCGCCACCGGATCAGCAATCCATGGTCTCCCTGGCCGAGGGCATTCAGGCTCAGCCATTGATCCTTAACATTCCCCAGAGCGCCATTCAGCCGGTGAGGGGATCCGGTTCCGCTGGCCAGCAGCAGAAGAAAAAGAAGCGTCCACATCTGACTGCCTCGGCGGTGCCTCTGCTGGCTGATGCTTCCCTGATGGACATCTTCCAGCCTCCTCAGATTCCACCATCCCGCACGGGATCCTCTTCTGCAGCCTCCATTAAACCTATTAATGCTCAGCCTGTTTTGATTGCTGCTAAGCCTGTGAAGGCCGGCGGTTCGGGTGTCCTGCCCACACGTATTCGTCCTGGAACAATTGTGGAGAAGGCACCGGCTATGGATGCCATGGAGAAGCCTGTCATGGAGGCCACCGAGATGAAGCAGGAGGAGGAACAGCAAATGGTGATGCCAGCAGCTGCCACAGAGTCAGCTGCCCAGATGGAAGCCACCGAGCAGCAGCAACAGCAGCAGCAGCCGCAGGAGTTCATCATTGTTGGAGATGATGATGAGCCCGGTCTATCACGACATGTCCAGCCTGCCTATGGGGATGCACGTTATGTGTCCTATGGTGATTTCCATCCCTATTTTGATCTGTTGACTCAAAATAGGCGTTTTGCCCTCCGAAAGAGCGGACGATCCCTGGAGAGTCCCGAGGAGCAGCAGAAGATGGAGGCTCCCAAGGAGGAAATGATCAAGGAGGAATCTCCCAAGGAGGAAATGATCAAGGAGCACTCTCAGAAGGAGGAAATGATCAAGGAGGAGGCCCAGAAGGAGGAAATGATCAAGAAGAAGGAATCTGCCAAGGAGGAAATGATCAAGGAGGAATCTCCCAAGGAGGAAATGAAAATGGCGGAAACGGAAATGAAGAAGGAGGAAACCAAAATGGAGGAGATCCAGAAGGAAGAACCCCAAAAGGAGGAAATCAAGAAGGAGGAACCTGCTGTTACAACTCTGTAAAAAAAACCCTCCCCGAAAAACGAATCCAAAACGAATTCAAATTAATTTGAAATATTGAAGAATCCCAAAAAATATGACAAAAATAACAAAGCAAAAAAACCAAACAAACGATTTTCAATCCCAGTGAAAAAAAAACACAATAAATTTTTTTACATTTTTTTTTGCGTGTGTGTGTTAATGCTTTAACCAGAAGCTAAAAAAACAGCCGGAGAGAGAGAGAGAGAGAGCCAAGAACTGCGATTAGCATAGCCAAAAATATCTTTATTTTTTTATAAATTTAATTATTCCACCTCGACCAGTTGAAAGTTCAGGCCTGAGATCTTATAGATTCATTCCAAGGCGTGAGATCATTGACCCGAAGAAACAAAAAAAAACCTGAACTCGTACCTGGAATGAATGGCTTATTAATGAGGCCCGTGCGCTTTGACCGATTTAAATTTTACGCTATTTTTTTATTCTTCTTTCTTTTAGTTTTTTGTTTTTGTTTTTTTTTTTTTGCATTTCCATTTCCATAAATTTTTTTGTACGGGGTCGAGAGCTTAATTAATTCTTAAATATTGAATCGATTAATGACCGATTAACGGTATTTGGCGTAGGTACAGTTGAGTGACCCCTGAATATGGTAATCGATTGAAGACAACCCTGCCTTTGGGGATTTTGTAGCCATTAGCTTTTTGTTTGCAAATGATGAAAAATAGGACTCTTGGGGGAAGTTACAAAGCAGTGAGCTTGAATTATCCATGAAAAAAGGTAAAGATATTGGATAGATTTTTTAGTATTATTCAATTATCATTTAGAAGAAAAGTTCTCTTAGAAGCCAAGAATATAAAGATTAGCAAAAGCTTAAAATCAGTTTAAAAGCATAGATTTATTGGTGAAAGAAATATTATTTATTATTTAGGAAGCATAGGTAAAGGCTTTTTCACTTATATTCTAATTTTTATAGAAGGGAACTCTCAAAAACTTGCTTTAATATTTCATGTTCTGAGATTAGAGCAAACCCTTAAAAGCATTTTAGTTTTTTATAATAAAATAAACATGGTACATGTAGTAGTAAGCTTGATAAGTCGGATTTTTTTTTCTAATATTAACCAAGATCTTTAATTACAAAACCAGGCTTTAAAAACCACACTTTATTAGACCTAAAAGACCCCAAAGTTTTGTATTTAAAAAAATACTTTCTTCAATAACTTTATGCATTATAGAAATTCGTTTTTCAATAGAAAACATACATATATTTCACACACTTTATAACCAAAAGTTTTCCTTTAGTTTCCTCCTAAGTATTTAATCCCAAAAGAATACCTTAAATATTTTTTCAACAATCAATAAGTAATTAGTATAGCATCATATATGTATTCTAAGCTTTTTTAGATCTTAGTTTTCTTAGCTTCATAATCTCTGTACCGGCTTTTGGTTATTTGGCAAAGACACCAATATAAACACACTCAATACACTGTGGGAAAAACAACCAGCAATTCTCTCATTACAGCTCAAAGATCACCCCCCGAGGGCAACGTTTAGTGAATCAAGCGTGAAAGATCGCTTCCCTTCAACCTGAGATCAGATGGAATCCGTTGAGGCGATGAAGAGCTGTCCAATTATGTGGCCCTAAAGGCAATGGAAATTCGCATAATCATGCCAAAAAGAAACCGGACTGGGCCGAATCACAATCAGAGGAATATTATTGGGCCAACATGCGAGCACTTGAAGTAGTCGCCTAAGAAATCTACAACAAAAAATGAGTCTAAATAGAAAAAAAAAATAGGAAAAATAATAGAAAGAAAATATTAACAATTTGGATAAAAAATACAGAAAAAAAAAATTACAAAATATGAAGAAACTGTAGAGGGAACATCGTAAAGAAATAGAGAAAAATATAAAAAAGATTAGTGAAACAATAGAGATGAAATAGTGGAAAACATGAGGAAAACATAGGTATAAAATAGGAGAAAAAGGGATAAAGAATAGTAAAGAGATAAAGGAAAAATATACAACAAATAGACAAAAAAAAAAACAAATAATTGTCCACAAAATAGTAAAGAAATGTGTACAAAAAATTGTTGAAAAAAAATATCCAAAGAACGTTGACAACATTATTGTCGTAGAGTTTCGTTAATTATTCCCCAAGCATTTTTGGGGTTAACGTTCAGTCAAGTGGCGACTCTTGTAGAAAAGCACAAAAAGAAATTCGGTTTCGGTTTTGGTTTTTGGTCTTTTTTTCCTTCGGATTTTAGATTCCAGATTCGGAATGGTACTCCGGGGCTTATTATTATGATTATAAACATTCGTATTCAGGCGTGTGCAGAAATATGCATAAATTTCGCCCCGAGGCTGGGGTCAGCACCTGCCGAAAATTCAACTTGGCCATAATTAATGCCCAAAGAGAGAAGCCAATGAACTTTCAACTTGCCGGCCCAGCCCAGAAGTTGGCTTAAATCAATTTATTAGCAGCTTTCTTTGTGCCGTTGCTTTTTTAGATTTTTGCGACTCTTCTTGAATTTTTTTTTGATGATTTTTTGACCCCGTTGAACTTCTCCACTGGGCACATTCTTATGGAAATTAACTCTTATTCCAAGCGGTTTCTTTTTTAGAAATTTCTACTTGTCTTGTTGCCAAGCGGATTTTGCAAAAATACCAAAAAATAAATGTATACAATAAGAGATTCAAAATAAATATGTATGAATTTAAAATTTAAAAAATTGACCCAAGTGTTGGTTTCTTTTTTTGAGGGGGTTTGAAAAGGGGAAATATATGTGGAAATCAACTGCCGTTAGTTGCGGAATTTCGCCAAATTTTGACCTACTTTAATCCAACAGTTCATAAAGAACCTTATGAATTAATTAATTTATTCATTCACTTGTCGGAATTGACCTTAATTTTGACAGGAGAAATATTCTAGACCCTGGGATATATTCCATTCTTTTTTATTATTTCTATCATTAAAAACCCTTGCAGCAAATCCCATTGATGTCCAAGAACTCAGCACCCATGTTCTTTGGGTATATTCTTGAACTATGAATATGTATAACATTGAATAGTATTTGAATATATTCATGACGCTATTTCTGCTATATTTTTCACAAATCTCCAAAACTTCTTTGATCTCCACGAAATCCAGTCTGGTGACCAGGAAGAATGACATCAAAAAAGGTAAGGCAAAAGAATCAAAGATAATAACCGTTTTAATCACTGACAAATTGGCCAAAATGTTTTTTTTTTACTTCTTTTTTGTGATGAAGAAATTTTAGGTTGTGGTTTTAGGTGCCAAGAGATTTTAAAGGTTTTATCTAGGAAGAAGATACCCAGAAAAACAATACTGTTTGTAACTACATTAGATATGAATTTCTATGATTTGTTGTTGATTCAAATATGATATGAAATGATATGATAACTTGAATTTCACCATTACTACTATTACTTATTTTATAATTATTTAAAATTTCAATATAATGATAATTGCAATTAGTTATTTTTATGTCTCAGAATACATATTTGCGAATATTTTTAAAAATATCAAAATAATGGCAACTTTTATATTACTTTTCTATTATTTTATGTATCAGCAATCTCTATATTTTTATTAGACGGTTTTGTCGAAACATCTAAATTTAAAAAACTCATAACTAAGCCAAAAAAGCATTAATTTTCATTTGAAAACCTTTCCAATGCTTTTTTATAAGGTTAATAAATGTGCATAATCAATTTAAATATAAAAAAAATCCAATTTTTACCAATTTTTTTTAATTTTTAAGTTGCAAAATTTGTATGAAAAAATTGAAAGTTTTTGAAAAAAAAATGTTTTCTCCCGGCGATAAATTTAAAGAGTCGTCTGTTGATGCTGATTAAGAATATATATGATTTATAGGTACGAAAATGATTTCCGATCCTATAAATCATATATATTCATGATCAGCATCAACAGCCGAATCGATCTTGCCATATCAGACAGAAAAGAAAAATGTACCAATTTTTTCAACATTTTTTAAAGAGGTTACATCGTTAAAATGATCGAAAATTGGTAAAAATTGTAATATTGTTGAAGTGTAAAATTGAGTACGTAGATTTATTAATAAAACAAAAACTAACACAGAGGTGCTATTGGAATTAAAATTATTGTTTTTTGACTGAGCTATGATGGATTTTCATTTGCAGAGTTTTAGAAATTTCGGTTTCTTTTAATTCTTCAATCGTTCCCAATAAAACTATATGAAAAAGTTGTATGAAACAGACTTATATACTAACATTATAATGCTTTGTATGGGTATAAAGATGACCACAAGGCATAGTAATAATAAAAGAATCTAAAGGAATTATTAATAAAACTTAACTGAGATCCCAAAGAAATGTAACTCATGCCCTGACAAAGTAGTTCTCAGTATATAGAATTGTATCATTCAAAGACAAATCTCAAGCTAAATCTAACTGGAAAATAAAATTAATTCACAAACAACAGAGCACAGATTCCATCATGAGCTCCAATGCGAGTGAGGGAAGCTTTTATTTCGATCTCTCTGGACCATTTGTCAATCGTTTTTTGCGAATCGGTTACTTTCGGATGATCATCGATTTCCTGGCGAACTCTCTGATGCTCGTAATTATGGGAACTGTGGCCTGGAAATGCATCCGTTTGAAATTACTTCGTACCGCCAATCATGCCGTTTACTCCACTTTGGGATTATTCTTCTTCGTGGCTTGGTCTCAAATGTTAACATGTCACTCCTGTTGGCTGGCAAAGTCCTTTTGGGCATACATCCTTCATGCGGTGCTGGGTGCCCTTGCCATGTGGACCGGCGGTATGGGAATTCTCGCCAAGATCTTGGACAAGAGGCGGGAGAATAAAAAGTTTAGTATCAACGATCGGGAGGGACACATGTCCTCGAAGCATAGCAGATGCGGTCTGGTGGGATTCTTGTTCCTTTTGTTCTGTGTCCTTACCGGCGTCGTACTATTCGGTGTCCATCAAGCGAAACTGCAATTGTGTCACAGAACTTTTGGACTCTTTAGTTTTGGATGTTTGGCCAGCAGTCAATGGTTCTCCTTTAGCACTGTGTTTGCCAGGAGAGAATGGAACTGGTTGTGGATTAGAGGACTTCAGCTATCCACCGCAATTGCCACCGTTCTTGTGGGCTACGAGGAGCTATTTCATATTGTTCAGGATTTATTGGAATATTTTAAATGAGGTTTCCTTCAGTGATGTTTCCATATTACAATGGTTTAAAAAAAAATGTTTGAAGTAATTGTTTATTAAATTAAAATTAAATTAATTGAAATACTTGTAAGTACATGTCTTCCTGAGGCAAAGAACAAACCTCTACAGATCTCCTTGTTATAATGGTTTTATTAGTTTGAATTAAGGGAAATTGTTGAAATAATTGTTTATTATAATAAATGCAAATAATATAAATTTTTTTAAAAACTTCTAGACACTTTTAAATACTTTACTTTTAATACTTGTAAATAGTAGTAAATACTTTTGAATACTTGTAAATACTTTTCAATACAAGTTATTTCGTTTAAATACTTGTAAATATTTTGTAAATACTTTTCAATACTATTAAATACTTTTCAATACTATTAAACACTATTAAATACTATTAAATACTTTAAAATACTTTACTTTTAAATACTTTTAAGTACTTTTCAATACTTGAAAGAGCTTTTAAGTATTTTTAAATAATTTTCAATACCTGTAAATACTTGGAATTCTTGAAAATACTTAAAAATACTTCTAAATACATGTATACAAAAATTCTTGTATTTAGTTTTAGCCTTGTTATCCTTTATAATTCCCCGAAACCCAGCTTCACCTTGCTTAAAATAATACATCTTAAAAAATTGGAATCTCTGTTAAATAGGTTCTTTCTGTAAGAAATCCATATACTCTTCTTACATTTCTAAATATTACCTATGTATGTCACCCTTTTATTTTACTTTTTATGGCCGTTAAAATCATTTATTTTACCATTTCTTATATTACTTATTTCTTCTCATGGTTCAACCTGTTTCATATTAATTTTGTGTGGCTTAGAAACCATTTCATTTGTCAATTTTAAATATTCCAATTTCCCCTTGTAGTTTTATATTATTTTAAGGTCTTAGAAACGATTTCTTTTGCCAGTTCTAAATATTCCCCATTACCGCTGCTTGATTCAACCTGTTTCATATTAATTTTTGTGTGCCTTAGAAACCATTTCTTTTGCCAATTAATCAACGCTTTTGGCCAACCCGCTTTTCCCCTATAAACGGACAAAGACCAATGAAGGGGCTATCAATCAGTGGATAGTTACCCCTTTATTCCATGGGACTCCACCATGAACTCTATATATACATTCAGAGGTGCAGATGGACTGTGAGCACTCCGCATGCGTCGCTGATTCGGAAAGCAGGTCCATGACTTGGCCTCTTGAGTGTTCTCAGGGCATGGATTTTAGGGTCTGCGACTGGAGACTGAAGACTGGAAGTTGGAGAACTCAGAATTCTAAGTCCAATTTGGGATTTTTGTAGGTGCGTGTCGCTGATTGTTTTGTCATTAGCATGACCGCCAAAAGTCTGCGGTGATCTTCGACTTTTCGACTTTTGATTCAACGTTCGTTGATTTATTCAGCATTTGTTCTTTTGTCCCAAAAACAACATGCGAGGTCACTGAACTGAACTCTTTCATTCCCAATTTCCATTCCGCATTTCTACTTTTCTCCACATTTTTATTTTTATTTTTTTTTTTTTGTATTATTTATGTATAATTTTGTTTATTCGTTTTTCTGTCCGTTGCCACTTGAAATTATGCCGCCATCGACCGCAATTATGGCCCAGAGTGGAATCTCTCTCTCCCGTCTTGAAAAAACAAAAAGAAATTCTAGATTCTGGCTAGAACTTTTTCGCATAAAAACCTAATGCCACGGCTGCGGATCGTACAGTTCGGCTCGGACTTTGCTTACAATTAGGAGTTATAATAATTTTTTGGCATTTGCAATTTCTGTTCAGTATATATTTTTTTGTTGTTGTTTGCTCTGAAAGATGACCAAACTGGGTGTTGTCTGTCTACTGGTGGCCAGCCTCTGTGTGGCCTTAACCTGTGCCGAGGTGCGTCCTCTGGGACTGCAGGGTCGCCAGCAGGTCCAAAAGGGATTGCAACAGCATCCTTACATCTTCCTGACCATACCCCAGGGTCGTGCCAATGCTGGCACTGTGGTCCAGGGTTTTGAGATTGTCGAGGAATTGGATGACGAGGATTTGGAACAGGATCAACATCACAATGTTGGCCAGAACGATGTTGATGATGAGGAAGATGATGATGCGGACCACGATGATGAGGAGGAGTTGGAGCATCAGCTGGGCCTGAACTTTGCTCGAAGTGGTCTTGGCCACAGGCGTCAGGAGCTGGCAGAGGAGGATGATGCCGAGCAGGACGATGACCAGGAGCAACAACAGCAGCCACAGCAACTCGTGCAAAAAAAGACCCAAATGATGGTGGCCCGGGATCAGGCCGGTGCCATTATGGTTCCCGATGGCATCATCGAAATCGAGGGTCAGAGCGTCCTCGATGAGAAGACCGGCAAGGCTGCTCTCCTCGTGCCCCGTGCCGCTCTCGATGCCATTCCTGATGGCGCCGTTGTGGCCTTGATGGAGCGCTCTGCCAGCGGTAATTCCGATTCCGATGAGGTCGAGGAGGAGCGCGCCAATCGTGTTGTGGTTCGACGTCGCAAGAACAATGGCCGCCGCAACATCCGGCGAAGGGGCACGAACCCACGTCGTCGTCGTCGTCGTCCCGTCCAGAGGCGTCGTCGTGGCGGCAACCGTCGACGCAACGTCCGTGTCATCCGTCCCAGCGGTGGCAACCGTCGCCGAGGTGGCAACCAGAGGCGCCGTGGCCAGGTTGTCTACCAGGGTTAGGAACCAGCGCAGGACCACTGACCATACTCTCCCTCTCTCTATAGTATTATAGTTAAGATCCCATCCACGAACCACATGACCACACGATGCAAACAAAATAAATAAAATGTGATATAAAACTAAGTTCGAACAGAGTTTTTTACTATCTAAAGATGTTGGAAGGGAAATATACGGGGAAGTTTTATTATATCTGGTTAGATATAGTATATGAAAATCTATGTTTCAACAAGTTCCATAGACCTCAATTGCTGATCATAGAACATAAGACTAACGCATTTAATTATAAGTTTTTTGTTGTCTTAGCATTAGGAAGAATAAAATAAATAAATAAATAAATAAAAAAGTAAAACAAATATTGCAGTAGTATCAGGAAGATCTTCTAAAACTTGAATGCCAATCGAACTTTTATAACAAGTGTAAAAACAAATCAAATTAAATTATTTTTTAAATCATTACTACCACTTCTACTACTATTACTACTACTAACTATGTTTATTTAACCAAAGCTTAAGAATACTTTTTTATTTGTTGAAAGGTTTAAACTACTTTAGAAGGTCATTTTCTAGAACTTTTGTTCTTCATATACAAGTTAGGAAAAAAATAAAATAATAAATCAATATTATATATAAAAATACTATTTAAATAAAATAATAAAACTGTATACTCAATTTATAGAATATTTCAAAGCACCAAAAATATTAAGCTAAACATAATTCAAACTGGCTTCTTCACAGGTGTATCATGTTTTGGCCAAAGAACTCGGTTACAAGCAATAAAGTAAGATGAATTATAAAGTTTATAAACTTTATAAGGTTATATATTAAATATAATTTATATATACTATATATAAACATACTTAATTTACACTTCCATATATCTATTGAAAGAAAAATGTGTAGATTATAACAAATATTGATTAATGTGAAAATAAGCTATATCTTTAAACAAAAACTTTTGATTTTGCAATAATCTTTCTTTCTTAGGTAACTGCCAACAAATAAATCATATTTTGTATAAAAAAAAATGTGTATATTCCTATCAATCGCTCAATAAACTTATAAATCAAATAATTTATTAGTTATTTATTAGTTTAATATGTAGAAAATATGTAAAGAAAAAGTAGTAAAAACTGTTTAAGTTTAGATTTAAATATAAGCTTAAAAGAAAGAAACCACAAGGGAAGCCTGTTTTTAATGGCTTTCATTTAAAATTTCTATAACTTTGAACATAAAATGAATTGGTAAACATTAATGAACTTAAAATATTCTTAATAGAACAAGATATTTTTGGAAATTAGAAAAATTATAAATAAATAATCATTAAAAAAGAATTTCTACTTCTTCAGTTGTGTTAATTAATAAATATAACCTTTCAAGAGTTTATTTTAATTTAAGGAAATAAACTTGGGACTGAAACCAGGTTTCACATTTTTCTGTATCTTTCCGAAAGACTTTATAAGTTTTTGCTTTCTTCAATTTATTTTAATACATTTAAATAGTTTATATTAGTTAATATGTTCTTTAATATGCCGACTTAAAAATAATCTAAATAGGATCTGGACTGAAGTAAAAATATAAATTAAATTATATCATATTTAACAGCAAACTGTGCATTAAGAACTTGATTGTTTAAACATTTGTTTAAATAAATGGGATATAAATTACGAACCTTACTGATTACTTATGTAATCAATGATTTTTTAATGAAAATAAGAATAATTAAAGAATAATAAGAAATCTGTAATGCCTTCCAAATCTCTCTCTTGGCTTGGTTTTTTTTGGGGACTAAGAAACCTTCTACCAGTCCAGTGACCTTGTCTGCCCCTTTAGGCCCAAAATTAACGCCAATCTGCAGTTTTTAATATCAGTTAATAATAGTTCTGGAGATTCTTGAGCTTTAGCTTGTAAGTCGAAGTTTGTAAAACTTGTAACTTGGACTAATTGGCAAACGAAAAGTGTGGAAACTAACACACAGAGGAACTCTTTTGGCTTAGAAATTCTGCTTTTTGGGCCAAAAAAGATTGCTGTTTTGGTGCTTTTCCTCCTTTGCCTGCTTGATGACTTGACGTCAATCAATCATCGGCTACTCACCGAGCGAAAGAAGAATGCTATTTCTATTTTTTTTTTTGGCAAATGAGATTTGTGAGCGAGGGAAATTAGCATAAAATTCGTACGCCTCTGACCCACGACCCGGTTCACTTTGACCCCGGGCGAACTTCTTTTTACCGACTAGGTAGAAGGGATCCAGGGGGAGATCCGGATGACTGACAGCCATCGATCAGCTGGAATGGAAGGGGCTATATAATCCCAGTACAAACCATCAGTTGTCAGTCAGTTTTGAGTGCCAGCTCAGTGGCAAACAAAGTGAGGAACCCATCAAAACCCAAAGGATAAATTAGCCAGGAATTGGGAATTCTTCTTATTGAAAACTCCTTGAGATTCCTTTCTGCAGAATGAATTGCCTTCTACTACAGCTAAGCCTGGCCTTGGCGCTCTGCGTCCTCATCGCCCCCTCCGGCAGTCTGGGTGAGTCCTGGGCCATAGTAAACCCAAAAAAAAAAAATCATTACCCAATCTAATATATAATAATTATGATTTTAGCCAATCGTCGCACCATCTATCGTGTGGGACATCGCGACTCTGATCCGCAGGCCGAGGCCCGGTTCACCACGGCAATTGCAAATAAGCTGACGGCACTGAAGACTAGCAGCACCACAACAACCGTTGCCGCCGCCACCGCCACCACCCCCACGACGGACACTACCACCTCGTCCCCGACGGCCCCAACCACAACCGCCTCCACCGCCACCACCACCCCAACCACCACGTCCCCAACCACCACCACTAGGCGCTCCTTCGGCCTTAGCCCCGCGGTGGAGGAGGAGGAGGTGGAGGATGTAGATGATCTAGATGATGACCTTGCCCGTTCCTATGCCGGGGAAGATGACGTCGACGACGATGATGATGACGATGATGAGGATGGTGCCGCTCTGGCGGGTAACGGTGGTGCCGATGATGAGGATGATGTCGATGATTATTATATGCTAGCCTCCGCAGCTCAACCACAGCAGCAGCAGCAGCATGTGGCATCCGCTTCCGGTGGTGCCGTGGTGCGACCCACAGAGATGCAGTGGCGTCAATTCCAGGCCGCTCAGCGCAATCGTCGTCGCATTCAGCGGCTGCAGCGGGAGCATAATCAACGCATTCGCGGCTTATTGCGCCGCCAGCGTCAGCAGCAGCGGCGCCAGCAGCAGCGCTTGCGTAGGCAGAGGCAGCAGCACCGTCGCCGGAACAATCAACGTCAGCGTCGCAACCGGAACCGTTCGCAGGCTCAGCGTCAGCGTCGTCGGCAGAGCAATGCCGCCCGTCGTCGTCGTCGCGAGCAGCAGCGTCGCCGTCGGCAGCAGCAGCAGCAGCGTCGCCGTTTCATGCGTATACTGCGCCGTCGTCGTGGACGTCGTGTCTAGATCTGAGATGCTGATGATGCACCCGTAGACGAGACTTGATCACCGAAATAAATTGAACTTTGCATATGAAATGGTTTTTTTTTTTTCTTTCTTAAATTATTGATCCTTGCTGCAGGATATTAGGAGGGAGAAAAGGTTCAAGTTTAGTCAAGAGATGGAGTTCATAGAATGATGGATAAAGGCTAAAGATCATGAAAGGACCCCATCATATACAGAAAGTCCTTGTTTCAAAAAGTACTACTATATTAAAGGGATTTTGTGTTTATTGAAAGTGTTTATAGGGTTAAGAAAAGGGTATTGGGTATACCTACCAAAAGTCAAGTCTGCTATCCAAAAACTATCTTAGCCCAAAGTTCAGCAGGAAATATCTAGCCAAGACATTAACTGATCACTGGATCTGATCCTAGACATGCTCTTATTCATTTACAGGCTTTACTTATGGGGGAAATAGTAATAAAAATGAATTGTAAGAATAATATTTTTGCACTAAGAGAACACTCTGCTCCCAAGAAGCTTTCTTTAAGTAAAGTTGATCCTTGGGCATTCCTCCCTTTGAATTTAAGGCTTTCCCTATAGGGAATATAGTTATAAAGTAAATCTGTAAGAATAATATTAAGTTGTAATTAAGTATTTCCTTACTAAGAGATCTCTCACATCTCCCTGGCAACGCCCGTGGCTCTCTTCTCGCAAAATTCTTAACCAAGGGGTCACCGCCTCATTGGTTCATTGACATCGCACCTCCACTTTCGCCCTTTGAAAGAAGCCCAAAGAAGAGACACACAGATTCTAACTGAGAATCATGGCCAAATATGAATATGCAAATGTCGGCAATTCGCGAAGAGATATGCAAATGATGAGCGATCGAAGCGATCGGTCGGAATGGAGCTCGTTGGGGTTACGGGTCAGCCGGTGATTATTTATGGCATTATGCAAAACGTTTACAACGAAACAAGCAAATGGCTACCTTTCTTTATAGGCCTAAAAGAACGTATTTCTTGCCCTTCATCTCGCTCCATCTCTTTTGCACCATTAGGCCTAAAGTGTCTCTGACTCTGTCCCACCAAAGGGATTGTTGTAACCTCTGAGGGCCAGGGCCATGTAAGTGGTTACATATAAATATGCCGGGTCTCGACCCTAGAAGTCAGTCACAGGCAGCCCAGCCATCCAAGAGATTACAACTCATAGACACACACAGCCCTTAGAGTTCAGGATAAGTCCAAATTAAAGATGCATCTGATGAAGGGACTATTGATTGTTATGTGCCTGGCGGCCTTTGCCAGCGGTAGGTGTAGCCTCAACAAAAAAAAAATTCTATAAAACAAGAACAAGAAAAAGAAAAATCAAGCTAAACCGTGTCACCTAACTCAATTGCAGCCAAACCCCAGCAGAAGTTCTTGGGTCGCCAGAGTGATGAGCCCGCTGCCCAGGGACGCCTGAGTGCCTCCCAGCTTACGGACATCCTTAACAGCCTCAAGGGCAACACCGCCTCTACCACAGTAGCCCCCACCACGACCACCCTTCCCTCAACAACAACCGTCACGACCAGTCCAACGGGTCCCACCAGCTCGACGGGAACTAGCACCACCACTCCTACCACAACCAGTCCTACCACATCCCCAGGTTCTCGCCAGGCCAACAATGATGTGGAGGACGATGATGATGATGATCAGGATCAGGATGTTGAGGAGCAACATTTCCAGCTGGAGAATGACGATGACATGGATCACGGGGAGCAGCATCAGGTGGCCAGGTCCCAGGCCAGTCGTCGTCGCCAGTTGAGCGCCCGCCGTCAGCGACAGAGGATGCAGCAGCGTTATCGTCGCCGCCAGCAGAACCAGCGCCGTCGCCGGCAGCAGCAGCAGCAGAAGCGTCGTCAGCAGCAGAAGCGCCGCCAGCAGCAGCGTCGTCGCCGTCAGCAGCAGCAGAAGCGCCGCCAGCGCCGGAACCGCCGCCAGAATATGCGTCTCGTCAACCGCTTCCGCCAGAGCACGCCCAACAGGAACCGCATCATCCGTGTCCAGGCTTAGGTCCCAATACCACCTTCCCTCCCATGCACCATGCAACCGAAGTGACCAGTGAATAAAGAGCAATTGATTGAATAATTATAAGAGTGTCTTTTTTTTTTAAATTAGAAATTTAATTAGCAAGTGCTGCGGCACTTGCAGGGTGTTCTATGAACGGGGGAACCCCCTTAATGTCCCTAACCTCAGGCAGTAAAATCTTTATTTATGGCTTAAAATCCCTTTGGGATTACTGATAAAGCTCCTAATGTTAACATTTAATCAAGGCTCGTCAAATATCTATACTTATTCTATGAGAACTTGAGGATCTATTCAGTAGTTTATTAATAATATAAACATATAACCCAAGTTCATAAAAAGGTTTCTCTTACAAGAACAGCACTTGGGGATCTCTTCAGTAGTTTATTATTAATATAACTCCCAATTTTATCATATAACCAAAGCTCTTGAAAAGATTTTACTTAAAAGAAGAGAACTTGAGGAACTAATTTTATCATATAACCCAAGTTCTTGAAAAGATTCCAGTTACAAGAAGTGAACTTGAGGATCTTTTTAGTATTTTATTACTTATAAAGCTCATAATTTTAACATATAAAACAAGTTCATAAAAAGGATTCTCTTACAAGAAGAGAACTTGGAGATCTCTTTAGAAGTTTATTATTAATATAACTCCCAATTTTATCATATAATCAAAGCTCTTTAAAAGATTTTACTTAAAAGAAGAGAACTTGAGGATCACTTCAGTGGTTAATTATTAATATAACTCCCAATATTGACATGTAAACCATGTTCTAGAAAAGGTTTTACTTACAACTTGAGTATCTTTTCAGGAGCTTGTTACTTAAATAGATCCTAATTTTATCATATAACCAAAGTTCTAACAAGATAAAAACTTGAGGATCTCTTGAGTAGTTTCTAATTAATGCAACTCCTAGTTTTATTATATAACTCAAGTTCTTGAAAAGGTCCTACTTGTAAGATAAAAACTTAAACATCTGTTTAGATAATTTCTCTCTTTCAGCAAATAACTTTCTTAGATGATCATTATTTGCAGGAATTCAAGCAAAGTTCGGAGTAATTAAAGTTCAAATTTAATTCAATTGAATAAATTGTTATAAATATATATTCAAGAGCTCTCAAGCCGAGTCATTTCCCAATTGAACTACTTAATTTTGTAAGGGGAGTTCCCTTTAAATCAAATGAAAACAATCACACATAAAAGAGTTGATTCATTCAGCTCAAAGGATTAAATTGAAAGGAGATCAATAAACTATATGTATTTTAAAATATCTAAACTAGGTAAATCGTTTTAAGTCTTTTTATAAGAAAGTAATTTTTATTTTAAAATCTCTTGTGTCTTAACTCTTATCTATTTAAGATAAGACCTTCAGTTTACAGTGATAGTTTAAGTTTAAGAGCAAAAGCCGCCGCATATTTATACAAGTTAAAATAATCAAAATAATAATTTTCATAAATATAAAAATGTTAGTTCTAGGTAGGTTATATAAGAGATAATTAAGGGATTTCATTCCCCTCAAAATATAAAAGATTAAGATGGCAGACTGAACCTTGGAACCTTATTTAGTTCTAATTGAAATATAAAATGTTTTAATATATATTACAAATGAATATAGAAATGAAAGTAGAACTTAAATCAACTTTGTTTGCTTCTTAAAATGACTTCAATAACGATTGAATTACATGTTTAAGAAGCCAGATATAAATATATTTGTGCTTAGCTGGACTCCTTTGATCCTTCCGACAATTGCAATTACAAATAAACATTTGAGCCATGACAATTAATTTAAATGGTGTAGTCTTTGGCCATAAGATATTGTGACTAGCATAGTCTATTACTATTGCGAATTTCGTTTAGAAAATGTCGTGTGGGTCAAACTAGTTCAACGATCGGCGGAGCGGTCACCCAAAAATTTATGCAAAATCTTTTTTGGCAAATTTGCAAATTTGCAAAGAAAAAAATAAAAAGAATTGATAATGAGAACTATGGATTGGCGAATTCTGTGCCGCTTTTGCTTTGATTGTTGGTGGCATTCGTAACTGGAGCGTCGGGTATATAACCCCTGATGGCCGATGGCAATATCACAGTTCACCGGCGACCTTCCCTAAGGCACAGGCACAGCAGCTCCTCCAAAACAGCAGCAGCAGCAGCAGCAGCAATCCAGCCAAGTTTTTGTGTTTTTGCCCAAAAAGTTTTTCTGGAAAATCCATAATGAAGTTCATCTACGGCGCTTTACTAGTGCTGGGCACAGCGATTTTTGCCCAAGCGGGTGGTAAGTTTTAACAACATTATCTCCTCCTGATGGTTATAGCCACAGGAATATCCCAATTTCCAATGACTTATATAAATCATCAAATAATTTTAGTGGCTCGCTCGAATGATGATTTCGCCGAGGATCCCATTAAAACCAAACTCCAACCATTTAGGCAGCCCGTACAGATCGAGGCACGCAGCCTGCAGGCCTTGATGGCAATGAAGCAGCCGCCCGCCTGCCCGCCGACAACCACGGCACCAGCTCCAACGACGGGAACATCCACAACCACAACTACACCCACCACACCCACAACATCGACATCGACGGGAACAACATCAACACCAACAACAACTGCTCGATTTTTAGACAACAACAACAACGACGTTGACGACGATGACGAGTACGACAATGAGATGGGAGAGGAAAAGTACCTTCAGGTACAGGACAACGAGGACGATGACCAGGAGGACGATGAGGAGGACGAAGAGACCAATGGCCTGGATCGGGAGGTGGGAGCCAAGCGGGCCTCATATTCAGCGGGACTACGCCGTCGTCCCAGTAAGGCCAGCAACAGCGGTGAATTAAGCGCCGCTGACCTTAAGCAGGAGCTTGAGATTCGCCGCCAAAAGGACTTGAACAATCAGCTGCGTAAGCAGCTCGATGACGCCCGTGAGTCTGCCAGGCGCAATCGCAAGCGTGCCCAGCAGAACCGTCGCCGCTTGCGCCGTCGCAACCAGCAGAGGCGTCGCCGTCTCATCAACCGTTCACGCAGGACTCGTGCCCGCCAGAGCCGTCGTCATCGCAACGCCCGCCGTCGCATGCGTCGCAACAATGCCATGACTCGTCTGGCAATGCGTCGTCGTCGTCGTCGTCGCAATTAAGTACCCATGACCTCTGACCCCAAGCATCAGCTCGAGCTATTGATTTGATCTGTACTCGAATAAAGACAATCCAATAAAGTGAATAACCGAAAACAAAAAAAAAAAACTGCCCAACATTTCCTTGTCCTTTAATTCCCAAAGCCCATAGAACCAAGAACACATAATATCAAGACAAGTAACACCTTACGAAGCTTCTCAGTCAAATTTTATAGAATTCTTTTCAATTCTCTCTTGTAGGCATACAACATTCCCTCAAATTCTCTAGAATTCTCTTCACTTCTCTCTCTTCTATAATTTTTACAGTTTTTATCATATTTTGATCTAATTTGATTTAAATCTATCTTTTATTATTTTAGAATTATGTTTTTAGTTTTATGATAATCGGAATGATATATAATAAAACTGTCAGAGTTGTTAAATATAGAGGATCAGTAAGTAACTCTGAACAGCAAGTATCTATGACTAGTAAGTATCTATAACCAATAAGTAACTATGATCAGTAAATATCTATGACGAGAAAGTATCAATGAACATTTAGTAACTGTGATCAGTAATAGTAATATGATCAGTAGGAATCAATGAACATGAAGTAACTATGATCAGTAAATAACTATGATAATTTAATAACTATGACAAGTAAGTAACGATGATCAGTAAATATCTATGAGCAGTAAGTAACTTTGAACAGTAAATATCTTTGACGAGTAATTAACTATGATCAGAAGGTATCTATGAATATTAAGTAACTATGATCAGTTAATAAATATGAAGAGTGAGTAACTCTGAACAATAAGTATTTTGTATTAGTAAGTATGTATGATCAGTTACTAACTTTGAACACCAAAAAAGAATGACTTGCAACTTTTGTAACACTATACATATCTGAGACGTGGCCGGCAGCAGTCACTTCGTTCCGGGGATGTTAGAACAAGTTGGGAATCATATGCACAGATGTGCGAGATTTGAGAGCAAGCTATTTGAATGAAACTATGGAGTTATTCTGCCATATAATTTTACTTGTATATAAGTCGGAGCATGGCTGATCGGTGGACTATATATATATAAATACATATATATGTATGTATATAGCTGCCAATGGGTAGAATCGGAAAATTTTTAGAAAATAAATTATAACAACATTTTTTCATTTTAATTGGAGACAAAACTGTAGAATCTCCGTTTCAATTTTATATATGTATAAATAATATATATTATATCATATAGCTGTCATTGAAACGTTCTGTAAATTTAGAAAAAACTTAAAACTGTAATAAAAAATTGTAAATAAAATATATTTAAATAAATCATATTACTTTTTTTTTCTATTATTATAAATATATTTTTATAATCTTAAGGGTTTTTCAACTATGATATAAAGTTATTTTATGTTATTGAAAATCTTTTAAAACCAAATTTTTTATAATATGCGAAAATGTTTAATATAACTCCTTTAAGTTTTAATTTTCATTTGATCAAAATGATCAAATTGCAAATTGGTTTCCCGAATATAGCTTCCATTATTTCTACTTGAATTTAATTTAAAAATAAACAACTTTGATTTTTGAAATATTGAGGCAGGAAAGCGACCCCATAAAGTATACTATATCCATTTTCTATTAAAGTTCCGAATAAAAAGATCAAAATTAGTCTTTCTTTCCTCTGAATTTTGATTAAATGTTATTTTTATTCTTGTTGAATATTGCTTTTGGTTTTTATCTTTTATTATTTGTGCATAAAATTTCCAATTTTTCATTTAACAATTTTTCTATTTGGTTTTAGTTTCATTTTCTACAATTTATATATGTACATAAATTATTTCCTGAGAAGAAATCCAAGAACAAGTTGAAGCCACTTTCATAGGCAACTCGCCTTTGACCCCGACACTTGGTTTGCAATTAGAAATCAATTTTAGAGCCAGGTTTTCACTTTTTTTCTCTCTCTATCTTTTGCGTTTGTTAGCCAGGGTAGGTCCCCTCATCGGCACACTTAGAAAGCAGCAATAGAAAGAAAATACAAAAAATAAGCAACTGCGACCAGAAACTAGAAGGCCCAAAGATCAAATACATGAAACCCCAAAACCCAAAATCCAGAGATAGAAACCCAAAGGCGTTCCGCTTGGCGATGATCGGCATAACGAGGCTTTGGTCGGTTGACGGACAACGATGACGGCGAAGAATAATATAATATGATATGCGAATATAGCTGGCAGCGATGATCGGTGATCAATTGAAGAATGTCGATTGTGTACATAGCATTACCGTTTGCTGGGCACTTGGCAATTGCCATTCATTTGCATTTCACTTGGTCGATCAGTCGGCCTATAAAAGCCCTGTCGCTGCCCCGATAATGTATCAGAGCCTGATTGTCCAGCCATCGGCGAGCAGCAAAGTAGCCAAAGCAGCGTGATTTTGGTCCACCCCACGAAAAGTTCTCCACTGCGAGTAGTTTCCAAGTTGAATCAAAAGTCAAAAGCGAAAGAAATATGAAGCTGTTTGTATTTCTTGTATTATTATCCTGTTGCCTGGCAACAATCCATGCCGCACCGGAGAAGAAACAGCCACGTTCCCGTAATGTCGATAATGTTGGCCAGGAGCAGGATGCCAAATTGGGTATGCCGATGGCATCCGGATCAGTGGCATCATCAGCTGGAGCTGGAGCTGCAGCTCAGGTCACCAAGGATCCATCGAGCGGAAGATTGTTCCTAAAGAAATTCCTTACATTCAAGAATCTGTTTAGCAGCAACAATCAACCGGTGATTCCGATCATCATTACGGGAGCGGGAACGGGCACTACCACAGGAACGGCCACTTCCCCCACCGTGACGGTGACCTCGACGGGTACGATACCTTCGGCCACGGGCACCATTACCACATCACCAACATCGCCAACATCACCAACAACAACAACAGCCGGAAGATTCACCGTACGCAAGAGTTATGGCGATGAGGAGGCAGGTAACCAGGAGCAGGACCAGGAATTAGAGCAGAATCTGAATCAGGATGAGGACGATGAGCAACAGCAACAGGTACAGCAACCGGCTCAGGCCTATCCCGCCGATCTGATGGACGAACAGGCCCTGCAGGCCGCATTGGCAGCCGGTGCCCAAGAATATGAGGTTGTCACCCAACCGGAAATCCAGGGCACTGGCCAGAGCAAGGCCACCCAGAGCAGTCACATTAATCTGCGACGCAAGGGTGCTCGTCGCGGTCAAGTGATTAGCGTTCGCATACCGCCCAGGTATCGTCGTTATTTCAAAAATGGCCAAAAGGTGATGCTCAACACTGGCAATCGGCCAGTGAACAAGCGCCGTGTTGTCCGCAAAAGGATTCCCAACAAGAGGATCAATAACAAGGGCAACATGAATCGTCGTCGTGTCAATGGCAAGAAGAATCGCAAGAATCGCAACAAGAATCGTCGTCGCATCACCGCTGTCTAAGACAATGGCAGAGAGTTGAATTCCAGAAGAAAATCCAACAGCAGCAGCAGCAACATATATATTTTTTTTTTCCCCCTAATTTATTGTAGCTTAAATTGAAACATACATCCTGTCACACTTCCTGGGGCAAGACATATAATAAATGAAGTCTTTTCAAAAGTAATAACAATTTGAATTTGCATGATTTTTGTGGGCAGAGAGCAGAGGGTTTTCCAGGCTTTCTAGAAGAATTCCAACTATTTTTTCTTGGCTTTTTTGGTCTTCAAACACATTTCAAATGAATACATTTCATTAAATTAATTAAACTTTAAAAAGATACTAAAGATACTCTTGCAAAGGTTTTTCCAAAGTTTGTATTTAAAAAAGAATTACGAATCACATGAAGAAGGATCGGGTTTTAAACCTTTTCAAACAAGTTTCAAGTTCCTTAACTCCCTTTTATTTGCTTAACAAATCCAGTTTATATAGATTAAGTTTCATTTAAAAGCAAAATATATTCACGATCATTGATCCCCAATACATTTATTTTCTATACTACTTTTCTATTCTTCTTTGCTCTTTTATTAACTTTATTTTTTAATGGGCATAGAACCCCTTATTGGAAACAATTGTACGCAAAGTGCGTACTTGACACACATTCCAGATCTTCATCAGAGATCAACCGAGTTCAGATCGTGACGAATGATGGGGCATAATTTTTTGTTTTTTCTTGGGGTATTTAAGCCAGCGTTTCGCCGGAGGCAGTAGACAAAACCATGAAGGGTCTACGCTGGGTAATACTGCTGATCGTATCCACAATTTGGTTACATTCAATACCGAAAATCTTGGCCAAAAGCTGCCCCGGCTCTGGGCTGCAATTGCGATCCACTGAACCGCAAATCGATCTCAATAAACTAAGTCCGGGGCAGCTAAAGAAACTGGCCCAGCAGTTGGCCAATTTGCAAAGCCAGGATGACAAGGATGAAGAAGTAGCTGAGGATGAGGAACAGGATGAGGAACCGGAGCTTGAGGACTCTGCAGATGATCACAGGGGCAGCAGTCGTCCCTGGAACAGAATTCAACGCATTATTCGCCGGCAATTGGTAAAGATACCCAAGAGATATCTACGTAAAATACTGCGTCAATTTGGATTAGCCAGAAGTTTGGATGGTGTCGAGTTACAGGAATACTATCTAATACCTCTAGAGTAAACTAAAGCCCATGAAAATAATAAAGAGTTGAGTAAATCAAAAGAAAATTATAGAGTTTATGTTATTCCGCATACTTTTGGGCTGTCACTACCATCTCCATCTATACCGATCGAATTATAGAGCTTTGTTCCATCTCTTATCTGGAAGCTTTTTCCCCAAAACAGCTGTTTTCCGGAGCGATAACTTCCATGAGACCACACACAACCATCACAACCTCACTTGAGCAGCAGCAGGAAAACTTGGAATAGCAAAACATAATGTCAACGGGATTACTGGCAGGAAAAGTGGCCTTGGTGACAGGTGGGTGATGTTACACAGTTACTGATTTATACAAATACTTATTCCCCTTCCTCTGTGGCAGGTGCTGGCTCTGGCATTGGACGTGCCACCTGCCGTCTCTTGGCTCGCGATGGTGCCAAAGTGATTGCCGCAGATCGCAACCTTCAGGCAGCTCAGCAAACTGCCCAGGAATTGGGCTCCGATCGCTCTGCCGCCCTGGAAGTGGACGTTTCCTCATCGAAGAGTGTCCAAAGTGCTGTGACCGAGGCATTGAAAGCCTTTCAGGTGGCACCCAGCATTGTGGTTAATTCTGCTGGAATCACCCGTGATGGTTACCTCCTAAAGATGCCCGAAAAGGACTACGACGATGTGTATTCGGTGAATCTAAAGGGTACCTTCTTGGTTACCCAAGCCTTTGCCAAGGCCATGATCGAGGGCAAGTTGAGCGGCGGCAGCATTGTGAATCTATCCAGCATTGTGGCCAAAATGAACAACATGGGACAGGCTAACTATGCGGCCACCAAGGCCGGTGTCATCTCCTTCACCGAGGTGGCCTCCAAGGAATTTGGTAAATTTGGGATTCGTGTGAACTGCATCCTTCCCGGTTATATAGACACACCCATGGTGGCTGTGGTACCGGAGGCCATCAAGCAACAGGTGGTTCAACGTTGCCCACTGGGACGACTGGGTCAGCCGGAGGAAATAGCCGAAGTGATTGCCTTCCTGGCCTCCCCAAAGTCATCGTATGTGAATGGAGCTGCCATTGAGGTCACCGGTGGACTTAAGTAGATGTCGTACCTTTGTCCAGTTGGAGCCAGAAAATTGCATTTACTTGTTGTCAAGTTAATAAGCTCAGTGGATTTTTTTTTCTTGTTGTTTCTAATTAATAAATGTATATCGTGCAACCCTAAGTGGATGTCTGTCGATCTGTCTCTATTTATAATCTTGGAGCAAACAGCTGTTAATTATACTTAATAATCATCACTTAATTGTGGTGTGTGGAAATATATATAGTCTCAAAGCCAACACCTGTTAATTATTCACGCTAATCGGCATACTTATCGCCTTTTGTAGCTGTTATCAGCGATCATGCTCAGCGCCATCTACAGGCGATCGAGTGAGTTAAGCGAAGAGAGCTTTGGGATCTATCGATAGTTATCGCTTTGATAACTTAAGGGGAATTTTCGATAAGTGCTGTAAACGATTATATATAAATTATAATTATAAACAGAGAGAGATATTACAAAATAAAAAAGTATTATTTGGAAATAAATATGATCTTGAGATGTTATGTCAGACGTCCTAAAAGTATGCCGCAAATAAAATTATCTTAAAGATACAAAATACCAAAAGTATGCCTTAAGATTATCAAGAACTTTTTTTAACTCTAAATTCTCAAAATAAACTTAATATTTATTCCTCAAAATAAGTGTCTTTCAGATACAAAACACCAAAAATATGCCATAAGATTATTAAGAACTTTTTAAATTCAAAATTCTCAAATAAATCTCACAAACTATTCTTACAAACAAATATCTTTCAGATACAAAAACCCAAAAGTATGCCCTAAGATTACCAAGAACTTTTAACATTTCTAAATTTTCAAACAAATCTAAAAATCTATTCCCAAAAATAAGTGAAAGATAAAAAAAAATCCATTCTTAAAAATAAGTATCTTTTAGATACAAAAACACCAAAAGTTGAAATAAGATACCCTAAGATTATCGACAATTTTTATAAATTATTAATTCTCAAATAAATATAAAAATTTATTTGTATAATTAAGTAAGAAACAAATATAAATCTGTTACTTTATAGTTTATAATCTTTCATTCTTTTAATATACCTACTAAAAAATAATGACAAAATACCCTTGAGTTTTATATCCACGCAACTTTTGCATATTTTCTATTTCATAGCAAATTGGCTAGAAAGACTTTCCCTTTTCCAATTGGCCACTATCCTCTCCTCTAACCCCCCCTAACCCCCTTATCATGCCACCGCTTTCAGCCATTTTCAATGGACCGCAAAAGGAGCATCGAAGTGGGAAATGGAATGCGTGACACGGCTTGTTGTGGTCAAAGGAGGTGGAGAGGGGGTGCAGGACCCACCGAAATGTACAATATTAATATATTTCACAATTCCCCAGCTGCTAATTAACTCAGTCGCACACACCACACACACACACGAGGAGAGAGATATATGCATGTCAACCGAAACACATATGTTTTGTGTGGAACGGGGAAAAGCGGTGAGTGAAAATGGGGTGGCTTTTCCGACTCTCTGCGGTCGTGCGCGCAATTTAAATAATGAAGACATTTTATTAATTCAAGAAATTCAACTTGCCGCGCACACAAAAGCAAACAAGCTGGCACACATTGGCCAGCAATTACAATGGAGACCCGGGCATTAGGCAACCTCCCAAACTCACAACCTCCCGAACCTTACAACCCCGTCCGAACTTTCCACATAGAACTTGCCAGGCATTTTTGGGGTTTATTGGGCTAGTCCACCCTTAAAGACCCTCCCCCACCAGCTGCTGGCTGGTGCGCTTTTTCCCCGCCCACCCACATTTCCTCGCTTCCCATTTCCCATTTCCCGAACCCACTGGTTTTTAGTGCATAGTGAAAAACAAAACATTTGCTAATCATATGAAGCGACCCTCGGCTTGTACATTGAGAGAAAAGCAGAAGAGGTTAGAACACGAGTATTTAAATTATTATATATGTTTATAATTTGTGAGAACTTTTTTAAGGTTTATTATTTTATGTATTTATATTTTTTAAGGTTAATTCATTTGTTACTAGACTTTTAATTCTCAACTGCTCGTTCAGGGAATCTTTATTATTAGTATTTCATTTATATATATATTTATATATATGTATATATCTTAATATTTTTATATAAATATATTAATTATTTATATTATATATACTGCTTCAGGTATTTTTATCTCCAACCTGTATTTATAATTTTCAATAGTGAATTCTGTGAATATTTATATGTTTAATTATTAAGCTACAGGTCTTGTTTATTATACTAAAAATTGTTACTGGTTTAGGTATCTTTTAGTCAAAATTGTATTTTTTTTTTAATTTAGTATTTTTAATTTTAAATTCTGTAAATTTGTATATTGTTATTATTTTTATTATTATGAATATTTTATTATTACTGATTTTATTATTTCTTTTTATTTATGTACTAATAAATTAACATGTTCTTATAATTCTCAACTACCCCTTTGAAAAGTATATAGAAAAGAGTGCCTAACTTTATTATTGCAAAATATATATTTAGGTACTTAATAGCATATTAAAGTTTGTCAAATATTTAATAATTTCTAATCAATAATAATTATAAAATAAATTTAAAAACCAAAAAATGTGTAACTCTGTTCAAGCCAATTTATGATTTTCCCACATTAATTTTAGAACACTTTTCTTTAAGTTATGGCAATAATTTTCTCTCAGTGCTTCAAGTCCACCTTTCCCTGTCGCTCCTTGTAGCAATTAACAACGCACTGCGACACAAGCGGCGACGACAAGCCAACACTTGAGCCATAAACCAGCCCAACACGACCCCCGGAACGACCCCTAAAAAAGCCGAACAACACACCGAGAATCCGAATCCAAGAGCTACCCTCCTTCCCCCGGAAAATACCGAAAACTCATGGACAACCCGGAAAACCCAGCACCCCCGAAAGCGACCAGCGCTTTGGCACTTGCCATATCTCATGTTAATGAAATCGTAACTCTTCGTGCGCCTCGTGTCCGTTTTTTGTGCCATCTTCCTTCCCCTTAAATAAAGGATAAGCCAAGAGGGGACTCCGACGTGGAGCCCACAAAAGGGAGTCCTGGGATCTCGAAAGGATGTTGGATCACATAGCCTGGTGATTAACGCGCAAGGGAAAAACTTCGCACGACTTCACGGACAATGGAAATGTGAATTCCTTTGGCAAAAGGGGATTCCCCCACCGTCCAGGACATTTTCAGGACACATCATATGAGAAACAAAAGGTGCCACAAAGCTTGGCCAGTTGTCGGCAGTTATCATTGGTCTCTGAAGAATATTTCTTTTTGGAGTCACAACTATGTATTAAGTGGTTTCTACGGAATTTAAAAATATTTTAATTAGAAAATATTTCATAATAAAAACAAGAAAATAAGAAAGGAAGTCAAGGTTATGACATTCGTCAGGATATTAGTCTTGACGAAAGCTAAGAATTAATTAATTATTGGGAACCTGAAACCTGGTTCTTCTGTGCTAGTTTAATTTCGATAAATTTTTTAAGATATTGAAAAGGAATAATAAAGAAGTTTGTTGATTAAAGAGAAGGTCTAAGGAATTGTGAAATAATATATTTATGCCCTTAAGGGTATTATGATTTGAGTGAGTAGCTTATAACCCTATACGACCCTATAAACCATATATATTCTTGATCAGCATTAAAAGCTGAGTCAATCTAGCTATGTCCGACAAAAATTAAATTTTTTTTTTAATTTTTCAATTTTTTTTAAGGGGTTGCATCGTTAAAATTGTAAAAAATTGACAAAAAAAAATAATTTTTTTTTACATTTCAAATTGAGTTTGCAGATTTATTAACCTAATAAAAACTAGCCTAACACTGCTTTCCGAATTAAAATTAATGCTTTTTAGGCTTAGCTATGACTATTATTTAACTTGATTTGATAAAAAAAATTGTCATATAAAAATATCGATAAATATCGATTATTTTGCGAATATTTTAGCTCAATTACGAAAGATTTCCTATTCTATCCTAAAATTTATAAAATATACAAGGATTTATAAACTTAAACTTCTGGAAGTTAGTTTCCCTTTTTGTTTTATTTAAAATATACAATTCCTTTGTAACGAAAATAGTAATAATTTCTTCTCAAGTATTTTATACTTTTTTTTTAAAAATAAATATTATAATAATTATTTACTTACTAATTCTTTTGTAGTAATTAGCATAGTTTCAAATGAAGTTTTCTGGCCTTTACTTTCATCGTTTTTAATGAACATAAAAAAAAGAGTGCTAATTAACACACCGTCGACCGCAATTGCAACTTTTTTCCTCTGGCCAAGTGCACACACACACACACACACACACGTGTGTGTATGTTTCAATCCACCCACTCAAATAAATACACCCACCCACCCCCCGCTGCACCTAGAAGCATGGACCTACCCCCTGAGGGACACGTGTGACAGCGAGGGTCGTTCGGTGACAAAGGGCAACTAATTTAGTTTAATGGGCGTCGTGCGCGACTTTGTTGCCCACAGCCGCAGAATTTCTTGCGGCCAACACTTGCCTCAGGGCATGAGGAGGGGGAGGGGGAGGGGGAGGAGGAGGAGGATGGGGAGGGGGCATCGAGGGAGGTTGAGAGAGAGAGGGGGTGGTACTTCCATGAATGGTGACTCTGGGTATACGCACTCTCATTAAGCATTTTTAGTCGAGCTTAGCGAGCCGTTTGTTTGCACTGTCAACTCTGCAGCTTAGCTCAAGTGCAGTGAGAGAAAATAATTTGGAGAAATTTATGAATTAAAAAAAATATATATATATCACTTTTAAGCACTTAAAACAAGATGTACAACGCCATGCTATTAATATATATTTCATATATATTAAAAATACCCTCCATTATATTGTAAATTCTGTGAAAATTCAATATATTTCATATATATTAAATATACCCTCCATTATATTGTAAATTCTGTGAAATTTTGAGAAATTTATGAATTAAAAAAAATGTATATCACTTTTAAGCACTTAAAACAAGATGTATAATGCCATGCTATTAATATATATTTCATATATATTAAATATACCCTCCATTATATTGTAATTTTGTGAAATTTGTAGGTATAAGAAATTAATTTATCCCTTTTAAGCACTTAAAATAAGATGCATAACGCCATATTATTACTAAACCCTTATAATTATATTTCAGTTTCAGTCAGAAGCTTAAAAATAGGTGAAGGAGTCATTTCCGACCCCATAAATCATATATATTCTTGATCAGCATTGAAAGCCGAGTCGATCTAGACATGCCTGGCAAGAATTTATTTTTTTTCAAAATTTTGACAAATTTTTAAGGTGATCCCTCCTTAAAATTGTCGAAAAATATGCACAAAAAAAAATAAATTTTTTTAAGTTTCAAAGTCAGTATACAGATTTTTTAACCTAATAAAAAATTGCTTAGGACAGCTTTCCGAATTGAATTTAGTGCATTTTTGACCAAGTTATGATGGTTTTTTTTATGATGGAAGGGTATCCAAACTTTGGTTTCACAAAGTTAGCTTTCTACTATTTTTTAAAACAAATTCTGCTTGGTCTAGAGTTGCATAGGGTTTCAAGGATTTATATAAAGATTATATAATTTCATGGAAATAGAAAATCATCAAATAGTATTAAATTTAAATAATTGCTACCAATTACTAACATTATTTCTTAAAATTCCCAAGTCCTTTTTTGGTCAATTTCTTACGTAAAAATACCTTTTTGCAAAGAAACTTTAAAGGACTTTTAATACTTACGCTTACTTACCTTATAGCTAAGTAATAAATCTTAGATGCATGTTATATCTACACTGATAATAAAATTATAATTTTAACACATAAATCATACGTAATAAAAAATAATTATATAAAACTAAAAAATCCAGAAATAAAATAAATCCGATTTTATTCAAAACATAAAAATACTTGAATAAAGAATAAGAAACCTAAAATAAGATAAGAATTAAGCTTGTTTTGTGATAAAGTTGTGATCATTTTATAACCAATAATATTTATATTTTTTCATTGTAAGATATATAGTTTTTTTTCAGTGCTTTCAGCTTGACTTGGAGAACTCCCAACTCCATCTAGCCATAAATTAACACACACATGACTAGCGGTGGTGGACCGAACCAAACCAACTGCTGGAACATTTTCATTTCACTCTTGTTTGTTTGATTTTTGGCTTTTTGCAGTTAGCTGACAGTTGGCCGGGAAACCGGGAAAGTGGGGAAAACTGGAAAAACCCGGGAACCCAAACGACGACCTGGCCAAATTAAAAATGTTTCGTTCCCCTTATTTGTCTTTCGTCTTTTGATGTCCGAAAACGCGCAATGAATTCGCTCACTCTTCTCTACGCTTCTTTCAATATATGTTTTTTGTTATTTTGTATTTTTTTTTTTTAATATTTATTTTTATTTTTATTTTTATTCAGTTTTTCTGTTGTGTTTAACTTTGTGGGGTGGTGTGTGTGTGTGTGTGTATGTTTTCTCTGCTTATTTGTTTTAATCATTTGCATTTTGTATACAGAAAACATTTGTTCGTCTCGAGCTTAATTGCTGAAACTAATAAAATGTTCACAGCTAATAAATATAGCAAGAAATAGGGGAAATAAAGGATAAAGGATATGGGCTAAAGGATATAGGGGCACATTTCACACACACTTTTTGCAGGAAGGAATTGGGATGGGACTTATACCGTATATGAAAAACGTTTGTTTATCAAAATATAATGCTTAGGATCTAAGAAAAAAAAAGGTTGTATGTATGTATATATATATATAGCTATATCCTATGTATGGTCTATATATTAAATATGCATAAGTATCTTTAGTTGGGCTATAACTAGGATAATTAGACCGTTATACACTTAGAAGTACACTTAGCACAATTGAACTGACAAATTGAATATATTTCTCCTACGGCTTTTTTTTTAGTTTCTTTTCTATATTTTTTTTTTGTTATATAATATATATTATATAACTATATATATTTTTTAGCTGGCGTGGGCGCTTTTGAGATGTGTGGGCTTTGTTTTTTTTGTTTTGTTTTCATAAGTTAAGGCGACTGTCAAAGATCTAGCTTCTATTTATATTTAATTAGCTTAAAAAAACTCACACTTATGCAAAATAGCTTCGGCTTAATGCCTGGCGAGAGAGAGAAAAAAAATTAATGCTATTTAATGCAGAAGATGTAGGACTTAATACTATCAGGTACTTTGGCATTTCGTTTTTGCTTAAAAATAATAATAATAATCATTCAAACGAATGTTGTTCATGCTGTATACATAGATTTTTCCTTCATTTTTTGTTTTAACATTAAGCATGTATACATAAATGATTTTAATTGTTTTTTCTTTCATATATTTCTTCTAGAGTTTTCAAGGGCGGTATTGGGGTGGAAAACAGGGAAAAAGGTTGTAAGAAAAACAAGTTCTAAATGAATATAAAAAGTAAGATACGTAAAAGAAGACCTAAAAGACGTAACTAAATATTAAATTTGAATACAAAGAACAAGTTCAAAACTGTTCTCTGATATTTTCAGGATTTACGGGAATTCCCCCCCCCCCAAAAAAAACCGCCTTGAAAAACTCCTAACTAACTTCCTTACTGGAGTTTAAATCACCAGTGAATCCCTACTGCTTTAAGGCATTTACTTAGCAAGCAGCCCCATATCTCTATATATATTTATATATATTTATATTTCTTGTAAATGCTTAACTCTCATTCTTTGAAGCTTAGTCTCTCTCTAGATCGCACACTACGCTCTAAGTTACCCTATATAACTTAAGAAGTTAATACTAAGAAAAAAAAAAAAAAACATATCCTGGTAAAGCTAGAGACTAAGTCAGGGATGCCCAAGGATAACCCTGCTCTAAGATGAATATATATTTCATTTTGAAATTGAAATCGTTGCTACAACTACATGTGTAAGCCATTAGTCCTTAGATGTCCTTACAAGCCTAAGCGATTTGAATTCGATTTTTTGGTAGCTGAAAGATAATGCCGTCACTATATCCCTCCTCCCCCCCTTCTAGATCCTGGCTCGAGTCCTTTGAGATCAGTCTTAGAGTAGCCAGTTAAAGGGGGAGGACTTCCTACTCCCTTTACTCCTTAGACCGCAGTGGGCGGCGGCAGTAGCGAAGAGTTCGAGGACCTCAAATAAGGATTACCATAAATGGCACTATACCGTGGATCCACACTCAATGCCATGGAGCTAGGTACCACCACATGTGTGGTGGTGGCTGTGGTGGTGCTCTGATTCGAGCAACTGCCATTCGGCGAGGAACTCACCACCGAAGCTGTGGTGGATTGCAAACTTGGCAGACCATTATCCTGCCGAATTTCCCGGGAACCAATAATGCTACCGGTTAGACTGCCACCACTGCTATTGGTAAGGAAAGTCATGGGCAAGGTTTGCGTATTGGAAGTCTGATGATGATGCTGATGTTGACTCTGCTGATGGCTACTCTGCTGTTGCTGTTGCAATTGCAATTGATTCTGATGGTTATTCTGTAGGATTGTGGAGCTGCCATTGGATTTTGTGGAGCAAGTCGTCAAATACTGAGGTGGTGGACTGTAATGGGTACTATAGTCGCCATAGGGTACATATCCACCGGATATATCCACCTTGAGGTCACTGTAATTGGAAGTGCGATCACCGGGCTCCAATTTGCAGCTTACTCCACCATTTTTGGTGATTTGATGTTCGCTAATGACATCTGCCTGGGGTAACTTGGTACTCCTTCGGCATTTGATGTAGACCACAATGAGGATGGTAAGGACGAGCAGGAAAGCCACCACTGAAATGCCGCCTACGATGGTCATCAGAAGGGAAACACTCTCTGGAAAAATAAAACAAAAGCAAGAGAGATACGAAGAGTTATATAGTTATATTGATTTAAAATTCAGAAAGGGATATAGATTCCATAACTCTGAGATTAAGGATATACTCACTTTTAGCCTGCAGTTGAATCTCTGCCACATCATTGCCATAATCATTGACCACCGTACAGTTGTACTTTCCATAATGATACGCCTGACTATCCCTTATGATCAGAGTGCTCTTGACACCTCCTGGCACAGCATCCACCAATATGGAGTAATCATGTCCTGATTCTGAGCTTATTTCCTGACCATTAAATGTCCAGGAAACATGCCGGGCACGTGGCACACTGCTGGCAAAACACTCAATCCTTGCAGTATCACCTACCAAACCATATTGCGATCTCTGTGAACTAATCGCCGGTGATCCCTTCAGGTAAACATATGCATCCGCCGATATTTCCGCATAACCGGGAACATTAGCCTTACAATAATACCTGCCGGCGGTCTCATTGCTAACACTAAATGTAAGATTAGTGCTAGTGCCCACCACTCGGTCACTGGGATGCTGAATCCATACAATCTCCGGCTGAGGATTACTATCCACCTCACAGCTAAGGGAAACCACACTGCCAATGTCTGCCTCCAAGGACTGAGGACGTTGCCGGAAGCTGGGAGCATCTATTAATGGGAGAAAGTGATGGAAATTTCAATTAATATATTATATTATATATATTTTACAAGTATTAATCTATGAATCAAAAGGTAGTGACTCTACTTACAGCTTATGTCCAAAGTCTCACTATCCTCACTCTTGCCCACGGAATTCTGTACTTCACACTTGACAATTGCATCATGAAACTTGCGCGTTACATTACGTATTACCTTAAATTACAGAAAAAAAATGGGAAAAATAAATACATAAAATAAAATACATATTTTTTTTAAGTAACAAAAAAAAGATAGCTAGCTGTAGAGCTGCATTTAATTGTGGGAACGTTAGGCCTTTCCGGTGGCAAAGCCAACAACTGGTTTTTCAATAATTGCCAGGCATTATACAAGAGCATTTTCCAAGCAATAGTTGCTCTAATTATGCGGCAAGTGGAATGCCAACCAGTTCCACGAGGACTTGGGAAAAAAAGCGCCACTTACCATCTCTGTCTTCTGGCCGCCAATGATTGGTTCATCGTTGATGAACCACCGGTACCGGACATCGCTGGGATTCGCATCGGCTCGGCACTCCAAACGCACCTGTGAATGCTCCACAATCCGGGATCCACTTGGGGATGTTGGGGAACCCCCGACCAGACCATTGCCAGCGGTATTTGCACCATTTGGTAGTGTTCCCATCACATTCACCTTCACCTTGGGCGCGTATTTAACCTGCAAAGATAGAAATCATAAAAGAAGTCCTTTAAATTAACCATTTTAACTAAGGTATATAGTATACAAAGACCCAGGGACTTTCCCCACTCGACTCCAAGGACTCGTCGTCACCTTCTTGGTTTTGACATCTTCGTCAGGGATTTGTCAGCGACCAGGACACGTTCATACCCTGTCCATCTCTCCATCGACCGAAGTGAAGCCAAATGACAAGTGGGCTGAGGTCAGGTCATTGTTTGGGAGGAGCTGCCTCCTCCTCGATTTCACACCCCGAATGGGTAGGACGATGGTGCCTTTATGTCGGGACATGAATTAGCCCGTCAGTGTGGTGCCATGTCCATACACAAAAGCCCATTCAAAAAATACTATCCTTCTCTTCTCTCCCTCTCTCTCTCTCTCTCTCTCTAGCAGGGGATTCCCCCCTTTTTGGTTTTTTGAATGGGCTTCCGCATCGTCCTTGCATCACGTAAAATTGATAGCAGGCAGGCTCCCTATCTATAGATAAGGTAAACCTCAGTCTCTGTGCACTGAGAGAAACCCTATTCGAGACTCTCAGTATATATATCATATCCTTGAACCCCACATAGTTTTTCCACAGTGTATGGAATGAGCTGTCAAAGGAGCTACTGTAGGTCCTGGGGGGATGGGGATGGGAATGGGAAGGATGGGCAGGTGTCCAACTCACCTCAACACGTATCCTGGCCGAACGATAGGTGCGGTCCGCCGTATTCTGCGCCTGGCACGTAAAATTCGTGTTGTGGTGCTCCTTTTTGGGGGTCAATCGGAGTACAGATTTTGCCGTATAACGCCGCAGATCTGGCAGCGGTATTACCGAATACTCAATGTTATCCGTTAGCACATTGCCCAAACCATCGATCCAGGTAATCTGTAAAGGTACAGAGAGGTTAAAACTGGTTAGCCAATTGGTTGGCAACAACATTTAAGAGGTTTTAAGAGTCAATTCTTAATAGAAAACTCTTCCAAGAACTCCTCAAACTCTCCTACTCACCTCAGCAGCTGGTTTTCCTCCCACGGAAATGCATTCAATTTCCACTTTACGATCTTCGGTGGCATAAATCACATCTCCCTGGGTTATCTTTGGTGACTCCGGTGGCACCAGGACTGTCAAACCAGCAAAGGTGGATCTTATGGCCGGTTGACCCTCGGGACCAGGACTCACTTGACACTGATACCTGGCATCGTCATCCAACATCACCGGATATATGTCCAGTGAGTAGTCACCTTCCTCATCACTGCCCACCATGGCATAACGTTCAAAACCACTCAAATCACGGGATGTGCCCAATCCAAAGTCATCTTTGGTCCATTGTAAAGTTCCCTGTTTGTTAATCACACGACAGGGTAATGTGACCCTGGCACCAACCACTGCGGTTTGATCCTGTGGCTCCATGGCAAAACGTTGATTTTGATAGCTAGTGTAAGGCGAAGTCCTGGCCAGGCCAAAGAGTGTGGCCAAAAGCAGGAGGTAAGGCATTGAAAGCACTTCCCCTCGCATTGTGTACATGGTGTCTGGAATTTACATTACATTTCATTAATTTATAAATTAAAATTTTATGAAAAAATACTATAAATGAGGTAGAAGCAATCTAATTTATTTCTTTCAAGTATTCTTTATATTTTATACAATCTTAAATATATATTGAAAGACTTTAGATACCGGAACAAATCCCTGAACTCGTTGCAACAATCAAGTGACCGGCTTCGACTTAAAAAAAAAAAAACAAACCCCAATCAGCCTTGAAATAAAAGGCGCCAAAAAATAAAAATTTATATATACTCAAAAATGAGCCACAAAAGTGTCTTTTCTTTATGTTCACATATGTATCTATTTATTTACTGGCTGTGCTTTTATGCGCTTTGCCAGGGCTTTTGTTGCGTTTTTTTGTTGCTTATGTTTTTTTTTTGTTTATTTTTTTTTTATCGCATTTTGCGCATTTTGTTGTACAAAATCTTTCAAGCAACAATTGCCTCAGGGTCTTATTACTTATTATTGTTCGTTTATTGTTCGCCGTCTTTTCTGTGTTTTTTCTGTTGGCGCGCGTGTTTTTCCTTCTTTTTTTTTGTGTTGTATACCAAATGTTTCTTTTATTTTATTTTTATTTGGTTTAATTCATGTTTTCCAAGTGCAGACAGCTTTGCGCTTTGTACGTGAGCCCCCAAAACGAATTACATTCAAATTAGTCAAAGCAAAAGGAGTGGAACTGTAGCCGAAAAACACCCAAAGAAAATTATAAAAAAAAATAAAGGCTTAAGTTGGAGTTTAAGACATAAAAGAAGTATGGAAAAATATTTGTTAAAAAATATACATAGTATTTTCTGGAGGAGTTTTCTAACATTTATTTGATTTAGTAATAAGCATTTCACTCCATTGTTTAAAGTTAATGTGAAATTGAAAATAATGCAATAAAGGATTAAGTAGGGAAAGGGACTTTGGTCACACTGTAAATGAATCGATGCTTCAGAGCACATTGTAAAGAAAAAGACCAGTAAGTAACTCTGAACAGTAAGTATCTATGAGCAGTAATTAACTATGAACAGAAAGTATATATGGACAGTAAGTAACTATGACAAGTAAGTAACTCTGAACAGTAAGTATCTATGACCAGTCAAAAAATATAACCAGAAAGAGTCAATGAACATTAAGTAACTATGATCAGTAATTAACTATGATCAGTAATTAAGTAGGAGCACTAATTAACTCGGAACCGTATGTATCTATAATAAGTAAATAACTCTGAACAGTAAGTATCTATGATTGGTAAGTATCTATGATCAGTTCCTAACATTAAACACTAATAAACAATGACTTGCAACTTTTGTAACACAACACATATCTGAGACCTGGCCGGCAGCAGTCACTTCGTTCCGGGGAGGTTAGAACCAGTTGGGAATCATAAGTACATATGAGCGAGATTTGTTTTGGAACAAACAGCAAGTCATTTTAATGAAACTATGGATTTATTCTTTTATATAATTTTACTAGTATATAAGTCGGAACATGGCGGATCGGTGGACTATACATATATATACATTTATGTATGTATGTATACATATTTATTTATTTATTCTTTTAATTCAATTTCAATGAAATTTCTATTCCTATACCTAACTTCCCATAGTTCTACCATACTTTACTCACTTCCCAATCATTATAGTTTCTCTGTGAGATTCTCATTGTGGATTTTTTGGCTTAATAAATTTGCAGCTAACATATATAGGAGGCAATCTGAACCAATCAAATCCACTCCAAGTACTAAACTACACAACTCTCCCTTTTTCCGCTTTTCCTGGCATTTTCCCCAGGTCTTTGCCCAGTTAGACTGTGCAGGTGCTCCGGCTGCCTTGGAATTTTCTCACGCATTTTTTTATTTCGTACCTCTAGCAAGTATTTTACTCTTTCTGTATATTCTGCGGGGTTTGGGTTTAGGTTTAGGTTTAGGGTTTTCTACTTCTACCTATTTTTTGTTTGTGGTCCGCTTCCGTCTGTCTAATTTCGTTTTCTTGTAAGTTTCGTCGCTATTATTTGTTTTTATTGCTTTTATACGGAAATTGGCGCCTCACTCACACGCAGGCACAAATTAAACGAAATTATAACAGAAAATGAAATAATACAACTGGAGAAATCCCTTGAAAAGAAAAAGATACAAAATAACCCCAAGAAACAGATGCAAACGGAGGCAAAAGATTAGCGAGCTTCCGTTCAAAATCAAAACGGAAGGGTTCAAAATGAGAAAATTACTCACAACAGAAAAAAAAGTAGAGAAAAAATATATATAATATAGAGAGATGAAATCCAAATACCGAAATCCAAAATCTGTAGAGAAACTCTTGAAGAGCAGCTCTGCAATCATGAAAATGCTGCGTTTGTTAAGCTAATTAAAACCGATTTTAGACACGCTCACAAGAGAGTTTGGTCTTTATGGGCGATAAAGATTCGGTTTCATCGGTTTCATCGGTTTTAAGATTTCAGTTTTTAAGACAGACACCGAAAAAAAAACAAACAAACAAATCTATAAAAAATGAAAGAGAAAAGAATGAGTTAGTGAGAGAAAGAATGACTCGAATATGAGATATTTTTTCTCTAAGGCAGTGGCTTAATTTTAGTTTTGTATTTTAAATTCATATTTAAATGAAATATACCATGAAATATATTTTTTAAGAATTAAAATTCATTTAAAAAAAATATATTTCATAGTATATATTATTTAAAAATGAATTTGCATTACAAAAAAATATTATAAATAATAATTAATAATTAATATGTTCCTTATTATATAAACCAAACAAAAATATAACAAGAAAAAGGAAAAGTGAGTTAAAATTAGAAAGAATACCTCGACTAAGAGATAATCTTTCTTAGAGGCTCTTGCTAACTTTTAATTTTGCATTCCAAGTTCACATTTAAATAAATAATAATATAATAATATTATTATTTGTTATAAATGAATATTATTTAAATAATTTTTTCATTACTTAAACCATTAAAAGATATAAAAAGAAAGATACAAGAATGCCTCTATTTAAATCCAAAGGTAATTCCTAACTTTTAGTTTTCTGTATTCTAAATTAATATGTAAGTAAAATCTATATAATTTCAACCTAAATTAAATATTATTATTAATTCTTTTAACTAATTATGTTTTCTAACATATTAATACATTTTTTTAATATTTCTTTTTACTAATAAAACTGTTTATTATTATTTATTATCCCTAGAAAATCGTTCTCTCATATTTGATGGCTTCATTCCTTCATACTTTCATTCCCATTTCTCTTGCTTCATTCCATTCCTTTTTTTCCTGCAATTTTAATTGGTTTTTCCCCATTTTCCTGGGGCCCTTGTCCCCCCTTTGACTCCTCTCTATATATGTATATATCTATATATATATCGGTATCGATATCCAGGGCATGTCATACATGAAAACTGCCCCCCGAATCTGCTCAAGGTTCAAGTGGCCAACAATACAAATCACTCTGAACAATTTTCCTGTGTCCAAGACTTAACAGTAGCAGCTGCCATCCAATGCTCCTCTTTCTCTCCGCTTTTCCTTTTCCTCCTCCACCTCCACAACTTTTGGCCGGAAAAACTAAGGCCACCCCCCTTCCCTCTTTACCTTACTGTGCACCGAAAAAGTTTTCCCGGCGAGTGTTCAATATAAATTTTTCAAAGTTATTTGTACCAGGTGGGCCTTTCTTTATTGATTTATGAGAGCCACTCCGAAATTGCTTAGAAGAAGGAGCTTGGGCTCTTGAGCATCGTCCAGGGGCGTCACTTCAAATGGGGGTCTAAAAGGGGGTTCCCTGGCAAATGACAAAAAGCCAGTTGTTGTTGGAGCGACTTTTCTCTCTCAAGAGTGAAGGAAGCCGCACATCCGCTGCAGCTTGCATCTAATAACCGAAGCGAATGAGCGATAATAATGCGATCGTGGAAACTAGTTTACACCGAGAATAATTAATCAATTTCAATTGGAATAAAAATATATAGAAATAATATATATATATATATTTAAACTCAGTTACTGATTTAATTTAAGTTTAAAGAACTGGGAGATCAAATACTAAGCTTTACAAGTATTTATAAATATTTTTCATATATTTTTCTAAATCAAGGCAACCTTTTTGCTCAACAACAACCTGATGCCATAGCACCTGTTCCCCTGTTTTCCCAGTTGCAACTATAAATATCACAACAGATGCTTGGGCTGTGGCATTAAAGGATGCTGGATGCTGGATGCTGCATGTTGCATGTTGCTGAAATAAATGCAGCTGCATCTTGCGGTCAGAGTGAAAAGCAGCTGCGAAAAGGAAGCCCATTGGCCGAGGGGAAGTTGCCTGCCACACTGGACACTGCCACAGTTGGACATTCAGGCAACTACTTCTGGCCACTTGCAACTACCAACTCCCCCTCCCCTTCCATTGACTGACAAAACAGGCAACAATCTCTCTCTCTCTCTCTCTCTCTCTCTCTCTCTCTCTTTCCTCTTCCCTCCTCTCTGTGGTATCGATTGTGCTCGGGGATTCGGTTTGAGATTTATGTGTGATAAGCGTCGCCTGCAAAAATAATTACTGCATCTGTATCTGTGTATCTGGTGGCCGTATCGGGGAAGCTGCGAAAATTGAAAACTGGAGCGGAAAGCGCTGCGTTTGCAGCGGAAATGTTTTTCTTTTGCCATTTTTGCAGTTTGCTGTGATTGGCAGCAGCAGTTGTGGGGTTAAGATGCGGCAGAGGCGGCTGTTCAAAAGGGGGATTTCTATAGGTGCTACAAGTGCTATGAGTTTTAGTTAATGTCTTTGGGTTAATATTTAAACTATCAAAAGGAGATAAACTGGACTTAAAAGGAGCTACTTTAATAAACAGTTGCTTGAAGTTTTAGTTAAAGTCTTAAGATAATATTTAAACTATAAAATGATCAGAAACCTTTAAACTATGCTAAAAAAATCTATCTAAAATATTTATATTTAACAAGCAGAAAATCAGGTAAAAATCTTGCTAAAATATATATACTACAAATCCTGAAAAATAATACAAATATGGCAAAATGACAATTATTTTCTATGGTACTTAGTTGAGAGTCAAATTAATTTGTTTCTGTATTAATTATTCTTCATAAACTATACTGATACCTGATCTTAAAACCCCTTTAATATCCTTTAGGCTTCTCCATATATCCTTCCAAATTCTATCCTGATTTAAAAAACCTCTGCTCAGCCCAAAAAAACAAAAACTCAACTTTAACTGTCAGTTTAAGTGTCGACTGTACTTGAGGATGCCTCAATCGCTCTCTGTCGCACCTCACCAACTCACATGCAAGTTGCCCTCAGGGACCGGTTAACCCTTTACTTTACTTTACTTTACAACAACGAAAAAAGGAGAAGAAAATAAATAAAAAAAAAAAAACAACAACCAAAAAGAGAAGAGAAAGCTTGGCCAAAAGGATGGCTACTTAAAGGACTTTTGCTGACAAAATGGAAAAGGCAACAAGCAGAAGAAGGGGACTCCCAAAATAGGGACCAGGATAAGGGATTGGGAGCTGTACAGGGACTGGGAACCGGAAAAGGCATAAAGGATATTGGTCGAGGTCCAGAGTTCGGCAAAGATTAGGACAATTAAAAAAGGGAATGCTTAACAATTAAAATCAATTTGTGCGTGTGTTCGTATGGCAGGATCCCAGCTCCTTGCTCCTTGCTCCCTGCTCCTCGCTCCTGCTCCCTGTTCCTGTTCCCTTTCCCCTTGCATCCCTTTTCCGAATCCTGTTGACAATTTGTTTGCTCGAACAAATCAACTAAAAGGCAACGGCTAAGTGGCAAAAGGAGAAAGCTCTGGGTTAAAGTCAAAGCAATAAAGGATGTGTGGTGGGGAGGGGGTACCGACAATGACGATTGCCTGGGATTCAATTTGCCCAACTAGCTCCCTCTCTCTCTATCATACTCTCCCCCTCTCTCTCTGTCTCTTTCTCCTCCCATATCTGATTTGGAGACAAATGCCTGCGTGTGTGTGTCCTGCGGCAAAAGTGGAGCTGCAAGGATCAGCAACCGGACCCCTTGTGTCAATAAAAAGGCAACGGGCAAAAAATAAACTTAAATCGCCTATTAATGGCCCACACACACACACACACACACACACAAATATATATAAAGAAGGAACTTTTTTGGCCAAAGTCAGCAAAAGTTAACAGGACAGTAAAGGCTGACTGGCCTCAAAAAAAAAAAAGGAGAAGCACTGATAATTATCACACGGAGATGGAGATATACCAATGGCAGTTTTCAGTTTTCAGTTTTGATAGGTTGGCTAGAAAATCCTTTTCAGTGTTGATAAGTGCTTAAAAGCCGAGTTTAGTGTTGAGAAGATAGCAAAGGCAACCTCTACAGTGTTTATAAGTTGTTAAAGAAAAAAGGTACCAGTATTGAAAACTTCTAAAAAGAGTACATAGTATTAGGAAGATAGCAAAAAATATACTTTTCAGTATTTAAAATTTCTCATAAGAGACTTTAGAATAAATAAGTTTGCACAATAGAGCTTCAGTGTTCAAAAAATAAAGGAAATATTCTTTAAGCCACCATGAAGTTCAACCAATTAAAACTCTCCCCATTGGATCAATAAACTCACAACACAAAAATTTTCGATGCCAGCTCAGATTTCATAACATTAATCGAATCTCGGGGATAGACTTCGTTGAGCTTTAATATAATAACCAAATGCAGCTCCCTCCCGGAGAAACGGGTTAAGTTATTCATCAATTCTCCAAGGCTCCAAGCGGATAAGAGAAGCAAAAAAAATAAAACTTGTTAACCGTGTATAATTAAAGCATCTTGAATCGATCTGACTCTCATTAGCATAATTCTAACATAACTCCCGACATGGCTGGGGCATAAAATTATGAGACGAACTCGAGAGCAGCCAAAACTCTAAATAAAATCATAAGAAAGAGATATATACCAATATATATATATAGAGGAGATGGGTTTTTTTTAGGGGGAATGAAGCGAAGCGAATGAAAGTTGCTTGGCCACATCGAAGCAGAATTTCAATCAGTAAATTGAACACCTGAACCTAACTGATTTTGTGGTTGTATACACACAGAGTGTGTGTGTGTGTGGTTTGGTTATTTTATTTTATTTTATTTTGTGTTTTTTTGGAAAGGGGAGAAGCTGCGCTGCGCTGCGAAGAAGCAAACAAGTTGATGTCGAGCAGCAGGAAATTAAGCCAGGCCAAGAAAAAGACACTGCAACAATGACAAGCCGAGGGGAGCCCAGCTGCTGCCTGTGGTCGCCTTTTTATATATCTTTTATATATCTTTTTTTCTCGATTTTTTGTTTTTGGTTCGGTATCGGTTTGGGCTTTGGGTTTTGGGGCTTGGGCCAAACCAAGCTTCTCCACTTTACGTTTAGCATTTTTTTTAAATTCATGTTTATGGTTTTGTATTACAAGCGATCGGCAATGGCCAAGACAGTCAGCCAAGTCAGCCTCAGACTCAGTCCGAGATTTGTATAACTTTAAGCCTTATTAACATATTTTATGCTCCATTCGAGTTCCATTCCAAGTCCAAGTTCGCCCACACACCAACATTTTTTAACCATTTCATCTCCATCCAGCCATTCCGTTTTTTATTATTTCTAGCCGCTTTTCGTGTGGGCCGACGTCGCCACTTTGACATAGATCGATCCAAAACCCAATCCCAATCCAAGTCCCCCCCGAAAAACACAAAAACCCACAAGAAAAGCCATTGGCAAAGAGTGAAAAATTATTTCGAAAGCGTGTTTTGGGGTCTTTTTTGGCTGCCGCACTTGACCAGAAGAGTCTGGCAGACTTCGATAGGCGTCAGATGGTAAACACAGATATTTTTGTCAGGTGTGGAGGGAGGTATGGATTGAAAACTATATGAAAACCCCAGTTACAGGGGGTTTGATTTGTAATTAAATAACTGTTTTTGTAATTATATCTAAGGCCAAACTCTCTTTTTAGGGTTTTCTAAATACTATATTCATTTCTAGCAAGTTTCAGATCAAAAGCTATATTAGATCCCAAGTTACATGAGGTTTGAGTTGTCATATCAACGTTACATTCAGTTATTTCTCAGTCCACATATTGCAAAACCTTTTCAAAACTATTTTTTTTACTTATTTTTATATTATATTGACTTTTAAAAAGTTTCAGATCAAAAGCTACATTAGAACCCAAGTTACATGAGGTGTGAAACACCATATACCATTGCAAAACTATTTGCTTGACTACTTTTAAGTATTTTCTTATTTCGTGTGAAGTTGTACACCAAAAACCCGAACTGCAACTCAAATTAATTCGAGGCAAATAAAAGATCTTTTTGGCTCTAGCTTCTATACGTATTTCTCCATACTATACACATGATAATTTTAACTAGCTTTAGCTGCAACCACTGTCTAACTAATCACTATGCCACGTTTCATTGAGCAAACCTTAAATGTTTTCGTTTCGAATTATCATCCACAACGAACGACAATTGCCTGTCCGTAGATCCCTCACCTGACAGCTGTCACTGCGGTTCGTGTACCTGTACAGCCCCCAAAAGCGAAACCCAAAATAAAGCCGAAGACCCCAAGCCGACACAAAAAGTAAAAAAATAAATAAACAATCTCCGGCGGGGCTACCTCATCTCGGTCTTATTCTTTTGTCCGGCCATCAGTATCCCCATTTCCTTCTCCCCGTGCAGCTAATTGAGTTATATCCCCACCACATGACACTGCAGTCGAGTGCAAGGGGAGCCGAAAACCGAAAAATAAAGTCAGACTTTGGCCGGGAGGAAACCTATTTTAAAGCGACCCGAACAGAAAAAAAACAGGGAGAGAAAGAGACACACTCGGCCAAAAATACAAATCAATTCAATAAATAAGAGCGTCAGACCTTTCCCATACTGGTTTTCCTCTGTGCCACACTCCTTCCTTTTTTTGTAAACCATCGAAACATGTTAGAAAAGAGCAATAATAATGAGCAGGAACGGAAAAAAGGTGCAGAGATTCAGATGCAGGTAGACACTATGTGTGCTCTGAGATACAGAGATGGGGATGGGATGCAGAGATATTGAGAGATTGGGGTACTGAGATACAGGGATACTGAGATTCAGAGATACTGAGATATTGAGAAACTGAGAGAGGACTGAAAGACTGAGGGACTGAGAGACTGAGATAGGGGGATATTGAAAGATCGAGATACTCAGATACTGAGAGACTGACGGACTGAGAGACCGAGAGACTGAGAGAATGAGAGAATGAGAGACTGAGATTCTGAGATACTGAGATACTGAGAGACTGAGAGACTTAGATACTGAGAGACTGAGATACTGAGAGACTGAGAGACTGAGATACTGAGATACTGAGATAAGGAGAGACTGAGATACTGAGATACGGAGAGAATGAGAGACTGAGAGAGTGAGAGACTGAGGGACTGAGAGAGTGAGAGACTGAGAGACTGAGAGACTGAGATTCAGAGATATTGAGATTTAGAGATACTGAGACTCAAAGATACTGAGATTCAGAGATACTGAGACTCTGAGATAGTAAAAAATTTAGATTCTGAGATAATACAAATACTGAGATACTGGAACATTAACAGAAACATTTTTATTTTCTTGCAACTGCCTAGACAAATATATATTTATTTGAGAATGAATCTGTATATTAGTAACCTTTAAATGCAAATCTTTTCAATCCAATTCTTTCAGTGCATGCAACTGAGGGCACCAAAAGTATCCAACTATCTGTGTGTGGCACAAAAGATACACATGAATAGCACAACCGATAGATACAACTGGCGACACCTTCGCCTGCGCGCGTCTAACTAAATCCGATTATAACTAATTATTATGGACGCCGAATGGGGGAGATGGAGTAGAAGGAGGGGTGGGCGGTGGAATGAAAATTACCAGGGTTGCCAAGCTAGCAAAGGAAGGGGCTTGGCGTGGGCCCTATTTTTTGTCTTTCTTTTTTTTGTATCTTATAGATGTATGTATCTTATAGATATGCATGTAGCTGCTGGCCATTGTACTCTCTGACTTTATTTTATTATTTACCTCGTTTTGAGGTTTGCTTCGGGTTTTTTTGTTTTTTGTTTTTTGTTATTGTCATTGTGTAATGTCAGTCATGTCCATACAACAATTGTTTAAACTTTAAGCACATGTGGTGAGTTACGATTGAAAAAAAAAGGGGAATCTGATAGGTTTTTTTTCGTTTAGGGATATTTTTTAGGTCCAACCCCCTTTAAATCCATGTTTTCTTAACATTTAGTATTATAAATATGTTCTTTATTAATATTTAAATTCAAAATAAAATATATTTTCAGCTTACCTTTAACACCTCTTCAGTAGGTAGAAGAGTTTCAGTTGCCTCGAGTGTCACTTTTTCACTGCTTTTCCTTGTCCCTTAGGAGATCAGTGTCTATGGGGTTAAAACATAAGTAAGTAAGATTATTAATTCAATTCCTTTGTCCTTTTTTTTTCGTTTATGTGTGTGCGTATTAATTGTTGTGGCTAATGTTGGCCATGTTCTTCGTCTTCTGCTGCCTTCTTCATCTTGGCCATAAACACGCACAGGCCGTGTTTGGCAGCGACGGCTTCCGCATTCATGGCTCTTTTATGGGGCACAAAATGTTTATTAGACATTAGGTGCCCACAGTTGTACCCCGTCTCCGTTTCCCCCCGGTTCTCCCCTCTTTTCAAGAAAAAAAAATATAATACAAAAACTTGCAGGATATCACGCATATTTCGCATAAAAAGTCAGAGCAATCGACGTTTTTATGCAATGTCCTCCTCCCCCCCTAGGGGCCAAAAGGACCTGCCTTCATGAACCAGTCCTTTTCTACTTAATTTTCTATTATGATCTTTGGTAATTGTTGCAACGAAAATTTATTGCATGAAAATATTTGCCAGGGCTTGTCGAGAGACCCTCCTCCAAAAAAATGTATTAATAATTAAAATGGGTTCAAGTAGAATGAGGAGTCTTTTTGTATATAATTATACTATATAGAAAAAACTATTAATTATTAAATTGAAAAATTATAAAAGCCAATAATTGTCTATTTGTTTTTCAATTTATTATTTTGTAATTAAAACTTTTATAACCTCATCAATAGATTACCTTTCTTTCTTTCTTCTTTTTAATTTACTTTAATTTATATATTTTTCTATAATTTTCTTCAAATGAAACCACCTCAAATTGTTTAATTTTTGTCTTCTTATATAAACATAAACATATAAATCCCCCAAAATGAAACCAAATTTATTTGTAATATTTCGGTTTGGCATGCGAGGACGCCAAACAAATTGAAAAATTGATGCCTGCATTAGAAAGGTGGGTGGGGTGGGGTGTAGGAGGAGTAGGGTGGAAAATGTAACCACAGATAAGTTGGAGTGCCTCCCTCCTCCCCCCTTGGAAAACCAACCCCTCTTCGGCACTATTTCGACCCCCTTTCTTTTTTAGTCCTGCAGTTTGATAAAGCGACGGACATGATTCATGGAAGGCTCCGTCGTTTTGGCTGTGCTCTCGATTATTTCCTTGCATGCCTAAGGTTTTCCCTTTTTTCCCGGAGGGGGTACAGTGGGGGAGTTAACACAAACACAGACAAAACATGCAATACAATACAAATAAATACAACAACAAATACAACAATAGCAGTGAAATAAAAAAGGGGAAAAAAAGAAACGTATAAAAAAGTACAAAACGTGTGTGGCACGAAAGCCGAATCAGGCGATTGTCTCTGTTTTTTTTTTATATTTCATAATACCCAGGGATCAAAAAGGGTATATTCTATATAGGGAAGATATGTCATTTTAAATTATTAGTAAGTAAATAAATAAATAAGAAAGTAATAAGTAATGAAAAATATGAAAACAGTAAGAGATATTGTAAAGATACAAAATAATGCCTAGAAATTTATTTTATATAAGAAATAAATCCTAATAAATGTAATTTATTTCAAATAAAATTAAATATAAAAATAAATAATAAAATATATAGAAATTATACATTATTTTTCATATAGAAGAGATATATCATCTAAATAATTGGGTAATTAGAAATATTAAAACAGAAACAGATATTGTAAAGATAAAAAATATGCCTTACAAGTTCATATTGATTTTGGAAATAAATTCTAGTAATTCTTAATTATTTAAATTAAGTAAATTATATAAATCACTCTCTTAGTTATACATAAAATATATATAAATATTACATATATATTTAACATATATTTATTTTATATAAAAATTATATATTTAACCCTTTGATATTGCAACTCTAAACAAAGCAGGCTTTGCAGGGTATTTCATGGTCTATAAATCCCCCTCAAAAAGCTTACCCTACCCGACCTGGCTGACTGTTACGGTTGGTGTTGGGGTGTATGGGGCAGGGGATTTGGTTTTTCGAACGCATTTTCAGGACTCAAAGACTCAGGGACTCGGTACCCATAACCCAGTACCCAGTACCCAGGACTTTCAGGACTTTCACAGACAGGACAGCTGAAACGGTGCTGAATGTGGCAACAAGCGTTAAGTGGTTGCCTGTTTGTCGCTCGTGTACTTGGAAATGTTTTACAAATTCAGCAGCGTGGATAAAAAATGGGAATAAATATACGCAATACAAATGCACACATCTATACATATATCGAATCGGATCGGATGGGGGCACATAAACCAAATAAACCTTATATATAAACCACCCCCATTGTCTGTCAGCTGTTTGGTTATAAAACCAAGTCAGCTGCTAATTTTTAAGAAGGAAGGAAGGAAGTCAATCCCCGCTGCGGGGGTGGTGTCCTTCTCACCAGATGACTCATAGACCCAAGGGTGAACATGCTTCTATATAGCATTCATTCGATTCACGATTTTACCATTCATTCAAATTTTCGGTGGTTGTCCCAGTGCGACAGGAAATAATATAAAAAAAAAAACTAAAATCGAAACTTAAACTAGAGCACAAAAAGCTATCCCATGGGGGTGGCTAGCTGCCAGGATAATGAGTCATGGCGCATGAATTATTTATCAGTATCCTTTTCGAAACAGAGTGTCTCTGCCCCGAAAATGTTGTGTTTAGAAGTAGAAGCTTTAATGAATTTTAGTTTGTTTTTTGTGTGTTTAAGAATTATTTTGTCAAGTACTTGGATCTCAATTGGGATTTGAAAAAGGATTTCTTTTACACCGAAAAAGAAATATTATATCAATATATTTTTTAAAATTATTAGTAAAAAAAAATAGACCTGATATTGGACATAAAAAAGGGTTTCTAGTATGCTAGATAATAATTTATATTCAAATTTAGTTTTGAACAAAAATATTTCAAGTTTAAATCTAATTTGAAAAAGTGTTTTTATTTGAATTTATTTTAAACAAATATTTGTCAACCAAATAAAACATAATTCTGACTTTTAAAAAGGTTTCTTTTACCGAAAAATAACTATTATTTCAATTTGTTAATTAACAATTAGTTTATCAAAAAATAGAATTCAATTTCTACTTGAAAAAGGCTTTCCTCTATCCTATATAATTAAAATTATTTGAATATAAAATTAAACAATTATTTATTAATATTATAGACCTCAATCCTATTTCAAAAAGAGGTATTAATTTAATAAAATTTTTATTTTACAAATATTTGTCAAATATGTACATAGACCTAAATTTCGAAGTGAAAAAGGGGTTTCTTTTATCCTAAATTATAATAAAAATTTGAATTCATTTTTTAACAACTATTTTACAAGTATGTACATAGGACATAAATCCGACTTAAAATAGGATTTCTACTATCCCTAATAATTCGAATTTATTTCTTTTGTTCCCCAATTATGATTCTTTCGATTTCATATATATTTTTAAAGTTCAAGTATAGCTTTTCCCCTGGGAAACCTAAAGTTGAGTGTCCGGCTATCATCGCTCCGGAATTTTCATCTCGTGAGAATTGTTTTTGGTTTGGCGCAGAAGACCAACCGCAAGTATTTCATATGCGAGAAAAGCCCCTTGGAAAAGGCCCTCCTCCTCCCCACCCAAAAACCTTGCTTGGTGTGTGTTTGGTAAAAGTTTTTGGGCTTATCTAAATGCCATTTTATTTCTGCTACTCCTTGGCTTATTCTTTTGCTCTTGTTCTTGTTCTGGTTCCTGTATATCTCGTATCTTGCAGATACATCTGCCAGGAGAGGCAGGGGGTGAGAGGCTACTCAGAAAATACAACAACATTTCTGCGGTCAGAAGTTGTCAGTTGATAAAAATGCTGGGGCAAAGTCAACGATAGCCCGAAATCCACTTTGGCTAAATGTAAATATTAAATTTGAGCATAAAAAAAATAATACAGGGTGAGGAAAAGGAACTAAGCTAAGAAAAAAAAAACTAAAGTGAATACTGTGCAAAGGCCAAGGAAGGACACGGGAGGACCGTCGGGCCATAAAAAGCTGACTACGATGAAGTTCCCCCGGACTCAAGCTCAAACTCTCAATTGGCGCGAAAAGATACATATATATACATATAGATATAGATATATCCCACAGATACGGATACATACAGCCAAGGGAGCTTGAGCTGCGGCAAAAAGACGATTCCATAATAATTTTATGCGCTTCCAAAAAAACTTCCGTTCAGTCATTGCTTTGGGTTTCCGCCTCAAAAAAAAAAAGAAAGAAAACCCTAAAACACGTGGTTAGTTCTTAGTCTTAGCCTTGAGTTGAGAACGTGATTGGGTTTACTTGGCTTAATTTATTTAATTGTTTAATTAAGTATTAAGGAAAATCTACTCAGGGTTTCTTTAAATATAAAACTGCAAGTTGCAGCCTTAAACTCTTGCTTAATTAATGTACTTAAATCTTTTTATCAAGTGTTTTTCAAGTACAATTTTCATCAACTAAAATCACGCAAGCATCTCTAAATATTTTCCACAATCTTGGCCAAATCGCCATAGAAATTTCGTAGGTTCTTGCATATTTTCCTTCCCTCTTTCCTTTTTTTTTTTGCCACTGTCAAGCTTTTCCTTTATGGTTCCTGTTCGCTGGCTTGATTTTTCCCCTTCCGCGGCTCGCTTTTCGGGTGGTTTTCTGAATGAATGTGAATGCGAATGCGAGAATGTGAATGTGAATACGAATGTGAATGAATGAATGAATGAATGTTCAACTGTCACTTCCGTCAGACGGGCCAAGAAAAGGAAACTCGCCCACTCACAAGAAGGCGACGGTAGTCGACATTGTTGCTGCTGCTGTTGCCGGAAAAAAGGGGAGAAAAATCGGGATGAAGTGGGGGAAAACGCCATGGAAAATCATGGCTAAAAGGCCAGAGGGGGGGGGGCAAAGTGCGGGGGCCAAACGAGTAATGACATATTCAAACGCAGCGCGAACTTGACGACGCCCCAAAGGAGTGAAGATGTTCCACACCAAGCGGCAAAATAAGAACAAGCTTAGCGGGGGGGAAGGGGTAGGAAAATGTAGAAGGAAAATGCGGGGAAAAATAAAGAAAATGGTTGAGAGCAAGAGGAGAGAGAAGAGATATTCTAACAAAGCTGGCGACAAGAACGTATACTTGTAATAACACGAAAAGGATATTGTAAAACATTTTCATAAGTTCTCTCAATTTCGTAGCGTTTTTCTTGTTCAATTGATGATGATGGAAATTGTTAGGGGAGGGAAAAAGCTTTAGACATGAGTCTAATTAGCTTGGTTTTTTTTCGAATTCTTATTTTACTAATTATAAAAGTGGGTTTTAGTTAAAACTCTACGCTTTTTCCACCCTCCCTGGCTAGCAATTTAATTCCAAACAAGACAGACTTCCTTCCCCTTTGGATTTCCTCTAACTATCCCTTATTTTACTGGACAATTCAATCCCCATATGACCCATATGGCATACATTTTTCTCGCCCCCTTAACTATTCTGCGAACAATAGGAAAATTGTATGCCCATTTGGAAAAAAAGCCACCCCTCTTTGATTTTAGACTAATTTGATGTTTGTCCCCATTCAAAAGATTCAAAACTCCTTGGGTCACATCGAGAGTTTTCTCTCTTTTGGGGAAACACATGGCCAATCTGAGATACAATTTTTACCAATTTTCTGAAGCTTTTTCTCCTTCAGTTTTCTACCCCCACGACAGCGGCACACTTCAGTTTCCCACCCCCCTTGTAGCTTTCCCGGCCTCAACTTTTCCCATCAATGACTATTAATTGGCATTCTCCAATGGGCAAGGGGCGGGGGTGCATAGTGGGGCATGCACCATGGGTAGCACTTGCATTAAGGCGGCGCCATTAAAGCTCATCAAAAATGCAACCCAAAGTGGGGGCACTTTAAAAATGCCGCCTCTCATAGATTTTCATTTTCCATTTCCATTTTCCAAGTCCCCAAGTTGCTCACCCCCTCCTCCTACTCCCGGGTAAAGTGCTCGCTATATATATATATATTTTTTTTTTTGTATTTTGTGGGTCACCAGCTCCATCCCCTGACATCCTCCGCCCCCCCTTCCTAATGATGATGGCCTGACAAATATTTATTGCTTAAGTATTTGAGTGCAAATATTTTAATTAGTCTGGCGACAAGACAACAAAAGATACATCTCTCATTTGGGTTGGAGAGTTTTCCATGATGGAGATGAAGTTGAAGCTAGACCTGAAGCTATAGATGGAAATGGAAATGGATTCTGTGCCCTGCGCTGATGAGGCTTAATGAACTGCAAAGCGGCTTTCAATTGTCTTCAATTAACCAAATTAACCAAGGGATAAATTGTTTGCCTTTTGAATAACCTCTCGGCTCTGTCGGGTCTTTGTGTCATTTTGCTTAGCAAGAGCGATGGGAAATTTTTGTTTGGCTTTAAGTAAGAATTATTAGATATCTTTAAGGGAAACAAATAATTAAATAAAGTAAATAACATAAGACATGGAAAATTATAGAAGTAATTACTATTATTAATAGAAAATCAGAGAAGTAGTTTCCAGACTTTTTCGATTTTCTATAAATTGATTAATAATATCAATTATTTATTTGGAATATTATAATTAATTTGAAATGAATTTATATTAAACAAGAACGGACACTAAATTCAGGAAGCTGAATTATAGGATCGAATTGGAAATCGATTATAACTTAGCTTAAATATATTCGATATTTATCGATAAAATCAAAACTTAAAAAACTCATAACTCAGCCAAAAACTCATTAATTTCATTTCGGAAAACATTCCTGTGTTATTTTTTATTAGGTTAATAAATCTGCATACTTAATTAAAAACTTTAAGAAATTAAAATTTTTATCAATTTTTTTTTTATCGATGCAACCCCTTATAAAATATTGCAAACAATTTTGAAATTTTTCTTGCCTTCTGAGTTTGCTAGATCGACTCGGCTTCTGATTCTGATCAAGAATATATATGATTTATAGGGTCGCAAATGACTCCTTTACTGCGTTATAAGCTTTTGATTAAAATTATAATACCCTGTAAGAATAAATTTATTTATTTTCTTCTGAAAAAAAAAAAAAACCTTACGAAAGAGCTCTGAAATTCTCTGGTGTTTAACAAATTCACATAAAATACATAAATCAGAATACAAATTCACATAAAATATATATAACTTACAATCAAAATTAACATAAAATATATATATCTGGAAATCAGAATTCATATAATATATATGTCCTAAGTTAAAAATGAATATATTTTAGGATCCCAGAATCAGAATTCGTACAAAGCATACATCTCAGAATCAACATTTACATAAAAATGTATACTAAAATCAAAATACTCATAAAATATATATCCCAGAATCAATATTCCCATTAAAACCCAAATTCACCGAAAATATATATCTTAGAATCAGAACTCATATAAAATATACATCCCAGAATCAAATTACACCTAAAATATATATCTTAGAATCAGAACTCGTATAAAATATACATCTTAAAATGAAAACTCCCATAAAATGTATATCTCAAAATCCAAATCCACCCAAAAATCTATACATCTCAAAGTCTCATTAAGCCCAGACAAAATTGTCTTAACCAAAACAAGGTTCGAGAAACAGTTGGTGGGCCAAAAAAAAAATGAAAAAAAAGAAGTCAAATCAATGGCAGCGATACGCCAGAAACTGTCAAAGCCTGACAGCTCGCCTGCCCCCCTTTTTGAAGGGGGGTAAGCGGTGCCACTGCCTCACTAAGGGGAAAGGGGGGAGAACATAATTTGCGGCATGCAAAGAACTAACAAAACAGGACGAAATTGAAAAGGAAAAAAATATATACATACAAGTTTCGACATGCTGACGAGGACGCGTCAAAACGATCCAACAAATCGATATGTGGCAACAACGAAAATCCAAGTACTGTGTTATGTGCAACAACAACTAAAGCAACTTGCGACATGAGCATGTTGCACTTCCTGCCACGCCCCCAAAAAAGGCACCTTTCCTTCTCTTCTTTAATATATATTTTTTTTTTGTATTTTGTTGCTGTGGAGGAAAAGCCCCATCCTTTTCCGCCTGTCGATGGTTTCAGACGTTTTTAGCAATTTGCGATGCCAGCAAATTGGGCCAAATTATAAAATTCAAAAAAAGAAAATAAGAAAAAACCTCACACATGAGCATACACTGCTACAAAAATGGGGTGTATGGTTTTAGATATTTTGAAAACTATTTTATTGTGAAATTTACAAATATTGATTAGTTTTTAAATGTTTACCTAGCTTTATTTAAATCATCCGTTTTCTTCTTCTTCTTCTTTTGAATTTAAATAATAAACTTAATTTGAAATGAAAATATTATTTTTAAAAATATTTATTTCTTTTCTGACACATTCCCTTTTTTTTTAAATTTATATTTGAAATGATTTGAAAGTCTTTATGCAACTTAATAAAATTCCTTCTTTTAAATTTAAATATGTAAATTCCCTTGAATTTCTTCTTCTAAATTAATAAAATCCCTTTGATATTAACCAACTAATTTAAGAACATATTTTTTTCTTTTTAGTATAAAATATGACACATTTTTTTACAGTGCTTTGGGAGCCTTAAGTAAAAGGTTAGCTTTAACCGAAGAAGCGCCAGATTGAAACTTTGCTTCGATTCGTTTTTTTTTTCTTCTTCTGATTTTTTAATGACAAGGGACAGGTGCGTGTGGCTTTACCTGTATGCGTGAGTATCTGTGTGGGCCAGGTGTATTAAGTTGTGTTGGTGCAGCTTCCTCAAAGCAAACTCAGATCTTTAACTTTGAGTTTAAAAACAGAAACTGAGGCTAAAACTGAGGCTGCGAGGTACATTTGTCCAGTTCACAGCTGGAGGCAGAATGTTTTTTTGAGTGCACAGCGAAAAAATAATTAAATTAAATGAAAAATATACCTATTATAATATATAAATTTATAAGAATAAGTATATATATATAAGTATCTACAGATTTTCTAGAAACTTTCCTTAGGAACTTTTATATGAAAGCAAAATATCTGCCTTTTTTTCACTACTTTTTCTTAACAAATTCCTACCTCTTTAAATATAATTTATTAGTCTACAGTTTTCTTAATTTTTTTCTTTATTTCAGTTGTTAAAACTTGTAATTATTTTATATTTTATACACACTTTTTTTACATATTTCACTAATCATTAGCTGTTTAGTTATTCATTGTCTCTGAACTTTGCTTTTTTGGGTTTGAATGTAATCATAAATCATGCAAAAGTAACCAAAGAAAATATCAAATCAGTTAAGCAGAGCATTTTTTTGTATTTTGTTTAAACCGCTTTTGGGTGGATGGTAAATGGTCAGAAGAAGCTAATTAGTTGGCCAAGGTTTAAGGCCATCTTTTTTAGAAAGAGGAAAGTGAAGACTATACAAAATTAAAAAGAAGAATGAATAGAGTTTGGATTTACAAAATAAGAAATGGTAGAGTAAGTGAATTTATTTTGGAAAAAAGAAAAGAATTTTCTAAAGATATATATTTAAATTGCATAAATAATACAAAATAATTATTGAAGTATTTACAATTATTACAATTATTTAATTAAGTATATTTTAAAGATGAAAGCAAATAATACGAAAAGTAAATACATTTAATTACGAATCTTTTAAAGATACATTCATCTAATTAAGTATCTTTTAAAAATATCCACATTTAATTAAGTATCTTTTAAACTTTAATAAATACTACCTAAAAAAACACTAAATATTTGTCAAGCAAACCTAATTTATTAAAAAAGAAAATCTAATACATTTATTATTTAAACACAAAGTATTCTTCATTTTCCAAAGCACTTTTGATTTCAATCTTCAACTTTTAAGGTACATAACATATATCCCTTCGGCAAAAGACACACAGATACTAGCACTAACACCAGCACAAGTGAGCGAAATGTCAAAGTGACTAAAAGTGAGCCAACTTCAAAGCAAAAAAAAAAAAACTTTTTGAGAGGGCCAAAAAGTCGGGATTTTATAAACAAAATCAAACGAAAAGGTCAAACTAGGGGAGCAGCTGGTGTTTGTAGCTGCACTTTTTCATATTTTATTTTTACAGAGCTTTTGGGGGAAACGGAGAGTTGCTAATTTATATATATATATATATTTTTTTTGTTTATTTTTTTAACACACACAAAAACACGACAAAAAAAAATGAAAATACTTTAAGTACTCACAATTTCAGAATATTTGATTTCCTGGCCAAAGTGCATATATATTGTATTTATTTAGCTGAATTTAACTGAACAATCACAGGCACTAATCCATCAACATTTTATATGGTTATATTTTGTTATTTGTTATTACTTTATTGGGTTTTGTTTGGTTTTTTCTTTTTGTTTTATTTATTTATTGTTGGCCTTGTTTAATCCATTTTCAGCACTGGTAATCCACACCAAAAGATACGTTTTTTATCGTTTGCACACAACAGAAAAAAAAAAGTGAGAGAGCAACTTAAATTGCGGTTAAAAACCTTTATCCTTTTGCGTATTTATTTATTTTTTAACTATTTAATTTTCCTGATGGAAAGTCTTAAACGAGCGAGTTGTCATTGTAATTCGTAATCCAAAATATGGATGGAGAGATACTTCGCACGACGACTCAGAACTACGAATATTTTGTTGTGTTGCACGTTTCACGGAACAATTGGCTATAATCTCTGCACAGACGTCGGATCGCTGCCGCTACCAATTCACAACTGAATTTCGAGTTTTCCGAGTCGTTCGAGCCGAAGATCTATGCCTCCTTGGGCCATGCCGGTTGCCATCGAACAAAACAAAGCGCATCGAACACGTTCGAAGCGGTTGCAAGGCCTCTGTTTGTGGGTTAACAGAGCGCAACAGGGTTAACAGTGGACTGCTAAATACTTAACATATTTAGTTTTTGAATGCCAACATTGTTCGTTTTTAGAGGGAACGAATGTAGGGTTAAATCTATATGGATTTAATTTTAAATCTATAAATATTGCAAGAAATATTTACAAAATAAAATTTGATTTAAAACCTCAATAAATCCGGTGTTATTCGACATATTTGTGTGTGCAAAACTTGAATAAAAATTACGATGTACCAGAAAATGCATCTCATAATTAAGTTATACATTTAAATACAAATATTTTCAATTAAAAATGATAACGCTTACATTTTTTTAACATATTTTTATCTAATTGAATTTAAAGCTCTCTTTTATTATTATAGAATTTCGTTTTTAGTTGTATGAAAATCGGAATACTATATAATATAACTGCCAGAGAGGATAATTATGTATCTTTCAACAGTAAGGAGCTATGACCGCTAAGTAACTATAAACAGTAACTATGACCTATGATCAGTAATTACATCTGAACAGTAAGTATCATTCACCAGTAAATATATATGACCAGTAAGTATCTATGACCAGTAAATAACTATGATCAGTAAATAACTATGATCAGTAATTATCTATAAGCTGTAATTAACTATGGTCAGTAAGTAACTCTGAACAGTAAGTAACTATGATCAGTAAATAATTATAATCAGTAGGTATCAATAAATATTAGGTATCTAGGACCAGTAAGTAACTCTGAACAGTAAGTATCTATGACAAGTAAGTCTGTATGATCAGTTACTAACTTTGAACACTAGTAAACAATGACTTGCAACTTTTTAAACACAACACATATCTAAGACCTGGCCGGTAGAAGTCACTTCGTTCCGGGGATGTTAGAACCAGTTGGGAATCATATGCACAGATGTGCGAAATTTAAGAGCAAGCTATTTAAATAAAACTATGGAGTTATTCTTGTATATAATTTCACCAGTATATATGTCGAGGTATGGCGAATCGGTGGACTATATATATAGCTGCCATAGGAACAATCAGAAAACTTTTCCAGTTTTCAACAGATTATCATGACATTTAATATATAGGCAATAAATAGTAATCTAAAATTTTGTATAAAATTTTATGAAAATCGGGCTACAATATCTAAAAGCTGCCATACAAACAAACGTTAAAAATAGAGTAAAATGCTAAACTGAATGTCAAACTGTAAATATAATTTAATTTGTTTGCTTTATGTATCCGTTATTAATGTTTACTTATTAAATGGTATTTATTTACCTATTTATTTTGTAATCTGTCCTTTTTTTGTATTCATTTATATATTTATTTATCAATTTATTGTATTATCTTAGTAAATATTGCTTTTTCTAATATTTACTTATTGTTTATTTACAAATATTCTTGTTTGTGCAGTTATTTCCGTGATTTATTCAAAAATTTAATAAATAATATTCAGAAAGTAATTATTTGGTACCTTTCAAAGATACTACTAAGAAAATAAAGACCTCTAATTTTCTTCACTGTATAATCTGAGATTGTTGAGTATTTTAAATTGGGGTTCCTCTCCCTCCTTCGAAATGGAGCCTTCTCCCCTCTGGGCCCAAGGATTTGTGCATTTCCCTTGCCATCTGCTGTGGTCTCGCCTTAATTGCCAACTGATTTGCTGTTAGCAGCGCCACCTTCCGCCGAAAGTGTGGACCACCGACAGGCTTAACAAAAAATACAAAACTCTAAAAACTATAGACTATAAATAAGAAATTATAAAATCTTAAAGGAATTCATTCATTTCAAAAATAAAATGATGATTTATCATAATTACAGCTTATAGTATTTATTATTTAGATGGATTTATGTTTAAATTTATGTATATTCTGTACCTAATAAAAACCTATATATTTTTTGGGGTTTTCTTTATTTTGAAATAAAAATTTGGTAATATATATTTCCCTAAATATATACTATTTTTTTTTTAGTGTTTAAAAATTAAGACAAATCTGTAGAATTGGCCGCTAAGAGGTCAATGCTGTCAGAGTGCCAGCTGTTCGCCATCGCATACCCTTTTTTTCTCCTCAAATTCACCCGCAATTCTTTTGCAGTTTCTTCCGGCTCTTGGCCAGCAATTCTTCGCGTTTTGACCCCAAAGTCTTTGGAATACCAAAAAGATTTGCAAAACAAAAAAAAAAAAACAAAAAAACAGCAACATATGGCATTCGAAGGGCAATTTAAACGAAATAACTTGACAATTTGCAGGGAGTTTTAGATGGTTCCCATAAAATATATATTTAAATTGTGAAGAAAGCTTTTGTCCCAGCCTTTTCTACCTAGAGCTGACTTTGTGGGAGATTTTCTTTCTCCCTTGACTGAAACTTGCTAATCAATCGCTGGCACGATGATCCCCAATAGAACCGATATACAAATACCGATCGAACCCGAGATAGATGCGTGGAAAATGGACTACGATATGGGAAGATTTCGGCACGGAAGATACCAAAAATAAACTAGTTTTCCAGCGGTATTGAGGGGGGGAAGGGGGAAAATTTATGTATAGCGCAATTTAAACTACGCGTGTGAGGGCGGCAATGCCGGAAAATTTAAGGGACGGGGAGGGGGTGATGAAGTGCTCCCTTCGATTTTCCGCTCACTTCTTCGCGCCTCTTTCTATTTTTTCTTTTCCATTTTCCATTTTCTATTTTCAGGGAGGGTATAGATTTTCCAGCTCTACTGATTTTTCCAACATTTCCCTAGATTCGGCATTCGTTTCTGTGTAATTGTCGTGTAATTTATGACCGCCGTATGGGAATATCAGTGCACTCGGCTCTAAATTTAACAAAAATTTAAGAAAAAAAGAAACCCCAGGGTAGGAAATAATGCCAAACACTGAGAAAGTATTTATACAAGAAAGTAAGAGACTTAATTATATGAAAAAAGAAGAAAATTATATGAAGGTTACAAGAAAAAGAGCCTTAAATACCTTTGTAATATAATTAAAATATAATTTAAGGCAGAAACTATGAACTGTATTAAAATATTCTTAAAAGGTTTGAAATAATATTATAAAATAATACATATAACATCTAATTTTTCTCTCTGTAAATAATAGTTTAAGGCTGCGTTTCAAAACACGACTTGTCTTGCCTATGTATATATATTTCAAATTTGTTTATAAACAATCGTTGAACAAAAACAGAAGCCTTTGGGTTGTCTTTTTACTCTGTGAGTCCGATAAGGAAAGATCACACCAGCCAGAGATCCCATAAATATCAAAAGCGATAACTTTAAAGATTGGTAATATGCATTAACAATTCAAATCATACATTAAGTACTTTTTAGAATAAAAATTCTGATAATATGTTATCTACAAAAGAGTTCTTTTTCCTTGCTAAGTTGAACATTTTAATAGAATTTCCAAGAAATACTTTCTAGGAAAGTTTATATATGGTTTTCCCCCTTTTGGGGTAGAATCAATTTCCCAGACATAAAATCAAATCGAATCAAAATCACTTTTCATCCCCCAAAAATTTTCCCAGTCAAATCTCTAACTTTCCTTTGGATCTCTGCTCATTTAGTTGACAGTTTTGGCTGCTCATTAAGGTGGGGAAAGAAAAACTCTCCAAGGCAACACTGCAGATGCAGAGACACAGGAGCGCTTTCCTTCGTATTTTCCAAAACTCCATTCTTCCCTTTTTGGATCCACACTTTTCCATTATTGTTGCCAGGCTGCTAAATATAAGCACTCAGACGTGTAAGTTACACTCCCCGAATATTCACAGTCACAGCCACATCCACATCCGTTCCAGCTCCATCTCCTGCTCCTGCTCCTGCTCCATCTCCTGATTTTGTAGTACATCTCCCGGACAGCTGTACTTTGGCACGCTTCTCTGTTGGATTCAAGGGCAAAAGACACCGCCAATCTTCAAGAGTCTGGGGTCCGTTGCCATGGCCAATCCCTGGCCCCCCTTTTTTTTTTTTTTGCCTAGTCTTTCCCCTCCCCAAAGGGGCTGTCCCGCAGACTCTTCGAACTATTTCTGAACGTCCGGCCTTTTTTTATTTATATTTTTATTATTTTTTTGCACTGCGCCAAGTTCCCCTGGAAATGTGACCGAAAAAGGGGTAGTCCCCTTGAAGGATAAACCATTCAAAAATTTGAACATCTATTATTTTGATTTTAATAAAATAAAAAAAAACCTATATATAAATATATAGGAACAAATATATAAAAATATATATGAAAATATATATATTTATATTCCTCATCCTTATAGGTCATTCCTCGCCTCGAGTTGAAGTTTATCTAATCCCTTTTCAGCTGCCAGCGTTTCGTTTTATGTGTGTTTACTGTGAAATTTATTTTTAATTTCAACGACGCGACCTCATCCTCACCCTCACCCTTTCCTTTTTATTTTTCACTCTACACTTTTTCAATACCCTTACAAGGTATTTCAATTTAAGTCAGAAGCTTGTAAAAGAAGTAAAAAAGTCATTTTCGATCCAATAAATCATATAGAAACTTGATCAGTATCAACAACAGAGTCAATCTAGTCATCACCAGTAGAAAAACATCAAGAAAAGTTTTATAAATTTATAAATTTTATATATTAAATTTGCCAAAAAATCCAAATAAAGTATTTTCCAAAAATCTTAGCAGTTCTTAAAATCAAACTAAATAAAACAATAAACTTTTTAAATTAAACTAAACGCTCTTTTGTTTTAGATATATAACTTTGACTTATCTAAGAAAATTGTATCGATAAATATGAACTTTAAATCATTTAATTAGCTTTTTGAACTTTAAATGCATAAATAAACGTTCAACAAGCTAATGAAAGCCAAAAGTAATATATACTTCAAATTATCAGTACAATTTTATTTAAATTTAAGAAATTTAAAAATTAATTATTATTTTTTATAAATGTATCCATCAAAATTTCATCGATAAATATCGATTTAAAGCCTTTTTAAATTTTAATTCATATTCAGATTTAACCAAGTAGAAACTAACATGGAAAATCTTTTCGAATTTAAATTAAAAAATGTATGATTTAATTATGATCACTTTCGCTATGCAATATCATACTTCAAGAGTATACAAATTTCAGCTTCCCCTAGTTAGCTTCCTTTCTTTTTTTGTATTATTTATTTTTTGTTATTTTTATTCCCATTTCCTAAAAAAAAAGGCCGGGGGAAACATTTAAACAGGATGCAGCATTTTGCAGGCAGACGAGTAGTATAAGGGGAAAGTGTCCCACCCAAGTCATGCTGAAATTGCTTAAAAATTGCCAGACAGTGCAAATATGTTTCAGCCAAAAAAAAACAAGTAAAAAGGGGGCCCACAAAAGGGGGAGGATTCTCGACCCCCCGCCCCTGGATTTGACAGCGGCGGCAGCAACAAATAGTTTTCAGTTTCCCAAAAAAAAAAAAACGAGAACAACAACAAATAAAGTGAAATAAAAATATAACAAAATGCAAAGTCAAGGAGGAGATCGAGTTGGAGTTACACATCCCAACGCCCCCCCTTTGGCACCCGCCCCTGGCTGTCAGTCTGGGGGCGCATTAAAATGCAGAAAAAGGAGCATTTCATTTGCCGCCATCGTCGTTGTCGTTGTCGACGGGGCGAAATTTAAAATCAGCAAATTACGTGCTGGGCCAGAATGTAACTAACACTTTGCCAGTCACTTTCCCGCTTTTCCCCTCAATTTTCCAACACCACCCCAGTGGACCTAAGACGACATGTAATTATCGTTCAAAGGGAAGAAAAAATTAAAATAAGAAAAGAGATGCTTAAAGAAAAACTAAATGCCAAAAGGCTAAGCTTACAGAATCGAGTATAAACTGTGTGGGAATTATCTTAATCACACTTTAAATTATATATATAATATATTACAAATAGTACCCTTAATAGTTTTCCTCTGGTCTTAGCTTCATTCTTTTCTTAATTTACAGCTTGTAACTTGAGTAACAATTCAATTGGTTTGGGAAAGAAATACCCTTTGGAAAAATAGGCTTAATAAGTGCAAGGCGACGACTTCTTCTTCGATTCCTATTGGGTAACAGCTGCTGGTGGGAAATGGAAATGGAAAATGAAAATGGAAACGGAGTGCGTTGCGTTCCAAGTGAAGTCTTAGAGTGCTGCCAATAAGGGGGGAAAGGAAGGGGAAGGGAAGGGAACGGTAGACGAGGGAAAAATGACCTCGTCTATTGGCCTGGCCCCTTGGTCTTGGCCAACAGACGGCGGCCAATGGCCTCCCCTCAGTTATCCGCCAACACCCGCTCCTTTTGGCTCAAACTCAAGTTCATTTAAATTTCCAAACGCCAGTCCATCTGTCGGAGGCTCTAAACCAACCCGATTACTTTCGCTGTCTAAATTATCTGCACACTAGAAAAAATTACAAGAAATGATAGCCGCAGATGTACATACCCTTTTCTTTTAATTGTACTATCTAAATAATTAAATTATACAAATTATAAAACATTTTTCTTAATAAGTATATAGTGAAATGATACATTAATAGTTTAATTTTAACCTTAACAAACCTCTTCATCTATTCCTAACTGCTTTCCACCAACTTATAGGGTATACAAAGAGTTGGCAAATAACTTCAGGGGGGGAAAAAGCTAAAAGAAAAAAATACGGTTTTGGGTGTTGGGAGCGACAGGCGGCTCAAGGTGAATGGCGCAACGGTAATTAGTTAAAAAGCAGCTGCCTGTGACTGAGACTGTGACTCGATGAATCGTGACTGTACTGGGAAAAAAAAAATTAACCTCATATAAAGAGTGTGGTTTGTGGGAAAATTTAATGAAAATTATACTTCTGATTGGCGTAAAATTGAATTATGTAGATAATGATAACAAAAATCAATCAAAAACATATTAATAATACCTTGCATTCAAGGAATAAGCATGAGTACTCTGCCAAGAAAGAACATTAAGTTTTATCGATCAATTAGAATAATTTAATACAATAGTCAACGGACAATAGATATCGATTAATATCGATTTGTGGGATTATGAGATTAGATTATGTTCTCTACATTATAATATAATATAAAATAATATAATATAATATATAAAAAGGTATCCATCAAATTCTAAATAAAAATATCATTTCAAAATGATTTTAAAGCATAAAACCTCTCCTCAGTAGAAATAAGTATTATTATCGATCAATAAGACCGATTAATAAACAAAATCAACCCACAAACGACATCGACAACTATACATTAATAGGCAAATATATAAAACTATACTTCGCATTCTTTGTATATCGGAATAATATATCATAATAATGTATTCCTTTATTTAAACATAAATATGGCATCGAAAAATCATTAAAACAAAAACCTAAAAACCTCTGCCTAGTTATCGATGCATAATACAGATTGATTAGCTAGTTCTTTTGATAATATTTTCAAAATTATATTTTAATTGCATATAATAAATAATCTATTAAATTCTATATAAATAAATCGTTTCATAATCATTTCCAACCATAAGTAGTATTATTAAAGGTTAATACAGACAATCGACATCGATTACTATCGATGTCTGGGGAAATAAGGTAAACTATTTTTTGCTTTTACTGAATAATAAAATATATTTAAGTAATTTTTTAATGAAACATAAATTTGGCAAGAAACCTCTCTTCAGTAGAAATAAGTACTCTTAACCATCGATAATACCGATTAATAAGCAAAATCAACCATTAATAAACTTCGATAACTATAGATTTTTTTTCCTTATTCTTAGTTTAATGAAATATTTTTCTCTCAGTACACTCACGAGGCTCGACAACGACGTCTTTGGAGGATTTCAATCGCTGGTTTGGGGCAAGAGAAAAAAAAAGAAATAGCGCGGCAGGGTGGTGCGTGCACCGGTTTATAGCACTTTTGGGGGGGCCAGCAAACGGTAGCTGTGGCTGGACTGCAAGGACGGGGACTGGTGGGCGGTGGGAGGTGGGTGCACTTGACCGGCTTGACAAAAGTGAAATGTAAGTAATTAAAATTGCCAGCAATTTCAGCCCCGGTTCATTTGTAACCCAAAACCGGGCATGTATTTCACTTGCCCGCTCTCCGGGGATATCACCCCGCTCTTTCCCCCTCTTTTCATTTTGCCATTTAGTTACAGGCTTTTTCAACGATTTTCCCCCATTCACTCTTATTTTTTTTGTGGAAATGAGAAAAGCATTCGATTTTATACTTGTCTTGTCTTGATTAATTTAAGCTTAAAATTTAGAGGTTTTCAGGTTTTAATTAAATAAGAAAATGTTTTGGCATTAGTTTTGTTTTATTTGATATTTTAACAAGTATGTCCTAGAGATTTCATTTATAAAATATTTGTTTATCAATATATATAGGTGAAATTTAGTTTATTTTCTTTAATATTTTATAAATTTTATATATTTTTCTCTGTAATTTCTGCATCAAGTTACTCTACCCTTTTTGTGACTTTCCATTGTCAAGCATTTTCATATCATCTCTTGTATTAATATTATTATTATGATATATATTTCTGGCCTATTTGTTTGTTTTGTCTTTTCGATTTTTCCACAATTTTTTTTTTTTTTTATGGTTGTACGCCCTTTTGTGATTTTCATTATTATTATTTGGAAGGCAGAAGAGGCTGCAAAATCGCTGAAAAGGCACGTAGCTCATTGATGGAATGGAAAACGGGAATGGCTCTGATTCTGAAGTTATATATTTTTCTCGAAAGGGACTTATGGGAACAAAAAAACAAAAAAATAAAATAAAAATAAGGGAGAAGGGGCTGAGACAGGGCCAAGCCACTTCACCACGTCGCCGCCTGGCACTTGGCTTTCGTTTCAGAGAGTTCTTTCTCCACATTATATATATTTTTGTCTCCCACTTCGATTTTCCATTTTCTTATGAAAATTTCTGATAATCAGACAACAATTCCCATCCTCATTATGTACGGAGGGAGGGGAAGAGAAACAATTGGGAATCGAAAGTGACAAAAGCTGATGGCAAGTGATTGTGGGGGGTACAGAATTAATGAATCAGCTTGATAGGTTTAATAAGGAAAAATATCTTGTTTTTTAGGGATAGGAAATTATTTATTTATTGTTGAGCATTTAATGGGGAAATTGAATTACATTTCGTGTAATTTTATATAAATATTTAAGAGAGTTTTTGCCAATTTACATATATAGTTGAGAGACTGGGGGATATGATTGTTTAGGAACTAACGAAACTAACTTTTGCAAAGCTATAAATTTTTGAAATTTCTCTTAAATATTTATCTTTACATTAAAAAAAATCCTTTGGCTTTAATAGCAATAATTGATAAGTGATTGATCGCTTGAATAGCAAACACAATCAGGCATTCATTAAGTGAATGCGTCAAGCCATCTTCATCACTCTTTCCACGACTTGTACTTAAGTTCTTGGAGGATGCAGATGCATCTACTCCATCCCCATATATATATATTTATATATCTATCTATATATGAAGAAAAGTATTCAACCATTGTGACACTCGTTGCGTAAAAATCATGTTAAATAAATGAAATTGTCATACTCGATGGGTTTGATGGGGCAGCTGAAAGCGAAAGATGGAGATGGGTTGCAGACTCCCAGATGATGATGATGATGCTGATGATGCCGATGCTGATGGTGATGGTGATGGTGATGGGACCAGGATGGGGATGCCAATGGATTTCTGAAGATTGTAAAGGGGGAAAGAGTGATGGAGAGGGAGGAGGAGGAGCCAGTCTGGGGAGTTGGATGCTGTTGCTGCTGCTGCAGGCGGCAAGCTGACGATGACGTTGACGTTGTCACCCTGATGACTTTCAGTGAGTCAACTTTACACGCAGAGAAATAAGTGTTGATAATGTTATTATCAATATAAAAATTTAAATAGTGCTATATGCCTTGAATTACGTACATAAGATATATATTTATAGCAGTTTTATAGGGCTTAAAGTACGTATATAACAGATATAATATTAGAATATTTATTTAGGCTTCAGGAAGTTCATGGAATTCTATTTGTAGCTAAGAAGTCAATTCATATTTATTTATTTTAGCCCAAAATTCCATTAATTTCTTTAAAATACTTCAAATAACTTTGAAATAATGTGAAGAATCTAAAATAAATATTTTTGTACATTCCAACTATTATTCATTACTGTACAAAACTTTTTATTATTCTAAACCAATGTTCAAGATTTAATAAAAATGAATTTTTACATCCCAAAATATTATCCATTCTACAAAAGATTTTTATTTATTTTAAGGTAATGTAAAGAATTAAATATAAATATTGTATTCTGACGTCTCCAAATCATTATTATTATCATTTTCATATAAGTACATTTAAATATTTTAAACTACTGTAAAGAATTTAATATACATATTTTATATCTACCAAAATATTATTCATAATTAAAAAATGCTTTTACTTATTCAAAACTAACCTAAAGAATTTAATATAAATATTTTTTAAGTCCCAAAATATTATCCCTTGCTATTAAGAACTTTTAATAATTCCAAACTAAAGTAAAAACTTTAATATACATATTTTTCCTGTGGAGCTAACTCCCCTTGAAGACTCTCCTCTTTTGTTCCAAGAAAATTCTGTGAGCAAAAGTCTTTATATCAGAGTTTTTTCTTCCTTTTTTTTTGGTTATAATTATTACCCGGCATTATCAGCGTCTCTCTTGTAGACTGATAAAAATAAAGTAATCTTTGCAGGCGAATAAGAACCCTTCGAAATTGTCACCAGCTTAAGTTTTTGTTAAACGCTTCAATACACTTCTAAAAAGTGATTTTTACACAAGTATTTGAGTTTTTTGAATCAAGTGAATACAAGTTCAAGGTGGAAATCATTTTAAAATATTTTAAAATGTTAAAAAAACAAGGTTTTAAATTTTCTAAAGCTTGAAAGGATGGTAAATATTTGAAATTTAAGTTTTAAAATATTTAAATCACTTGATTTTCTATTAAAAAAATTAAGAATTCTTAGCTTTAATATTATTAAATAAACAAAATTTCTGTATTGATTTGAACAATTATTTTAAAACAATTTATAAAAATTTAGGTATTAAGTTTAATGTTTTGATGTGAAATGTAATTTGGAGTATTTGTCAGAGTATTTTTAAATTCGATCATGTCCCCCATTTCTTTTGTTATTATTTCATTTTATTGAATCGCTTCATGCTCAAAATTTATTGTTTATATTAGGGAGAACTGTGGCGAGAGAGGAAGCTCTTGGTGTTGAGGGGTTATTTCCATCAAAAATATATACATTTCAGTGTTTTTTTTTTCTGTTTTGGCTGGGGCTGAGTAAAAATTTATGTGAAAATTCATAATTGGATTATGGCTTTTGGAGCTCTCGGTTAGCGGTTGTCGCCTTTGAGGGGGTCCCCCCAAAAGTCTCTTTCTCTTTCGCTTTATCTCTTTCTCTTTCTTCGGGCAAGTGACAATGAACTTGAAAAGAAAATGTGGAAAAGCGCTCAAGGGGAAAAACCATGATGTACCTCATGGACTTTGTCTTGCGGTTTTTTCCCGTCTTCGTTTTTTTCTCTGACTTTGCCAAGTTTGTTTTGTTTAATTAAGTTTTTTATTGATTGATTTGATTAATTTTCTTTCTTCTATTTAATTAAATATTATATTATATTATAATATTTATTCATTTAAACTCAACCTGCCTGAACCCTGTTTATAAAGCAAAATGGGATTCGTCGCATTCAGCCTCTGGTTTCGTAGGTGAAATATGCATGTATTTAAATGCGTTACAATAAATTTTTGATTTATTTGCAACGCCATTGACTGAATTTTAAATGACAACGATTTATTTCAGAATTATACCACACATAAAAGGAGCAGCATGTCGCATAACAAAATCACAAACGCTGAGTAAAAAAGATTAAAGCATCTGCCATGCAAATTGGGGGAATCCCGGTAAAAATGGGGGGATTTCCCTCCAGGTTTGGGGATTTAAGGGTTGCATTTAACATAGATCAGTGGGGGAAGTATTGTTTTATATTTTTTTATGATACCAACGCTATCTGCCTGTATGTATAAATCTGCCTTTGTCCATCAGTTTTTATGATTACAAAAAAAAAAGTAAATAAAAATTGGTAAAAAATGGAGGGGAAGGGGAATTGGCAACATTTTTCACTTGTTTCGAAACTTTTATTTTCGTTAGATTTAATTCGTGGCAATTTAATTTATATTGCATCATGTGAGCATGCTGACGAAGGGATAGAGTTTCGCAATGAAACAAAAATAAACCTTCAAACTATGAAAATACTAAAAATATATCTAAAATAAATATGAAATTTATCTAAGATAAATCTAAAATACATATAAAATCAATCGAAAATTCTTCTTAAATGTATATAAAATACATATAAAATTAATCTAAAATACATATTTAATACATTCTTAATACATCTTAAATACATCTTCAATGCATCTTTAATACATCCTTAATACATCTTAAATACATCTTGAATACATCTTTAATATATCTTAAATGCATTTTAGATACATATTAAATACATCTTAAATACATCTTAAATATATCATAAATATATCTTAAAAACATCTCAAATACAACCATAATATATCTTAAATACATCTTTAATACATCCTTAATACATCTAAAAGCTGTATACATCTTTAATATGAAATCCATGAAAAATGCATAATACATCTAAAATTAATTTAAAATACATCAACAATTCATCTATAATGTGCAGAATTCATTGCCAATTTTTCGAAATATAACAATTCCTGGTTTCAATTTCTATATTTTAATCCAATAATTTTAAACAACTTCTCTTAATATTATTTTTTACACAAACTTAACTTGTATTTAGATCACTTTACATAAGCAAAAAATAAAGAACAAACGCAACTACTCGCCGCATTGATATATCCTAAGTGCTTTGTCTAAAAATATCAATTATATATATATATACACAGACATCTATTGAAGGAAAACCAACCAAGCTGAGCTTGTCTGTGGCATTAGTTCCCCCGGAAAATTCACCGTCTGGCGGCTGTCCCTTTCACTCACTCCCCCGACTTGTGAAACTCACTCCTCCTATAGCTAAAAATAACTGCAAATTGTTTTTGGAAAATTGAAAGAACAAGGGAAAAACTGACTGGGCCCTGTTGAGTAATTCTACGAATGAGAGATGGGCTCGGGGCTCAATAGTTTTTCCTTTAAACATATGCATTCTTCCCTCGCTCTCTCTCTCTCTCTTTCTCTTTCTCTCTATATACCCTTCTCGTTCTCTCTATCTCTCCTTCTCTCCTGCTGTCTCCGCCTGTGATGAGTTCTAAAGACATCTTTAATGAGCATCATTAGGTCGTCTGTATCTTTGTATCTTTGTATCTCGGCTTGTTGGTTTGCCTCCAAAGGCAGGCAGCGGATAAGATTTGTTTATAATAAAGTGGCATCGCCTTCAACGACGTGACTGAAAGAGATGGATAGATCCTTGGATAGTGGAAAACAAGGATCTGGTTGCCCCTTTTCTTTTTTCTCTATGGGAAACAAATTTTCGTTAATTTTATGTGCAGAGCCAGCTGCACTCCAGCCGGGGGATTTTCGGTGACTTTGTGATGGAAAAAGTCAATCTCAAAATTAATTCTTAAAGGGGGGAGGTCTCTTAATAAATATTTATCTTAGAAATGGTCTTTTATTTAGCAGATATTTTATATTTATTTTAGTTTTAATTAAAAGAGATTTTTTATTGTGGAAAATTACTAAAATAAGGACACTAAAATCATGTTTTGTGAAGAATTTATGTCTGAGAGTTCTTTTTAGTTTGTATTACATTAAAATTATTTAAATTATAGGCCTAAAGAATTATTTAAATTCAATTATTATTATTGGTTTATCAATATAATTTCTTTCTCTGTGACTTAAAAGTGTATAATGATCGATAGGGTTTCGTTTCCAATATCTTGATGTGTGTGGGAGTTATTATATCGATTAGAAATCGAGACTTTCCTGTTTTCTGTATCTTTGCCTTGTTTTTTGGTCACCTTTGACCTCTGCCGCCTGGAATTCTTGGTTCTTCTTTCTTCATTCTACTTATTTTCGGAGTAAAAATCGGATGGGATCTTCCGGCCGAGCTTGACATTTTTATGAGCGCCCTTTTCTTGTATCTAGAACCTTTTATTGTCTCTGGTTCTGTTTTGTGTCTCTTTCTCCTGATAACTCCCTCTCTCTCTCTCTCTCCTCTCCCTCTCCCTTTCCCTCTCACCTTTGATATTTTCATTAGTAATTAAGAGAAAATTTACAATAATTTCTGTTGCACCTTCGGGCCTCTCTCTGTCCATAGTTTTCTGTTGAATTTTGGTTTTCTCACACGCTTAACCCTTGTCTCCCGGGGGGGCTATTAAATGCCATCTTATCCGCTGTCCAGTGTCCAGTGTCCCCCCTTGTTTATTGCTGTCTCTTTTACAACTATTATTATTATTATTGTTATTGCAACACACCAGAAGGAAGGAGAAAAAAAACAGACAGAAAGACAGGTCAGAGAGATGAAATTCTCACAGTTGGCATTTGAAATCTCATTTCTCTGTCAGCTTCCGCAGCAGTTAAAAATAATGACAATCGAAATCCGGCAAAAGATCTGCTTAGGCATAATTTTGTTGAAATATCATTTCGAAAATATATTTTGAAAAAGACCAAGTGTGAGTATGAGTTGAAATTTGAATCTAAGAGAGAAATATTTGATACATGTGGAGTCCAATGACAGGAAGAGTTCTAAAAAACGCAGATGTACAAGGGAAATGGGTAAAGGGAAAGGGAAGGTAATTGATATTTATAAAATTTTTATCAAAATATATCGAAAAATATCAATGTATATCAATATTTATCAATATCTATCAATATAAATCAATGTATATCAATATATATCAATTTGTATCATTAAACATAATTAAATATCAATATATATATCAATATATTTCAATATATATCAATATATATCAATATATATCAATATATATCAATATATATCAATATATATCAATATATATTAATATATATCAATATATATAAATATATATCAATATATATCAATATATATCAATATATATCAATATATATCAATATATATCAATATATATCAATATATATCAATATATATCAATATATATCAATATATATCAATATATATCAATATTTATCAATGAATATTAATAAATATATAATTTTTTATAAATATCTATTAATTTATATCAATTTATATTAACATATTTTTATACATATCTCCCATTAAACAGTTAATTTTAAAGGCATTTCCTTGAAGAACTTTTATGTAGTTTATTTCACTCCAAAGATGCTTTTGTTTTTCTTGATCGCATTCTTTCAAGTCTTTTGGTTTTATTCACAGTCAATTGGTAACCTTGTACAGCTTGAGAATTGTTACAACTTTGCCACACCTATGCGTAAGTACACTGGGAAAAACAATATACAAAAAATGACAACAAAAAATCAAATAGATTTAACTAATATTTAAAACTTTTAAGCAGCTATGAATACAATTTCTATAATTTGAAATCAATTTAAAGATCTAACATATATTCCCTCAAAAGATTTTCTATTTTTAACTTCAAAGTTACAAACTTTTTTCCAGTTCATCTTTGTAGTTTTCCCCCTTAGTAAAAGTTATAAACTTTATGCATAATTTGTAGGCCAGAAAAAGCGCGAGAGAGTTCTATTTTCCAGCAACCTTGGCGTGTGGGAAAAGAATCTATAACAGACTGAGACTGAGACTATCCGGATAGTCGTGTATCTTTGTATCTGAGCATCCAAGTATCTGAGCATTTAAGTATCTCAGTATCTCAGTCATCTGTGGGAGCGGCTGTGCTAATTGCGGTTGCAGATTTTGCCCATCGCCGGGGTGTCAATTAAATTCAGCAACAGCAACACCAGAAACAGCATCACATCTGCAGCCCAGCTGCTGCCACCAAGGAGTTCGCCTGGGGTCACACTGAGAGAAAAAAAAATGAAGGGAGGGGAACAGCAACAAATACAAAAAAAAAATAAAAGAAGAAACTATCATGAGGGAGGGGGGAGTGCAATGGCATCCCGCCAATGCATTTTATGCCATTTAGTTTTCCATTACTTCGTTTTCCCGGGGCTCTCTCTCGTTTTATTTTATTATTTCTTTTATTTTACTCCCTGGGAAAAAATGCAGACTAGCGACAATTTGTAATGCGATTAATGCGGCTGATTAAGTTTCGACAGCCCTAGTCACAGTGGTCTATATAAATAAATTGAACCAAGTTTATAAAGTTAATAAATATAAGGAAAATCTAGGTTTAAAAAAAATATTTATAGGAAAAGGAACAAAAAAAAACAGGTGCTCCTTAATTTAAAGTCTTATTAAACTTTATTTAGTCTTAAGTGAAATTCTTGCTTAAAGATCTTCAGATTTTGATGTCTTATAAGTAACTATGTATTCCTTGAAATATATTATATATAATAAATTCATATATTATATATTATTATATTATATATAATAAATTCAAGCTTAGGAAATCAAGTTATATGTAAAATAATATACTAAAAAATAAAGTTAAAGTTAAAATATATTTTATACAACTAATCAAAACCTAAGAAATCAATTTATTAACCAAAATAAAATATATTTTAAAAGCATAATAAAAAACGTAAAAAAAAACAAGTAATAAAATAAAATAAAATATATTTTTAATACGAAATAAAATAGTTAAAAATCCAATTATTAAACAAATTAAAATATTTTTTAAATACAAAATATAAACCTTGAAAAAAAATCAAGCTATTAAGCAAAATATAATATATTTTAAACACAAAATATAATATATTTTAAACACAAAATATAAACCTAAAAAATCATTTCTGTGACCAGAATAAAATATATTTGAAATATAAAATATAAACCTATAAAAGTTCAAGTCTTTGAGTAAAATATAATATATTTAAAACATAAAATAAAAACCTATAAGAAATCAAGTTATTAGCCAAAATAAAATTTATTGAATATATTAATCCAAAACCCTATAAAATACACATACATTTTAAAATTAAAATCTAAAAGTTTGGGCATATTATTGATCAAAAAATAAAATACTTAATCAAAAACTAAAACAATCAAGTTATTAACCAATATAAAACATATTTTAAATATAAATATTTTGTTTATAAATATAAAATAATAGAATAAAAAATCGTATTATTTCGAAAATAAATTAAATTATAAATACAACATATAAACCTTAAGAAATCAAGATATGAACCCAACTTAAAAAATGTTTTAAACATAAAATGAGAGCATTGGAAATCAAATTATTAACCATAACAAAAATCCAAAGGTAAAGTTAAGCCGTGTTAAAAATCTACAGCATTCTCGACTTAATTTCTTAGCCATCATATTTATTTTATTTTTATCTATATATATATATTTTTTTTTTACTCTCGTTTCTTTCTGGCCTTGTTAATGTGGCTGCTGCAGGTTACCCTAGTGCCTGGGATTGGGATTGGTATTGGGATTGGGATTGCCTTGTGTGCAATGTGCTGCATTTCCGGTAGCTACTCGGGGATCGAAAACAATAATGAGAACCGACGCGGCACCGAGACTCGGTGCGTGTCTTTCGATGGTGCGTGTGTCTCATTTCTCGATACACCCGGATACCCAGATTCTCCGATTTCCCCCGATTCTCTTCCCCCCTCACCCCTCACCCCTCTCTCGGTTCTATACTTTCCGATTCTCGAATCCTCAATTCTTGAATGCTCCTCAATCTCCGTCGTCCACAATTCCGTTCCTTTATCCGCCAGACAGACGTGCCTTTTGGGCCCTGCAATTGATTTCTCTGAAATTTTTTTGTTTTTTTTGCTTGCTTCTCGCTTTGTGCCTTCAATTTTTTGCAGTTGAAACAGGCATTTCTATTGGGTACACTGGGAGAAATTGGGGGGCATTTATGCATTATATAGAATTAACTAAGATATGTTAATAGAAGTAGTAAGTTAAATATAAATAGCAGAGCTTTGTTGGGTTACTCATTTTAGCTTATACTTTTGGAAATTGTATGATATTATTATATATTTTAATTATATTATATTTAATTTTTAAGAAATTATTTTATATATATATGTTTCTTATTATATTATTTTGTATTATTCATCATTATTATTATATACTATTTATAAGTATTTATTATTATTTGTCATTTAATACTTGTACTAGTTATTAAATCGCAAATATCATGGCTCATTAATTCTTGTTTAAGCTCTGAGGAAATTATTTGTTTTTATTATTTATTATCATATTTTATTTATTATTGAATATTATTTATTATTATAATTTATTTATTATTGTATATTACTTATTATTATTATTTATTTATTATTGTATATTATTTATAATTATATTTTATTTATTATTGTATATAATTTATTATAACAAATACCAGAACTTCCTGGATTATTAGTTTTTTTCCATACATTTTACATAAATTATATGGTTTTGTGTTGTAAATATTTATCATTATATATTCTTTATTGTTCTATATTATATAATTTATTCTATATTTTTTATCAATATTATAACAAATACCAGAACTTCCTGGATTATTAATTTCTTTCATAAACTTTACATAAATTATATGTTTTTATTTTGTAAATATTTATCATTATATATTCTTTATTATTGTATATTATTTATCCATAAAAAGTATTTATTAGTATTTATTATTATATATTATTTATTACTAGCGCTAGTATTTAAAATACAAATTTCAGAGCTTTCTGAATTGTTAATTTTTGCTTAAACGTTGAGAAAATTAAATGTTGTTATGTTCTTATTTTTTATTATTCTATATTATTTATTACTATATATTATTGAATAGTTTAATTTTTAGATATTATTTAACTATTATTATCAACAGCAATTAAAATGCAAATATCATAGCTTTCTGGTTTGTTTATGTTTTTATAAACTTTGTAAAAATTATATGTTGTTATGTTATTGTTTTTTATAATAACTATATTTAATTTTTCACTAAAAAGTTCTTTATTTTTATATATTTTGTATTATAATATATTATTTTTATATTATTATATATTATTTGTTATTATATATTATTTCTTATTATATATTATTTCTTATTATATATAATTTATTTTTATTGATTTTTATTTGTTTATATATATTTATCATTATTTATTATTTTTCTATTATTTCTTATTATGATTTCTCCCTGTGCATTTACTGCACTCTGTGCTCTTATTCCTTTGCACTGCCTGTCGCTATTTCCTTATCTAGTTTTGTGTGAAGTCATTTTGTACCTGTGCGGTGTGCTGCCCAGGTAAAATGGGTGTGTCTGTGTGCTCACCCCTGTGGCGTTGGCTTCCAACAAAAATACAAATACAAAATAAAAACAACACAGAGAAAATGCTGTTGGGTTTTTCTTCTTTCCAGAATCTGAATCTGGCGACACGGCTTCCTGTGAGCCAAAAATAATGTAGACTGTCGGTCCTGTGATCCTGTGAAAATTACACACTAAAATGCAATTAACAAACAGAAGTGAGGCTGCCGTTTTGGGATTAGAATTAGAGGAAAACCAAACCTAAAGACGTGCTCGGGCTCATCTAGTATCTTTAGCGTGTCATTATGGAATTCCCACATGAAGACGGACATTGGGAATCATAATTTGTTCAAATTCTATCATTTCTGAAGGATACAGGAGGCATTGAGTTGCGTGTGCAACCTTCTCGATGGGAATTAAAGTGTCCACTTTTCTCACACAAAAAGGAGGTGGATCACTTCAGCTTGCCAACTGTTGCCTTGTTCCTTACCTGTTTCATAATTCTCACCTCAACTTCAACTCTTTTGCGCCTCATTATGAAAACAAGCCAAGAAAAGGGGAATGAAGCTGAGAAACACAATTCAGAAAAAAATCACAAATCAAAGAGATAAATGCCGACCTAGAAAAAATTAAGCAGATGTCGGTCTTTACAAAAGTTTATGGACCATCAGGTATTCCAGTAATTGGTATCCCGATTATTTATACCACAATTAATAGTTATAGAGTAATATTAAATAAATAATTACATTCATTTCCTCTTACATATATATTCTTTACTGTATAATTATTAAAAACTCTTCATAGATATATCCTTTACTGTTAATATATATTATAAACTCCCATTAAAGTCTTTTCTAAAACACATTTTCCTGCTCTCCCTTTTTATTATTATGCACAAGTGTTAATTATAATAATAAAATTATTTTTAATAACTTTTGCTTTGTCACACACAAACATTTTAATGCAAATGCCTTTTAATGTGACAAAGAGATTCAGTTGGGCTTACAAAATCCAGACTGCTTTTTTGGGGATTATGATTTGTGTTGGAAGTGTTTTTGCGAAAAATGTTTTCCAACATTTTCCATAACATTTCCACTGAATTTGGTCAATAATTTTTGCCATTACAGGGACTTCTAACGTGCAAAACATTTTGTGCAGCAAAATTATTATTATTTTTTTCTGGCAATCAATTAAGTCGACCGGTTTGCAATTTAGAGATTTTAGGCGACTGCATGGAAACCTCAAAATTAATTTACAATTTTCACAACTATTTGAAATGGTTTTTACTATGTTGTGACAATTTTCCTAGGCCTTAAATGAGTTACTTAATGACTCATTGGGTGATACGACTGACTTTCCCAAAAAGGAAGTAGTTTTCTAACCAAAAATTTCAAGCTTATCGCTTATACCCGGAAAATATATCCCGTAAAAGGTTCTACTTGCAGGACACTTTTTTTTGTTTTGGTAGGCTGACTCACAGAGGACAGAGTCGGAGGGTTTAAAGACGGAAAGGGGGGTCGCGTGCCCAGACGCAGGTGCACTGATTACCGGCGCTGACTCACCTTCTAAACACAGATCCCTGCCAAGGCATTTGTCAACGTCACAGAGTTCTCCTTCGACGGCCATGGGGGTGGACTTTCGTCCTTTTGTGTGTGTGTGTGTTTGTTTTGCCCTTTTCTGCATCATTCACTTCCGGTCCGTGGCTGCAACGTGACTCATTCGAGGCAAGGTCCTGTGGCCGGTGTGGGGGGAAACCCTTGCAAATGGCTCGCGTTCTACCCTGAATTCCAGAAGGAGTCCTTTTGCTATCCTAACCCTCAAGGATTTTCCGCCACTCTACTTGCAATGAAGGTCCTTAGAAGGGGATTATTTCTAACTTGTTTGGAATTTTATTGTTTATGAATTTTTGTATTTTGTTATAGATCTTTTTTTACAAAGAAAGTGATTTTGAAATCGAATTGGATTTTCTAGGAATTTATTTGGAATACCCAAATGCTAATTGGCCACGCCCACGTGCCGCTTTAAGCTTCATGCACTTGGGAAAATGTGGAACATGAATACTGTAACTAAAGAAACTGTGGGAAATCAATGATATAACTAAAGAAAATGTGGGAAATCAATGATATAACTAAAAAAATGTGGGAAATTCAATGCTATATCATAATCTCATTAATTATTATAACTTTTCTTGGGTAAGAATTCTTTAAAAAGTATTAGAAGTAAGTTTACTTCAATATCTATTTATAATATAATAATTAATAATAATTATATTCCTGTGCTAGGGTTAAATTATAAGAATTAAATATCATATAGGTATCTTATTATGCTATAATAATTCGAAATAAATATATTCAAGTGTAAGTTTTGAATTATAAGCATTAAAGATCGTATAGGTACAGCTTTCAAAGTATCTAAATTTTCTTTCGGTGTAGACGTCACCGCTGGGGCACGTCTGCAAAGTCAGTGGAGGCTCTTGAAAGTTCGAGCCGCATGTCACACGGGTTTGTTGCCCCAATCTAGGTGGCACTGTACTACAGGGAAATCTAATATAAAAAGGGAATTATTATAGTGATAAATATACATCATTTATCATATCATATATATCATATATATATACAGGAGTAAGTAACGATGGATTGTATTATTTAACAAAATTAGATAAAATCAAGTAAATTAAGCTTAAAATCTTTTTTGACGATTACTTCAACCTCAAAAAGAAAGGAAGCTAGCTTCGGCACGCCGAAGTTTATATACCCTTGCAGATAGAACTTCTATGACTAGGAATCCATACCATATAAATTATATATATATGTGTTTAAAAACAATGAAGTAATACCTGCTTTTATTTCATTCACCTATACATATTATATTTGCAGCTTTATATTCACAGATTTGTATTTTTCTTCTACATCAAACGATCGTTTGTATGGCACCTATATGATATAGTCGTTTGATTTTCATAAAATTTTACACAAAATTTTAGAGTAATATGAAATGGCTATATCTCAAATTTGATTAAATTCTGTTGAAAACTAAAAATGTTATCGCCACCGCGATTGTCAGTCTTCCTATAACAGCCACTGCCATTCTCAATTCTCTCTACCCTGCAAGGGTATATAAATATATTATTAAATATATTAAAACATACATAAAATATTTTAAAATATTTTTTAAATCCAAAAACCAAGTTTAAACCTTAATAAACCTGTTAACATTTATATTAAATATATAAATTTATAGAAATATGTAAAATATGTGATATTAAATACATAAATAAAAGATTATGAAATATTTCTTAAAATTACCCTTAATGGTAATATTAAATATATAAATATAAAAATATGTTATACTAAACATTTGAATAGAAAAGAAGAATAAAGTTAAATTCGGGTATCCGAAATTTATATACCCTTGCATATAAAATCGGTTATAACTAAGCCAAAATTGCATTAATTCGAAATCGGAAAGCTGTTTTGTGCTGTTTTTTAAGAGGTTAATAAATCTACATTCCTGTATTTATTTTCAAAATATTAAAATTTTGGTCAATTTTTCAGAGTCTCAATTATGCAAAAACCTGTCATAAAATTTAAAAAAAAAAAGCAAAAAAATTAATTTCTTTCCTAGATGCCTAGAAAGATTCTCTTTTTGATGCTGATCAAGAATATATATGGTTTATAGGGTCGGAAATGACTTTTTCAGTGAATTTTAAGCTTCTGACTGAAATAATAATACCATGCAAGTGTATAAATATATTGTATTTATTATTATGTATTATTATGTATTATTATGTATTATATTTTCTAAATAACCTGAAAATCAAAAATCCTAATTTAAGCCTCAATAAAATCCCTTCATTCTAATACTAAAACATAAAAATAAATAGCATTAAAAACATATATAAAATATTCTTAAATATTTCTTAAGACAAAAATACAAGTTTATACATTACTAAAACACCTAATAACTATAATAAAAATACAAATATATATTTAAATAATAATAAAATATTTCTATAACAAAAAAAACCAATTTAAAGCCCCAATTAAAACCCTTTTCCTGCTGCACAGTGCCATTGCATGCTCTACGGATGCCGGTGGCAGGATTCCCCTGGATGTGACTCCTGGTTGGGCACAAAAATGCAAAGTACGCTTGATTTACAGTCATTAAAAAGGGGTTTCTCCCTTCAGCATCCCTCGTTGTGTCCTCGTGGGTTCCATCTTTGGCAAATTGAGCTAGACGACGACGGAGCTTGAGGGCTCTGTGAGGACGACTCCCAATGCCTGGCGGTGGCATTTTAATTGGCAGCCCAAGCCCCATATCCTTATGCATGCCGTTGCATGTCCTCGTCCTAGGATTTTTTCCCTCACACTTTTCTCTTTTTTTTTTACTTGTATATATATTTTCCTAGTCGTAGTATTTAGCAGCGGGAAAGCGTATGAATGAAATGCTGACTTCATTCATAAAACAAATCGCAGTCAGGTGAATTCTCTCAATGAAATGTATTAGTCAGCAGGTGGAAACTGAGGCGGGTGGTTCGTGGAAAATTGGGCGGGGGTGGAAAACTCTGCAGTATGTGCAGTCTGGAGAACAAAAAGAAAAAAAACCCAAGACCAAAGCAGGAAGCAAGGACAATAAGGAACCCGGAGACGGAGACGGAGACGAGAAGCAGGAACCGGACTTGGGACCAAGACCAAGACGTGGTCTCATTAGCGTTGCCCCAGACTGACTTTCCGCCGAGTGGTGCAACATATCCGCATTGGGGATATATGTTTTTAAACCCAAAAGGTGTATAAGACTGACTATAAATTAAAAATATATACAAAATAAAGGATATCTTATAATTAATACAACATTTCCGGTGTGTGGCTTTAAAATCTCTTCAATATTTCGAGTTAATTTAGTTTTAAAAGCCTGAAAAAGACTTGTATCTTGCATAAATTATATATATTATATTTTCCTGATTATTATATATACCTGTACAGTATCCCTTAACCTGTTCACAATGCTTTTCACCCCCATTTTTTATTTATATAAACTCTTTTTGTTCTGTCTGCTTCATCTGCGACGGTTGGGGGACAAAAACAAAAAAAAAAAAAACAAAAAAAGGAAAAACAAGCTGCTTCTATTTGCTGGAGCGAAATGTTGGTACACTCTATTGACAGTTCACTGCACGACACTTGACTGTTTGAGTTGGCATTCAAAACATTGCACACACAGATACACCACACACGCACACACGCACACACACACACACACACACACACACACACACACACACACACACACACACACACACACACACTCACACATCTATACAGATGCGCCACAAATACAGACGCATTGGGGCCCAACTGCAGCAACACTTTCAAAACAAATACAAACAGCAACTGACAGCTACCACCGCATTTTCTTCCTCACCAAAAAAAAAAAAGAAGTTAAAATAAAAAGAGTAACAAAAAACAATGCAGGGCCCAAAGGGGGGAGAGGGGAACACGTCGCTTTGAACAATGCAAGTTAATTAAAGTGCAATTAAACACAGGCAGAGGCAAAGGCTGAAGCAAGATGCAGATGCGGCTAAATAGACGAGGTCAACGGGAGATGATGCCTCAAAAGAAGGAAGCTGAGCTCAGGAAAGAGGGATAAGAGAGAGCCCAGCAAAGTGCGGTAAATGAATTAGAGATTAAGCACCACACACTAATTTAATTAAATTAAATTAAAATTCAACTAAAATTCAGTAAGAGCAAGGAGCTTAAAGAACTGGTACATAAACTAATTGAAGTAATAAGTAATCAAGTTACTTTCCTAGATATTAATATTATTTGCAAAGTATCTTTGAGATATTTTTATATAAAAACTATAAGTCAAAATGGGCCAGATCGGATAACTATATCATATAGCTGCCAAGGGAAAATTAAGTATATATTATCAGTAAGTAACTATGATCAGAAAGTATCTATTAACATTAAGTAACTATGTTCAGTAATTAACTCGTATCAGTAATTAACAATGATCATTAAATAACACTGAATATTAAGTAACTATGATCAAAAGGTAACTATAGGTAGTAAGTAACTACGATCAGTAAATAACTATGATCAATAAGTAACTCTGATCAGTAAGTATCTATGACCACTACGTAACTATGAGCAGCAAGTAATTATGATCAGTGAGGTAACTCTGATCAAGAATTATTTATGACCACTAAGTAACAATGATCAGTAAATGACAATAAACATTTAATAACTATGATCAGTAAGTATCTATGATCAGTAAGTATCTATGATCAGTAAGTATCTATGATCAGTAAGAATCTATGATCAGTAAGTAACTATGATCAGTAAGTAACTCTTAAGTAACTAACTTTGAACACTGGTAAACAATGACTTGCAACTTTTTAAGCACAACACATATCTGAGACGTGGCCGGCAGCAGTCACTTCGTTCCGGGGATGTTAGAACCAGTTGGGAATCATAGGCACAAGTGTGCTAGATTTGTTTTGGAACAAAGAGCAAGCTATTTGAAGGAAACTATGGAGTTATTCTTATAAATAATTTTACTAGTATATAATTCGGAGCACGGCGAATCGGTGGACAATATAAAGACATATATATAGGTGCCATAGGAACGATAGGACAATTTTAAGAAAAAAAATTATAACTTCTTCAGGTTTCAACAGATTTTCAACAAAGTTGATATATAGCCATTATATATTAATATCGAATTTTGTGTAAAATATAATAAATATCGAACTACTATATCACTACTATATATTTTCCTATTAAAGATAGAAAAAATGCAAATCTTCGGATGTAAAGCTGTAAATATAAAATATATATGTGAATGAAATGAAAGCTTCCTTTCTTGTTATACCTTAAATTATACTATTCCAAAGTTTCTTCAAGATATTTCTATATATTTTCCTTATCAGAACCAATATCATCTCTCATTTACATTTAAATCTGTATAATATTACTAGCAAAGTATATTTAAGATAGTTTTAACTATATATATTCCTTCTTTGAACCAAAATCTCTTAGGTTCCTATTTACCATCTTATTTCCTTTCTTGCAAGTTGAAAAGACAAACCAAAGACACATTCTTGACCACACAAATTTGACCAGCTGCCCCCAAAAAAACCTTTTTGCCACTTTTCCTCGAGAAAATCTCAATCTTTTACCCTTTCTCCAGCTTGACCCATAGTTTTTTAGCTCAAAACTTTTGCACAGTTGTTTGTAATTATTTATAGCACCTTCAAGTAGCGCAAAAAAAAACAAAAGAGTAGAAAACACTTGCCAGGAATGTGGCTGAGATTCTGCAGCAGTTTCTGCGGTGAAAACAATGTAAAACAAATGAATAAAAAGTTTTCCGGCCAAAACAAAATCATTAACCCTACGTATAAATAGAGCAAAGATAATTAAAAATATATTTAATTATATTTAAAATTATATTTTGCAAAGAATTACCTATGATTTCTTTGTAATGACCTTCAAAGATGTTAGTTTTTCAACCCTCAAAGGGTTAAGGTCTACAAATAAGACAAGAATATTAGGTATTTGGGCGATTAGGGGTTAAGAGGTGGGAGGGAGGGCCTGCCTGTATGACAGGTGCATGCGTCATCACTGTTCGTGCTAAAGGCCAAAGTGTGCAACAACGACCACAAAAAAGTGGTAAATAATTTCGCAAAAGTTGCTCAAACAACCTGAGCCCCTCCAAAATATCAAACGGTGGAAAATTCAACTGGAAACCAACAACAACGAAAAATAAGAGGACTACAAAAAATTGAAAAACTGGGTAATTGGGAGTGGCAACACGCCCCCTTTTGGCCAACTGCCATGGCAATTACACGTCTCCTCTGACAGGAGAGGTGCCCACAAATTAGCCATGGCAAGGCGCAAAAGGCCCCCAAGACAAAATAAAATACAACAAAAGCGAAATGATATATATATATAAAGTTGAAAATACGATAACTGAAAAGCCAAAAGAGTAGCAGGCAAAAAAAAAAATTAAATAAAGCCCCAAATCTTCGCCACAAAAGTCGGCCAAAAAGATCCCCAAATGCGGAAAATTAAGGTTGGGCTGTGAATGCATCGAGACGTTGCCCCTTTTGCAGTGGTTTCTTAGAGACTTAATTTATATAAAAAAATATATATATTAGATTTAAGTAAATATTAAAATTATTTAAGGATTACTATTTAATTAAAGAAAAAAGTGGCCTTCACCAAGTCAGAGTTGGATATTTATAACCTACGTTCGCTTAAATATAATTCGGTTTTTTCTTAACTAACATTCTTAGTTTCATATCACTTATTTTGTATTAGTTATGTTATTTATAAAGTAATTAAATTTTTATATATATAATATTTTATTATAAATATTTTCTATTTATAAATTATTAATATAATTCTTATTATAATCTTATATTCCTTTTATTAATCTTATTAAACATTTTCAACCACGGTTACCTCAGTTGCACTTACTTGCATTTGGCAGTCTACTGCCTCTTGGCTTTCAGTTTCAGTTTATATATTTTTTTTTTGGCCAAATAAACCAGTTTCCACTAGTACAACAACAAAAACAAAACTTTCCATTTCGAAACGCCACTGGAAAAAAGGTTAAATGTGAGCGACAAATGCAGCGGAGCTCTTTTTTTAAACCAGGCTCAGTTTCGGTTTTGGGTTTGGGTTTGGTTTTTAGGTTTTTTTGGTTTTTGGGTTTCGATTTCTGGTTTCGGGGTAATGTCGTTGTCGTCGTTGTTGTTGTTGTTAGCCTGGCTGACAGGCCGCTGATAAGAACTCTCTTGGCGGGTTTTTTCTGGGTTGGGTTTTACTTCAACTTCAACTGGAAACCCCTTTTTTCCGGGCTGTCTTCTGATAAGATTTGGCTGTTTTTTTTCTGTGGGTTGAGCCTAACAAATGATGGTGAAGAGGCTTTTCCGGGAATTGAAGGAGAATGATATTTTGCTAAGCTTTGCAAAAGGTGGAGAACGTTAAGGATATTATATTTAATAAATAAAGACTAGGAAAGAATGTTAAACTTAATAATTGTTTTATAATTATGTTTATAATCTTTTTAAAAAAGGTGGTTAATATTAAGGATATTTAATTGTAAATATTATTTGTAGATTAAATAAATAAATAAAGCCTTTGTAATAATGTTCGACTAAATATAAGTATTATAGTTAAGTATATAAACCTATAATAAAACATTTATAAGAAGATAGGATCTGTTTCTGTTTAATTTTGAATTCCTTTCAAACTATATATTTCATATTAAATATATATTTTCCCCAACCAAAAATAATCTATATAAAGTTTATATACTTGCCTTAAACTAAAGTCTTTTCCCGTCTTTTAAAAATCTTGCACCATTATTTTGAGCTTTAATTTCGGCACCATTGCAATTATTCAAAGCTTGTTTAAGTCGGCGAAACAAAAAATTGAAAACAAAAACGGCCTTGGCCAAAAAAAAAAATCCCAAAACAATGCAAAATGTAAGATTTTCACAGCGGGACAAATAAAAAAAAACCATAATGTTTATAAACAAATGGAGACCAGTTCCCACACAAGTCGCGGCGGTGTAACAAATCGGTGTGCTACTTTAAATGGTTCACTAAAGTATATAAAACATAGTATCTGTAGAGGCATCTCATATGAAATATGTCTCTAATATAAGCTTAAAAAAAAAACACACATTAACCCATGAAATATGTGACTTTGCCCTGGCTTCAACACCTTAAAAACGATGATCATTATGATATGATATAATGATGATGATGATAATGATGAGGAAACCCAAACCGAAACAACAAAGTTAAATCTGAGGCATTTGCATTCTGAATCTGAATCTGATTCGTTTGTGATTTACGATCTTTTTGCCAAATTTGAACACTGACTAATTTGAGGGGTTGACTCTTTGATCTCTTTTTGGCCTGAGAGAAATATAACAAATTGCCCACCAAAAAATCTTGGCTTGATTAATAAACTGGGTTTTGTATTTATTATTATTTTTTTGTTGTATTTGTTTACAGGGGACCCTTCTTATCACCAGAAACAGCCACAGAAAGGGTTGAAAAGGTCATAAATCGTGGCCAGTATTATTTGCATTCAAATTGGAAAAATTTCAAGATAATTTTTTGTGTGATAAGCTTTACTAAAATGGGTTTGAGGGCAAAGATTTATACGCTTGAATAAAATGATTATTGACAGCTTACGATTTCTCGACTCATTTGGAAATATGTCTAAGGAATGTTAACTAATTAATATAATATTTAATATATTTCCTACCCATTTTCTTTGTTAAATATTAAATGTATTAATTATTTGGGAAACAAGATCATTAGAGCCAGAGAGACACCAAAATCGCATACCAAATGGTCATCAATTCGATTCGCAATTGATTACAATTAGATAATTGGTTTTGTTTTTTTCCCCCACTCAAAATTGCCCAAAAAACGACCGCAAAAATTTCACATTACAATTTTCAATTTGCCGTGGCCAATTCAATGTCAGTCGTTTGACCAAAAACAGCAGCCAAAAAATTGAATTCAACCCAAAACAGAAATATACAAGAAAAAAAAAACTGCAATAAAAATCCGTTGTTTAAAAATCCAAATTAAACGCAAAAAAAAAAAAGAATACAAACCAAGCTAAAGTCTGACTGGACCGGCGACACAATAAAATATTTACGAATAAAATTAAACGTGGCCAACAAAAGATGGCCAAAACAACAGATTTAAGATACAGATAAGCGAGCGGGGATTTAAATTGACAAAGCCGAAAGTTAGCTACTCTTTAAGTGATAAATATATAATTTAAAGGGTATTTTTAAAAGAGTTTTAAGCTGAAGTCAAATCAATTGCATTTTCTGTCAGTGTGATGGAAACTTGTTTTTATATTGTTATTGTTATTAGCATTTTTTCACTCTGTCATTTGGCAGAGTCAAAATATATATGAAAACAATAACAACAAAAATAAAAAAAATGCAAAGTTATGGCCACAAGTTGTGGTTCAGGTTTTCATTTTATTTCGTTTTGTCTACTATTTGTTGTGACTTATTTTTTTGTTTTGTTTTTTTTTTTTTGCTGAAGACGAAACGCCCACGCGACCAACATTTTTTCCTTGTCTTTGGAAACCCCTCTCTACACAGAAAAAAATATATTTAACAAAATAAAAACTATTTAAATAATACTTTAAAAATAACTTAGGTACTTCTGTTTGTATAGACAGTTTTTAATAAAATGTACAAACCTTTTAAAGTGAATATAATATTTTTAAAGTCATAATTCTAATCAATGAAATATAATTAAAGTAATCAGGTTAGATTTTCCCCCTTAAAAATATATATATTTAATTTTCTGGAATTATTTTAAATAGTTCTATATTATATATTTTATAAGAATCAATTAATGTAGCTAATTCTTTAAATTTGAACAGTGTTTCGTTGCACATACGACGCCTGGTCTTTGCTTTTGATTTGAAATACGTATGAGAAAACCCGTTGCCAGCGTCACATAAATAAATAAAAAATATATAAATATATACCCCCCTTTTGTATCTGTATCTGTATCTGTCGTCTGGTATCTGCCATGGAGCCATGGAGAAATAAAGCCATGGTGTTACACGACAATTCGTGCAGGTGTTATTGAGACTTGCGAATGATTTGGCGCCAGTTTATGGCGCTAGCCGATTTTTTTCTTTTTTTGTCTGCGTATCTCAAAATTCTCTCTCAGTCGCCACAAATATATATATATATATACAAAATAGAAAAAAATATATCACATTTTGTGTGCCAAATGTCTAAAGATAAGTCCAAGTTTATCCACAAAGAAACGCAAATCTTGTGGTAAATATTTAGGTGACTTGCGTTTCCAAACCAAAAAAATGCAGCACTTGAAAGTGTTGTCAACAAAAAGTGGCAACTAAGACATTTAAGGAATAGTTAAAAAATGAATCAGGTGTGGGAAATAAATACAAAAAAAATATTTGGAATATAATGGATTAAATAGAATAAAACCTTTTAATGCTTGTATAAAATTTGTTAATAATATTGTAGATCCTTTTAAAGTCCATGGAATATATTTAGAGGTTTATAAAATGTACAAATACTTGCTTAAAAATATTTATGAATCATTCTTATGGTTTTGGTTCTTATAAATATTGATTTGATTTATTTTTGGATTAATAAGAGAATTATCAACAAGACTTACTTTGATTAATTATTAAATTGATAAATTAATGAGTTTTAAATATCTTTTAGTTTTTGGCATACTTAGAAATGAATATATTTTAATTTTAACGATAAATATAAATTTAAATACGGCAGGTCATTAAAAATTAGAAAAAATACCTTAGATACTTGTGATTGTATACATACAATTATTAATAATATTTATGAAAATTTTTATGTGAATAAAATAAATTTAAAGGTTTATAAAATATTTATATACTAGCTTAACCACCTTTTAGCATTGGTTAATATAAAATATTACTTAAATTTATTTTTAGATTCATTAAATAAATAGTATTAAATATATTATATTTTTTAATTGGAAATTAATTTATTTTGAAGTTAAAAATAATTCCATTAGCTGCAGAGCATTAAAAATGAGGGCAAAAATGTATCTTCGATGGAGAAACTCTTCCACCTTCTAAATACAAAATTAAAAAAATATATTCAACATCATTTAAAACTAAAAATAATATTTAAAGCCTTATACCTTGTTAAAAAAAATACATACACCACTCTTGTGGCATTTTCGCTTACTAATACTGCTTCAATTTCTTCATTAATTCATTAAAAAATTAGCATTAAATATCTTTAAGTCTTCACCTCTTCGACTCACTTGAAAATGAATTAATTTTCAGCTTAAAAATAAAACCCAGAAACCTTAAATCTATCTCCATTTTGAAGCAGAAACTTCTTCTGCCATCATCTTTTGGCCAACTCAACTCCCTTTAGATTGATTCAGAAAGCTGAAAGCTATCTCGTCTCATCCCATCATTATTATTTTGATTTTTTAATTCCCAAGAACTTTTTGGGTGACCCAACCAGCGAACTAACGGACAGATGAAAAAGCGCAAATTAAAATTAAAATAAATAGCAAGCGACTCGCAAAATATATAATTCTTAGACCCTTGGCCAAGCCATTTGGTGTTGATTTTTGTTTTGCTTGTCCCCTTGTTTCATCATGCCTTATTTTATTTATTTATTTATTTATTTTTTACTTATTTTTACTTTCCGGCAGCTGAGAAATCTGAGAAATCCCAGCTTCAACGGTCAGCAAACTTTTGGCTTTGCTTTTGGCTCTTCTAATTAAGATGAATTAAGCAAAATCATTTCGATTAGAAAAACGGAGGAGCGACAGAAAAAAAAACACAAAAACGAAGCCCCGCCACAAGATGATGGAGATGATGAAAAGGCAGAAGCTGGAAGCTGAGACGACTAACTGTTCTTTGAGGCGTTTTGATGATGAGCCGATGGATGACAGCCACGAAAGAAAATACTACAAAAAAAAATACAAATAAAATAAAGCTGGAAATAAAATAAAATAAAAGGAAAGCGTTGACAGATGCTCAGCAATGAGGGGAGATCTGTAATTGCTGTTAAATGTGGGGCAATAATAACTTTATTAGGAAGTTCATGGCAATGATGATGATGAAGATGATGGTCAAACCCAATTGAGGGCAACTTTTAGTGCTAGTTCCAGGGAAATTTTTATGGAAATTTATAGGGAAATTCCTAAAAAAAATTACTATTTAAATTCATATGAAAATTTCTTTATAAATTCATATAGGATATATTAATTCCTAAAGAAATTCCTATAGCAATTCCTTTGCAAATTCCTATGGATATTCCTATGGTAATTCCTATAGAAATTCCTTTGCAAATTCCTATGGATATTCCTATGGTAATTCCTATAGAAATTCTTATAGAAATTCCTATAGAAATTCCTATGGTAATTTTTATAGAAATTCCTATTGAAATTCTTTTGGAAATTCCTATGTATATTTCTATGGTAATTTTTATAAAAAAAACATATGGTAAATATATTTCCTAATTAAGTTAAAATTCCTAATACTTAATATTAATAAGTAAATGCTTAGTTAAGGCCAAAACTTTTTTCCCAAACATTCTTTTGCCAAGATTTTATGGCTCTCCAATAGTTTAGGTCGCATTTAGGCCACATTTAGTTCCCAAGTGACTGCGTCTTCTTATTTATTTTTATCTTTTCTTTCTTTGCTTGTCAAAGAGGCAGCTAGTGAAATTCCCTTGGCCAGTACCATCTTATTGTTGTGTGTATTTTAATTAATTAAGATTTATAAGCGGCGGCCAAACAAACGAACGCAATTCAGCGGAAATTTAAATGCACAGAGACCACCGGCTGTCTTTGGGTCGAAAAGCTTGAGAGCTGCTGTGCGAAAAATGTCCAACACTGAGAGTAGTCCCCTCCTTAGCCAAGCTTTTCTCCTTGGCCAAAAGCCTCTCCTCCTCTCCCCTCTCCTTGTTGCCATGTATTTAATTTAATTGAATTTGCGCCGCCATCAACGGGCGGCGGCAGGCAGATATAGCAACAACGACAACTACAAAGACAACGACAACGACAGCGACAACAACGATGACGATGACGAGGAAACTTAACGAGCGAAACGTGGCCCAAACAGCAACAACTACGGCTAAAACACTGGCCAACGGGTGACCCCTTCTACGGATACGGTTACGGTTACGGTTACGGTTACGCAGTTACGGGGTTACGGTTGCACTGAAAAAAAAATCTAATTCCGAACTAGGGAAATTGTTGTATTTAAATAGAAATTATTTTGATAATATTTGTAAAACTTGTATGAGATTTTCCCATATTTAAACTATTTTCATTTAATTTATATGAATGCTTTAGGTATTTTATTAAAAGCTTAAATTGATTTTGACCCTTTTGGTTATTTTTAAAAAATTATTTTAACATTAAGAACACTTAAAGCGTTAGTAGATACTTTTTAGAGTCATTTATAGATGAGGTTAATAATGTTTAAATACCTTTTATTTTGTCAACAATAAGTATTTTATATTTTTATTCAGTAATAATATAATAATTTTAAGAAGCTAGGCAAAATACTATAATATCATAATCTATTATTAACAAAAAAGCAAGCTATCATCATTGGTTCGAATATTAAATCTATCAAAAGTAAGCCAAAGATATATTTTTTGGGGTCGAAGAGCAATATCACTAACACTCTAGATGTGAACAGCGGGGAGGCCGGGAACCGAATGAGGCAAGTTCGGTGGGAGTGCCTGTATTTATAGTCCCCGAGTGAAGAGAACAGAGAAAGAGAGAACGAGAGTAGTAGAGAGAGAGAGAGAGAGAGAGATAGAGAGCAAGGGATATCTCTAGAGATACACATAGAGGCAAAGCCAAAAGGAGAGAGCGAAGGATTTTCTCCCACCGAGTCCCCGGGGGGAGAGAACAGAGAAAGTGAGAGCGAGAGAAGTAGAGAGAGAGAAAGAGAGATAGAGAGCAAGAAATATCTCTAGAGATACCCATAGAGGGAGAATCATGAGGCGAGCGAGAGATTTACACTTTCACACTCACAGTTTTTGCAATTTCTCTACATTTAACGATCGTTAAATAAAATTAATACCGAAATTATAAAGAAATAAAAAAAATAGCTTTAACTTAAATTAGATGAAAATTAAGCATTTGAAAAAGTGTTAATTGAGATAAATATAAATAGATGCATAAAAACATATATATGAATAGTATAACTCATTATATTACAAACATATATATTAATATTATAACTCATTATATTATTTCATTAATTTAATATTTATTTAAATTAAAATAAATTTTATGGTAATGAAAAATTTCTCTCTGCGTATGAGTAATATGATAAAATGATTACACATCCGCCTTGAGTTTTGCACTGAGACATTGCTCATACGACACGTTGTTTTCCCTCGGAGCCCCGAGGGCTGGCGAAAAACAGGAAATCGTGTTTAGTCTTAAGTCGGAGACCGAAACCGAGACCGAGTTGCTTCCCTCCATTCCCCACCCCTCTCCTAACCATTTTTCCGGATGGTGGGAAATCCGGGGGAAACAAAAAAATAAAAGAAGAAACTGAAGGAGGGGGGGTAAGCATTGCCATTGCGAGATGTTGTGTCCAATGCAATTATGAAAATTTACGAGTTTTTTGTTTCAACAGACAAAGTGCGTTGTTTTTCCCCCTCCCGGTTGCTTTATATTTTGGTGAAAATAATTTACGATCCGCAAAAGTTTTCTCTTAACTTAATGTTGCAAAAAAAAAAAAAAAAACATCACAGAAAAACATGACCGAAAGGCAAAACTTTAAATACTAGTAAAAAAAAAGTATATGTATCAAAAGAGTTAAAGCTTAGTAAAAAACTTAAATAGCATTTCTTTGATTTAAATACTTAATAGATTATTGTTTATGTCTGTCAGTTGAAGTGCTGGCACAATAAATCGTATGACCCAGAACTCTAGGAACCATCAATTTCCAGGGTCCCGTCTGGGTATAGAAAATAACTCTCTCTCCCCTTAAATGTATATATATATCCGATTTTATATATATATACCTCGCATGCCTTGGACAATTTTCTCCTTCTTCATTCTGCAGTTAATAATTAATTATATAATTGCAAGCGGACCCAACAATGTGGGGGGAAAGAAAAAACAAAGAAGGCGAAAGGCAAAAGATGTCGACGGACAGGTGAATTCTCACGCTTGTCTCGTCGCAGCTCTGTATTGAAATATTTATTATAATTATAGGTCACTCTGGTCTATTCATAGGATCTGCAAAAAAAAGAAGAAAATAATCGATATGCATGCGTGTGTGCCCGTCCCTTATTTCGGGTAGGAGTTCCTAACAAATTGTTTGAGGCTTCAGAGTTGACATAAGTGGATGGTTTCGCGCCCCCAAAAAAATCAAGAAAATATTAAATAAACCAAAGAAACAGGCAGGTGCGAAAAAAAGGTAAACAAAAGTTAAATACACTTGAGAAAATTACTAGAAAAATCTGTCATTTAAATAACTTATTTAAGAAATATAAAAAAAATGTATAGAGAGTGTTATATATAAACATATGTATTCTTTTTATATTTATTACATTTTATGTTTGATTATATATTTTTCTTGTCCTTTCATGACTTTCATGATTATTTGTGTCTATTTCTGACTTAATTTTAAGTAGTTTCCGACTAATTTAGGGCTATTGCCTGGCGATTTGTAGGCGTTGACAGTGCCCCAAGTGCATGGGGCATCATTTTGCGATTTCGATTTCAATTATGCGCCATCATTTTTCAAGTTCGCATCGCTGCTCTGGCACGCGACAGAAATTAATAATTGAGCGGCTGCGAAAAAGTGAGAGAGATGGCCTCTGTGGCACAGAAAGAGATGGGTGTAGTGCCATTTGCTAAATTGAAAGCAGCAGCCGATGTGGAATTGAATGTGGATGTGGATATGTGGATGTGGCTGTGAATGTGGCTATGGATGTGGCTATGGATGTGGCTCTCAAATGTGAATGTGAATCTGAATGTGAATGTGAATGTGAATCTGAATGTGGATGCAGTGATGACGATGATGATGCCCAGTCAATTTCGCCTCCATTTGATTGTATGCAAATCTTCGGGGGGAGTAAATGCAACGCAAGAGGGTAATATGCTGCATATTGGATGGAAATTAAGTGCATCACTTGTTGCCCAGCAAATCGATACAGAGAGAGAAATTACGTTAAGTAATTCAAAACGGTAAGAAAAATAATTAAACTATTTTTTTACAATATCAATAGAAGAAATAAGACAGTTCTTGATGTGAATTTGAGAAATTTTGAATTGGAAAATGTCTTCAAATAATATATGCATACACTTCAGAAGTAAAATATATATAATATACAATTAAATATGAGAAAAATATTATTTAATATATAATTTTCTTATATTTAATTGTGTTTAACCGAACAATATAATATAATATAATATAATATAATATAATATAATATAATTTAATATAATATAATATAATATAATATAATAATATAATATAATATAATATAATATAATATAATATAATATAATATAATATAATATAATATAATATAATATAATATAATATAATATAATATAATATAATATAATATAATATAATTGATGTACATTTATAAAAGATATGTAAATGTATGCATATAAATATGTATATAATTTTAAAATAATAACTATATCGTTATATTTAGGTAATGGATTTCCCTTTTATTTCCTTAAATTTTAATCCAACAAAATTACTTTAAGATATTAAATATACTATTTACTAATTCATATATTTTTTTGTATATTTAATATCTTTAAATATATTAAATATATTAAATATATTATCTAATATACATTTAATATCCTTAAATATATTCCATTGTTTCCCTTTAATTTCCTTTAATTTTTTTCAATGCACAATTACTTGACTGACAGACGGGAAGTGCAACAAAAGATTTGGCTTTTCGCTTTCTTCACTTTAATGACGCCTTTTGATGAGCCACAGGATGCAGGTGAAAACTGGGAAAAAACGCTGACCACTTTAAGGAAATCAAATTACTCGGAAAAGTTGGACATATTAGACATTAAATAGGAAAGAAAACCCCATACATAATAAAAATATTTCAATATACATAATATATCTTTAAATATATATAATAAATCTTTTAATATTTATAATATATCTTTCAATACATATAGTATATCTTTCAATATATATAATATATCTTTCAATATGTATAATATGTATATTAAATGTATTTTCCCAAACAAATACTTGACTAAATTAGTGGTTCTAATGGCTTATACTTAAGTTTGTTAAAAACTTTTAAAGGTAAATTACAGATATTTTTGAAAACATTTTAAGGCATATTATAAATATCCATTTCTTTTTATAATATAAATTAAAGTATATGTATATAATTTACTTTTAAATGTTCCTATTTTCCTCCAATATAAAGCATTTAATTTACTAATATTTTCTCAAGAAAACTACATACTTCTTTTGCACAATTTTCCTAATTGTAAGCTTTATAAATTGCAATTCAATTAAAAGCCATTTTCCAGCCAGCTGAGACCCAAATTTTTCCGAATAAAAAAAAGCAGACAGAAGAAAATAAATTGAATCAATTAAATCATAATATTTGCAACACACAAAAGTGATCAATGGCTTGAAACCTTGTTGTGTCATTAATTGAAATTGAAAGAGAAGAAGAAAATGTGTAACAATTCCAGGACTGTGGGGAGTCCAAAACAACAGGACACCAAAACATTTGCCAAAATAAAAAAAAACGAAAAGCCACACGAAAAACCGCATGAAATCACATAAATTAAAATAACTCTATTAACCTGAACAAATTTATTATTTTGACCAGCGGCTATGTTCACTCTCCTTTTTTGGGGGAGTTTATAGGTGGAAAAGGAGCAGGATGTGGAGCAGGAGCAGGATCGGGAGCTGGAAGGACACTGCTGGTTGGGTCACTTGTATTCGGATTTTGCTATGACAATGAAACGCGTGACTTGGACAAAGCAAATGGTCATACCCATATACCCAGGACGAGAGTTCCATGTTCCATTTCAGTGACCACTCTCTCTCTCTCCCTCTCTCCCACTGATTTTTTCCCTCACAGAATTTATTATCCTTGCCCTCCTGCTGTGGCATCCAGCTCCTGGTCCTCCCATCCAGTCCGTTTAATTGTGCACCATTTAAGCACCTGCTGTGCCACCTACCTCCCCTTCATCCCCACCCTCAAGGGGTGCCACATGTCCATACATCATTGGGCCGCAAAATGTTTATGACCCTTATGGCATGCCACACCATGCGCCCCCAACGAGCATTTAATAGTTTTGGCGCGGCATTTTCTCGTAATGCTTTATTTATTTTTAATCATAGAACAAATACGAAAAACGTACTACCCTCTCACATGGCATTTTGGGGCGGACAAAATATGGCCCATCATTTGTTCAACGATATGTGCAAACAATTGGCGCATTAAAGCCAAAAGCGGAAAATAAATTTTCATTTAATTGATTGGAACAGAAGAACGGGCCACAAAAGGCAAGAACAACAACAAATTAGGGGGGAAATGGTTAATAAATAGAATAATGTCCCAAGATCTTGAACTATAAAAGCTACCAAAATAAATAAGCTTTAATTGAGTCTATAGAAAAGTAGAAAAAGTTGCCTCAATTTACTATAACTTCTATAGAAAAATATATAAAAAATATATGAAGAGTTCTTAAATATTCGTTAGAAATATATATTTATAATGGAAAATATATAATAAACTCTATAAAGAGATAAGAAATCAATCCCATCATCTGCTGTCCCTCTTTAAGTCTTATTCTGTTGCCTCAATTGACTATAAATCCTAGATAAAAGTATATAAAATATATATTTATATTGGAAAAATGTATAATAAACTCTATAAAGAGATTAGAAATTAATCACATCATTTACTGTCGCTTTTTAATTCTTATTCTGTTGCCTCAATTGACTTTAAATTCTAGAGAAAATTATGGTGTAGTATATTTATCCTAAAAAATATATCATAAACTCTATAAAGAGTTAGGAATTAATCACATCATCCACTGTCCCTCTTTAAGTCTTATTCTGTTGCCTCAATTGACTTTAAATTATTGGCCAGAATCGTTCTGAGACATTGGGTATTATTAGACCAAGTTTGTATTTATATTTCTCTTTTTTTTGGGCCTCCGGGCTCCATCAGTCAGTCATCGTCGCATTTCTTGATCGAGGGGAACAAAACTCAATTATTTCCTCGTCTTCTGACTGACTGAAGGCCATGTAATAATTACCACTGTTGTCATTCCATATTCACATTTTCTCAAGTCGTTTTTCCATTCGTTGCGAGTGACTACTGTGGCAGTGGAGTCCGAGGCTATTAATCAATCATCTTTGGAAATGCTGCAAGTGTCCATTTCTCTACGAAAGAGGGGTATATTTTACTCGAATGCCTGCAGCATGAATATGTCAGGTTGTGTGGCTTCTAAGTGATTGTGCTAATGGATGTCGAGAATATGGAGGGGAATCTTTTTTTTTTGCAACGGCCAAGTCTTTATGTTTATATAACAATATGGTAATAATGGTAATAATCCATGTAAATATTTTAAGCGAAAAATGTTCTAGCCATAATTTATAATTTTGTTCTAGAGTTTTATTCTCTCTTGTACAATCTTATTGATTGTTGGGAACTATTATATATTAGGAAGCAATTCGCTTTAGAAATTTGCTAAGGTCAATAAGGGAAATCGAATTGGAGAATTATTTATCACAAATTTGCGGGAACAATTTGTATAAATTAACAGGAGCTAAAGTCGTGGAAAGACTGGGTTTTCTCTATAAGTAACAAGAATATATAATAAATGATTACTAAATACGTCGCAGTTTTCTTATAATTTCCACATTTTTATTTACATTTTTCAGTCTGCCCCTTTATTAATACATTTTAAGAGTATTATAATCTCAGTCAAAAGCTTGTAAATAAGTGAAGGAATCATTTCCGACCCTATAAATCATATATATTCTTGATCAGAATCAAAAGGCGAATCGATCTAGGTTTGTCTGAGAGGAAAAAATATTTTAAAAATTTTTTCGAAATTTTTTAAGGGGTTTTATCATTAAAATCGTACAAAAAAAAATCGATAAAAATTTTAATTTTTTAAAATTTTTATTCAAGTATGCAGATTTATTAACCTAATAAAAACTAGCATAAAACTGCATTTTTGGTTTAATTATGCGTTTTTTAATCTTTGATTTATCGAAAAAAAAAATGTCATATAAAATTATCGATAAATATTGATTCAAAAAATCGGAAATTGATCCGAAACAATCCTATAATTGCAAATTGCAATCCTATAATAAGAATTAGAAATAAAGTTTATAATAAAATATATATAATATACTATAAATTATATAATATTTTTGTTTTAGATTTTCCCTTTATATCTTTTACCTAATTAACCCCCCTAATTCCCTCCTCCTCCACGATTTTTGAATGTCGCTGAACTCAGTCTTTAGTGGAGGTCTTCCAACTGAACAGTCACACACTCAAATCTTAATCACAACTTCCTGTATGAATTGATATTTTCGTCTTGCAGTATTTCTCCTCCCTTTCGTTATTATTACTAATTTTTTTCTCATTTTTGTTTTTATTTTTAGTTTGTATTTCTCTCTATTTCTGTTTGGTCGTGGGAAAAAGCTAAAGGCGCTTGTTTTTTATTTTTTGGGTGGGTCCGGAACGGAAGATTATTATGCAAAAGGTTTAAAAATGATTACAAAAAAATATAATGGGATAGGTAAAAATAAAAATTTCTTGTGTTAATTAATTGTTAAAGCCTTACAGAGCTAAGATTTCAAACATGTTCCTTAATTTAATAAACACTCAAGCTAAGACTTTGTACAAGTTCCTTAAATTAAATTTTACTCAATTACTGAGTACAATGAGTTGAAGAAAACTTCAAGTTATTAAGAAGATTTTGGGGGATTTTGGATACTTTGAAGATTAAATGATTTCATTAATATAGTTTAATGGTTAAAATAATGCAACAACTAGAGCTGGTAAAATAACCTTTTTTATACCCTTGCACGGTATTATAATTTCAGACAGAAGTTTGCAGTGAAGGAGTCATTTCCGACCGTATAAAGTATGTATCAGTAAGCATCTTCCAAGAGTAAGTATGAATGATCACTAATTAACTATGAACAGTAAGTATCTATGATCAGTAAGTAACTATGACCAGTAAGTATCTATGATCAGTAAATCTCTATGATCAGTAAGTATCAATGAACATTGAGGAACTATGAGCAGTATGTATCTATGATCAGTTACTAACTTTGAACACTAATAAACAATGACTTGCAACTTTTGTAACACAACACATATCTGATACCCGGCCGGCAGCAGTCACTTCGTTCCGGGGATGTTAGAACAAGTTGGGAATCATATGCATAGGTGCGCGAAATTTGTTTTGGAACAAAGAGCAAGCTATTTCAATGAAACTATGGAGTTATTCTTCGATGTAATTTTACTTGTATATAAGTCGGAGCATGGCGGATCGGTGGACTATATATATATAGATATATATAGCTGCCATAGGAACGGTCGGAACATTTTAAAGAAAAAATATTATAACTTTTCCAGTTTTCAACAGATTTTAATCAAATTTGATATATAGCCATTACATATTAATCTAGAATTTTGTGTAAAATTTTATATACAACTTCTTATCTATAGCTTACTATATTTGATTTTAACATTAAGAATTTTTTCCTCAGTGTAATTGGTTCACCAGAATTCGAGGATTATAACCGCTAGTTGAATTTGAAATTCCAAAATTTGATATTTTTTTTTTGTTGGAAAAATCGAGGCGAAAAACAAGCCGCACTTGGCACGCATAATTCATGTAAATTCGCGGACTCTCGCACTTTGACAAAAGGCCGGCTGCGGGGTGCTGCCACGCCCTCTTTTCGTCTCACCGCCCCTGAAATAACCCCACAGCTTCCCATCCCCCCATCCCCCTTTCCCCCAACACCGGATCACCGATTAACCCGCCTAATGCGCATAAATTTGAGAATCTTTATGCGCCTGACTGCCATCCACTGATTGCTGCCGGCGAACAAAACTAAACACTTTTAAGCCCATAAATTTTGGCCATCACAAAAGACCTAAGCAAATCAAAACAAAGCCAAAAAACACTGAGAGATAATGAAAGATATCATAATTAATGTTAAAACAAAAGCCATATAAAACATCAATAAAACTTATTGAAGTTAAAATTATTTGGTGACATTCTCAATCTCCAAACAAAGACATAAAGTCTCTTCAACTCACACTTGAATTTCTTTCTATATTTAAACCTTTTTTTGAAATTTTATTATTATCTCTTTTTCTTAATTTTTCCCTGTGTAGAGATAGAGACACATACTAATTTAAATATTGATATGATTTCGATTTGGTTTCGGGGTCTGCATTAATTAAAAGCTGAAAATTAGCGCTCGTGTTGAACGCGTGCGCACAGCAAGTTGTTATATATGTACATATATTGGAACGATCGAAGCAAATATATATGCCAATGTCCCTCACTTGACAATTTCCCATTAATCCACTAACGATTTGTGATCTATTTTCATAGTGAAAAAAAATATAAGAAACACACAAGAAATATAAATAATAATCAAATGACTTTGGATAGTATTGTATACAAGATGAGAGGACTTTGGACTTTGAAGGGGAGAATGGATTAGAGAAAGGTTTCATTTTTGGAACGTATTTCATGATATATATATCATATTATATAGAATATTTTTTGATATAGATTTGGTTGTATAGAAGATAAAAAGGAGTACCAGCTTGGTTTTAAATTATATAAGTTTTAATAACTCCCATAACATTATATAATATTTATTATATAACCCATTCTATTCTTAGTTTTTATACCCCTTAAAGGGTATTATCATTTCAATCAGAAGCTTGGAAATCAGTGAAGGAATCATTTCCGACCCTATAAATCACATATATTCTTGATCAGCATCAACAGCCGAATCAATCTAGCCATCTTAGGCAGAAAAAAAAATATTTTAATTTTTTTTTAAATTTTTTGAGGGGTTTCATCATTAAAATTGTACAAAAAAATTGATAAAAATTTAAATTTTTTTAATGTTTAAATAGAGTATGCAAATTTGTTAACCTAATAAAAAATAACATGGGACAGCTTTTTGAATCAAAATTAATTGCGTTTTGGCTGAGTTATGATGCATTTTCTTCTGCAAGGGTATTAAAATTTCGGTTTCCTGAGGTTTTTGTTTGGTGCATCCACCCAACGTTTTGCCTTAAGCTTAGGCTGACTTCCAAAAATGGTGCCAACGCCGGTGGTTATGATTTTGATCGGATTTTGCTCATGTCGCCTGTCGGCTTTTGCACATCGAATGGGGAAATAGTGTGTGTGAACACCACATGAGGTTGTGGGATGTCTCTTCTATATAGACAAAACCCACCGAGTTGACTTGGGCTGGCTAATACATTGTTTGGTTTAGCAAAACGATTCTATACTCAGCTTCCAGCCAAGAATTATTTATATGCTCAGGCATTTGTTTATTTATATTCTTCTTTATTCAACGATTTTTATTTGACTTTTTGTCTTTCGTCGCTGGCTAATGCTCATTAAACACTTCCGCTTCTGATGCTGTCTGAATAAACTTCATGGAAAAAAATTCATCACACAAATAAAAAACATGGAAACAAAGAAAGAACATGATGGTGTGAGAAAGATATGGGATTTAATTGGAAATATTTTTAGTAGATTTGTGAATGCTCTAAACAAAAACCCTTAAGTTACGGAAATTTTAGAATGTATTGTACTTATAAGAGCTTTCTTTCTTTATCTATATCCTATACCATTTCCTATTTATTTATTTCCCGAAAAGCAAATCACTTTTCCAGTTACCTTTTTGACTGAAGGGTACGTCATAGAAATTATATGCAAATGTTAGAATTAATTGTACTTATAAGAGCTTTCTTTCTTTATCTATATCCTATACCATTTCCTATTTATTTATTTCCCGAAAAGCAAATCACTTTTCCAGTTGCCTTTTTGACTGAAGGGTATGTCATAGAAATTATATGCAAATGTTACGGAAAAATCCACTGCAAAAAAAAAATTGTGCATAAATTTCAAACACAATTACAAGGCAATCAACTTATTTACTTTGAATAATTAAAGATACAGAGGCGTTTGGCTTTTCCCAAATAACAAAACAAAAAAAAAAGAACTCTGCCAAAATCCGATCTGTTCTTTGATTTCCGCCCCTCATTATTATGTGTGTTTTCCTTGGGGGCGTGGCCAAAATACACAAAGACTCTCCCGCCTGCGAGAGATCAATGGCGAAGGCAATGAATAAAGGAATGAATGAACGAATGAATGAATGAATGAACTAATCCCGGGAATGGAGATGAACTCTCAAGTAATAAACTCAAAAGCTAGGGGGGCAGTGCTCCCTTTTTTTTCTCATTGTTGATGCTAAATTTAAATTTAAATGAATATGCATGCAAAAGCAGCTCAATTCCCATTCAAAATAAAAACAGGGGTACAATTGCGCCAGCTGGAAGGAAGGAAAGGCCCATTTAACTAATAATTGCCAGCTTTTTGTTCAATTTCACAGTGAAATTATATAGAGAGAGAGTTTGGAGAGTTCAAAAGCCGCAAAATAAATCAAAGTTGAAGGGTTTGGGAAAGATAAATCCATTTAAAGAACTTAAAACTAATTTATTTTCCAATAAAAACAAAGCAAATATTAGCCTCCTTTGGCTTAGAACTTTTCATGACGTACTAATGACTGACAATAAGCCAAAATTATGGCTTAAGCAAAGGAAGGAAACTGTTTTTCTTTGCATATTTTCTGATAACAGGGTTAAGCAGTAAACTTGGCTTTAGATGAGATCTCCATCGCTTGTCCAACGATTTCCCGGAATGATCAATGGCTTCTTACCATAAAACCCGACGATAATCACTGGAAATCTTGCCGTAATTTATATTGGTGGCTTAGAGAGAGAGAGAAAAAAAAGGGGAAAAAAAAAAACAGCAAACAATCTTGGTAACAACAGTTACTCAACTTGGCTAACTGCCGACTGTCAGTTGGTTAAAAGCAAACTCAGACAGTCAGTCAGTTAGTCAGCTAGTCAGTCTGTGATTCAGTCAAGCATTCAGTTAGTCATTCAGTCAATCAATCAATCAATCAATCAATCACAGTTCCAAACACAGTACAGCTGATTTTTCTCACAATAATTTGTAGTCCGCTAGGCTTTTGTCAGAGACACCTGTGTGCAGCAAACTGGCCTTTTTCCACTTTTCCGCCTTTTTTTCCGCAAAAGCTGGCCAAATATGAGACTAGAGTCCATAAATCGTAGAAGCAACTTTCCAGTTAGCCAGCAGAGACACTGAAAGAAATTTTGTAGGCATGTTTCCTTACAGAATACTCAAAAAAAGTCGGTCATATATCTGGTTTGACTTGAATTTCATATTTTAATTGTTTTATTTATTTATTTAATTGAATTTGAGTCTGTACTACATTTTTTTGTAGTGCAAAAATCCAAGTTTGGTAGCCTGTGTTGGCCAAGGAGCCACACCTGAGCTGGGATCTATGTCTACCTGGTCATGGGAACCGGCCTACGCTCCATATATACGTGCACGTTAATGTGTAATAGTTCTATTAGTTTCCTCCGACTTTTGGATCTTGGGTTTTGCAGCTAATCTGTGCCTGCTACCAAGTTTGGTGCCCCTGCAACAAAAAACCCATCCCCATGAGAACCGGATGGCGTTAGAAGCACTCAAAAAAAATAAGAAAGATACTCCTGGATCTTGATCATTATATGATCCTATTCTCTACTGAATTTGAGCTCTTTAGGAGCATAAATAAATTTAAAAATTACTATAAATATAAATCATATATATACCCTCAGAATTTATTGATTATTTCGCATTTGTCTTTGTATATTTATATCTATTTTGTATTTGGCCTGAATAGTTTATGACTGGCGCCAACGTTGCCGTCTTTAGAGATTGCCCAATTTGGTTTTGCTTGTGAAACTGGTTATATTCCCTCGATCTCAGGCACATTTTCAAAACTGGCTGGATGTCTGTGGCCCACAAAAGGCTGATTTCTTGATTTCTAATTAAAAGCGGAAATATTTTAAATTGCATAGAATAAGTTATAAATTGATTGATGACAGGTAAGCAAATTATAGTAGACAGTGTGTTATTTTTTATGGGTTATAGTTTGGCATTCAAGTTCTTTTATTTATTATTTTTTCATTGAGGTATTCAAATATCTGGGAATAAGTATCTAGAAAAAGATATCTGGGTATAAGTATCTAGGAATAAGTTTATAGGAATAAGTATCTAGAAAAAGCTATCTAGGAATAAGTATCTAGAAATAAGTATCTAGGAATAAGTATCAAGGCATAAGTATTTAGGAATAAGTATCTGGGAATAAGTATCTGGGAATAAGTATCTAGGAATAAGTATCTGGGAATAAGTATCTAGGAAAAGATATCTGGGAATAAGTAATTAAAAAAATATATATCTAGGTATAAGTATCTATAAAAACCTATCTTTTAAACAGTAAGTAACATAATCTTTGACTTTTCTTTAATGTCACAATGATTGATATTCCTTCCTGCTGATTGATGAAGCAATTAAATCGATATATTCTAGAATCAACCCTAATATAAGAAGGTATCCCTTAACATATTGGAGTTGATATTGTAACCTGTTCCATCAAATGTTCAATCATTTTATTTGGACATTTACGAGGGGCTTGAAAATCCGTTTTCGAAATGATACAAAACTGAAATTTTATGGCACCTGCCGCCTCATAATATCTTTGTTTGGTATTTGAATGGAGTTGTCGCTGCGTTTTATGGCCGCTTTATCGCACTTGGCCATAAAACTGTCAAATTTTCGAACAAATGAAATGCATTTGACAAACGTTTCGGTTCTTTGTTTATCCGGCAGTTTGGGGTTAAAGCTTAACCCACGCAGCATCTCCAAAGAGACACCCAAAAACTTGCACTAATCCCCATTGTTATTGTTTAGACTTTTGCGGGCGTGGAAAATGTTCGAGGCAATCCAAAGTTTTCAGAGAGAGAGAGAAAGGTGAAAAAGCTGAATGAAAATCCAACACTTATCAATGGGTGTTGTTCAAATGCTTGAGGAGAGTTTCTAAATTTTATGAATATATTCATGAATTAATTGGTTATAACAATGGATATGAGTTAAGAGGGAAATGTAGATCATGAATTTGAGTATATAAAAGTTTTTTAAATGCTTAAAGTAGAGATGATTCTTTATACTGACAAAGGTAATATTTTAGTGGGTTTAAAGGGTATGTTATAATGTTTAAATGTTAATAAAAAATTAGGGAAGTTTGACTAGAAAGATAGTTGGATTTTTTTCTATCTAATATAACATAGAATATAAATGTTGTCTTTAATAATATAAAACTTATAAAACAATTTAAATTGCAAATACGCAAATCAAATTAAAACGCTCTTAAAAGTAGTTCAAAAAATTGAAATTTCACCTCCTTAAAAATTTATCATAATTACATAAAAGTGTTTCATATAAAAAAACGTTTTAGAACTCTAATATGATAAAAATCACAAAATAAACCCTACCCTATCTTGAGTAACTATCGTTTCTTATTCAAATTGTTAACAAATCAAATGTTTTTCAATTAATTTTTAGAATATTTCATGAAAAAGTTTTGTTGCCAATTTATGGCAAGTATTTATTGTAGTCTTGGACTATCAATTACCTGCCAAGTCGATGCCATTAGCCCGACAATAGCAGCCCACATTTCATGTCAGCAATCAACTCGTCACTTGGCCAAAACCGCACACACTGTCACCGCCACCCTTCCACACACACACACATTCACTTCCTCTGCCACACACACAGATACTACACACACACACCTCCCTACATATACACCGCATTATTCTACCAAAGTCTGCGGGTCTTTGTGCATTTTTAGGGCTACGCTCCGCAAAAACCACAAGAAATCAATTCCAAGAAATTGTGTGTCTTCCGCTGCCGCTTCGAGAGATCTTAAATACCAGATGCAGATATTTGTATCTCATGGATACGCAGATACTTTATCTAAACTTTGAATTAGATCCAACTGACACATGTAGAAAAAATATATATATTTATATAAATATATATATATAAATTGAGTGCATTTGGCACGCTCTCCGCCTGATGACCTCCAGGGTGGTATATGGCTTCATTATTGATGGTCGATCAGCACGGCATGAGGTCGAGTTTTTTTCTTCTGTATCTTTTTTTGTTGTATCTTTTGATTGTTCTTTTTGCCGTTGAAGAAATAATAAAATTAAGCGGCGAAAGGAAGTGGAAAGCGGACATATATGATAGTGAAATACAAAAAAAAGCGAAACCAAAGCGAAAAAATTTATTGAGTGCGGAAATTCAAGGCGTGACATTAACCCCGTTTAGCTCGACACCTCACAAAACGATGATTAGCCCCTTTTCAGGGTTAAAACTTTTGGGAAATTAAGCAAAAAATTAAGAAAATTAAGGAAGATAATTGTAAAGCATTAGGTAAGGTTTTCTTTGTCAGTTCCTAAGCTAAAAATATTCATTAATTTGAACAATTAACATCCTGGAAAGGTGCTAAAACCGTTTTCTTGGCTGAAACTGTTAGGAAATTAAGCCAAAAATTTCTACAAAAATAGCTCAAGATATAACTTTTTAAAGGAAGATAATAAGAAACTATTAAGTCTACTATTTTGTGACATTTTTTGGGCTTAAATTTCCTTCAACATAACCAATTATAACATTCTTATGGGAAAGTTGACCATTTTTCTGGCAAATAACTTTAGGGAAATTAGACTAAAAATGGATGAAAAGTAGTTCTATATAAAAGGAAGAAAGGAACATAATTAAAATCTATTAAATTGATTGTCTTTTGACTTCTTCTAAGCTTAAGTTTCTATCTACATAACTCCATAACATCCTAGAGTTACCTCTAAATTAAATTCCCTTTAATTAAAAAATCAAATATAAATTTTCTCCACAGCATTTTTATTTTTTCCTACAAATCACCTTTGACCACTTTTCCTTATTTCCCAAAACCAACCAATTTTTGTGGTGTCAATGTGAGGTATGAACTCCTCTGTGCGGTTTCATTGCGAAATTTGGCCAGAAACAAAAAACTTTTCACCTTTACCAGCATTTCCCAGCTTTCCCCAGCATTTCCCAGCATCTATCCTGCGGCATCTTTCGTCTGAGGTAATTATAAATAGCTGACTGGCTCCCAGACCCATTTGTTACCTGAACCTACATACATATATATTCTCACTCTCTCTCACCTGTGCGCAGGTATTTTAACATGATGCTCAAGTGGAGCGAACGCTTGCTTTTTAATTAGTTTGCGCTGACCAGGAAGGAATTCCAGGTCCTTGCCAGGATACCTTCCTCCCATATGTGTGTCCCGTGTGTGAGCTCAGCTATTTTAATCGAAAATTTCAAGTCACAAGGGGTAAAAATTTCGTTGCAATTTCTATCATTCCTTTTGCCAGCATAATTTAATAATAATTTCAAGACTAATTGTTTTGGGTATATCTTTAATATATTGAAATATCTTTTATATCCTATTTGCTGTATCTCTCGACATATTTAAAACAATTTCCTGACTCGTATCTCTACTTCATTTGGTAGTCAAGATGGCTGCATTACTGCTGCTGCTGCTGCTTTTATTTGCGGCTAATTCAGACCAGCCGTCGCTCACTACAAAAGTCAGTTGGGGTCATTCGTCACCCACTCAACCAAAGTCCTTTTCCCTTTTCCCAACCCCCTCCCCCTCTCCAACCTAGGGTTTTCCTGCGGTGCAAAATTCTTGTCTGACTCGGCTAAATACTCGTACTTCATTTATTTTATGAATAAAAAAAAAACCGTAACAACGGGGCCAGCACGAGTAGGCTAAGACAAAAGGACGTTGCATCTGCCTGGGGGTAAGTCCTGGCCAACACACACATACATACATACACACACACACACACACACACACACCCACTCGACATACACAGGCTGAAGTGTTGAGGAGGACGACGACTTCCTGTTTATCTGTCAGGACTGCATCACTGTCTCGGTCTCCGGCTCCGGTTGGTGTTGCCTGGAACCAGGCTCCTGATTCCAGATGCCAGACGGCCAAGCACTGAGAGAAATATATAGCTATAGATCAAGATTCAAGAGAGGATTCATACCATATATTTTAAAGACTTTTCATTCCTTTTTATTTCTTACATTTATGAAAAAACTCACCATTCCCTTCAGTACCATTAATCAGTAAATCATAGAGGATTCATCAACGATTCACCAACAATTCATCAACACACAAGTCAATGTTGTTGATACATCATTGATGAATATCCATGCAAATTACTGATGAATTTAATATGGGAATTTCCTTGGCTAGTTAATCAATGATTCATCAATGTTCATCATCAGTTCATTGTTGTAAATGAGTCATTGATGAATATCCATGTAAATTACTGATGAATTTAATATGGGAATTTTCTTGGCTAGTTAATCCAAAATTCAATCAACAATTCATCTAATTTTCCCTCGATTGATGAAATGTTGATGAATTGTTGATGATTTTTTAATGAATTGTTATCAAGAGTGGCCTATTGATGCCATGTAATACTGCCTGGTTTTATTTCCAGTGTATTTGTATATGTTTTGCAAGTGGCGTCCGTGCATGCTGAAGCATCCACTTTGGTGCCATTCACATGGCGAGGCAAAGACGCCCTGTTTGGGGTCTATTTTTTCCCCATCTCCATCTCCACCACCACCACCACCGCCTCCTTCTGCAGCGGCTGTTGCGGTTAAGCGTTTTATATTCCCTAACCGGGAACTGAGTATCCAACAGAGTACAGAATCCAGGATACCAGTATCCCCTCACGGCCTGGAAAATGAGGCAGCCGAAGTCAACGGCAAAGCTCAACCTGAGCTGCAGGCGAGGCTTCTTGCGGCTTAGAAATTCCTTCGTTTATATATTTTTAATAAATTTTAATACTGAAACCGTAGACGGCACCAAAGTTCCCTATCCCCTAACCCCAGTCCCCAGTCACAGCTCCCCAGCTCTCCGACTCCGACCGGCTTTATGGGGTTTCTTCTTGTTGGCTTCGCCGCAAAATTATAATTTTTATGCCATACACTTAAAGATAAGATTACAAATAATTCATAATTGGGTTCATGCAAGGCAGCATTGTAAAAGAAAGCCAACACCATAGCCACAGCCGGCAAACAACAATGGGTTAAAGGGACAGGAAGGGGAAGGCGATGGAGACTGGACCATTGTTAGCTGTCTTAGAATGGCTGAAAGGGCGCAGAGTCAACTCAATTATTAACCCAAGTAACTAGCAGGACTTGAGAAATATGACAGGCTTTAGAAAGTTCAAAGATATTGTGACATCAGAAAGAAACTATCTACAATTTGCAATTAAAAAAGGGAGAGATAGTAATCGGACCTACATAGGAGTATTTTCTTTTCGACAGTGTGACCAGGCTGGCGTTTGCTACATGATAGTGTGACCAAGATAGCGGTTTCATCATAATAGTGCGACTAGGCTGACATTTCATTTGTTCTAAATTGATTGGGCTGGTATTTAATTCTTGATAGAGTGATCGGACTGACATTTTTTTTATTATTGTCTCATCTGTATGGCATTTCCCTTTTGATAATGTGATCAGACTGGTATTCCCTTCATGACAGTGTGACCACTATGCCATTTCCTTTATGATAGTTTGATTAGGCTGACATTTTCTTTATAATAGAGTGACTAGGCTGACATGTTCTTCATACTAAAGTGATCAAGCTAGCATTTACTTCACCATAATGTGACCAACTTAGCGTTCCCTCCGCAATAGTGTGACCAGACCATCACCTGGACAGCCAGTGTGGTCGTGCTTATTTCGGATCAATGATTTTCACGCCTTTAATAAGTGTTCCGGCTCTCTGTGTATGTGTGTGTGCGTCAAAGTGGCAACGGAAGTGCGGGGGCAATGAGGCGGCTTAAAGTCAAAATTAATAAGCGCACTTTTACACAAACTCACACACACACACACAGCAGCAGCAGCTGGGCCAAAATGTATGCAAGCCAAAGTGCCCAATGCTTTTTTGTTGCCATCGCTGTTCTTTTGCATAAATATGAATAAATTAAAATCAGAATCAACATTTTGATATGCGAATGAAACCCATTTTCCGACCCTCCCACACACACACACATCCACCCTGGAATCTGCCGTAAAGCCTGGAGAACTGCCCATGTTCGGCTTTTGCGGCTCTCCGGACGCATGAAAACCAAAAAAAAAAAAGAAGAAAAAAAATTAAAAAACAAAAAAAAAAAATATGAAAAGGGGAAAAACCGGCGAGGCGATTCAGAAATTAAGGTGAAGGTGGGTGTGCTAGTGTGTGTGCGGGGGCCATTTTGTGGCCTGCAATTAAAAATGGCGCGCTGTTGCACATTTAATTATTGGGAATCGGCTTTCAGGTAATCATTGTTAATGGCAACTACGCTGCATTTAATCTTTGCACAGCCAATCGCCTTTAAGTCGGGCACATATTTACCCACACACACCTCATCAATATATACATATATACTATAGATATATATATATGGGTATATTGAAGATATATAGATTTTTCATAATTTCATCGTTTCTGTGTCGCTGCTGTGTCGCTGCTCAAGCAGAAATTTCCAATTAAATGCAATAGCATTAAATAATGTGTGCCATAACCGACCAGGCCGCTTCCATGGCGGTTATTTTATTTTTAATCAATTCGATATTCACACACACACACACATATATACTAGCGAGGCAAAAATATTTAAATTAACAAAGAATAAAAAAAAAATAGAGCAAAGAGAGAAAAGGATATATAGCAGGAAAGCAGGAAAAGCAAAACGAACACAAATTGAAGTCCAAGTGAAACAAGTCAATAAAGATGAATAAATAAATATTGAAAGGGCAGTACAGTGGAACATTTCCTTAAAGATAATTAATAAGTTAATACATATAAGCAAACCCCTAATAAATTAATTTAAATTTAAAATATATAAACTATATATATAATATATAAATATTAATTAATATAATATATTACATTATTTCACCCACATTTCTTTATAGTTTCGACCACTGTTTATTTGGTAAAAATGTCATTTATATTATACTGACAGTGCTCCCTTCAAAATTGTAAAAAAAAAATTGTTAAATTTACTTGTAAAAGCAATTTAAAATATTTATACTCGAGAATTGCATTAAAAATAAGAGAGAAAGCAAATTATAAAGCTATGATTCTGTGACGGTGGCGTATGAGTAATCTGACAAGAAATCGAAGTAATGGAGATATCAGCAGGAAGACCCTTCAATCAGGATAATTATTCATATGCCAGGACATTTGCATTTGTCCGAGGAAAGTAACATAAAGCAAGAGAAACTGAACTTTAAAGAATCATAAAGTGTAGCCATATCTTAGCATCTCATTTCGAAGAAGGATTAACATTTTTTTTAGACTTGAAATTTAAAACCAAAAAAAAATAAAGAAAGACAAGCCAAAAAAACAGGCAAAAAAACAAGGGTAACAAAAAAATCCTGAAAAACTGGTATAAAGGGGAACCCCTCAAGGATGACAAGGCGACAAGGATAAAGTTGCAACAGGCCAGAAAAAGGCTGCGGTTTTAGCAGGTAAAAGAGAAGCAAAAACATATATATATATATATATATATCGAGGCTGCTGTGCAAATATTTTTAATAACAGCAAACCGACCGATACGGACCCCAAGTTGCATAAATAACATCGAAATATGAAGCCGTCGAATCCTGCCAGGTCCTGTTTTTGTGGGGTTTTTTTTTGCACCCCAAACCTTGGTCCTTGGCCAGCGTCTTTAAGCCATTAAGATATTACATTGCCCGTTGCAGGGAACTGAAAAACTTGAAGGCTTCAAAATGTTACATAAAAAATACAAGTAGAAATATTGGGGAAATTTATGATGTTTTAAAGCAAAGTAAAAGGTAATTTTCCTTTTTCCTCAAGCAAAATAAAAGCCAAATTACCATTTTTTACGCAAAATAAAAGCCAATTTACCATTTTTTTAACGAAAGAAAGGGAATGATTTTAATTAAGAGAAGGAACCCTTCGAAAGAAGTGAACCCCTCTGAAAAATCACTAAAGAAATGCCAGATTTAAGTTGTTCAGATACTCAAACAGGTTTAACATGAACTTCCATCTTTCAGATACAATCCTGTATCTTTTTTACTCCTTATTCCTTGTTCCTTATTCCTGATTCCCCCTACAGGTAAAGGAACACGTGTCCTTCAATCAAAAGTCAGCTCAATTAACGCCAAGGATGAACTATAAAATTGACTTACTTTTTAAACTACTTTCAGAGGGAATTAAATATAATTTTAAACTAAAATACATTTAAAAACTAAACCTCTAAATATTTAATACTACAAATAAAACGTACTCTATTTCTGCCTTTTCAAGGTCATATGGCAAGTGTTTAGTGTGTTTATTAGCTTGAATCGGATATGTGCCACTCAAATCCTTTTATTTCTCTTCCTCCCCCCTCTGAAAATAGTAACAAAACACAAGAACAATTTTCCACTTGTAACCAATTTGCAGGCGACCCCCTTTGCCATTTTCCCTCTCCATGAATTTTTCATATTTTCATTCCTGTCGCTGTCCTGCCGCTTTTCCCTCGCTTTCCTCACCTCCCCCTTTGGCACGCCCCCATCGTATTGCCGCCCATCTTGTTACGATTTCTTGTTTCCTTGTCCTATTTTTTTTTTATTTATTTTTTGGTTTTTGTTGTACGAAACATATATATATTTATTTTTAGTGCTTTTTTTATATATCATCGGATGGCAAAAGTTTCCTCGGCCCTCGTTGCCAGTCAATTTTTAAGGCTAAGCAACATTCTGACCATGTTTTTTCCCGCCCTCCCTTCCGCTTCCTCACGAATTTGCCTGTTTGGCTTTTTGTTTAAGTACAATGGAAATTTAACACCATCCACACCCATCCAGCGACATGAATGTAAGTTTTTCATTGCAGTTTCCACAGTTTCACAGTTTTCCCCCACAGCTTTTTTCGGGTGCCACTTCTTTGTCATCCTTGTTTGTTGCCACAAAAATGTTTTCATTGCCAAAATCGGAATTGACATCGCCAGCCAGCAGCCAGAAGCGGCGGCTGTTTTGAGGGAAATGTGCATTGTTGCCACTTCTCTGAGGAGTTTTTCCTACGCCATTTTCCATTTTAGTTTCCCATTTACTATGAGGGTAATGCAAGTTGATAAATAAATTATGTTGGGCCAAAAGGTGTTGATTACGAAAGGTATAATAAATAAATAAAAGTGTTTGAGATGAGGAAAATAATGTAAGGCTTAAAAACAGATGCAACAGTTAAGAGTTTGATATATGTTAATTGTCAGAATAAATAAATAAATACTTATAAATTTGTTCATAATAAGATGTATAGATATATATAAATTAATTCATAATAAAATATATAAATATAAATATATATATAAATAAATATAAATAAATATTTATATATATAAATAAATAAATAAATATTTATATATATAAATAAATAAATAAATATACATATATACAAATAAATAAATAAATATACATGAAAATAAATATATATTTATAAATAAGTCATTATATAATGAAGTTAATAAGTAGTTAAAAGAAGTAAAGACCCTTCTTGAGCTTCCAAATAAAGCTTGACTTCGTTTTCATCAGGAAGTTAATATTTAAATAAATAAATAATTAATTAATAATAAATAATAAATAAATAAACAACTCCTTCAGGGTTTTGGTTTTGAAAACTTCTGAAATATTTAACAAATACTGAAAAATACCTTTTTAATGCCGCTTTTGCTAACAAATGCAACTTAATAAAAACAACTACTATATTATAATAATTGTTTAAATAATATTTATAATATTTTAATAAACTAATTAGTTTCATAACTCAAAAAACTCCACCCAAACTTCCCCCTTTTACCCCCCTGAAAACCGCCTTTGGCTGCCAAAACTCGAGTGGCGTCCAAAAAATGTAGTTGCAGTTTGAGTGTTTGAATGTGTGAGTATTTGAGTGCAAGAGTGCGTGTGTGTGTGTGTGTGTGTTTGTGGGGCATTGTTTACAATGTGGCACAGTTCCAGCTGTTACTGCCACCCACTCATACCCCCTCTAACCCCTCTATCCCCCCAGTAAGCCACCCAAACACACGCACATAAATTGCTGTAGTTGTAGCTAAACATAAGTTATGTGTGCAAAGTGCACACACAAAAGCGAGTGATGTTGGGCGGGAAATGTGGGTGGCATGGGTGCGGGGGGCGGGACAAGGGCACTCATGAATATCAGGAGGTTAAGCCAACTGTTGCATGTCAGCAGATGAAATAACGCGCATAATTGCCGCATATTTGTTATGAGCCAAGATACCCTGTAAATGCCGAAGATTTTTAAGATATTCTAAGCTCAAATATTTAAATTATATAGTTTTAGGTGCAAGTTTTAGTTTATAGATTAACTCACAAGTTAGTTAAACAAATAAATTTGTACGCTAATCAGACTTTTAAATTGTTTTTTGAAATTAAATTAAACTTTCTTCTAAAAAACTTATTTTAAATATTTTTTACAATACTAAATACTACAAATAAAGTAAAATAAGCTTCAACCGGAAGCAGCCTGTCAACTTTCTCAGTGTTTTCCTGAATTTTTCTGTGCTTTACAACACTGTTTTCTGTTGCCAAAAACTGTCAGTTTGACAGACTGAATCTGTGGCACCTTCGCGACTCAGCCAGCTGCCTTTGTCGATTGCAAAAATTCTCGTGAAAAGCTTTTGGCTCCGACACACTTTACTTTTTTTTCCTTTCCGCACGCTCCACTTTTCTCGATTTCCTTTTGTTTTTTATCTATTTAATTTTTTTTTTTGTTAGCAATTTATATTTAAGCAATTTTCACATCGCCAGGCTGCCGCTGCCGCTGCTGCAGCATCTGTCTGCGGAAAGCCTTTAGCTTCAACTTCATTTTCAGCGCCTTCTGCCTGATTAGCGGCGCTTGCATAATCCCAACATTTTCGCATTTTCATTGCAAATTATAGTCCGGAAAATTGCAGGTGGAGGAAGCAAACGCCACTGGAGATGCAAATTGAAATGATAATTAATTATGGCAATCAGGCTGCCGTCCTAGACCCCGAAAATAACAAAAAAAAATAGTGGAAAGAAAGACAGATATATACTACATGCTAGTAGTATCACCAAAGGGGCCAGAATGGAAATGAGAACCGAGATTAACGGCTTGTCAGAGGCGGTCGGTCTGGGAAATGTTTGCAGTTTTCAGTTTTCAGCAGTTGCATTGTGAAAATTGCGTAACAAAAAAAGAAACAGAAACAGAGACAGAAAACCCAAAAGCACCAGAGATCACAGGCATCAGAAGCAACTTGGGTCTGGGGCCCACAACTTGATTTGGGCCAAAAACTACTACCACTACTACAGTCCAACCGATTTCCCGGGCCCGAAATTAACTTTGCGGCCAAAGTCCGGACTATAAGTTATGTTTGCAGCAAATAAATAAAATAACTGTCGGCCGAAAGCCAAAAGCCAGTAGTCTGGCCAAGAAAATATTCATTTCTGAGCATAATAAACATAGAACATGGAAATATTACCTTGAGCAAACTAGAAACCCTTCTTCCCTAAGCATATTTTAATTTAAAATTAAAATGTTGTTAAGTTTCTAGAGTTAATTTTAAATTTTATTTAATTTTTCACAATTTTCTTGCATAGCTTTTTTTTGCACATTGACTGGCAGCTGCACAAATTGCGGCTGCTCTCATTAGAGCCCCGCCCCAAGTAAAAAAGTAAACAATCTCAACGATCCCTCCTCACAAATACACACACACACACTCTGTAATCGCCACCAAATTGACAACAATAAAAAAAGGAGCAAATTCATGCAGCACCTGTCATGGAAGATGGAAAATGAAGCCGACCTGACGATGCTCACGCACGCTCCTCTTTTTATTTCTTTCCTTTGTGACTTGAATCTCTTCAGCAGCATCTTATATGCATATGTACACGCAGAGAAATTATGTAGACTAAGTACAAATAAAAAAAATAAATAAAAGAAAAAGGAACACTAGCTTCGGGAAGCCAAAGTTTATATACCATTTCATTTTGCAATTTAATTATAGGATTGTATAGGAAATTTATCATAACTAGGCTAGTATTATTTTTAATCAATATTTATCAATATTTTTATATGGCAATTTTATCGATAAATGAAAGTTTTAAAAACCCATAACTAAGCTAAAAAAGCAATAATTTTTAATCGGACAGCTTTCCTAAGCTAGTTTTTAATAAGCTAATAAATCTGCATACTAAATTTAACAATTTTACAAAATTTAAATTTTTGCTATTTAATTTCATCAATTTTAACGATATAACCCCTTAATAAAATTTTAAATTTTTATCGGACATAGCTAGATCGATTTGGCTTTTGATGCTGATCAAGAATATATATAATTTATATTATATGGACGTTGATGCACTAAGGTCAGTACATTCAAGTGGCCCGTATGACACCAGGCACGTGCCTGTTTGGGTTAGGTGTTAGTAGGCGCGATGGAAATGACTCCTTCACATAATTTTAAGGTACTGACATAATTATAAAACCCTAAAAAGGTATAAAAAACTATATCTAAATCTATATCTTTATATTCGACTTTCCCGTTTTAATTTTTCTATATTTAATTTAAAAGCTTATTATAATTTTGCTGAGTGAACACTAGTAGTAGTTTTATTTTTATTTTTTTTGCATATACAGACCAGTTGTTCAGGTTGCCTGGACATGTTAATTTTAAATTGGGTAAGCAAACTTGGAGGACTGCAGAGCTGCGAAACCGAGGGCGAAATTGAGTTGCCGCACGTCTTGGCCATCACCGTCACTTCTTTTGCCCCAAACCTCTTCTCCTTTTTCTTATATCTTCGCCAGGTTCTTTAAGCCTCTTTTTTTCTATGGCCATCAACTGGGCAACTTGGGGAAAATCAAAATTTTGATTGCACCATAATAATTTGTTAATAATTTATATGTTAATTATTTGTGAAGGGGGAAATAAATGTACCCCTCAGTATCTTAAACTTTTATATTATATTGTGATAATATTGCAGTATATTTTATTAAAATATATTATAAAATATAATTTTTTCTCTATTTCATAAATTATATGTTTTGTAAATGGCGGAAAAATAATATTGATGAGAATTAAAGATTAAGGCTATTTGAAAGGGTCGCCGATAAATATAATTTGGTTTCCTTACCTTGATCTATTCGAGCTGAAAAATCTGTAATTCAAGTTTATATATAGAATATATTGCACTTGGAAAATTTTTTATAAAATATTAAGGGGCATTATAAAAAGTATAGCATTCCATTGTAAATTATTAAAAAAAATGTCAAAAATATTTGTATTATAATTTAAATAAAAAGGGAATTTTTTCAATGTATTATATCAGTATAAAATCAATAATATAAATAATAAATCAATCAATATAAATAATAAATCAATATATAATATAAATCTACCTTACTCACTTACCAATTTTTTTAATATCTTCTTTTTCTTCTTATTCATATTTTCTTGTATTGTATTTTCTTCAATATTTTCTTGTATATTTTTGTTGTATTGCATTGTCTTGAATTGTCTTTTTTTTGTTGAATTATAATATTATACACTCGCGAAATTACTAAGCCTTTCTTCCTTTCCTTTAATATTTAAAACACTTTTTTTAAATCACAAAAACATTACATGAATAACACACACTTAAAAAAAATATTAAAAAAAAAAAAACAAAAATATTTGGAAAGGAAATGAAAGGAACAAAACAAACGGACACTCGGGATTTTATCTCTTTTCTTCCTTTCCTTTATTTATAGCACACAGAAATAAAAACTCTGAATCATTAATTAGGCACTTGAAAAAAAAAATATTAAAAAATACATATTTTACACACTTGAAAAAAAAGCAAAAAAAAATAAACACACACAATAAAAAAAAGAAAAGAAAATGGAAAGGAATGAAAAGAACGATAAAATTACGCGCGCAGAAACACACAAATGCTCTTTGGCATTTATTCGCCCGCACTGTACTTTTATTTTCGATTTGTCTTTACTTTTCACTTTTATAACTGTCTTTTCAAAGCATTTCAAACGCAAGAAAACGTTTACTTTACAGTTTTCTTTTCGACAGAGACGGAGAGAGATCACTCACCACGCAAGTACACTTGGAGAAATGCGTTAGTGCCATCCCACACATATTTATTGGGCGGCCGCGGCTGCTGCTGATGAGCGCGGGTGTCGCATTATTTGAATTATTTGCATTTCCAATTTGATTTAGATTTTTTTGTTTTAGCGTTTCTAGTTTGAAGACGGAGCGATTGTGTTGTTGTTTGCTTTCCTTTAAAAGTTAAATAATTAATTGATTGTTATTATTACAAGTTTTTTTTCAAGTGCTTTTGCACGGTCTTACCGTTCTTTGGCGGCAGCTCCTCTCAATTTTGCACTCTCGCCAATTTGCTGTGCTCTTTTGCTCCCCCTTCCTCCTCCCTCGCTCATCACGTGCATACGGTAGTTAAGATTCCACCACTGCAACGATCTTCGGCTGCCGAAATTCAACTAGAACATTCGTTTGTGTGTATGTATGTTTGTATGTATATTGAAAGCTGCTGCTGTCGCCGCTGCTGCTGCAGCTAACTTCACTTCGCAGGTGTCCCACATATTTTTTATCATGTAGTTATTAATGTTCTTATTGATTATGTTTTAGCAAATGACACTAGTTTATTTGGACACTTGTACAATTTCATTTCCCCGCCGTCACACTTCAAATTGGAGGGAAAAGCGGCACTTCCATATATGTTTGTATGTATTTTTATATGCACCTACACACATATGTATGTATATATGCATGCAAATTTGTTTTTCCAGTTTAATGTTCAAATACACTTGGTTTCCATGATTTTTCGACTTGCCCCGAGTGAAGCGCACTTAGTTTTAGCGAATTAATAGTTTTGTTGGTTTTATTACACATTTTTTGGGGCGTTAATTGATTTTTTAGCAGCAGCACATATAAATTTCACATTTTTGTGACTGTTTTCTTCACCTCCTCCACACTCTGTGACTGACTCTTCACCACTTGAAAACCGTTTGACCGCTCACGCACTCTCAGAGAACAATTCCCCACTGCCGAAAAAGCACAGAGAGCTAGAGCAGTTGGAAAGAGGGGGAGAGGGAACAGAGGTGAAGAGTTGATCTGCATTGCCGAAAGTGAAAAATCAAGACGCTGCTGATAAAAATCGTTTTTAAGACGATAAAAACGTTTAATAATGTCTACAAAATAAGTAAATCAATTAATCCAAGTGCACTTTATACGAGGACCATGAAATAAAGCATTAAACAAGTGAATTATTAAAGAAATTATGCAAAAACCAAGTGGCTGCTGCCTCTCTCCCGCCAATTGGAGTGGTGGCCGCGAAAAAGCAATAAGAAAATCAGAAAACTGCTTAAATTGTGAAATTGCCAAAGTGAACTTAATAAATAACTATGTTAATGTCTACATACGTGTTAAAACAAATGAAATGTTATAAACATTTGGCAAACATATGGAGTTAAACCTACTAAAACAACAATAACAACATTTGAGACTCCCGCGGCCAGCTGCAGCACCCGCCAATATGTATGTATGTATGTTTGTATGTATGTACATATATCTGTGGGGGAGTCGAAGTCAATGCATATTTGTTTTTGTTTGAGCGCGGCAAGTAATCTCTCCCTCTCTTTCTTCTCTTCTTCCTAACAGAAAATGGCAAAGTAAATGTTTTCTTGCGGTTGAAACGTCATGAATTAACTATTTCTAAAGTGAAATATGTAAATACATATTACTTAAAGTGCGTGTATAAACTAAGCGAATATAAAAGTTCGGTGCGGGTGAAAAAAAGTCGCGTATTGCCGCGTTTGTGTGAATGCCGTTTTACCGTTTGTTTCAGTCCTTTTCGTTCCTTTCCATTTCTTGTTGTTTTTTTGTTTTGCTTTTTTTCCAAGTGAGTGATGAAAAGGGAAAGGAAGAAATTTAATTCCCTTCTATTCCTTTTTGTTTTTTCTTTGTTTTTTTTTGAAGTGTTTATTTAAATTATGCATGAGTGTTTTTAATTCTGTGAGTTAATAATAAAAAGGAAGGGAAGAATTTTCTTTCCTTGTCATTTATGGTTCAATATTTAGTGTTTTTTTTGTTTTTTTTTTTAAGTGCTTAATAAATACAAAAAGTGTGTTTCTAATTCTGTGAGTTAAAAAAGAAAATGGAAAAGGAAGGAAAGGTATTAAATATCGCGAGTGTTCAAAATTAAATCCACGCGTTTTTTAATTCAATTTAAAATTCAACTAGAAAAAGACGAACAAAAAGAATAAAACTAAATGAAAAAAATTAGAATATTGGTGAGTGAAAAATTAGTTTAATTTTTATATTGCATTTGTTTATATTTTTTATTGCTCCTGCAACATAAACTGTATTTTTCGCCCCACAAGATTTGTTAATTTTCTGTTGGATTTTATACCCTTTCAAGGGTATTATATTTTTAGTCAGAAGCTTTTTATGTTGTGAAGGAATCATTTTCGACCCTATAAATCATATATATTCTTGATCAGCATTAACAGGCGAATCAATTTATCCATCTCCGGAAGAAAAAAAAATTTTCTTTTTTTTTCAAAATTTTTAAGGGGTTTCATCTTTAAAAATGGGAAAATTTTTGCAAAAAATTTTAAATTAAAAAAAAAATTAAATTAAGTATGCAGTTTTATTAAAATAATAAAAATTAGCATTGGGCAGCTTTCAGAATTAAAATTAGGGCTTATTTGGCTTAGTTATGAGTTTTTAAAATTTTTATTTTGTAAAATTATTATGTAAAATATCTTTAAATAACTATTCAACAAATTCGAATATTTTAAGCTTAGTTATGATTGATTTCAGATTTCATACTATAATTCAATTGTAAACTGCAAGGGTATTCAAACATTCGCTTTCTTATATAAAATTAAAAAAAAATGTATAAAATGTTGAAAAAGTAAGAACATTTTTTTTACTGCCGGAAATGACTAAATAGACTCGGCTGTTGAAGCAGATCAATAATGCATAAAATTTAAAGGGTCGGAAATGACTCCTCACAGCGTTAGAAGCTTCTGGCTTAAATTAATATATTAATAATTAATATATTTAATTCTATTAAATTATATGATAAATATCTATAAATACCAAATATCAAATAAAAAATAAAAACTTGTATAGCCTTAAGTCAGTGGTTGACGAAGCATTGAAACATTAATTTGAAAAGAATTTAGTTTTATAAATAATTAACAAAAAATTAATGGAAAAGTATAATGAAAATAATAGATTGTTTTTTCCTACAGGAAAATAAAATCCAAATATAAATAAAGCAAAATTCAAGAACTAACAATGAAAGCGTGAGTAGACAAACCTATACAATACAATAATCTTAATAAATATACTATACTGTTTTAATGCTTAATATATATACTTATATTTTTAATTCTTCTATATATTTACCTATTTATTCCTTTAATATTTTAAAATTCCTTTAAATTTAAAATTTATATAAGTATATATATATTAAAAATTAAAATATATTAAAATATTATTATATATTAAAGTACATTTTAATATATTTATAAACGACTTAAACTGAATTCTTTCAAGAGACCCCACAATTAGCATTCTATATAAATTCTCGCTTATCATATAAGATTCCAAACTCGACTATATATATACCCTTTGATTCCCTTGGTCCGCATCATTTACGTTCAACTAAAAATCAAGTGAAAACTTTTCCTCCCATCGCAGGTTAAATAATTCGAATTTGTGAGCTTTTGGGATTCCATTGGCCAAGTTAGGTTTCTTTTGGGCCAGTTGTTTGCTGTGCCCCATTTCATTATAATGATGATGACGACGCCTTGGCCGACATTCAAACTTGAGGCCAGAATTAAATGAAGTTGACTTCATTCGCTCCACTTGATGGACGGGGATGGTTTTGCTGAGATGCTTATCCGTTTTTAGAATATCAATTATAAGTCATTTGCTTGTGGGGCACGTCCGCTACAGTTAACCCTTTCCTCGCCTCCAGTGCGAAGCTGTTAAAGTGCTTTTTAATTTAAGCCCATTTTAATTGTGAGAACTTTATTCTATTTGTTTTGGTTTCAGTTTTCTGTTTCTGTTACTTACTGTCCGATTTTTGGGGCGCAAAGATTTCACAATTACCCGTCCCTATCGCAATGTAATTACACTTTATGAGGTCTGTTTTTTTTTTTCTTTTTCTCCAATTAAATGGAATGGAGCTACCACACAGAGTTGGCAGCTACGAAAATATCTCTTACTTTTGAGTGGGGAAAAGCTAATATTTCTGGGATTTCTTACATTTAAGAGCTACGATTTTAATCTGACAATTAAATTACCTTAAGTCTTGAATCAGAATTGGATCGTAAAATGAGGATATTAATGATACCGGATTGGGTTTAGGAATCTTTCGACTTTTCAGACCCTTTTCGGTGGTCCAAGTTGGCCAGCTGTGGCTGTGCAATTAATTGAGTTTTTATCGATCCAGGGATTATGATCATTGCAGTATATAGTTCGATTCCTTGGGGAGTCGAAGGCGCCGCCACTCTGGAGAAAGAGATCGAATAAATATTTATGTAATTGATGCAGCAGTTAATTAATTGCAACAAGTCTTGAGTCTGTGCTTTTTCACTTCGTTTCCGAACAAAACACTGCCAGAGTCAGGGAAATGTAAGGCAAATCATCATGGACATCATAAGCAGAGGCAGCTTTGCTAACTGCCTGCACGGCAAGAAATTGGGATAGGGTTCTAGGATTATTTAATAAAAAAAACATGCTTAAAAGTGATTGAAATTGTTTTAAATAACATTTATTTAAGGCCGTTTTTAGCTTAATTTTCTTTGGGAAATGGGTTTTATTTGAAGGCAATTTTAATGGGAAAATTATTATTATTTTGTCTTTTTTTAATTTTAAAGGAAAAAAAGAAAATTCATTATTTCAAATCTTTAAAAACCTCTGGAACTTAGAGACCAGTGTCTAGATTAAGTCTTCTGCTGTTGCAAATTTAAATACCATTTTTAAAGAAGCCTCTATAAATCTTTTTAAAAACAAAAGAGATCCCTGTCTAAATTAAATCTCCTGCTGATGTATATTTATATACAACTTGATGAGAACCCCTGACTCTTATTTCCTTGGGAAATAACATTTATTTCACAGAAATTTTACTGAGAAAATTATAATTTAATTTCTGTGATATTAATTTTAAGAGAAAAATAGAATATTAATTATTTAAAATCTCTAAAAACATCACCTTATTATATCTCCTATTTACCAAATGATCCCTTGATATAATTAACCATTTTCCTTGCAGTGCAAGGCCACATAATGGTAGGGGCTTACATATATGAAAATAAAAAAAAAATAACAGGCAAATCGATCGAGGAGACCCCGATCACGAAATCATGGACTCGACTTCAGATCGAAGGGTAAGTCCAAGTCCAAGTCCAAGTTGGGGATTTTAACCAAGAGCTCTGAGGCCTGGATGCCTTACACAAAACGGTGTGTTGATGCGAACTGAATGGCCAACAAGAGAACGACGAGAAAAGGCCATTAAATAAAGTCTAGACGAAGTGTAGATGCTCTTTCCTACAGAAAATTATTAATATAAGATAATTAAAAGCCATATTTTTCTACTTTACTTATAGAAAAATAATTTATATTTATATATATAATATATTATATTATTTTTCAACCGTCACAACTTCTATGACATATTCAAGTTAACCCATTGTGGCGCTGCAGGCTGGGCAAGGCCATTAAAAAACTAGCCGAGGAGGAGAAGAAATAAAAAACGAAAGACTTAAGGCACAAACTCGACGCACATGTGTGTATGTGCACAGTGTTGGCAGTGAGTATTTAGGCCCGGTTTAGACTCTGTGCACTGCCGCACTGCTGCCAGACATTCCGATGCAGCAGGTGTTTAGCATAAGTAATTGATATTCTACACACAATCACCGGCAGAGCACCATTGCACCAAAGAACTTAACTGAAAAGGCAGCAAAAGAGTTACATAGTGCAAAGAGACAGAAAATGGGGGGAGAGAAAAATCAGTAGTGGCATTGTGGAAAATGAAGCAACTGGGGGAAATATTCAATCCAGAAACTTAATGAACCCAACTAACCAGAATCATTCATATACAGAAATCAAATCGAAATGGGGCCAATACTCTCCAATAAACGATCCGATATGCTTGTGGTCTCATTATTTACGATTATTGGTAATGAATTTGCATAAGGCGAACGCTGAAAACCGAAACTTCACACAAATCAGAAGCTTATTGGCCGCTATTTAGCCGCGGCCCATTATTATATTGCTTATTATTCAGCCGATTGCTTTGGCGCCTCAAAAATCGCTTTGGCTTTGGCGACTGGCGTCTCCCTAACTCTTGAACGTCCAGCCATTGCTGTAATTTATGTAGATTTTTCACTTTAACTTTACATAAACCACAGCTTTGGACACGAGAAATATCGAAACGCCTAAACAAATGCCAGTCAGCGTTCGGTTGTCGAGCGTTAGATAGATCGCAGCTACGTTGTATTTAGTTGATAGATCAGTGGCGTCGAAAAAGAGGGGTTATTTTGTTATATTTATATATCTAACTATAGTGCAAAGTTGGAGAAAAAAAGTCTATATAATATCAGGGTAATAAATGGTAAAGAAAGAAGTGTATTTACCCTAAAACCATCTGTAACTTAGAGACCAGTGTCTAGATTGACTCTGCTGTTGATTTAATTACAAGTTTAAAGAAAATTCTATGTTAATTTTTAAGAATTAAGGAGATCCCTGTCTAGATTAACTCTTCTGCTGTTCCAAATTTAAATACTATTTTAAGGAAACCTCTATATATATTTTTAAAAACTAGAGACCGCTGTCTAGATTAACTTTACTGCTGATGCAAATTTAAATACAATTTTATAGAATTTTAAGAAAACCTTTATAGAAACCAAAAAGAGCTCGCTGTCTAGATTAACTCTTCTACTGATTCAGATTTTAAATACAATTTCAAAGAAACCTCAATTATACACTTTTTAAATTTAAAGATCCCCCCAAAGAGTCTATATTAACTCTTCTGCTGATGCAAATTAAAAATACAATAAAATACAAAAAACCCTTTTGGCTACGCCCCTGACATTTAAAGACCATTTATTGGCGTCGACTATTAACATTTTGCTGGTGCGCCAAATGAAAAATTATACCCGACCAGCCAGAGATCATTTAAAAGAAATATCTATATATGAGACACAAACAAGACATAGGAAAAACTAACGCCCACGTGAATCGAAACAAAACACGAAATCGACCGACTACAAAATTGAAATTGAAATCGAAATCGAAAAGAGAAAAAATAAAAAACTAGAAAACGAAAACGAATCGAATGCAAAAAATAATGTGTGTCTATGGGCGAACGCTGGACAATTAATGCAAAAGGTCATTCGATAAACCAACTCAAGTTCTCCCAAACCCAAATCCAATCGCGGTTTCCCCTAGATATATCAATATATATATATATAGATATATATATATAAGTTTGCTAAAAAACCAGTAAGAAGTCGAGACACATATGGCCCGAGGCCCCCTTCGAGTGGGTCTTCTAGAAGAGATAAAAAATAAAAAACCAAGTAAAATGGTAATATGCATGTGGCGCTGTCAGCTTTTTGCTTGACATGGTCGAGAGTGAGGCAAATGTTTAATTATAACATTGCAAATTGTTTTAATTGCAGCAAAAGACTGAAGACTGAGCGAATAAAATTATATAAGAGACCTTGTCTTTCTCGACATTCACGCAGCGGACTTTCTACTCGAATAGCAAAACGATAAAATGAAAGAAGTGACCCAAATACTTGCTTAGAGTTTAGAGATTTAGTTAAGAGAAATATTTAAACATTACAATATATATTTATATCACAGAAATATAAGAAAGAAGTACGAATATAATTACAATATATATTTAAATTATAAAAATATAAAGCTACCTTACAGCTTTGTTACAACTTTGACCGCTTAAAAGTCACATTTCAGTCAGACAATGGCAATGATTTCTTTAGGAAAATATCTAGTTCTAAAAATAGCAAACGTTTTTTCGGCTTTTCCTGCTTTTCCCCGCTTTTCTCCTCTTTTCCTGCTTCCCCTTCATCATTCAATCAAACACGTGTGCCCCTTTTTGAAGGGTCTGTCGGAAATGGCAGCGGCATCTTAATCATATCCACTTAGACTAGATAGATTAGGCCAACCTTTTCGGTGACCTTTTGACTGCTTTTTTTTCTTTGTATATATATTGGAAATCGAATCGAGGAATCGGAAGCAGGAGTCCCTTTTTTTTTTCAGTTGCAGGATAATTTAAAATGATTCGCATTTGCTGTTAAGTGGCTGCCACTCCAAGGCGGAAAAGGAAACTAAGCCTGCCACTTCCTGTTCTCCCACTCACTTTGACCTCTAACTCTTTTGTTATTTGGAATGCTTCGAATGCCATGAGTTGGCACAAAAAAAAAAAATAATGCACTACCATGATTTTTGGGGCCATTCTCATTACGTATCCAGATGATGGTCATCAGTTGTTATCCCCCCTTTTTTGGCTTAGGGGGATAAAGGTCTCAATAGAAGGATTTCCGGGATTTCCTTTTGAATGTGAGAGAGGAGAAAAATGAGTGTTGAGTAGAGGAAAATATATGTATATATTTTATGTAAGCGGAAAAGCCAAGAGTTTATATTAATTAATAGGATGTTTATATATATATATTATAATGGAATCTAATATAACGCTAGTCTTATAACTAATAAATCGATTGGTTAATCTGTTTCTATATTTATAGATAAATATCACTATCACTTGGTCACATCAATCACTGTCTAGATATAATCCCTCCTCCCTGCTTTGATTTTCCTACCCCCAATTAGGCTTTATTTTTGGTAGACATTCCCTATCATATATTATCCCATTTATAAATATTCCAACTGACCCTTCATAGTCTTCATTTAGCATTAAAATTCGCTATCCTAGGACAGATTTAGTTTCGGATTTCAGTCACAGTCACACTTTCAATTCAGATATTTGTTCCTTTTCGGGGTTCCGGTGTCGTCAATTAGGATATTAGAACTGAATCTCTGACCCTTCGAGGTAATTTGGTTTGGCTTTATTCTCTAAATTATACCCACGCACACACACACACCACAATCCCAGTGAGTGACATATTTGGGTTCAGTTTGTAATAGTTTTCTTTTTTTCGTTTTCATTTTCGTGGTCTAAATTGATATGCTAAGTAGTTTTTCTCTCTATCGGTTTTTGTGTGTTTTTAGCTACCGGAGTTGCTGTGCCATTCATTCTGGTCGAATTTTTCCATTTTTACCCTTAATTATCACAGCTTTTTATCGGTAGAATAATTTACAAATAAGGTAGGGAACAATGGGAACCCTGAATGTAAATATATAAAGGCATATATTATATATACAAATACAATTTCCTGTCACATCCTTGAGGTGATCATTGGTAGACAGAGTTTGGATATCAAACGCGTGGGTAATAAAACAAAAATTGTTTTTAAACAACTTAATCGAATTTGTGTTTTGGATTGACTATCTTTGAGTTTTCTGAGGGGTTCGCTTAAAGAGTTTTTAAAAATATATATATTATAAACAAAATTACAATAGATTTTTTTTAACAAAACTAAGCTTTCAAGGAGCTACCAGCAGCTCTATAATGTCTATTATAGTATATTTTTATATATTTATAATTAAAAAAATGTTAAAAATTGCATTTATAATTTTTTAATATTCACGTTTAATATTATTAATAGTATGTATTATATGTATAAATATTTATTTGTTCTAAAAAATAATTATCTTTTTTCTTGAATAGTAATAAGCTAAATGATTATTATTATTATTATTATTATTATTATTATTATTATTATTATTATTATTATTATTATTATTATTATTATTATTATAAACATTTTGTTTTTCTTGAAAAACTTTCTTTTATATTAAATTTATTTGGATACTTATAATAAGCTTAATAATTATCACATATTTTTATGTTCCTTGAAAAATAATCAGCTAAATAATTATTAAATATATACATTTTTCTTGAATAATTATGAGGTAAATAATTATAAAGTGCTTATTTCTTCTTGTATAAATAGCAATAATAATACTTTTAAATATTTTGTTCTTTAACAAAAATCTACTTATTAGTTCTTAATAGCTAAATACTTAATAAAAATGAATATCACGAAAAATGTTCTATACAAAACTTCATAAAATTAAAACCTTAAAATGAAAGGAATAGATAATTTTTAATTTAAATTCAATTCACACGAATAATGGCCATAGTTAATACAAACAATTAAAATTTTTTAGTATATAGAAACATAATTCACAAAAAAAAAGGAATTATTATTTAATTTCCCAATAAAAATTAAAAATTCTATTACATTTCTCACATTTTCCCTCCCTTGACTAATTTTAAAAACCACCCTCGTAGACCAGACTCTGATTTTTATGTGCTCGCCTTTTGGCCTTTGACTTTGACATAAAAGAGGCGCCGCTGCAGTCACTAAAAACAGGGGGCGGGGCGGTGTTTCGGTTTTTCCAAGAGTGGGTGGGGGATGGTGCTATTTTTCTATGAGGAGAAAAGTAGCTTAGTGTGTGTGTGTGCGAGTGTGTGTGTGTTTGTGTGTACCAAATGCGTTTCTGTTGTTTTGTTACAGCAATTTTTATGGCCAAAATGGCCATAAAATTCTGACGCTCTCTAAATTTTCCATTCGCCTTTTATTTGTCGCCTACACAGAGTCCTAGATCAATTATAGGGGGTGTATACTGTACCACTAATGGAGTGTTGCTGTTTTTTTTTGTTGCTATTACCACAAAAGGAAATAATAAGAAAACATTGTGATAATAATAAATAAAAAAAAAACAAGAAACACATTTAGCTAGAAAATTCACAACATTTTTAGTTCCGCTTTTGCTTTCTATAGTTGTATCTTTCTATTTTTTAGATATTTAGAATGGGAAATATTTAAGGAATTTCGTTTAAAATGCTTTCCCCTGTTGATGTTAATCTCTAAATAATTTGAATACTTACTTTAACCCTTGCAGGGTACATTAAGTAAGTATTTATGATCAGTTACTAACTTTGAACGCTAATAAACAATGACTTGCAACTTTTGTAACACAACACATATCTGAGACCTGGCCGGCAGCAGTCACTTCGTTCCGGGGAGGTTAAAACCAGTTGGGAATCATAAGTACATATGAGGGAGATTTGTTTTGGAACAAAGAGCAAGCTATTCGAAGGAAACTATGGAGTTATTCTGCGATGTAATTTTACTAGTTTATAAGACGGAGCATGGCTGATCGGTGTACTATATATATATATATATACCTGCTATAGAAACGCTCGGACAATAAAAAAAAAAAAATTAATAATAACTTTTCCAGTTTTCTACAGATTTCCATCAAATTTTATATAAAGCCATAATATATTAATCTAGAGTTTTGTGTAAAATTTTATAAAAATCGGACTACTATATCACATAGCTTCCATACAACCAATCGATCGAAATAGACAAAAAAGCTTTACTTTATTGATTTTTGGACATAAAAATATATAATTTAAATCGAAATAATTCCTAGTGATTGAATTTCAAACTGCAAGAGTATATAAACTTCGGTGTGCCGAATTTAACTTCCTTTCTTGTTAATTTTTCGACTGACCAATGTTTGGTATTTATTCCGCCGAGAGAGCTTGTTTCTCGTTTCCCATGTTCGGCGTCTGTGGAAATTACTTGGGCGCCACAAAAAATGCCAAATCAAGTGAAAGTTTTGCCACAGACAAAAAACATGACAGCCACAGCGGACAGCAACAACAATAACAACAATAATAATAACAATAACAATAGCAACGACAACCACAAACTACAAACTACAGATATTAACAGGCGAAACAATTTTTACACATGTCATTTTGTTGTACACCAAATTAGAAATATGCTTATGAACCGAAAAAAAAAAATTAAAACACAAGAAAAATATGAACACAGAGCAGGGAGAATTAAAAAAAAAAGAGAAATATATATATTTATCCCTTGGATGTTTATGTTTTTTATTCGCTGGCATTCCAAACAAATGTTTTTCTTGTGAACGGGAGGGGGAGATGGAAAATATTTTTATGGACTTTGTTTGCTAATTTACTTTCCGGAATGTTTAATGTGGCTATTTAACATCTTTTTTGACTGATTAAATGGCAGTCTTGATATGGTTTATTAATTTTTTTTTTAGAGTTGAGAAGTGTTGTTTCTTTTGACAGGTAAATTAATACATTTTTCAACAATTTATAACACTTTTAGAACTACTTAAAGACAGCTTTAAATACTTGAAGTTTATGTTGTTAGTGCCTTTTGTTTTGATTTTATATTTATTTGTTATTTTGTTACTTTGCTAGGCTTCAAGTTTCTCAACTTAAAACACTTTAATTTCTCGAATTTAAACTTTAAAAACACAATGCTTAATGTTCGAAATAAAATGTAAACCAATTTTAATGGCCTCTCTTGGAAAAATCTGTAAAATCAATCAAGATGCTTGCCACAGATACCAAGCAAGGTCGTAAAAAAACAAAACGTTAAAACCCAAAAAAACTGAGTCAAGTATTAAAACGCAAAGTGCACTTGCGAGAGTGTTTTTTTTTATGAATGAAGTTCCTTCTTAACAAAAAAATAAATATAAAAATAAAGAGCAAAGAAGAACACCAGGTGAGGTAGCGAAAATAACAACAACCATAACAATGAAGTGTGGGCAGTTGGCTGCTGTTTTTTGCGCAACGAAAAAATAAACTAAAAAAAAATAAAAAAAAACAAGAAACAACAAAAAAATCACAGGAAAAATCACAGGTAGAAAAAATAAAACAAGAATGAAGAAGACCCGGGCAATGCGCATGCGCACGCGCACAGCAGGCGAGTGGCGTGCGATCATTGGAAGAGCGCCAAAAAGAGAGTGGGAGAGGGTCACTCTTGGCCAGGACAAGAGTGACCCTTAACCTTTGATACTTTTTTTATATGTATAAATATTATACAGTCAGGAAAAAGCCACATACAATTAGAGGTGAATGGTTTTTAAATGTTTGTAAAATATTTCGAAAATTAAAAAGATATAACAAGCATATACCACTTGGTAAAAGTTTGTATTTCAAGATTTTCTTTGAAATTATATTATATATATTCTATAAGCATATGTTTTAGACTTATTTTAGCTTATTTTTTCTTACTTTCTGTATACTTTTTTACACGTTTTTGGCAAAAAAAAGGCTTATTTCGCATCTCTTTGATGGCAACCACAAGTCTGCAAATTGAAGCACCGCAACAGCTCCATGGTCTTGGTCTTGGTCTCGGTCTTCTTTTCCCCTTTTTTTTTGTATTTATATGGCTTGCAGCAAATATGCGCCCCTATCGGCCAGTTTTGTTGTTGTGGCCAACGTCGCTTCCTCCTTTTGGAAGCCACCGCCTTGGTTATCGCATAAACCAGTTGCTGCTAACCCTCCCATGGTCCCATGCACCATGCACCATGAGCCATGAACCACCTTGCCTTCGCGATCCTTGTCCCCTGGTCCAGGCATTGTGCGACGCCTTTCATATGCGGATGAAAAGTGATTTCTTTGCATAAAATTTGTGCAGCAACTAAGGAACACTGGGGGAAATAGTTTAAACCTTAAGATTCACTGAAAAAATGGGATTTTTAAAACCAAAAAGAAGGGAATGTAAGGACCTTAAACCCTTCAATTTAAAGAAATACTCTTTTTGAAAAAATTTTAACTTCAGGGAAATAAATATGAAATACTCCCAGATTAAGACTACTTCTTGTGCATATTTCTAGCTAGTTGATTAAATTTTTCTCAGCGTATTTAAGGGAACTTAAAGACCTAGGGATTCTCTGAAAACAAAGGGAATTTTGAAACCAAATAGAAAGGAATTTAAGGACCTTAAACCCTTCAATTTAAGGAAAGACTCTTTTCGAAAATATTTAAACCTTAGAGAAATGAAGAAAAAATACTCCCAGATTAAGACTTATTCTTGGGCATCTTTCTAACTAGTTAATTAAATTTTTTCTCAGCGTATTTAAGAGAACTCAAAGACCTAAAGATTCTCTGAAAAAATGGGATTTTTTAAACCAAAAATAAAGGAATTTAGGCACCTTAAACCTTTAAATTTAAAGATAGACTCTTTTTGAAAATATTTAAACTTCACATAAATAAAGATAAAATGCTCCCAGATTAAGACTAATTCTTGGGCATATTTCTACCTAGTTATTTTATTTTTTCCCAGTGTATTTAAGCGATCCCAATTGTGGGGACCTGAACTCAAAAACTCAAACTGAAAACCCCGGGCCCAAGTCGCTCTCTCGCCTGATGATGATTGGGTATAATGGGTTTTATGGAGCAGCTGCTGCTGTTGCTTCTGATGTTGCGGATGATGCTGTGTGAGACCCCTCTCTCTCACACACACCTTGGACACCATCTACACCCATAACCCCCTCTCCCTCTCCTTGAATCGAGGCCGTTCAAGTTTTCTGCGGCTCACACCTGTGTCCAAGAGAGTCGGCCTGACATTTTGAAATATTGCCATTGATTTTGGTTGATTTTTTTTTTGTATATTTTTTCGAAGGGGAAATAAGACAACAGAACGATACAGTTTCTAAGGGAATAAATATATATATCTTATATAAATATCTATAAGATATAGAGCTTATATTTCCCATGGCGAATTTTGGTGTCTCGATTTGTTTGCCCACACAATTAGCAAGATCGTCAGGAATTATGGAAAACAGAAAAGATTTTTTTTCAATTTTTGGGTCAGCGGCAATTGGAATCGCTTTGCATGAATAATTTACAACAATCACATGAGTACACTGGAAGAAAATAATGCGGAAAGCTCTTAGATATTAGGGTTTTTAGTAAGTCATTTGTAAGGGTAACTTTCAGTAAGTGGAAAATATATTTTAAATATATTCTATTTAAGTTTTAGGATTTATTTTAAATATACCTATTTAAAAGCAAAAACCAAAGTATAAAATAAATTAAATATTTGTAAAAATGAAATGAATTACATTTATTTTTTATCCGGGACATTTTCTATCTAAATTTTATTAAGATAAATATAATATAACCTCAGTTACATACAATCTCTACCTCTACCTCTACAACTCTCTCTATAAATCTCTACCGAAATATCGTAAAATTAATGAAATGATTTTCCGAATTTAATTTTAATACTATGTTAAAATATAACATTATATTAAAGTATTTTTATTTCTAAAATAATATCCTGTAAATATCCAGATTTTAAAATAAGTATATTTCTCAATAAGTTTATAATTTCTCGATCCATTAAATCCCTTGACTTGCTCTATAATTCTCTATATCTTTCTGTGCATTCATATTTGATGTGAATATATATATATTTACAGCAAATCGGAGGAGGGGCTGGGTATCACGGTACCATAGCCAAATTAATTAACATTTTCGGCACGCACAAACTGTAAAACTCTTTGCATAAACATAAAAAACAACAAACTTTTTGTACCCCCAAAGACTCGATCTATTCTCATTATCATCGAACGTTGTATGATCCCAAACAAGATGCAACCTCAAGACTAAGAAGCAACATGTTTGAAGCAAACAGCTGCTTGAGTTAAGGTTCGTAGCAGTTGGAGGATTTGAAAGGGGGTTTTTTGAATTAAATTTTAAGTAAATTAAAAGGTTTTTCGTTAAGTGAAAAGTTCTTGAAGTTATTTCAGATAATACATAAATAATTATCATTTACTAATTTTAGTGTTTGCTTTGATGTAGGACGAAAAGTAGAGCAGAGAAATATAAAGTTCAAAGATTGTAAGATGTCTTAGGGATGAAGATTTTTTCCCAAGGAGGCTTGTCTGTGCTCCATCAGCCGCATAGATCTAGAATCTACAGTTAGATCTTACATATTATTAATATTATTATATTATTTTTAATATTATAATATTAAATCCCATTTAAAATTAAAGATTCACATCACTCTCTCTATCGTTTTGTTTAACTTGAAGCTCAATCATGTATTTCTTTATATATAGTTTTTTATTGTTTATCTTTACCTGATTTAAGTCCTCCCCTCTCTGTATTGTACCATCCCCCTATAATTATTCTATCTGTTTTATTCTGTATTATTTTTGTGTTTTATGTTGATTCCTCATCCTTTTCCAGCAGCCTCCAGCGGAATTGTCCAAATGTTTAGTTAGCAATTGTTATTGTAGTCCTGTGTGTGTGTGTGTGTGTGTGTTAACCCGCCGGCAGTCTGCATAGACTCTTCCCCCTTCGCAGGGGTTTATTCGGACCCCCAGAGCCCCTGGTTTCCCCCCTTCCCCCATGCAAGCAGAGGAGTCTCAAGTGCAAGTGTACTCAAAGTCTACCTGATGTTTGCTCTCTCCCTCTTCCCCAATCTCTCTCTCACTCTCTTTCTATTTTCTATTCCCTGGGTCCCCCCCTTAGTACCCGGCTCTGTGTGCCGTCCAATCCCTAGAGGGCAAACCATACAAAACCTCATGGTACACTGAAAGAAAATAGAGAATAAGGATAGGAAGAACTCCTAGCTAGCTTTCAATTAAAATTTTAGATGACTTTTGAATAAAGCAACTTTCGTATATAAATATTTTTAAAATGCATGAAAATAACCATTTAGAAAGTACTTTAACTTCTGAATTTTATAATGACTTTTTAGTAATATTTCCAGTGTACTTCTAATATGTATCTCAAAGGTTATTGTCGCAGCTCCATCAATGCTACCTGCCTGCCTGGCTCCTCTTCCACCCATCGGGCAAGGCTTTCCTCTTTTCCACTCTTCGTTCCCTTTTTATGTTCTAGGAGTACGGGCACACTGGTTATTTTCTTTTTCTTTCCTTTTCTCTCTTTTTTTTAGCCACTGTGCTGTGTTGCATTTTAAAATTAATATTTGGATTTTAATTAGCAAGAAATTTACTTTGGTGCCCTGGCAGTTTTGAGTTTCTCGCTTTTGTGTTTACCTTTTCCTAGGAGCTCGTTGTTCCCTTTACCCCGAAAATCTCGTGAAAGCCCCTCCCTCTCTCTGTGTGTGTGCACACTAATTAAATACACACACACACACACACACACACACACATGTACACTGAACACACACCAAACACATAGGGGACTCACATCGATGGGTTTAAGGTGGAAAATGGGTTAACCCAATCATCAAATATGCAACATTTGCTTAGTTACAAAATTTAATTTTCGCTCAGGCTTCAAAGTTTGAGCTTCTTTGGTGGAAAATTGCAACGAGGGGAGGAGGGGGAGCTTAGTTTTATTTTCCACTTTTCAATTTTCAATTTGTAAATTTTCGAATTTTAACTGAGCTCTGTGTGATTGTTTAATGTTTTGCATTTTGCTGCAAATTAATTGTACGCCTGAATGGTTTGACTTCCCCCCCGTTACGTGTTTATCATTTTAGGAAAGCCGGAAAAGCCGGAAAAGCCGGGAAAGCCTAGTGGGCCCAACAAAACGTGGATGAGTCGAACAAGGTGTTAAGGCAACAGCATCGAACATGTTGCAAGCACGCGCAATGTTAAGCGCTTAACAGAGTTCTGTTAGCTATGCATCTTAAAGATACTTTTAGAGAAATTTGTAACTACTAAATACAGTTAAAAAGGTTAAGGAGTGCTTTAAGGCAAAAGGAAATCATTACTAAGATTAAATCTTACTAGAATTTAATACAATTTTCAATTAATTTTAACTTAGGAAGGATATTGAGAAAGAAAATCAAATAACAGTAGAAAAATAGTGCAATTTCCCTTTCAATTATTCAACACCAAAAAGCCTTAAAGCCAAATAATGTTCAATCGATATAAAATATATACACATAGTCTGCTTATGCTAATTGCTGGGATGATCTCTCATAGCAACCCCCCTGTGGATTTTGAGCTTTTCTTTTTTTTTATATTTAGGGGGGAAACTACCCCTAAAAAAAAAGTCAGCAAAAATCCTATTTTGGACTCTTACTTGGCCATTGCAAAAATTGGTGTGAGTCACTTTTTCGGCGTTTATTAGATTTCGCGTTGCGATTCTCTGGTGACTAACAAAGGAATTTTAAATTCCAATAAATCTGCCAGCTTCAATAAGTGTTCATCGGGGGATGTGTGTGTGTGTGTGTGTGTGTGGAGTCCAGCGAGTGAATAAATGGGGGGCTTAACTGTTGATTTCCAGACGGGGGACTTCATTTTTTTTTCAGTCTCCTTTTTATTTATTGGGGGGTGGATTTCCCAGTACATCCATCTCCCCCATGAAAATTTGATTGTCGCCTCGTGGTGGAAATTTGACAACAAAACATTTTCGCAGGCAAATTTATGTGTGGCTTGCTTTTTTTCTAATTTTTATTTTTATTTTTATTTTTATTGGTTTCAATTTTATAATGTTTGCTTATTTTGGAATCGATTCTGGCACGGTTTTCAACCCCCATGAATTTTTTTTAAGAATCCCATCGTAAAGCAGAATTTATTATTTGCATTTGCAGGACAAGGCTTAAAGGACTTCATGTTACCCCCAAAAGAAATTTCTATTTTCCCCTTTCGGTGGCTTTTCTTCTCTTTTTTCATTTTTGTAGACAGTGTCCTGGCTTTTTGGCGACAGTTTTTTAATTAAAGCAGTCAAGAAAAAAGACAAAAAATAAGTAGAAATAACAGAGTTTAGAGTGTTTGTAGACACTTCTTTAAATTTTAATTTACAAAATCAAGACATACTTTTTTATAAACCACTGGAAAACAGAGTTTATTTTTCAATTTAATTACAGGATTCCCCGGTCCTCATTATGGTACTTGTTTTTATTTTCAAATTGAAGCACTTTTTCCTCAATTTACATGTTTTTCCAGTACAATTTTTGTGTGAGTTTCCTCACGGCCCAAAGCCATTATCAATTTTCTTTCGTATTTTTCCTTGCATTAGAGGGGAAAATTGTATAAATATACATAAGTATATATAACGATTTAATTAAAAAGTTACATAAAATAAGAAGCAAACTCATAATCATTTTGATACAACCAAAAATAAAATAAAAGAATTGAAGGAAAAATTGAAGTAAAGAAACGAATAAAAAGGTATATACAATCTTATGCTGATTTTCCCCTATCTTTTACAAAAGTACATTAAACACTCGATATTAAGGGAATTAAAGGGTACATCTTGGGTTTATAAATATATATTTTTGATATTATTTTAAGAAAGCAAATATAAGTTAGTATTTTATTTGGTAATGATTTAAGTTTGACCTGATTTATCTGTCTTTATTCATCTTTTCTCTGGATCACTGTAGTGCCTGTTTTGAGTATTTTTCTTTTGCTCCCTGGTTTTCCCCAAGTTTTTCCCTGGCTATATCCTTGCTCATTAAGTCATCGTTCGAGCCAAGTTATTCAATGGCCAACCTTTTGAGGGGGACAACCTGGCCTCAGATTTTTATTTTCTTAATTTAATGTGTGTGTGCGCCTTTTGTTTTTTGGTGATGCCCAAAACACTCGACAGAAAATAAACAGAAAACACAGAAAAAAACACACACAGAAAATGAAGGGAAAACAGCAGCGAGCGACAGTGAAATGCGCGGAAAATCTGTGCGGAAAAACAACAACAACAACAAGAGGCAAGCGTGGTAAACAAAAATGAAAAAGTTTTTTGTTTTTATTTTTTTTGGCAGACTGCGAAATCAAAGAATGTGGGCATCCCCAAAAAAAAAGCGACCCTACACCACGACTTTCACTTCTGCCTCGAGCAAAGAAAAGAAAAGCGTGTGTGGGTGTGGAAAATGTAGGTGGAGGGGTGTGGGGGTTAGTAGGCAAAAACAAAACAAAAATTAAGCAACGGCTGCGAAATGAACGCCGAAAACCGTTTACCAAGAGTTGTTTACGGTGCTACCCATTTTCCAGAGGGTGCAACATCTGCTGCTGATTTTTCCGGTGACAGGGGGATGTGAGGAGGTGAGGAGGTGTAATGTTAAAGAACGCGACTTGGTCTAACCCAGTTAACCAGGTAAATAACATGTGAGAGTTCAAAGATTTCCATTAAATTATGCGCGGGGGCCCGCTGTAATGATGGGTTTTAAGAGAGGGGGTTTCCCTGGGTTTTTCCTGGGTTTCCCCTAGGTTCTCTGGATGCGAAAGATTGCCTAAATAAATGGAAATTACATTTGCTTGCAATTATTAATGGCTGGCGAGATTAGGAAAATGTGTTAAAAAGAAAGGAAAACTGGAATGGAAATTGAGCCAAGAAGGAAGCTAAGCCACAAGTTGTTATTTAAGATGAAAATTTGGGGAGTTGATAAAATATTAATGTTAAAAAATTTTTCAAGGCGCTACAAAGTAATGTAAAATATTGGAAAAATATTAAAAAGTATTGGAAAATATTTTAAAAATTTTACATAGTATTTAAACATATTTATAAAATTATACAATGAATTAAAAACTATTGAGACCTGTTTCAAAATGTTTATAAAATATTACCAAGTATTACAAAATACTGTTTTACAGTTTTACATTCACCGTTTTTCATGTTCTCTATTTCTAAAGATCGTTTTTATGCCAGCTATATAATAGTCAGATTTTCATAAAATTGTAGACAATATTCTAGATTAATATATAATGGCTATATAGAAACTTTGATCAAAATCAGTTGAAAACTGGAAAAAATATAATTAATTTTTCTTTAAATTGTCCGATCGTTCCTATGACAGGTATATATATGTATATATATAGTCCACCGATTCGCCATGCTCCGATTTATATACTGGTAAAATTACATCCGAGAATAACTCCATAGTTTCATTGAAATAGTTTGGTCTTTGTTCCAAAACAAATTTCGCGCACCTGTGCATATGATTCCCAACTTGTTCTAACATCCCCGGAACGAAGTGACTGCTGCCGGCCAGGTCTCAGATGTGTGATGTGTTACAAAAGTTGCAAGTCATTGTTCATTAGTGTTCAAAGTTAGTAACTGATCATACATACATACTTACTTGTTATATATACTTACTGATCATAGATATTTAGTGATCATACTTAATGACGGATCATAGTTACTTAATGTTCATAGATACCTACTGATCATAGATACTTACTGCCTAGTTAATTACTGATCATAGTTTTTTACTGATCATAGTTATCTGCTGATCATAATTACTTACTGGTCATACATAGATAATTCCTATTTCCTGTTAATTACGATCATAAATAATTAATGTTCATAGATACTTACTTACTTGTTCATAGAGTTACTTACTGATCATAGTTAATTATATATGTATATACATCTTATTAAGTATTACTGATAATAGTTAATTACTGATCATGGCTGCGTTGCAAACTTCTGATTGAAATTATAATACCCTCCTGAGGTATAAATATTAAAAAGTATAACAAAATATGGCGAAACTTAAAATTAATATCACAAGATATTTATAAATATTTGCAAATGATAAAAAATGACAAAATATTCCAACATATTTCATATTTTCATATTTTAAGTATTTAAAAAGTGAACAAAAAGATATTTAAAGCTTAAGTTACGCCTATGAAAAGTGGTAACTGCACATTTTTTTTTTCTATAATATCCTATATAAAAACTAGACCCAAAACTGCAGTTTAAAATTCAAATAGTGGCTGTTATCTATCAACTCACATTTACCAGTTTTTCCCAGAGCTCTAAAATATTATACAGGGACGAGGGGGAAAAAAGGGCTGGGCCCGCATGCATAAAAATTATTAATGTTTGTTTAATATGTCGTACGACACTTTTGTTCAAAGGGTCTGTAAAAAAAGGCAGCAAACAATTTTAAATACACATGTCTATATATCTTTATAGATATATGTATATACATATATTTTTTAATGCATGAAACCATTATGCAGAGTGCAATTAAAAGCTGCAAAAGGCAGTAACAAAAATCAAATAAAAATGCAATTGATTTATGTGGCAAGCATTTAAACGAAACTGAGGCCAAAGTCTCATATTGATAATAATGATCATATAATATTTTTCCTTAACTACACACACACACACACTCATTTTTTATGTATAGAATTTTTGTATTTAACTTTTTCTATTACCCATAATGACTTTTAAATGAGACGCGTGCCGTGGCAGTCATATTTGAAGCCTTTGTAGATATATTTGCTTAAATTGTTATTATTAATAATTGAGTCGCATTATGACTAGAAATAATTAAAAATGCGGATGCGGGCTTTGTGGTCTATTGAAAATGATTGGAAAAGGAAACACACACGCCAACACACACGCTCACTTTTCAATTAAGCCAATTAATATGCAAAATAATTCATCGTCAATCAGCCAAAAATGATGAGATGCCCAAACAAAGACATAAAAAAAGATATAAAAACTAAAAAAAAGAGGATAATAGAACATCAGCACGCAGCTTCAATTGAAACAATTATTTGCTTTGATGTATGATGTTTTTTTTTGCCAGTTAAAATTTATATATAAATATTTTGTCAAGAACACATCTAGATAAGTATCATGGAAATTGGAAGTTTTATTTGGAGAACTATTTATTATTTATTTGCATTAATTGTATTTGTTTAAGGATTATTTTTTGTTTAAAATATGAATGGGAAAATTAATAGGAAAATAAATATAAATGTAATATAAATAAAAAAGGAAAGGGGAAAAGGTATCTAACTTCGGAAAGCCAAAGTTTATATACCTTTATATGATAGAATTGGAAACTAAGAAATTGAGCTTAAAATATTCGCAATCTTTGTATCGATATTTATCGATATTTTTTAACCTAAAATCTCGTAACTCAGCCAAAAAAGCTTAAATTTGAATTCGGAAAGCGTTCTTATGTTAGTTTTTGTAAGGTTAATAAATCTGCATACTTTATTTAAAAGTAAAAAAAATTCAAATTTTTTGTAATTTTTTTTGTGACAATTTTAAAATTATAACCCCTTAAAAAAATTGAAAAATTTTAAAATTTTAATTTACCTGTGAAAGATAGCTAGATCGACTCGGCTGTTGATGCTGATCAAGAATATATATAATTTATGGGGTCGGAAATGACTTCTTCACATAATTACAAGCTTCTGATTTAAATTGGAATACCCTTTCAAGGGTATGAATATTAATATAATTTTAAACAAAATATAATTTAAATGTAATATTAATCTATTATAAATTTAATATACAATATAATTTATAATAGGAACTAGATAACCTTGAGCATTTCCATCTTCAATATCAATTTCATAGTTATGCGTACTCGATGATGAATGCCCAGCCCAGTTAAAATGAATGAAACGCGCCCACATATCATGCCACTTTCCCTACACTCTGCTTCTGCTCCTGCTGCTTTTCCCTCCCGCTTTTCCCTCTTACATTTTCATCTCCCTCTCTTCGAATTTTCCGCCTTGTATCCTTGTTGGTGTTGCCCATAATGACCAGGACAACAATGAAAAGGAGAAGACAGCGACGGACGGCATGATAATGACGTTGATCAACGCACACACCCAGCGAGCGTCCATTTGTCTAAGCCCCACCTCGCGACCTTCTCTCCTCCCTCCCCCTTTGGAAAATGCCACCCCATGTTAAGTTTTTCACACTAGGAAAATATATATCGGAAAATATATAAACAAACTACAAAACTATTACAAATTTGGTGCTTTAAAAGTTATAGATTGGTAAAGAATAGATATATATAAGCAGTTTTTAAAATATATATACTTAGCTGGCAGGTTTTTTATATAATTAATTAATATCTTTGTTATAATTTAAATTATTCATTTAAAATTAATGCTTATTTTCTTTCACTGCATTGCCTTTGAAATTGCGTTTCTGTGCGTTGTCTGACTGAAAGGAAAAACCTTTTCCAAGCACACCTCTCGTCAGGGAAGATGGCACACCTCCCACACACACACACACACATATATATATATATGTATGTGTGTATGTGTGCCACGCCCACATTGAAGGCAGTTGGCTTGGCGCGTCAGCAGCTACAAAATATTTACAATGAAAAATGTCAGCAGGTATTTATTTTTATGGCCCAACATTCGTCAGTCTTATTGTTAGTTGAGTCGCCGACTGTGGTGGTGGTGAGGAGGTGAAAAAAGAAGGAATTTTCCCCCCCATTTTCCCTGAGCTGTTGGTATATTTCGTGGAAAAGCTTGCTCACAAAGGCTTAGCTGGCATTTTATGGGTTATCCATCGGGGCGGGGGAAAAAGTGTTACTCGTTATAAACAAAATATAAAAGTATTACAAAGGGAATTGGAAAATATGGCAATTTAAATGATAATTTTATTAGTTATTATTTCTTTTTTTATATAAATATATATTTTTATGCATAAATATATTCCTAGATTTATAGGAAAATATTTTTATTTAGTAGCTTATAGTTTTAAGTTTAATAAATAAATATTTTAAGGGTCTAAAGTCAATATTATGATCACTTTTCTTGAACAATTTATTTCTGAATTATTATTTTTAGCCTTGAAATATTTAGATACATAATTTTTATATTTTTAAAAACATAATTTTCTTATATTAAAGACTTTACTCTTTTTTACTCTACCCTCTTTTGCAAGGAAATATTTTAATTTTTATTTTTATTTTTATCCGATAACAAAATATTTTAAGGTTCTAAAAACTAAGTTTAAGATGACTTTTCTTGATCGTTTTATTTCTAAATTATTAATTCTTACAATAAAATTTTAATAAATACATTTTAAAAAATTTTTAAGACATAAATTTCTAATATTTTAGACTCTAATATATCCTAATTTCCTTGGGAAATTGTTTTATTTACTTTTTTTGAAAATATTATTTCTATATTATTGTTTTAAGCATCAAAATATTACTAAAATATAATTTTAAAATGTTTAATAAGATAGTTTCCTTATATTTAAGACTTTACTATATCCATATTCTTTAACCTCTCTGGTTTTTTCTTTTTTTAGAAAGTATAAAATTCGCTCAAGCATATTTGTATTGGCCTAGACTCGTTTCGCCTTGACTTTGCCGCTCCTTTTTTTCCCCCAGCTTTCTTTGCCCAACTTTTCCCCCTGGTTGCCGCCCCCATTTTCCGCTTTCCCTTCCCCATTGGTAGCTTTAGCCACTTTTATGAATATTTATTTTGTCTCGCATATTAAAAATACAAGGAGAACATATACAAACAGCGGGCCAATGACTAATAGTTGTATATTTTATTAATATTTGTCTGCGGGGGGAAAATGGGGAAAAAAGGAGGCGGGAACTGGGATATTAGATAAGTCTTTGCCTGGATCGGACATCCCAGGAAAAGTGAAAAAGAAAAGGTAAAGGAAAAGCGAGCAACAACACATTTTTTTGCGTGCGTGGCAATGAAAATGAAGGGGTGGAGCAGGGAATGGGGCAGAAAATGCTGCCACATGTTTTTTTTATGCCACTTCCGTTTTTATTTTGTTTTGTTTTTTTTTTTATTTATTTATTTTTATATTTATTTCGGTTCCCAACTGGACATTTTCCGCCTTTCCCCCCCACACAACACACGGAACTGTCAACGCGGCTGTCGCCTGACTTTCCAAACAACATTTTGTTTTCTCATTAGACAGTTGTCCCCTTTTTTTTGTTTTCTTTTTTATACGCTTTTCCCTTTTTTCCCCTTGTTTTCTTTCTTTTTTTTTTAACCCTCTGCTCTTCATAATTGTCAGCCCTCCAGAAGGCATCCAATAAAAGTCCAGCGAAACCGCATTTCCGTTTCCGACTGGAAGGCGGCCATGAAAGGGACTTGGGGGATCCCGTTATTATGATACATACCAGACATGTGTGATTTATGTGAAAGATTTTACGGGGTTCCCCTTTGGGGTATGATGAGCTTGATTTATATAAGATGAATTAGATAAAATATATAAAATATTAGGAGAAATTTATATAAATATTTGGTAAAGAGTAAAGTGCAGTATTCATAACTTAATGATTTTCAAAAGTTAATTTTTGTAAACGAGAAACTTTAATAGAGGAAAAAAGAGGTGCTATAAGCTTGTTTTGTATATAAATATTTTATAAAAAAACATTTAAAATTTAAGAAGATTTTTTTATAAATAATTTATAAAAAATGCTCTATTTATAATTTAAAGACTTATATTTTAAAGATATTCTTAGCTAAGAAAAACTTGAATTGCCTTACAAAAACATAGATTAAAAAGAAAAAGGCAATGATGAGCTTGATTTTTATGCAAATTTATTTTATAAACAATTTTAAATATTACAAGAAATTTATTTAAACAATTGGTAAAGAACAAAATGCAATATTTATATTTTAAAGACTTTCTAAAATATATTTTTAGTACTATAAAACTTTAATTCCCTTACAAAAGCAAAGTCTGAAAGGAAAATGGGGGAAACTCGCATAGAATTCTTTTGGTTAAAATGAAAACCCTGCTTGGGTTAGGTTAGTTTTTCCTCTCCAACTCTACGTGTTGATTTTTCTAGTTTCAAAACATGGTTTATTACTTAACCCAAAAAAATAAAATAAATATTATATATAAAATTGAAACATAGAGTTAAACTGAGGAAAAATCAGGGAAAAATAAAGTGAAATTGATGAAAAATAGAGTAAAATAGAGTAAAATCTTATGTAGTTGTGGTATTGAAAGACTTTCCCTGGCCCCCCCTTGCTTTTCCGGCCGATTTGCTGGAGCGCTAATTTAATGACATTAAGCTGGTTCCGATTGGGTTTTCCTTGCCGTTCGGCTCTCGTCTAGGTTTAGTTTTTGGGGTCTTTTTTTTTATTCGATGGCCTCACTTTCCCGAATCCGCTTTTCGTTTTCTAGTTTTTCGCTCAACTTGTAATTTGGCACAGCTGCAGTTTGGCGATGGCCAACATTGAATAAATAGCAATTTCTATGCAATGTTTTTCTGCAATTTAAACTTTATTTTCATTTATGGCTGCCACTTCACCCGCAAGGCGACATACACGGGGGGTTTTGAATTTCACTCGGTTTTTTCTTTTATTTTTTATATATTATATACATATATATTTTATGGTGACATTTTCTCGCTACTCACATTACCTTGTGTCTCCGCTTAAATGTTTCGAAATATTTCACATTTATGTTGCAATTTTGGTACTGGAAAGAAATTGGATTATCAAAAGGATTGAGATGGGATTGTAGCTCGTAAGGGGCAGAAATTTTCCCTTTTACAGGTTTAGTATTATATTTTTAGGTTTCATTTCTCAAAAGGTTTATATTTAGTTGTAAATTTGATAGATTTTATGGTTAGAATTATTTGGAGAGGTAACTTAAGAACTGGAAAAAAGGTTTAAGCTTTAAATTGAAAATTATAAATGACAAATTTTATACTTTTAGTTTAAGGGAAGTCTTGTTTAAATAAATAACAAATTAAAATAAATGGAATATATATTTTCTTTTATCAGTATTAACTTGTATATATTTAAAAAAAATATATAATAATATATGATATAGTTGTCATGGTTAAAACTTACCGCAGTGAAGGAGACACGTCATTGCTTAAGCTTCTTCCAGGGTAGATTTGACTTCAATTAGCCTTTTCCTGGTATCATTAAAGCTTAACTTCTTCCTAGTTATCCAGATGCATTGCATGGGTCGAAGGTTAATCACTATCACTAATCACTAACAATGTAAACAGGTGGCAGGCCGCGGACAGAATGAGGCCAGCGCTGCTGCAGTGCCTCTATTTATACTCCCCGAGTGAAGAGAACAGAGAAAGTGAGAGCGAGAGAGTAAGGGATCTCTAGAGATAGCCAGAGAGAGAGAGAGAGGTACACACACTGAAAAACTTAGAGATTAAGAGGGAGAAGGAGTGAGTGAGCGAGAGAGGTAGAGAGAGAGTGAGCAAGAGAGAAGGAGAATGTGAGCAAGAGAGAAGGAGAAAGTGAACAACAGACGGACTTACGAACATGGTTTGATCAATAAGGCTCTTGATCCTGATCAAGACTCTGCCACTGCGTTGCAAGTTTCTGACCAAAACTTTAATATTATATAATAATATAAAATAATAAATAAAAAATAAATAATAATCTATAAGAATGTATAAAAATATATATATTATAATATATTATTCTTAAAATATTTAAACCGCTTAGTTTTTGTATTTAAATTGTGAGTCACAAAATCCTTTCTAATCTCATGCTTAATTGACTTGTCTTAGTTGAAGATTAGTTACAGAATTTAACCCCTTGATGGCCCAAAGCCTTCTCCCACCTCCTCCCTCCTCCTGCTCCCCTCTCCGTCTCCACCCCTGACTGTCTTAACCCAAAGGCTCGTGGCAAAGTTTCTTCTTTAACCCACCAAACTTATTAAATGCGACCTACGACAAGGCACAAGGACGAGATGAAAGCCTGAAAAAAATAAGAAAAAAATTAAAGGATACAAGGAGACGGTCGCTTTGGCATAGTTTTGCACGTTGAACGGTTGAAGGCCTCCACCCCCACCCATTTTCGCTCAGTGTATCTCTCTATGTGTGTGTGTTCTTTTCTCATTTGCTGCTGAATTTTTATTACAAATTTCTTCATGACGATGGCAGCGACAGGAGGACAGGGCCTGAATGTGTTTTCCAGGACATCCCCTACTCCTCCCCCCTTTGCCCACATATTTTTCTAGTGTCAAAAGAAGGCCAAAATAAATAGCTGGCAAAAAAAAAGGAGAGAGGAAAATCATTGCAATAGGAAATGAAAATGTTGCGGGAAAAAAAGGCGAAAGGTGTGTGTAAAAGGCTGGCTGGAAAATCAATAGGAAACATTGGTAGGATATTTAGGCAGGATATTTAATATATGTAATATATATATAAGTGCCACTGCAATGGCATTCCCTTTTTCCCCCCCAAAATATGATTCTCATCCGGCATTTTCCGTCATCTCTGGCATCTTTTTTCAGTGGCTTAGACGAAGGCCACTTAAGCCACCTTCAATTTCATATCAATAATGGCCAAGGAGCTGCTGGAACCAAACAGACAGAAAGGAGTCGTGGCCTTTTCGAAATATAGTGAAAGAAATAAATATATATTCTAATATAAAGTAGTAAAAAAAAGCTTTTCGAATTTAAATTAATGGATTTTTGACTATGTTATGATTTTTATTTCATAATTTTATTATAAACTTAAAGAATGCTTCCTTTCTTATAATTGCTTTATCAATTCTTAATCTTTATAATTATTTGTATTTTTTTATTTATTTTAATTTGAATTTATTTATTTAAATTTATTTATATTTTGTTGTATTTATTTATATTTATTAGTATTTGTTTTTATATATTTATTTATATTTATTTGAACTACATTTCCCCTTCAATTTACTGCTGAATTTCTGCAATTTCTTCAAGTGTAATCTTCACCCTCGGCAATTTCTAGCGTCTGTTGCGGAGTTTCTAGAATTCCTTCTCTGTTTTTTTTTTTTTTTGTATTTATTTTATTTTTATTTTTTGTACAATATCTTTAGGAACGCTTTCCACCCATTTTCCCCCCTTCTTTCACATTTCCACACACCATTCCAACTTCAACTCGAACTATTTATCTTGTTAGCGGAAATCTATTGAAAATGTTGATGTCTTTTGTTGTTATGGGTGGGCTCTATATATGTGTTTATATACATATGTGTGTCTGGCATCTGAAATATATTTAATATATATACAATATATAAGTATTTACTCCTGTGCGGGTTGCCATTTTCAATAAGCTGCAAGTGTTTAAGTTTGTACATTTTGTAAAGCATTTTTGTGTGGTGGCGTCACAAAGTTCAAAGGTTCAATGGGAATGTAAAAAATTAAAGAAGATTAAATGAAGTGAAATAAGTATTAATGATTAAATTTAATTATTAAATATTAAGATATATTACTTATTAAATTCTTATAATTATTATTAACTATTAAATTATAAGTTTGTGTAGTTTACGTAGTTTCTCTTCAGTTTTTCAGTTTTATTTAATATTCTCAGATGCTTACTTGCTTAGTGACTCACTTGCTAATTTACTTTTTTATATCTAATACATAAAATCCATAAAAAATCCACAAGTTATATATATATTATTATATCCTTTCCCTTTTCTTATCATCCACATGTTTTACCTAGTTTCTTTACTGACTAGATTAATATTTATGAGTGCTATCGCATAACTATATATTTACCCCCCAAAATCGCTCTATCGATATTTATCGCCAGTAATCGCTTTCCATCCCCTCCAACTTTCGTTTCCCCCTCTGTGAAATTATCTCTGGCAAACAAAATCAATAAACTGAGCAGCAAAAGCTGGGGTTTCTTTACCTTTTAACTGTCGCCGGCAGGTGAGAGGGACTGGGCTTGTGATAGGGGTAAGAGAGCGGGTTCATTGGAGTGCTTTCAATTATTTTGCAATTGCGCTTTTTGCGGCATGCGGTCGTAATGGTAAAACTCTTTGCCATAACGGTTAACGGTCTTGGCCCAAACCACCCCCAAACATTGAAGCGAAGTTGGGCGCGCTTCAAAAACTGCTAACCTAGAAAAAGAAAGAAAATAATATAGACTCAAACCCAGGGACCCAGGGAGCAGTGGCAAAACAACATGTTATTGTCATAATGTATGCTAGCTCTCCTTTTCCAGCCCATTGCTCGGTACACTGAGGGGAATTTCTGGGGGGTAGAAACGTCGAATGTTTTGTCATTAGAAATATATTTATTAAGCGGTGATTTTTTAAGAGGGAAATGTGGAGAACTTAAGTTATTGACTGAATTTTCTATATATTATAATGTATTTCTTTTTATGATTACTTATACTTATACATATACTTCTTAAAGGCTTCTTATTCTCAATTACGTTTTTGGGAGCAAAAAATTATTATTTTGTGGTACAGTTTTTATTTATTTTTTATTAGTTTTAGTAGTACTTATAGTACTAATATTTAATATAGGTACAGCAATATTTAAAACCCATTAATGGTATATCCGACTCCCTTTTTATGATGTTTTTGCCTAAATTCTTGTAATTCCCAACTTCGTTATTGGAAGAAATAATATCTTTGGTTTCTTTTAAGCTTCATTTTTAATTAAATAAATAAATTCATTGTTAATTATATTACAAAACAGGCAGAAAAATGTTTTAAAAGTATTAATCGAATATCCGGTTCCCTATTTATGATACTTTTCACTAAATGCTTGTAATTCCCAAGTACTTTTTTGGGAGAAGTAATATATTTGCTTAACTACAGAAATGTTTTCTGGTTCCTTATTTACAATGCTATATTTTAAATGCTTGTAATTCCTAGTTGCATTTTTGGAAGCTTAAAACCTTTGTTTTCTTTTAAGTTTATGTTTTTATTTTTTAATTTTTACAAATTTAAGTTGAATTTAATGAAATTAGTGCATCAAATAATTAATATACACGTACTTAAGACAAAAAAGTCCACTTTTGGAAATTTTGTTGGTTATATAAAGTTTTCTCTTTTTTGTTCAGTGTACATTTGCAACCCTTTATGCTGCCCCACTCCCAATTGTTGACTTTTTAGCGTTTTGTCTTCGCTTTCATTTGATGTGGCCTCGCTAACCCTTCGACTTATGCCTCAACTGCTTTCTCTCTTCCTTCTCCTCCTTCTCCATTCTCCCGTCTTTCACCCTCTTTTTCTCTCTCACTCTCCCTCCCCCCCCAAAAATCTCACCCCAACCCCCATTTTGGCCTCAACCATAATGTTGGCAACTTTATTTGCGGTTTTGTGTGACTGTAAATTACGCAAACAGACGCGCAAATGAAACATATGTAACAAAATGTCTCCACTGTATATATAACTCTCTCGATTTCCCACCCTCCTTTCCCCTTTCTCCTCCCTCTCTGGCTTCGAGTGAGTTTTGTGACTGCCAAGGCATAATAAATTATTAAGCAAAACTGCGAGTGCTCAGTGTTCATGGCGAATGCCAATGCCAAAAATGTTTCACACACTCGACAAGGAGGTACTGCATGTTAGGCTCCTTCCCCTCTCCTGTTTTGGTCCTGTCCGAAAGCCCAACCCCTTTTTGGTTTTTTTTTTTTTTTTTGCCATCAGAAGCACAAGCTCCCCTTTGACATGGCCTACATGGCGTATGCGTAATTTTGTTTTATTTGCCGCCTTTTGTTTGAGTGTGTGGTTAGCATGTGTGTGTGTTTCTTTGTATTATTTATGCATAGGACGCATGGAAGATTGCAATTGGTTTTTGACATACATATATATATATATATTTGCCCGTATATGTCATAGAATTTATCTAGCCACACGACAAAAACAAAATGCTCAATAAATATACAAAAAAAAAATAGCAACAATGGAAGATTGAATTGAAATTTCTTCATGTATTATTTGGTAAATGTATAAAAAACAATCGACATTGTGGAAAAATAACATTGTAGCAATTGTTGCAAGCAAATCGATTGAAGAAAATCCAAGCCGATAAGTAGTAAATCGATAAGTTTAGAAGAATCAATACTTTAAGGCATTTATCGGCATGGTTTTAGGTTTTAAAAGTAAAGCAAGCTACTCGACGTATTATTATTTTATTTTATCGATGAATTCTGGATTTATAAAAAACAATTCTAGACCTATTATATGGAAATGAATAAGATTAAGATTAATTAATAAAGATTAAGATTAAGATTAATTAATTAAGGATAGCTTAATCATTCAAAGAGGGCACTAATTAAGTTTTAGGTTCAAAAAGTATACTAAGGATATCAATATATTAGGGTTTTTATCGATTAGTCGTGGATATATATTAAAAATGATTTAAAAACGATTCAAAAACGATTATTGAATTGATAAGTTTAGATAGATCAATGCTCATCGACAGTTAAAGTTGGTACTTGATGGGTTTTAGGCTTAAAAAGTATAGCAAGCTCTATAATGTATATGAATATATTAAAAATGATTCTATTGATTAATTGATTGTAAAGCAATCGATAGGATAATCAATAAGAATTAATTTATAATTATATCTTAAGTCGTGCTTTATAAAAACTAAAATTGTAAATTTATCAAATGATTATCTATAATTCATATTAAAAATTATCGATAAAGAATCAACAACTCCTATATTGATTAACTACCACTAATCGATATAGTTTAATAGATTATTACTTATTTATATGACTTATGTTAAGCAAAATCTATAAAGTCACTCAGTTCAGTGCCAAATGACAAATTTGAAATGATTCCATCGATTAACAACTGACAATGCAATCGAGAAATCATTGTTGGAATTCATTAGGCAATTATTAATCAATTCCTTTACCATCACAGCTCCCCCCTCTAAAATAGTTCAAGTCACTGACTACGACAAGTCCCTACCTCCCCCGAAAATGCTTTATGGCCAGTTTGCAAATATTCTTGCAAGACAACGGTTTATGTTGTCCCGCAAAAGCCACAAGAACGTCTATCAGTGCCTGGCCAAGAGGTAAAAGCCTCTCCAATCGAATCCTTGTCTGGCATAGATATGTCAGGACAATGAAGAGTCATGCACCCACCCAAGAACGAGAGAAAGAGAGAGAGCTAGCTCCTTGGACAATCCCTCATAAATTCCACTATATGCCATCATCTTGGCCACAAGCTACCAGGAGGTCGGGGCATATGACACTTCCAGCACCACTCACACCCACGTCCAACCAACCTGCCATTGGCTGCCAATCGATGTATCGATTGGTAATAATGGTTGTTTGCCAGTGCTTTCTCCCCCCTCCGTTTTGCTGCTCTATTGCCTAATAATGAGGCAAGGCAAGGCAACAGAATATATATAAAAAACAACACAATATATATAACGAAGTAAAAAAAAAGGGCGAAATAAAAACCATTCTGTTGATATTGATAATGACGCTGATGTTTTTGGTCATTTGCGAGTGCTGCCCCCTCTGGCAGCTAATTAGTGGGTCACTTTACCCCAATGCTCCTCCCATTCTTCCTTCTAGCCATGTCTGTCTTACCATGTCCGTTGGTCCTTTTTCCTTAAGGCCCGTCCAACTATCGCAAGGTAAGTGAAAAATTTCCTGGCAATTTGCATAGTTGATGACAATTTTCGTTTCTTTTGCCCGTCTGCCATTGCCATTTGCCTTGGCCACACTCTGACAACTTGGCGAGTTAGTCAACTTAAGTAGTTACTCTTGTTGCCAGTTGTCCGGCTCTGTTATTGCTGTTTTTGTTGACGACTTCTGGCCAAGTTATTATTGGTTTGATTGTCGCAAATTGCCATGGCCCGCAAGCGGTTCGACAGACACCGGCACTTACGGGGGGTCTTTCTTTTGAGTGGGATTTGAGGTGGATTTTTAAATGATTTTTAATAATTTGTTAGGCACTATGGGAAGCATTTAAGATTTTAAAGGATGGAAATCAATATATAAATGCTAAGCTTAAAGGGTTTCCTGGTTGAAAATCCACAAGCACTTTAAACTCAATTTTCTAATTCAACAACACAAACAATCATTCAAAAATATATTCCCCAAATAATTGGCTTTTCATCTGTCAAAATTGTTGGTAAATTGTGATAAAATCGTTTTAATTTTTTTGTTGTATTATTTTTCTCGTTATTCCGTTTAAATGTTTTCCTCATTTTTCTCATCCAACAATGGGCAATTTGCCTTTTTGAAGTGACGCTCACAAGGTCGATCAAACAGCAGCATCAGCAGCAGTTTCAATGGCAGCTACTTCTGGGAAAATCCTGTGGAAATCTGACCGTCAGAAGGGGGATGGTGGAGAGCGTTGCGGGGCAACATTTCAATCTTTGAGTGACAGCTCATCATAATCCGCGATTGGCATACAAAAAAGTCTGTCGAAGACAAGTGGAAAAATCCATTCTGACAACTGCAACGGCATACAATACATGGCCAAAAGCCATTTCTTTTTTTTAAGTTTCCTTAGTCAGAAAATATATAACGTACTTGGTTATGTTACTTTGAAAAGTATATATACATACTTTTAGTTGGGAAGTATATGCTTTATATATACCATTATATAGCATACCCTTTTAAGACTTAAATGCAAATGGCAGGCATAAAAATTAGGAGAAGCTGCCAAATGAGAAGAGCCACATCCCGGACAGAATCAATAAGTGCGAGACAGCAAGTATCTGCTGCATCACGTAAGATTGCAGTTTGTGCAGCAGCAACAGCAGCAACACCTTGCAGCACGGCAGCAACATAAAAAACAGCAGCAGCAGCAACAGCAACACGGCCAACGGCAGCAAAACGCAATGACATTTTAATCGGTGGCCCCTCCGCGGAATCCTGTCCCATAATATGTAATAGCGTTCTAGTCACCATTGACAGCTTTCCAGAGGCAATAGTAGAAGGAGGAGCAGGAGCAGCAGCAGAACGAGGAGCAGCAGCAGCAGCAACAACAACAACAGCAGCAGGAGGAGCAGCAGGAGGAGCAGCAGCAACCACAGCACCGACAGCAGCAGCAACAACAACAGCAGCAGCGACAGCAGCAGCAGCCGCATCAACAGGAGGAGCTGCAGCAACAGCAGCAACCTTAGCAGCAGCAGCAGCAGCAGCAACAACAACAGCAGCAGCGACAGCAGCAGCAGCAGCATCAGCAACAACAACAGCAGCAACAACAACAGCAGCAGCGACAGCAGCAGCAACAGCAGCAGCAGCAGCACCAGCGACAGCAGCAGCAGCAGCAACAACAACAGCAGCAGCAACAGCAGCAACAACAACAGCAACAGCAACACCAGCAACAACAGCAGGAGAAGCAGCAGCAGCAACAGCGGCAGCAGCAGGAGGAGCTGCAACATCACCACCGACAACAGGGGCCTCGCCCTCAACAGTTGTCTAAAAAGTCGGCATCGGCATCGGTTTTTCAGCGTTGCCAAGTTCTTTTTTTGTTGTTGTTGCTGGCGGTTTTTTGTGTCCCCCTTTTTCATATTTTGGTTGCAGGTAGCAGGTAGCAGGTAGTAGCAGTGGACCCTCCAGGACAACCGCAGCAGCAACAACAGCAGCAGCAGCATCGCCAGCATTCGTGTCGTCATCATCATCATCACCGACTTGTGCAGCATCAGTGCCTCGTCAAAACGTCAATCGGTGTAATCAAGCGTTAAGTGATTCTGCGGAAGCGCAGCGAGGCCTTTACTTTGCTCAGGGCACTGCAAGAAAAACTTGGGTAGAAGTCAACAAATGTCAAAACAAATATTTCAATAAGAACGCATAACAGTTATTGTGTTGTTTACGCTGAATGATAATTTTAAATATTTATATTGAAAAGATAATGTATAATGCTGGGCAATATACATAAAAGATGTATATTGGTATTCAAGGGAAATTATCGATAATTTTAAAAATTTCGTTATTATATTGATTTACACAAAAACCGCAGTCTAAGGAATATATCGATAATCTTTTATTCAAAGTTTTTGAACTAAAACTTTTCAAAATCATCTCCCAGATCGGGTCTTAGATCTTTGTCTCGGCTACAGTTAGGGAGATATTCGATATATTTGATATATTGTGCTACTCGATATATGCCGATATATTGCTATATTATTGTAATGATAAATTATATAAGAAATATATATTCTCTTAGCTTTTTAAATACTTAGGTTTATTTCAAATATGTATTGTAAATGTATATATAATTATCGTGATCATATATATTTATTTCTTTTAATTATATGTTTTTGTATATATATTTTTAATATTTGGCATTGTTATATATATTGATATATTAAATAATTTCTTATTTAATATACTTTATTTTTAATTTTTGCTTAGTGTAAAGACAAGAGGTCTTGCACAACTTGCGACCAAGTTAACTTAACCCCCATGAACCAAAAGGGGGTGACAGGGACAGCTGCCAAAGGGGTCTTAACCTAAGGGGGGGCATAACTGTCAGTTGAGACAGACAGAGACAGCTTCAACTAAAGAACTGAAACAGAAATATTTAAGTCAAACAAACCATATTTCACTACACGTAAATTCTTGATAAAACTTGAATTTAAAGTTAAGACTTTCAAAAGGAATATACAGATTTAAAATAAAATCAGGCTTAATGTATATTTACCTATATATAGTATAGAAAATCTTAAATTAAAAGCAAATTTACCCCTTTAAAATATGCACAAAGTGGCAAAAAAATAATTAAGCAATAAATAGCAAGCGTTGCAACGGAAAATAAAGCAATATGCCATCGCAGGAGAAGGCGGAGGTTAAATGCTTGTTAATTCTCCAATGGCCTCTCTATGACATTTCAATTAAACGAGCATAATGAGACTGCATCCCCTGCATCCCCTGCATCCCCTGCATCCCCTGCATCCTCCCCTTGCCCCCGGGTTTTTGCTGTAGAATCTCTCTACAGCAGCCCGGCAGCAGGCGGCCAATGATTAATGGGCCAAATGTGAGAGAGATCTGCACCGAACTGCGAAAGTGTTGACTGCCTGGATGCTGTCCATCTCCCAGAGGGAAACCTGGACCTGAACCAGAAGATCCTGTATGCAGCATGCAGGATGCTTGGCATCCATAATTTGCCTATCCGAAAGGGTGCGGTAAGTTGCCAAAGGGCGGGGCAGATGGTCGCTTATCATGGCCAAACGATCGCAGGATGGGATAACCAGTTTAACCGAGGACTCTACACTCTAAGAAATTCAAGAATAAATTATAGTATAATATATTATAATACAAATAATTCTTTAAACAGGACATAAAGCACAGGGTTTATCTCTATTATTTTACCTAAATTTATCCTTTTTCCCGAGAACTCTACACTCTACAAATTTGAATAATTTATTATAGTAAAATATATTATAATATAAATACTTCTTTAAACAATACATAGAGCATAGGATTCATCTCTATAACTGCACATACTTTATCCTTTTCCCCTATAATGTTCTATATATAGAAGATATCCTTTGGATTTTCTCTCTCTGTATCTTGAATGTCAGAATACCTGAGCAGTGTTTTCGCGGCTTATTACGGGCGATCGACTTGGACTTGACTGAGGTGTGTGTGTGTGTTGTCCAGTGTAAGGCAGCCACCTGTGCGCTAGCAAAAAAAAAAAAGAAATAATAAAAAAATACAAAAAATACAAAAAAGATACGAGAAGAAACACAGAAATCAGACCGAAAAGCAAAGCTCGTTATGTTTGGTTTGGTTTTCTCGCTTCGAGGAGCTCGCGAACAGGGAGGGCGGCCAGGAATTGGACCCCATTCAGACAGGCATTGAACCAGTTTCCAGATGGATGGATGGATGGGCCAGATCCACCGAAAGCGTGGAAGGAGTCCAGAGCCTCGGAGCCCAAACACCGCCAAAGTGGAGCAGTCAAGCAGGCTTTGAAACGCCGCGCGCGGATTGGTTCAGTGCAGCCAGGAGACAGAACTTGGCTAGAATTAGAATTTTAGATATATAATATATATTTATATTAGTTACCTTATAAATTAGGGACTTAAGCTTAATTGATTTAAATTTATGGTTTTTTTATATAATATTTATATATTTATTTGGAAATATCTTTGACAATTAAGTAAAGCCAGCACTTAGAAGTTGGTTATAATCAGTTTTTAGATTGTATTTCATATTTTTGTTATATTACTAGGTAGAATTTATCCTTATATATATATGTATATATTTATATGGAGATATTTAGTGTATTTATTAACAATATTTTCATATATAATAATTGGGAAATATATTTAACAATGAGGAGAAGATAGCAGATAGAGCTAGTCTAAAATTAAGTTAGAGATTTTATTAATTTAGATTTATTTATTTAGATTATTTTATTTAGATTTATTTTTCTATATATTTATTTATTTAAATTTATTTATTTCGATTTATTTAGTTAAATTTAATTACTTACATTTATTTATTTAGCTTTTTTTATTTAGATTTATTTAATAAGATTTATTTATTAAGATTTATTTATTTCGAATTATTTATATTTATACCCTTTGCAAAATATTCAAATTTCAGTCAGAAGCTTAAAACGATGTGAAAGAGTCATTTCCGACCCTATAAATCATATATATTCTTGATCAGCATCAACAGCCGAGTCGATATAGACATAACTGACATTAAAAACTAAATTTCAAATTTTTCCAAAATTTTATCGTTAAAATTGTCAAACAAAAATTGACAAAAAATTTAATATGTTTTTTATTTTAAATAAAGTATGCAGATTTATAAACCTTACAAAAACTAACATAAAAAAGTTTTACGAATTAAAATTAATGCATTTTTTGCTTAGTTATGAATTTTTTATGCTTAGAGTTTTTGATAATTATCATAGAAAAATATCCATAAATATCGATTTAAAATATTGTATTATAATTTCAGTCCAAAGCTTAAAACTAATGGAAGGAGTCATTTCCGACCATATAAATCATATATAATCTTTATCGGCATGAAAAGCCGAGTCGATCTAGCCATATTTGACAGTAACAAAAAAAATTATAAATTTTTTCAACATTTTATAATATATAATAATATTTTATATAATATTTTATAATATTATAAAAATTGCGAAAAAAAATTGAAAAAAATTAAATATTTTTAAATACAAATTGGAGTATGCAGATTTATTGAACTAATAAAAACTAAGATACAAAAGCTTTCCGAATGAAAATTAATGCATTTTTGACAAAGTAACGATAGATTTTCCATGCAAGGGTAAATAAATTACGGTTTTCCGGAGTTAGCTTCCTTTCTTATTTTTTAGAAGTTATATATTTATTTTTTTTTTCTAATTTGTAAGTCTTGTAATATCTATTTTTTTATTGGAAAACAGAACCAGCAAAAAAGCGTATTTTTAGATTTAAATTAAATTTAAGAGGGTATAATATATAATTTTATATAATATGATATCTAACCATTTAAATATATATAATCTATATGCAATATTTGAAATCTTGACTTGTGGTATGTATTATTTAATTTCTTTCTTTATTTTTATGTTTCTATTTCTTTCTATAGAAAGTTACGATAGAAATATATAAAATATATAATTTTAATTTATATTTCTTTCTTAATCTTTCTACTTCTTTTGTTATCTTTCTATTACTATTTCTTTAGTTATATATCTATTTCTATTTCTTTTTTTATATTTCTATTCTTTTCTATTTTCTTCCTCATTTACAACTTGAATAATAAATAAGTATTACACTTTTCTTAACTTACTTTACTAAATACCCTCTAAAATATATATTCTGTGCGAATTAGCATAGCTCTCAGTACAGATACATTTTTTAAAATTGAATTACTATTTTATATACTCTAAAAATTAATTTAAAAACAGGATTTTAGCTATTTTTTCTGTCAATCTTGGCTCATCACTGTCTTGGTACAGGTTCGATGCCAGGGGCCAGGATGCTCCTCACGCAGCGTGCGGACTGCAGCCAGATTCTGGAGATCTCTATGGGGGCAACAAAAATAAAAAAATAAAAAAACAAAAAAAAAAACAAAAAAAAACTGGATGCGTCGTCATCATCATCTGGGGAACGGAGATTAAGCCCGGCTCCCCATTAGACTGAGACCTGTGACCACCTGGCGCTCTCCACCAATCGGAGACGAGCTTGGTAAATTAGTGGAACCGGGATGGGGACCAGGATGAAGAATCTGGATGGGGCAATGCTGCGGAGAAGGGGATGAGGAATCGGGATGAGGATCGGTATAGGGTACCCTTGGTACCATGCCAGTTGTCGATTTGAAATGCGAACCGCTTTGCCTTATTTTTAATATGCGTAAATGTAAACTTTTACGATCACAGGCACCCGGGATCCATATGTGGGGTGTCTATGGGCGGTGATTTCCTTCGCCAGCTTGTGTTGCATTTAATTCCAATTTTCCTATGTCTTTTTCTTATAGTTTTTCTCCTTTTTTCTTTCCTCTTTTTTTTTGGGCGGTTCGCGGACACTTGTGCACTTAAGTGATTTAGTGTAAATGATTGTGGCAAAGCGGCCCAGGCCCCCAAAATGAAATGTTCATTGTAATTGACAAGGTAGCCTCAGATTCAGGCAGGTGGATTAGGTCTAGTATGCCAGAGAGATAAGTGGAGAGGCTAGATAACTTGGCTAAAAACGAGATTGAAGTTTAATACACATTTTCCCTTTGAAATCTACTTTAAAAAAGTCATAAATGAGTCTAAAAATGATGTCTCAAATGTCTCAATCAAGCTTAGGCTTTAAAAATATTATTAAAATTATAAAAAAAGATAATTAAACACCAAGTGATTAGCACTTAATTAAAAACTAAAACGAGTAACCAAGTCACTCTATAAATATTCATCCAAATAAAGCCTATTTTGCGCCTTACTTGCTGTTGAATTCTTTTAAAAAAAACTAAGTAAAAAAATAGATATACTTGACCGATCTGGAGCCGGTACGCCCACGTTCTCAACGTTTATCAATGTTTCAACACTACAAAATAATAATAATAAAAAAACGGTTGGAAAAACCAGTTGGTCATGGGGTTGTGCAACAAATTAGAGTGGAAAAATAACAACAAAAAATAAGAAAAAAGAAAAACCAGTCGAGTGACAGCGTTTTGTCGCAGATGAGACTCGTCGAAGATGCTTTTTTATTATTATTATTTTTCGGTTTTTTTTTTTGGGGTCTCTCTGTTGCTCTTGAATTTATGTGCGCGTTCTAATTTTAATTGCCAATTTGTGGGCATAATTTGTCCATAAACCTTAATTAACGACAAAAGACAACAGACTGGGCCAGCCGAAAAGATGTCAAAATAAAACAAACACCTCAGAGGCAGCCTCGTTTTCATTTTTGTGGGGGAACTGACCCCGTATTTACCTATCTTTTCAACCAAAAAACCCATCTATTTGCATTCAAATTAAGTGACGGAAAATGCTGAGAAAAGCGGGTTAAATAAAACAGGAAAGCTGAGAGAAATGTATTGCACTAACGCATTAAAGTTAAACAAAATTTAATATTTGTTATTTACTCAACTATTAATTGCTTAGGGTCTTTTTTTATTAATCGAGCTAGAACCTAATATAAATAAATACCCAAAAAAGGCCTTCGCACGTTTCTACCAAAAAACCATTAAAAGACCACAAAGAAAATCGCTTTGAAAATAAATTCAATATAAAAGAATACAAAACAAGAAACGCATATAGACTTTGATTTGATTTTGTTCATCGTTTGTTTTTGGTCATTTCTATTTAAATTTGATTTCTCATTTTATTGCATTTCGTTTTAACGTTTTACAACGGACCCACAAAAAAAAGAACCAATAAAAATTAACAAAATAAAAGACGATGTCGGTCCAGCGAGTTCTGGAATCATTAATACTACTACAAAACATTTACATAAACTTTGCATTTGAAATGCGGAGTTTCTTGGGAATAGTAAACACCTTATAAGCCTAATGTAAACCCATTTCGAACCGTTGAAATGTGCCTTTAAATCAATTAGTTATCTTTATATATGGCCAAAATGCTGTCAATGTCATTACCAATCCCCGACATTCATATCTCTCATATCTTTATTGAGATTTCAGTTAGATTGTGCGAAGATATTTTGCCAAAAAAATACCCTTAGAGTCAACGAACCCAGCTCACGGATATTTAGTTTGAGTTTTGATTGTATTTAAAAAAAGGTTTTTAGATTCATTCGGTTTTATGATCACCAAAACCTTGTGAGGTAACAATGATCACCGCTGTCTTGGTTGACCTCAAAAGAAGAAATCACAAATCAAGTAAAAACTTGGGTAACAACAGATTAGAACTTGTTTACGAGCTATATTTTTTATGACATTTACCATAAGATTGCGGCTTATATGACTTAATTAAGCCTCGAAAAGCCTTAGAATTCTGGGCTCGGTTATTATTTAAAATCTGGGTAAAATCTATTAAGTAGATTTAAGCTGAAATAAACTCCAAAACCATTAAATAAACAGAAACTAAATAGTACTTTGTATTCTACTAAAAAATAAAAATTTCAAAGCAAAGAGTAATGACTTTTCCCCAAACTATCCATTATCTATAATAAACGTTTCAACAACTAATTGCAACTGGATCTCTTATATATATATATTGCATATTGCATATATTCTAATTGCTATTCAATTTTGCCAAAGACGATTTTTCAATTGTTTTTATGCCTCCATGATTGATACGCCTAATTGGTGGCCTAGGTGCGCCCCAAAGGAAGGCAAGTGCTTGGGGATAGGGTGTATTCAGGGGGATATCGGGTGTATATACTACTACTATATACTATATAGAGTACTTGAGAGAATCAAATTGCAAAACGGCAGCAAACTGGGCAAGAGAAACACGTTTCAAAACCTCACATTTCGCTTGCGTCATTAAAATGAGCCTGATTTATAGCTCCAGTTTGGTCCCAGGCTAAGGCCTAGTTTAGCACTGCAAAAAATAGAGAAGATTTTTCAATTAAAAAAATTTAATATAACCTAAATTGGTTAAAAAAATAAGTAAATTTGTATTTATTTATATATTTATTTGTATATTTATTTACATATTTATTTGTATACTTATATATATATATATTTATTTATATATTTACTTATATTTTTATTTATATATCAATCGAATTCTTTGCTTTATTTCCTTAAAAATTGTGGTTTTATTAAAGCTTATGTTACATACTTTTGTTTTTACGAAGTTTTTTTCATAGCTTTTTAACTGAAATGTTTGAAAATATATAGTTAGAACATTTTTAGTCTTTTATTATTCACAAAATATATTAATTACAAGGATAAATAAGATACAAAAACCTTAATCTGACACTTATTTACAAATTTATTCAAATTAAGTGACTCTAAATTTATACATATTCTGTATTATATATATTTTTTATATTATGTATGTATTTTATCTTAAATATATATTTTGTTTTATATATATAATTTATTTTATGTATATATTTTAAATTATATATATAATTTCATATATATATATATAGATTTATATTATATACATTTATATTTTAATATCTCTTTAATTTATCTTTAAATTTACAAACATTTTACAATACATATCTCATTCAAGTTCCATTGGTTTTCTGTACCTTAATTCATTTATTTTTTTTTTTTAAAACTTCTTTAATAAGTAAATAATTAATTTAACATAAAGTTTGAGAAAATTTCTTGCCGTGTATCATCTGAACCGGGTCCAGAAGCAGTTTGAAAATGCCCGCGTTTCCACACATTGGCCAATGGCTACCACTTGGGCAAAGACAGATCCAAAAGACCGGGGCCTCGGAACGCACATTTTCCCATCGGCTTTGGCTTCAAGTAAACTATAACTATGACTATAACATCAAGGTGGACCCTCCCATCTTGATCCCCCCAGAGAAAGGGGTTTGAGGGGTTTGAAGGAAGCTGAAGGAGCCTGGCCTGATGCTCAGTGCTGACAAGTTGTCTTGTTTTTATTTTGGGAAATGATTTTGTAAATGGTAAAGAGAGTTTTTTCAAAAAGATTAAAAATATTTACAAGAACATCAGCAATTAGTAATTAATTTATAATAAAAACTAAAATTAATATAATAAACAAATATAAAATAGAAGATGTATATAATTCGGACATCACTGTTTGCAAAACTCTAGTGGCTAGTTGGCCATGTTGCTGTTGCTGCTGGCAGCGCAAATCAAAGTGCAATATGTTGACTACATTTGACTTCCCGGTAATTAGACGTGCATGCCAAGGCGACCACTGATGAGGATCAGGACAGGATCGAGGCGAGAACCCAGGCGACGACCAGGTCGAGGGAGAGGATCTGCAAAAAAAAAAATAAAAATAAGCAAAAGAAAGCCAGTACAAAGCACAGTGGAACCAAATTGAAAACTTACCAATAATAATAACTAAATATATAAAAGAAAATATAAGTAATAATATATATTATTATAAATTTATAATAATAATATAAAAATAAATACAAAATAAACAAGAAAGGATGCTTACAGCACGCCATAGTTTGTATACCCTTGCAGATAAGGCTTCGATCATTAGGAATTAATTCAATATAAATTACATAGATATAGTTGTCCGATTTTGATACAATTTTAATTTAAAATTCTAGATTAATATATAATCTCTATATATTAAATTTGATAAAAATCTTTTAAAAATTGAATAAGTTATAATTTTTCTTAATATTTTCCGATTGTTCCTATTGCAGCTATATATATATATATATATAGTCCACCGATCCGCCATGCTCCGATTTATATACTCGTAAAATTATATAGAAGAATAAATCCATAGTTTCATTCAAATAGCTTGGTCTTTGTTCCAAAACAAATCTTGCAAATCTCTCTGTGCCTATAATTCCCAACTTGTTCTAACATCCCCGGAACGAAGTGACTGCTGCCGGACAGGTCTCAAATATGTGTGGTGTTCAAAAAGTTGCAAGTCATTGTTTACCAGTGTTCAAAGTTAGTAACTGATCATACTTATTTAATGGTCATTGGTACTTACTGTTCAAAGTTACTTACTGGTTATAGTTATTTAATTATCATTGTTATTTACTGATTATAGTTACTTAATGTTCATTGATACTTACTGGTTATAGATACTTACTGATCATACTTATTGACTGATCCTAGTTAATTACTGATCATAGTTACTTAATGCTCATAGTTAATTACTGGCTTAAGGTACTTACTGTTCGAAGTTACTTACTGATCATAGTTACTTACTGGCCATAATTAATTACTGATCATAGTTACTTACTGGTCATAGATACTTGGCATAGATACTCACTAATCATATTTACTTACTAATCATTGTTACTTACTGGTCATAGTTAATTACTGATTCTAGTTACTTACTGATCATAGTTATATTAGACGAATATTATTACATTATGTTTAATTGTTATTATAGCAGTATGAGTAAAGGTTTTTGAATTTGGGACTTGAAAATAGAAGCTAAGAACTAAAAATTCTTTAAAAAGAATTTAAAATATCATTATTTTCTCTCTCCTTTAAATTTTGTTTATATAAAAACACTGTTCTGAATATTTTCTTTTTTTGTTATTCTGGAACCAAGGTAGCCATTGGCGTCGGCGTTGGCTACCATTGATTAAGTGTTTCGGTCCGGGATCGGTTTTGCTGGCTGCTGGCTGCTGCCTGCGTTGCTTTGATGTGAAGTGCACCTGTTTTCTGTTTCAGTTTCCCGAAGACAAAGGGGTGGGAGAGGAAGGAGAAGGAATAGCACGATGAGGGGTAAGAGGGCTAAGACGGAAAGTTGGCCAGGAGTTGGCCAAGTTGAGCTGGCCAAACAGAGTCATAAAACGCCACGGCGGCCACGCGCACTCTGTAGCTTCCACAGCTTGTTACAACTGGTTGTGATTATTTGGGTGTGGGGTAAACTACACTTGGAAAAATATATAACAAACAATTTAACCTCCCTAAACTAGATATTTTATATCTTGAAATGAGTGAATCCTTCACCAATAGTTTGATATTTTTTCTAAAGTGCAAACATAGCCTTTGAATAGACTGCAGATGGGCTGTGTTCATCTAGCAACGCGACGCCGCTGGCTACGAAAAACCTGTGGAAACTCTGGGAAATCGCAGGGAAACTCGAGGGGGGAGACCACCGAGTAGCGATCGTCATCGATTTGGTTTGTGTCTGCTTGTTATTATTGATGCTGCTGGATGGCCAAGGAATCGGGATCCGGGCATCTTGAAAATCGCTGCGCATAAATAACCCGCCTCATAATCAGGCGATGCCTGCCATTAGGTTTGTGTCCCAACTAAGATATAAAAAAAAAGGAAGGATAAAAAGCTGCTGCCACCAAATATGGAATCATATATATAGATATATATATTGTAGCGCCGGCCGATGTTGCAAGTTGCCGATGCAGCAGAGCTTACTCTTGGTGGATGTTGCACTTACCTGGCTTGGCTTTTTTTGCAGCTGCCTCTTGTAGGAGGCGACAGGTGCAATTATGAGACTTGGATTCTGGGCTTCTACCATATAGACCTTAGACTCTATAGGCGGTAATTTCCACATACCTCACGCAACATTTGCACAGAGCGGCCTAAGGGCAGTCCAAAGGTTCAGCAGTGGAAATTTTCCCTATCACTTTGGCTTATTTAATTTAATTATATAATTTATAGTTAATATAAACTAATGCCGCCTAATGTACACAGCCCATAGAATGTTATGCGAAACATAATTATAGATTTTTTAAATTAAACTTTGTTGTCTCATCTTTTACTCTTTTTATAATAATAATTCTTGCTTTATTATTCATTATTATTATTATTTTCTTCACCATAATTCCACATTGTGTGGCTTCTTTCGGTTAACCTCAAAGATGCCTGTTTTATCTGGACTTTGCCTTGCAAGACAATCTTTCTAATGTATTCGCTATCAAGTTCTAATATCTAACCGCAAGGCTCCTGTTTTGTCACACCTACCGACAGCTACCGACTGGAGTTTGCCATACCAAAGATATAAAGATACAAAGATACATAACATTGTATATATATATATGTATATTTTAGTTTTGAGCCAAAAGGATAGCCTCTTCGATTCCGTGATTCCAGCAAAGTTTTGATCGACTTGTCTCAAGTTACGCTTATCGATGTCTGCCGATCACGCGCCATGTTGGCACTTTTAATTATGTTGTTGTTGTTGCTGTTGTTGTGACAACTACACATAAAGAAAATGTATGAAAAGATTTAAATATAAACAAGTTAAGGTAACAATAATAGGTTTGCTAAGGCATAAGTTTAAGGGGAACTTTTAAAACTGCTAAATATAGATATCAACAAAATTGTGGTGTCATAAAATTTGATATTTGATAATCAATGCTAAAGAATCGATATTAAGAAATCGATACTTTAAAATCGATGCCAAACAGTCGATACATGAAAATCTACCTAAACTATTATAGTTAAAAATTGATACTTAAAAGTCGGTACTTAAAAATCGATACTTAAAAGTCGATAATTAAAAATCTGTACTTAAAAGTCGATACTTTAAAATCGTTACTTAACAGTCTATAGTTAAAAATCTTTCTAAATCATTATACTTAAAATAGATACTTAAATATCTATACATAAAAAACTATACTTAAAAATCGAAACCCGATGATATTTGTTAGAAATTTAATTCATCCAAAATATACCCCATTTAGCTTCTTTAAGTCTCTTGAAATTCTTTCAATATAATTTTAAAACTGAAATTCATATTCCTCTCCCTATTAAATCACAGTGTATATGCTCCCCAAATCACCTTCCTCCTTATCCTTTGGGTTGTGGAATGTTGACGAACTGCTGTCGCAATTAATACGCATTTGCTGTCGTCGTTGTCGTTGTCGCTGCAACTGAGACTTTTTAGCTATCTTGTGGGGTTCCCCCCACTCCGTCTTGCTACCACGACACCTCCCATCCCCTCTCCCTCTCCCTCTCCTGTTGTTGTTGTCAAAAGCCTTAGCTATTTATAGACGGTGGGGGCTTTTGTCCCCACAAAACGTCAGAGAGCCAGAAAACAGTTGCAAACTGGTCCGTTTTAGTCGCATGTCGCATGTCTCATGTTGCTCGTGTGCATGGCGTTGATGTTGGTGTTGCTGCTGCTGCTGTTGTTGCTGCTGCTGATGTTGTTGCTGTTGCTATTGCTGCTGCTGTTGTTGCTGTTGCTGTAGTTGCTGCTGCTGCTGTTGTTGCTGCTGCTGATGTTGTTGCTGTTGCTATTGCTGCTGCTTTTGTTGCTGCTGCTGTTGTTGCTGCTGCTGCTGCTGTTGTTGCTGCTGATGTTGTTTCAGTTGCTGCCGTATTTTATTGCTGCTGCTCAGGTTGTTGATGTTGCTGCTGCTGCAACTGCTAATATTGCATGTTGCTGATGCTGGTGCTACAGTTTTCTCAGTTACCTTGGAAGCTGCGTTTGCGGTTGATTATGTTGCTGTGGCTCAGCCACTCAGAGAAATGGGGATAATGGATATTTATTATTTTAATTACGAAAAAGAAACTGAAGTAAAGCAAACCTTAATCTTAGATATTATAATTTTAGATTTGTTTTTTACTCTTCAATGATTTTTCTAGTTTGTTCTGATCTTTTTTAGTATTATTGCTGACTGTGTAAATACCTATGCTGCATTTGATTCATAATGTTGCAGCTTTGTTGCTGCTGCTGCTACTACTTTAATTCATAATGTTGCTGCTGTTGCAGCTATAATTCCTTCTTTTCGCCGCTATTGTTGGACTTTGGCTCATAAGCTGTTTTGCTGCTTATGTGTTGTTGCTACCTTAAGTCTTAATATTGCTGCTAATGTTGCCTTTGCACCTGGCGAATTTTGATTGTATTCACTGAATTAGTGCAGCTACAGCGATTGCTGTTTATGTTGCTGATTTAATTTTGTGTATTGCTTTCAATGCTTCAGCTTTTTGGAATATTTGGAAATATTGATAAGGCAGAATTAACATGTTATTAAGTATAGCTTAAATTAGTTGCCTGTTTGTATTGAATATTTTAGTTGTTAAAGTTGCTGATTCAATACTGAAATAATGACAATTACTCTGGTTTATTGTTGCTGCTGATTATTACTGCTTGAGTTCTCTGCTGCTGCTCTGTTGTCCCATTGTCTTGAATGTTGTTGGTTTCTCCAAGCTGCAGATTAATGCCATTCTTGTTGTATTTTTTTTTTTTTCATTTTCATTTCTGCCTTTGGTTCCCAAAGCGGCAGTTAGTATTGCACTTACTTCAGTTATTGATATTGCTGCTATTGCTGCTGCTGTTGTTGCTGTTGCTGTTGCTGTTGCTGCTGTTGCTGTTGCGGCTGTTGCTGTTGCGGCTGTTGCTGTTGCTGTTGCTGTTGCTGTTGCTGTTGCTGTTGCTGCTGCTGTTGCTGCTGCTGTTGCTGCTGTTGCTGTTGCTGCTGCTGTTGCTGCTGCTGCTTATGTTTCACTAGCAATTATTGCGGCTGCCGTTGCTACATCGCTTCTCGATATTGCTGCTGCTGCCGTTGTCGTTGTCATTATCTGTCGCTCGTCCCACTCGGTTTTCTTGGCATCCAGCATTCAGCACTCTGTACTCTGCATTTTGTCGTTGCTTTTTGTTCCCCCTTGATTCCAGTTTCTGCCCAACCTAACCTGTTGGGGCTGCCTGCCAGTCGCCTGCCCTACGCCCATGTACTTATAACCAACGAAAGACCCTCCATCCCGCTTAACCGCATTCTCCCGGCATTATAATGAAATTATTTGTACTTTTTGCTTTTTGTTTTTGCTGCGTTTGAGCCGATGATGAAGTTGCGTCTGTGTCTAGGAACCATTTTCCAATGCTACTGCTTTACGTGGAGAGTCGGAAAATGGGGTTTTTTTGTTCAATGGGGGGAAGGCTTTGTGTAATAGGGATGACTTGTCCGATTCTGCAAGTGGTAAGCAAGGGAGTCAGGTACTAAATTATTTAATGCTTAAAGATGCGTAGAATTCAGTTATTGCTGCTGTTTAATGATGCACAAATAGGAATTTAGTTGCATACTAATATTAAATGAGGAAGTGTTTTAAATGTATCACTAAAGAAAATTGATGATGATGGGGCTCTGATATATATTTTTATTTTATAAATATTCATAACAGAAATTAATAAAAATCAATAAGTTAAAAATTAATTGTAAATATATACAAACATATTTTGTATATGCAAAACAGGAATTAATGAAAAAATAAATAATAGTAAATCTATTCGTAAAATTTATTTATTTAAAACAATTAACCATGGAACCACGTTCCATGTTCAGGAGTAAGGAAGCAAAACTTTCATGTATGCTAACCTGCTGTCAAAAGCAGTATTAAAATTGTGGGTTTTTATGGCGGACAAGTGGGACTTGCACAGTCCCCGTTCCTCTCCCCCCCTTAACCCACACCCTTTTTCCATGGACCCCATCGCTTCGATTTGTGCAATGTAATTATTTCAAACTGTCTCTGCTTCCGTCGAACGAATTTCCTCACATTTTTCTCTCTCCGTTAGCTCTCACCTCTTGTCATTTCCTTTTGGCATAAAGTTTTTCTTTGGTGGAGGCAGGGAAAATTCATCAGAGTGTTGGTAGGGAGGGTGTGAGGGTAGTAAAAGTACACACACATTGCCAATAGAGCATTGAGGTTGCTGCCAAGAGGACTGGGTCAAAAAATAAGAGTAGAAAGAGTGCTGTCAAAGTATATAGGAAAAGTCTTTAAGGAACACAGCTCTGAAATGAAGTAAATTTTAAAACAAGTTTCCTTTATTTAAATTAAAATTCTAGAACTTAAAATCATAGTTTTTTCTTTAGTGTAAAATGCTTTTGGCTTCGATTTCAATGCAAAATCAATAAGTTCGCCAACGCCAGAGAGAGGGCCAAGTTAATTTTCGTAATTGGCATCTTAACAAGGTTATCTGCAGTCGTTGCGATTTGCATTTAAGCCACCCACCCCCACCCCCAGGTCCCCATTCCCCACTCTACTCCCCTTATCAATTATGCAGCTGGCGTGTGGCATGCCCCCCCATCTCCACCAAAATTCCACTCGGTAACGCCCCTGACATTAGCATCTAAATGCAAAGAGTCGACCTGGAATAAAAAAAAAATATGAAAGAGAGATGGAGAAAAAACTTTTTGGCTGTCAAATGCTTTTGGATCAAAACTAAAATTTCATATTCGAGAGCATTCCCTTTTTTTAACTGTCCGTCTCTGTCCGTCTCTCTGTCCGCTGTATTTTTTTCTTTCGTATGGCGGCTTCTGCATTTAAATGAAGTTGTAAGCCGAAAGCAAACCGAAACCGAGTCGAAATAAATAAGTTTTGGTATGAAGAATCCATTGCGTGTGGGCTGCTGTTTGTTTTTTTTTTTTTCTTTTTAGTCTTTAGGGAAGCTTAGAGGTTTCAAATTAGCATACGAACTTTCAACCACACTGCGGAAAAAGAAGGTTTTTAAATAAAGACATTTAATATGTAGATTTATTAAGCTACGCTATTAGATGTTTAAAGAAATTATATTAAGAGAGATGCCACTTAAATTCAATCACACTGCTGAAAAATTGGTTTTTAAAATGAGATGTTCAATAAGTACATTTATAAAAGATTTTTACTTTCTTTAAATCCTTCCTTGTGGCGTTAATATATCATATTTTGAAGAAATTGTATAAACAGTGATGCAATTGTATAAACAGTTGTGTAAATTAAGGTTATACTATTTGTGATCAGTTGCTTATTTTCGAATATGGTGAAATAATATTAAAAATATAAATACTTTACAAATACCTTGACATTAACCAATACAATTTTCACGATTTCATTATAATATATTCTGTTTTCCTCTTGAATTGTCTTAATTTATTCATTATTATTATTATTTGTATCCTAGTGCTGCCACCTAATGTTTAATGCAAATTGCTTCATTTAACGTATTTTTTTTGTATGAATTTAAAATTGAATTTCTTTCATGAATTTAAATGTCAAACTGATTTTCATTTGAATCTTGTGGAATACTTTAATGTTTAAATATTAAATTTAATTTGAAATAATTGTATTTTTTTCTTCCGTGTCAAAGTGGCTTGAAAAATTCCTCATAAAGGTGGCACTGCATTAACCGTCGCCGCACAATTGAATTAATCGATGTTGGCCCATTGCAAAACCAAGTCACGTCGACTTTGTTGTCAATCATAATGACAACTTAACACACACACACTCGCAAGCACGCGAGTATCTATGTGAACAGTGGGTCATGCATCAAAATAAAAAAAAATATATATATATATAAATATGAATGAAATGGCCATAAGAACATAAAAGAAAACATGCAGCGAGAGGAGACGACGAGGCACACGGGGATTATCATATTATAGGAATGATAAAGATAAATTATGGCGCAGTAGCTCGCCAGGCATAAATTAAAACAGGTGGATGGATCGTATTGTGTATATTATTCGTTTCGAGTTCAAAACGAATGGAAAATCTGAAGTGGACCTCGATAATATTTGGTAAAGGTTTTTATTTTGGTGATTTATTAAAACCAAACTATTGTGTTATATAAGGTGGGGTTATTCAATTAAATAATATGTTAGATGGAGATATTTATTTAGAAAATAACAAATATAATATTATAATTCGTTTCCAGTTTGAATGAATAGAAAATCTAAATTAAAATGATATAGGGGATTTTTGGTTTTTATTTTAAGTTATTTTAATTAATTAATGAAGGTGGAGTTAATTGAAATATATATATTTTAAGGACATATTGAGATTATTAAAATTTAGTAAAATATAATATAATGTTTCATAGAAAATTCAAATGAATGAAAAATCGGAAACCCGATGATATTTGTTAAGGGTTTTGGGTAGTTTACATATTGTATCATATAAGGTGGAGTTAATTAATTAAAGTATATATTTTAAGGAGATATTGAGATAATTAAAATATAATAAAATATAATATAATAATTAGTTTCTAGGTTGAATGAGTAATAATACTAATTTTCTAGTTTAAATGAATGAAAAATATGAATTTCGATGATATTTGTAGAGAGTTTAAAGTGATTTATTTATTTTAAAGTCTTAAAAAGTATCCAAGTTAATTTCAGTTGATATTTATACCAAAAAATAAAATAAAATATAATCTACAAATATATTCCAAAAGCATTTTCCGATGGTAAATGCTTATTTTTTAATTTCCCAAATCAAAGTATTTAATTTCTGTTGAAGAGAACTTGTCCAGTCATATTCTATTATTATTATTATTATTCCAGCCACGAGGGGGAAATTTGCTGTAAGCAAGGACATTTTGTGCGGAATAAATATTGTGTAAATCAGATAATCCCATTCAATCCATTGCTGCTCACCAATCATCTTCCAACTAGATTCCGACCTCTGAACCAAAAACTTTTGTTAGGCCTGCAACAGAAATTGAATTCACCTTCGTTTGGGCCATAAATTGCCGCCAAGTCCCCGGCCTCTCCTGCTCCCCTGCTCCCTGCTTTTCCCCTTTCCTTTTCACTGGCAATACAAACCAAATCAGGGAAACCGAGTTACATTCTGCGATGTGTTTTCTTTTTTTTCTGCTTCAGCCTTGCCTCTTGTTTTTCTTCGCCTCTCCAAGTCCTTGGGCGGCTTCCAAAAGACGCAGGCAAAAAAAAAAAAAAGAAAATAAGGAAGAAAAATAAAATAAAACGCCAGGATAATCAATAAATGAAATTCAATTTGCTGCGCCATTTGCGCAGACAGTCAACAACAGTGAAGATACGAGGGGGTTTTTGGGGAGCACCCCAGATTCAGGCTGCATCTCACAGAACAAAATACTTTTCTTTTTAGAATTAGAAAGAAAAGTTCATATTGATTTTGTAACTTTTAAAAATATATTCGTAGATTAAACCATGGAAGAAATATATATAAGTGATATAATAATTTGATTTTCTATAGAAAATAATATTTAATAAATAAGATTTTTAATTTAGTTTTATATTTTAGAATCAAAACGAGGAATACACTTTAAGAAGAAAGGTCTTTGATATAGTAGTCATTCAGTTTTACACAAAATTTTATATTAATATATATTGGCTATATATTAAATTTGATAAAAATATGTTGATAACTGGTAAAATTATAATATTTTTTTTTTTAAGTTTTCCGATCGTTCCTATGACAGGTATATATATGTGTATATATAGTCCACCGATCCGCCATGGTCCGACTTTTATGCTAGTACGATTATATAAAAGAGTAACTCCATAGATTCATTCAAATAGCTTGCTCTTTGTTCCAAAACAAATCTCGCACATGTGGCATATGATTCCCAACTGGTTCTAACATCCCCGGAACGAAGTGACTGCTGCCGGCCAGGTCTCAGATATGTGTTGTGTTACAAAAGTTGCAAGTCATTGTTTATTAGTGTTTAAAGTTAGTAACTGATCATAGATATATACTTACTGGTCATTGATACTTACTGTTTATAGTTACTAACTGATCATAGTTTCTTAATGTTTATTTATACTTGCTGTTCATTGATATTTACAGAAAATAGATACTTACTATTCAAAGTTACTTACTGATCATAGTTAATTACTGATCATAATACTTACTTGCCATAGTTAATTAATGTTCAGAGTTAATTATTGATCATAGTTATTTATTTGGCATAAATACTTACTGATCGTAGTAACTTACTGGTCATAGTTACTTACTGGTCATAGATACCTACTAGTCATAGTTAATTTCTGATCATAGTTATTTATTTGGCATAGATATTTATTTATACTTACTGATCATAGTTAATTACTTATCTTTGTTACTTAGTGCTCGTAGATACTTACTGTTGAAAGATAAGTATCTTTCAATGATTTATGATTTTTTCGATACAAATATTATTTAATAATTACTTAACTAATGAGACTGAGTGAAACAAATTTCTCTCTAGCTAACCGAGACATTAAAACTACATATATCTCTAAATATATATTTTATAATAATTAATTTCTTAAAGTGTAAACCTCTCTCGCTCCGCTACACCCAGAAAGTCCTGAGCTAAACACTAAAAAAGCAGCAACCATAAAATGAGGACATCTAATGAGTAAATCTGTGAGCGGGGGTGTGTAGAAGAGGCAGCTCTGTTGCCGTGGCTAAAAGAGCCCCGGAGGAGGGAGGGAGGTTAGGGAGCCAAGGGGCTTTTGGCCAAAAATCGTGAGCCGTAAGCGACGCGTGACGTTCGTGTATTTTATCGATATTGCAATTTATTGTATTAGCCCACAAAACGCCCAGAAGGGAGTCCTTCCCCCCTGCACCCCAATCCTGTTAATATTCGCTGGCTATAAAGTGAAATATGTGTTAATTTTTCTCTGCTATAGATAAATAGAAAAGCAGGAAAAGTCAACGGGGGAGCAGCAGTCACGCCCAGACATCTTCTATGTATAAATATGTATATATACTCACATAAATATTTGTTGTAATGATAATATTGACATTGATAAGCGCCCACAAATTTATGCACAATTTGGCTAATTGATTGGGGCGGAAACCAAAAACCCAATTCAACACGCGAAAGGGAAATTGTGAAAAATATAGAGGAGTTTCGTCATAAATTCAAATTTTCTGAATTAAATTAAGTAATAAAATATCTATAAATTTCACCTACAAGCAAGTGCTAAATCCTGGAAGGCTTTTATATTCTCCCTTTGAGCTGCAGATGATTAGCTGGCTTTTAGTTATTTAATTAATCCTCTGCCCTTGGGACGAACTGCACTTGCATTTGCAGCTTCAACTTCAACTTCAAACTCGAAACTTTTCTGGCCTGCAATGGGCGAACTTTTGTCAAGCGCCAAAAACTTTGCGAAAAATCGCATAGAAGCGGAAATGGGGCCAAAGGGTAATGGTGTTTTAGCCCTTTTATTCCGGTGAAAGAATGAAGGATTTTTGGGAATAAGAGGAGAGTGGAGAGAGGAGGGGAATAGCTGTTGCTACTAGCTGCCGGATGATATGGCCAGTCGCCTGGGTCGTTGTGTTTACCTTTCCAGCTGATTGGGCAGCGGGGCTCAAATGAAGCATGAAGTGTTGGCCCCAAGACGCAGACACCGCAGTGGGACTATGGGTGTGATTATGACAAAAACTAGACAAAAAATAATTAATTCAATTAAAAATAATTTTATGAGAATAAGATTTTATTGATATATAATGAAATATAATAACGTTTTATTATATATATATATATACATATATATTTTATTATATAAAATATAATAACATTTTATTATATATTGCTATTTTCGTAGAATTTTATAAAGTAAAATAAATCAAAAAAATTTTAAAATAAGGCAAGTAGCTAACAATAAAGGTATCTAATTTTGGAAAGATAGAGTTTATATACTTTTGCAGTTTGAAATCGAATTATAGGATCAAATCGCAAAATTTGCATACCTTGAATCGATATTTATCGATTTTTTATATGACAATTTAATCGACAAATCTAAACTTAAAAAACGCATAACTCAGCCAAAAATGCATTAATTTTAATTCGGAAAGCTTTCCTATGTTAGTTTTTAGAAGGTTAATAAATCTGCATACTTTAGTCGAAATTTTAAAAAATTTAAATTTTTGGCCAAAATTTTTTTTACCAATTTTAACGATTAAACCCCTTATAAAATTTGGAAATTTTTTTTTAAATTTTTTTACCGCCTGATATGGCTAAATTGATTCGCCTGTTGATGCTGATCAAGAATATATATATGATTTATAGGGTCGGAAAGGACTCCTTCATAGCGTTTCAAGCTTTTGACTGAATTTAAAATACCCTGGAATGGTATTAATATAGAAAATATATCTAAATATGAAGTTGAGAATTAGTTTAAAATTAGCTGGGTGTTTCTAGAGTTAACTTTATTTAAAATAAATAAATTAATATATAAACTGAGAAGTATTTAAAGTATAAGAAAATGTTTTGAACATTACAAAATAACACAAAAATAAAATTGGTAAAATAGTACAAAAAACCGTTTAACCTCTTAGTTGAGAATTCTAAAGCAAAGCAATTGTTAACTGAGAGATTTCTGAAGGGATTTCAAATTGTCAAATTAAATTTTTTATTAATGGAAATAATTTTATAAACTTTACAATGTATGTACGTATTTAATTTATTTTTTTGAAATCTCTTTATTGCGCATGCTGTTTTTTTTTAGTGAAATTTTTTAAAATGCCCCACTGTACTTCTGGGTCTCGGATTCGTGGCAAGTCAAGTCGTCAATGTCAAGTGCACAGAGGCGGCGACGACATCGATTGCCACCGAAAATCAAGACGGACAGCCGCAGCCAGATGGACAGATAGTCAGATGCTGGCCAAAGGGGCTTCAAGATAAAAAGTCAGATTGCAAAAATCGCCCACGCAAAAAATAACGAAAGGAGTCAGTCAGGGATGCAATAATTTATATATTTTAGCATTTGTTTTAACCTCAACTAAAATCATTTAATTTTATATATTTATTTATATAAATTTTAGATCATTTTATATACTAAATATTAATTCTAGAACTTGAAACCCTGGCTCACCTTGCCGTTGGGCGCCATTTTCGACACAAATTGAAAGTGAGACCCATGAAAAAAAAACACGTTTAATTCAATAAAAGACAAACGAACAGCAACTGCAAACAAACAAATAAACAAAAAACAAACAAACCAACAGGCAGCAACAACTGCAACAATAACATAAGCAAGAAGGGCGAAAAGTTTATAATAACAGCGGACACAAATTAATTTTGCAAGCCGTCGCCGGCGACACAAATTGCCGTGTCATGTCCAGAGTTGAGTTATATCTCTGTTTTTTAAACATTTTTTTATATTTATTTAAGCCTAAGAAGGTAGTCAAAGAGAGAGACAGGAAGAGAAAGACAGAAAGAGAGAGGGAGAGAGTGAGGTAAAGAGAAGGTTACAGAGGGAGAAAGTCAGGGAAACAAAGTTTACAGCTAGTAAACGGATATATGTTTATAAATTATTATTTTTGAAGTACAAGAAAATATTTAAAAATTTAAAAGTGATAATTTTAAATAATATATACCCAGATGTACTAAATTAATTTTTTTAATGAACTTTCTACCTACAAAAATTTAAAGTTAAAAAGCTTTAAAATATTTGCCTTTTTGATTATTACTATATTTCCATTTTCCAACCATTTTTAAATTATACTGAAGCAAATGTAACCTTTTTAAGCATATATTTACATTTTATAATTAAAAAATAAATATTAAAATATTCCCTTAATATTAAACTTGTCATTTTTTAGCTCCACACCTGTTTCACCTGACTGGAAAGCCAAAAGAAGTGTGAGACAGAGAGAGAGAGGTGTGATCGAGGAGCGATCTTGTGCATTGTAATTACAAAACAACACAGACTCCGTGTACGTCTCTGCCCCCCTTTCTGGCCTGGTTTTTTATTTCGGACAGGTAAGCTTGGGGTACACGAACAGGTAATTTCCACTAATTACGAGGCAATGAGTTGGTAAAAGCGAGTGCAAAGGGGGAACTGTCTCGCAGATCTTTAGGCGCATGATTTGCGTTTTGCTTTCGAGTGTGTTAACGGGCAAAAGCAAATTAAATCCCTTTTTTTCTTTTTGTTATATCTCTGGCAAAATCGTAAACACAAATCAAATGAATTTTCATAATTGCACTTGTGTCTTAGCTCCTTCCGTTCGGGAATCAAGAAAAAAAAAAAAAAACCCGGCTATAAATGCAAAAACATAAAAGACATTATGTTTGAATGCGCCGCGCGATACGCGATTTGTATACACAAAACGCCCAACTTGGGGCGTGATCTTCTGTCTAGACATGGAGAAGCTGTCACTTTTGCAAATTATTATCATAAAATCAGAAAAAATATATTTATATGGGTAAAGGGAAGTCTCTAGGTAAAAAATAAATCAGTAATGGTATTTAATGGAAATTTTTCAATAAGTCTTCTTAGCAAGAAACACTTTGTTAGTCAAGACAAAAGGCAGGGTTTGATGAAAAAATCAATGAAAATGTTGAATTCGTAGGTTAATGATCCCAAATTTAAGATAATTAAAATATTATATATATATTTTAAAGCTATATTTATTTTAAAACTATATTTAAAACTATAAACAAATATAAAATATTTGGAAAAGGGTTCACATATACATATACAATTTCCGTTCAATTATAATATTATCTTATTACAATACCGTTGGGATATTCTAATTACCTGAAAATAAATAGTTAAATAGTTAAAATAGTTATCAGAAAATATTATTTAAATATCTAATTTATTTAATGACATTTACTGAAAGTGTTTAAAACGCCTTTAAAAGACTTCTTAGACTAAAAAAATAATTAGTAAAGACAAAGGGTTCATAAAAAATATATGAAAACATTGATTTTATTACTTATTGATCCAAATATTTAAGATTATTTAAATGCAAGAATATATTTTTTAAATATGATAGACAAAGTTTAAAAGTAATTGCAGTTAACAAAAGAGAAAAGAATAAAGACAGAAGCTTAAGATATATATGATGCTTAATTAAATAAAGTTTTTGTTTATTTCAGAATATTCAAATTTACAAGAAAATAAATACCAGTAAAAAGAATTTATTATTTAAATATTTAATTTAGCCAATGGTATTTTCTGTGAAATTTTAAAGTATTATTAGCAGGATTTAATGGAAAATTAATGAAATTTGGTACGTTTAAGGAAACTTCATATTGTTTGTAAAAAATTGAATAAGAAGTTTAAAATACTTTAAATGCAAAAAGGAATTTCTTATATATTCTTACAAACATTTATAGATAAGGTTTAAAAGTAATTACTATAAAAAATATAAGAGATTGGGTAAAGTTTTCAGAAAAAAACAACTCCTATTTAATTACAGCTTTAGCTTGTTTCGATTTCTTAAAATATTCTTTGAACAAGAAAATAAGTACTAGTAACTAGAAAATACTATTTTAAATTCTAGTTTATCCAATTTTTTATTATACTAAAACCTTTTAATTTTTTTTTTGCTTACTAAATGGTTTTTTAGTTTTTATTTCATGTATTTTTTCAAAACTACCTCCACATTCGTTTGGCTTTCCATTCAATTGCTGGGACAAGGGCTTTTGTGATATGCTCTGACCATAGATACAAATGTATCTTTTCGGTATTTCTTCCTCAATTTACCCCCACTTTTTTTTCCAACCATTATTTTTATTTTCCACATGACACTTTTTTTGTTTTTCGTTTTTACTTTTTTTTTTGCTGGTCAAACTATTTTGAATTGCAGTTTGGTAGTAGTAGTAGAAGTATTGTTATATATTTTCTTTTAGTTTTAGGTTCTGGATTTGGCAGTCTTTTTATTTTTTCTTTTTTTTAGTTTTTCTATGCAGTTTCTATGGAGCTTTTACGATTCCGTTTTTTATTTAGTGTTTGTTTTGTGTTTTGTTTGTCAATTTCACGCTCTATTTGTGAGGTTTGCTATTTGCCTTTGCCTTTTGTTGTTGATTTTTCCTATGTCTGCCTTCTGTTTTTTGTGTTTTTTTCCTATATTTTTCTCGATTTTCTTGATTTTTTTTCTTTTGTTGATTTCTTGTTCTGTCTTTGATATTTTTGTACTTTTGACCAATTTGCGGCGCACAATGCAAACAAACAAGCCAACACATGGACACAAATGGCACATAGATACAAATGTATCTGCAGCGCATTTTGGGGTATGTATCTATGTATCTGTATCCGTGTGTGTGTGTTTTTCTAAGGGACAAATGATTGGCAGCTTTTCAATATGGCGCTAATTGAGTTTTTAATTGTTTGACTTTACACTTCCTTTCCAAGCGAATGTGCAAGTACCTCTACCTTACCTTTAAAATAATTTAACTGAATAAATTAAAGCTCTCAAATCTTAAAGATATATTTAATATGTATATCTATAGTCTCTCTACTTGATTGTTATATATTTTCAGGGTCGCATTAAATTGATGCAAAACCCTAGCAACTATATATACTTGTATCTTGTATCTTTAAGATTGGTCTTCCCCCTTGAAGTTTTTTGGTTTTGGGGTTCTTTTTAGCGCATCTGCCGCTTCGCTTGAAGTCTGCTGTTGTTGTTGTTGTTGTTCCTGTTTGGGGCTCATAAGTATTTATAATTTAATACGACAAAAACATCGTCAAGCGGCTGCAAAAACAGCAATCAAAATCAGGGATGCTTCCTCCACCTCGAGTGGCTCCTCGGTTCGCTCCTCCGCCAGTGCCATCGGTTAACCCTCTTTTGCAACTGGTTTTAATGGCTCCGTTATTTGCCGAAGACTTCTTGTTTTTTGGTTTTTTTTTTTTTTATTTCTTGCTCGTTCGCATCCACTCGAGTTGAAATAATTTTAATTTAGTTGCTCTCGGCCGGGGCGAAACTATATAAACAGGCTCCGGCAGAAGGAAATCAAGTGCACTGGGAGGAAAATTTTAAGCTTTTGAAATTACGAAATTGAATATTGAATGTTAAATTATTATGTTCCAAGGTTAAGTATTTCAATAGTTAGAAAATTACGTTAAATACATAATAGTTTTATATAATATTGATTTCAATATATAATACGATATAAAGTAACATCTCAAGCCAAAGTCTCCTAAACTGGGGAAAAATGTTGAGCCTATTAAAATGGAGAATTAAAAAAATAAATAAATAACAATTATTTAAAAGATATTAAGATTTAATATAATTAATTTAATTTTTTTATGTGAGCTAGATGATATAGTAATCCGATTTTCATAAAAAATGTACACAAATTTCTAGATTTATATATAATGACTATAAATCAAATTTGATGAAAATTTGTTGAAAACTGAAAAAGTTATAACTATTTTTCTTAACATTTTCCGATCATTCCTATGGCAGCTATATATATACATATGTATATGTATGTATATATATAGTCCACCGATTCGCTATGCTCTGACTTATATACTAGTAAAATGATATAGAAGAATAATTCCATAGTTTCATTCAAATAGCTTGCTCTTTGTTCTAAAACAAATCTCGCGCACCTATGCATATGATTCCCAACTTGTTCTAACATCCCCGGAACGAAGTGACTGCTGCCGGCCAAGTCTCAGATATGTGTTGTGTTACAAAAGTTGCAAGTCATTGTTAATTAGTGCTCAAAGTTAGTAACTGATCATACATATAAACTTACTGGTCATAGATACTTTCTGTTCATAGTTACTTACTGGTCATAGTTAATTACTGATCATAGATACTTACTGATCATAGTTACTTACTGGTCATAGATACTTAGTGGTCATGTAAACTTACTGGTCAAAGTTAATAACTGATCATAGTTACTTAGTTAATTAGTTAATTACCAATTTGATCCCTTTATCAAATTGGATCTGGAAAAATATTCAAACTTTGTCTTTCCTAAGTTAGCATCATAAAAATAAATTTGTTTGATCATTTCTTTAATAACTCTATATTTTATTACTTTAAGCTGGTTTATACTAACTCAATTACTATCTGCCATATAAAGCAGGCTATCTTACACAGATTCATGTCTAGATCAAATCATCTATTGATGTTGATTAAGAAACATATTCTTTCCTCTTGATTTAACCAGAAAAATCTTAAGAAAGTTTAAGTAACTTGAAGTAATTGAATATTTGAGACTTGAAGTACTGCAAAAAGAAGTCACCGCAATTAAGAAGAATACTCTCTGATTATAATTTATGAAAATCGAGCATATGAAAGGACCCTGCCCAGTATGAATTTAAAATACATAATCCCATCGATGGCTGCCATTAAAAAAAATGTATATGAAAGCGAAAAGAAAAGAGGGAAAGATTTCTTTGGCAGTCTTCGATTGCGCATTTATTCCCTTTGTGGCATCTCATTCATGGAGAAGCGAAGTTTTTGCAGCTGCACTTTTGTCTGGGCCAGAGTAATTAATTTCAATTTGCAAAGTTCACAAGTTGTTCCACCATTGTCCTTCGTCCTGGATGGCCAGGAAGTACCAGTACCATTCCCGATCGCCAGGAAAATCGCCAGACTTCTGTGACAAGCTGAAATAATTGTGGTGCATTCGGATGAGCTCAGCAACAAGGGACAACTTAATATGCATGGGAACCCCCCCGTGAAAATACAGAAATACGCATTTGCAAAAAGGGGACTCCCCTTGCCTGTAGCTGAAAATTCCCCAAAAACTTTGCGGGATTTCAATTTTTTGAGCCAATTCTGTGTCGGATGTCGGACGTTAGCCATGTGACAGACGAGAAAACTGATGGGGCATGTGGCATGGGGCATGGGTTGCATGGGGTTGCATGGGCGGTGACCTCGCTGCAAATGCTATAAATTTATTTGCAATAAATTTACGACCTGCTGCAATGCAGGCAATTGCAACTACAGAATTAGAAACAGCAACAAATGACAATTGAAACATTTTATTCCCATTTTGCCAGGGAACTCTTCTCTTCTCTCTGAAAAGTACAGAGAATACGAGTGGTCTCCTAATGAAGATAAATGCATATTATATCGATGGGAAGTGGGTTGGGAATTACCAAAAAATATGTCTTAGGTTTATACTATGTTAGATTAGCTTAAGATTATTCGGGATACATTACATATTTTATTAATAATACGTTTTTTTAAAAACCTCCCCTTTGTAATTAAAAACCCCCAAAGAAAAGTGATCCCCATCAATTGCACAGATCAAAATGATCATTTGTCGACTATTTTTCATTCCATTTATAGGATTTTTCCTTGCTTTTTTCCTCCTACATTTTCTTTGCCTTTTCCTTGGCAATGGAAATATACAGAAGAAGGCTAAAGGAAAACTAAGCCACTATGTGTGCCATGTGAATTATGAGAGGGGCTAAGAGTAATATTTTATGAATGCGGGGTGTATGTGTTGTATTTTTTTTCTTATCCCTTCACTTTTTTGGTTGTCATAATTTACAACTGTTTGCTGGAGACGTTTCCCCCGATTAAATATTACATTCTGCTAGAAAAATTTGTATCAAAAATGTATAGGATTCTTTCACCCAAGCCGCCATAAGGATACCAAAAAGTAGGACTACAGAAAGCCAACTTAAATATGGGTTAAAGCCAAGTCTGGCATCTGAAAATTATAGGTCAGATCATTGCTAATTAAAAATGCATTCATCTCAGTCAAAAAAGCGACCAAAAATAATAACAATAAGAAACAACTTTATTCGATAAACGGACTCCTGGAATTTCCCAAACACCAAACCCAGACATAAATCTTTACCGAGACGGAGACTCTTTTTTAGAGACTGAAAATGAAACGAACCGATGATAAATACAGAGTCTGGGCCTGGTATTAAGATATAAGAATATATATCCAAAGATGGATGTTCCGTCCAATGAGCGTGAGACATCAAGAGGCGCCCCAGCTTGCTCTCCAAATTCAAATGGAACCTAATTAGCCGGACGAGGGGACAGTGGGTTTAAAGAGTTTAACAACTGAAGAAATAATTATTAAAAAATATTTTATATTAATTAACATTGCAAATTAGAAAAAGTAATATTAATTTTTTGGCTTAATATTCAAAATATCTATAACTGCAGCTTTTAGAGATAATATTCAATTAAAATTGTCTTGAAAAATTATTTAATATAATATTAAAGATTCATATTTACAAAGGTTTTTAACAGTTTTTAAGGCTGTTTTACTAAGCAACTTTAAATTCAATATTACTTTTATTTATTTATTTATTTTAAGCTTTTTAGTTCCAATATGTACTTAATTTAAAGCACACATATTTTAATATTACAATTATTTCTTAATTTAATTTTTAAAAACATAATCCTTAATATTATATTTAGTTCCTGATTTATTTAAGGCTTTGTAGTACCAATATTTATTTATCTAGCAAGATCTTTTTTAATATAACAATTTATTTTCAGCAATGAATTTGTTTATTATGTATTACATTTATTTAACAACACTAATTTCAATATTAAAAATAAATTTTTTAGTTTATTTTATGCTTAATGGTACCAATATCTTTCTAGAACCATTATATTTTGTTAACTATTATTTATATAGTACCATTATTTTTCATAAAACATTTAAGTAAAGATTGATCTTGACCTAATTTGGCGTTAAGAAATAAAGTCCCTTTTATTTAATAAATAATTAACCTTTTAGATTAATAAATATATTTAGTAATTATAGCTTCCCTTCTTCAAGAAAACATTCTTGTTTCTTTCTTATTTTAAATTCCCATTCTTTAACAATAATTTTATTAACAATATTTTCCCCACTTAAGAACTTCTTTGTAGTAAATTTTGTATTATATTTTCCCATACCTAAATTTTAAAATTTAAATTAGAATTATTTATTACATGGTTGTACCACTGTGCCGCTGCTTTATGAGTTGATTCTAATTGGAGCCCGGGACCGGCATTTATGAGTGGCTGGAGCTGCTGCATCTGGAGGATTGGTAGGGGTAGCCTCTTATTCCGATTCAAACTCTGATTCGGAACCTAATGAAGTATGCTAGGGACTCTGTTTTTCTTTTTTTCCACTTCTTCCATCTTTTTCTTCACTCTCATGCCATGCTTTCATTAGCATTCGCACTAATTGTCCTTGGGGGCTGGATGGAACAGTTTTTCTTTCCTCACATGCCCCCAATACCGATACCGATCCTGATTCGGAACCCCTATACCTATACCAATTCCTTTTACACATTTCCCCTTCTCATTTCCCCGTTCTCCAACTGCTGCTGATTTGATTGAAACCAAAAAACAATCACAGCTTGCTCCAGCTTGCTGCTAATGAAGTCAATCTCATCAATGCACATTGCGTGCTCATTTCCGCTTTTGATTTATGCTCCAAAGAGAATCGCCAAAGTGCGACAATGATAACATAATGCTATATATATACTGTAAAGAAAGTCGGGAATATATAAGGGAATATATAAGGAGGTATTTAAAAGGATTCTGATGATAATTAAGCTGAAGCAATACCTTTTAAAATTATATAAAAATTGTGTAATAAAATGACACTCTTTGAAGTGAAGTTTATTTGTACTAAAATATTTAGTTATTCCATCATAATTGTTCCCTAGAGAATCTTTGAGGATTTTACATTTTCTATTTAATTAACAATTACAGTGTGCATCTATATTTGTTTGTCTCAGTGCATTTAGCATAAGGGAACTGTGCCAGGTGCTGATTTTACTGGGGTTCCCCTTGGTCTGTTTGATTGATGATGTGCGATTGCACAAACAATAATTGCGAAATTACAGTTATGTTCTTGAAAGCGGCAGCAGCAAAAGTGTTTCCCGAAAACGGAAACGAAGCCCAAACCGATGACGATTGAGATTGATGGCAATGATTGAAAGTGAGAACATAAAGCTTGTAATGTGCAATTAACTTAACAAACTTAATATGTATGTGAGGGTTTTTGCAGAGATTTTTTTGGAACCTAAAAGATACAGGTTAAAAGGTTTATTCTATCATTAGAAAATTCTTTAAAAAAGGGTTTCTATATTTATATATTTAATTTTAAGAAAACTTGTTCAAGAAATACATTTAAATTAAGGTCAAATGAAATAAGCACAATGCACAACCTTCGATTGGTTGCACTTCTTTCTTCGATTGGCCTCTCTCATTTGGTGAACTCTCGATATCAAAGCCACCGATTGATTGATTAATTCACCGCACTCATCAATCATGGGTCACTGCATCTTCAGCAGCTGTCAATCAAATTATAGACACCAACAAAAAAAAAACCCCAAGAAATTTCTCTAGTTTCTTTTTTTTTATTATTATTATTTTGTTTTGGGTTTACTTATTTTCGTTGGTTTATGCTTTATCAGCAGAAAAAACCCTGAAAAAGCTGAAGAAGCTGATGAAGCTGAGGCAGCTGGGTGGCCTGGCACAGGCAACAATTAAAAGCAGCCAAAAACAAAAGGAGCAGCAGGACGATGATGATGCTGATGATGCTGCTCCTGATGATGAAGATGAAGAGGAGGACCAAAATAGTGAACAGGATGCGGGCAACAACAATTAGGTCGCCCATTGAGCCAACAGAAGGAGGGGATGCTGTTGTAGGGAGTGCCAAAAGATTCGCAACAAAAATCTGCTCAATCACTTTTCACTTAACCCAAACACAAGAACTTCAAGTTGAGGAGTGAGGAGAAAGAGACGGCAAAGGAAGAAGCGGCAGAAAGAGCTCTTCTGCGGGCAGAAGAAAGAAAGAGAGAGTGTGAGGGCAAAAGTGATGTGTGGGCTTTTGAACACCAAACAAAAGAGAGCTGAGCTAACGACTATCTTATACTCTGTATTAGGATCGGTGGAAATGTAAATGAAATCGGAGATGAAAACCCCAATTTGGAGTCTCTTCGATGAAGCAAAATACATAAATCATGATACAAAATCCTTCACTATCCCTTTCGATATCTTCGATTATTTCGATAAATTCACTTTACCGGCACAACCTATCGGTGGGCAAGCTCTGTGTCTTTGCTGTCTCGGCTACCTCTTGGCTTTTGCTTGCTTGGCAACATTTTTCGGTCAAGCAACAGCAACACCTCAATTTTCTCTTTATACTGAGAGTAATTTTAAGAAAGCAACTTTACTAGAGAAATGCAATCTCTCTAGAGAATTTCACTGTCTCTAGAGATATGCACTGTCTCTAGAGAATTTCACTGTCTCTAGAGACATGCACTCTCTCTCGAGACTTTTGGGGCTTTCTACCAGACACGAAGCATGCCGAAGTTAGCCGAAGTGCCTTAACCGAGAAAGTCGACTCTCTCGGGTTTCCCTGCTCCTCATGCTCTATTTTAGCAGAATGCTGCTAAGAGAAAGCACTTTTACGCTCTCAATGCTTTTGTTTTGCTCTGTTTCTCTACTTTCTTTATCGATCTCTCAAGGATCTTGGATTCTTCGTTAAAGCACGAAGCTTGCCGAAGAAAGCCGAAAAACCCAAAGATAGAGAGAAAGCAATTCTTCCCTCTCGATGCACACGTTCTCTTCTCTTTCTCGTTCTGGTCACCTTTGACGCTGACTTGTTTGCTAGAAGAATATACCCTCTGCTAGTTACAGGGTAACCCCACAAGGAACACGAGGCGTCCAAACAAACAAAACAACAACAGCAAAAGCAACAACAGCAAAAGCAACAACAGCAAAGCTGGCAAAAAGCAAAAGCAAACTGTACGTGTATGATGATATGCAAAAAAGGCCAGGGCATCGTAAGAGAAAGAGCGAGTGTGAGGGGAAAGCAGCAGGCACATGTGCTGGCCACTCACACACACACACACACACCATGGCACACTTGATATTTAATTCCTACTCCAAAAAGGAGAAGAAGCAGCATCCGCTGGAGAGCTGGAGAAGAAGGAGAAGCGGCAGCAGCAGCAGCAGCAGCAACAGCAGCTGAATAAAAGCGTTGGCTACGTCAGCATCAAAAGCAGCACTTGACCCACAAAAAAAGCACAAAAAAAAGAGTAAGCGAGTGGCATAAAGGAGAGCCGAAAATGTGTTGTTGCTGTTGCTTGACCGAAAAATGTTTGCAAGCAAGCAAAAGCCAAGAGGTAGCCGAGACAGCAAAGACACAGAGCTTGCCCACCGATAGGTTGTGCCGGTAAAGTGAATTTATCGAAAGAATCGAAGATATCGAAAGGGATAGTATAGGATTTAATATAATAATTTATTTATTTTAAGGGTAGTAGTCATCATGATGAATATTTTATTTTAAATATTTATATTTGTCAAACGGTTTGCATGCCTAAACTTAACTTCAAATTTAACAAATTATTTAAAGTGAATTTTTAGGATTTATATGGCATTAACAAAACTACTAATAATCTTCACTCATTTGGGACACAACTTTCTTACTTGAATTGTGTAAAGTTATTGATTTAATAGGAAATAATGAAATGGATTGTGAGTTACATGATATATGATATATCACATTTAATACGCTTAAAATGCTGGTGATCCATAAGATAAAAGGTTATGTACAGACACATATCTATATACTTAAGCCTTATTTTCAATTAAAACAAATTATCTAATAGTTAATTTTCGGTATCTTCACAGATTTATCTTCACCAGTTAAACACTGAGCTACTTTGCAATAACAGAATTAATCTATCGAATTAATCGAGGAGCTATCTTAAAAATTGTGTGGACTTAAATGAAATTTTCATATGATAACACCTTGTTTAAAATTCGAACAAATTGTGTTTATTACAAGGACTTTAAAGACATGTAAGTATTTTAAATGCATATGATTTTTATTACAATCCTTATATTTCAGTTTTTGTCTTTCCCAACACTTTATGTTAAATTCAAAACAATTATTTATCGATATTTTTCTGTATTCCTGGGCTTGCATCTATCGCTGCTTTACCGATTGCTCTTCACCAAACAAAAAGTTGATGCAAAAACGTTGGCCCAGACTTAAATGCTCATTAAAGTGTGCAGGGAGGTGGGTTGTTTGTTGGCCTCGATAAATACCACCCCCCTGGAATTTCCACCACCCCCCTCCCCCATGGAATTTCCATCCCCCCACAGCTCTGGCTGTGCAAGCAATGCAATTTGTTATTGTATTTTTTTTTCCTCTGATATTTTTTCTAGCATTTCTAGCTGGAAAAAAGGATAGAAAAATCGGTATGTGTGTGTGTGTGTGTGGGTCGACTTATTGGCAGTTTCGAATGTGTCAGCAGCAGGTACCAATTCCCCCCCTTACCCCCCTTTCTGTGCCGCCACTGCTGCTGCTGATGATGAAAGTGCGTCAAATGGTTTTTTGATTTGCTTGTTTGCGTAACTGAGCCGCAGCCTTCCCACCCTCCCTCCGTCTCACCATCCTTCTGTCCGTCTGCAAGTCCTTTGGCGCCGCCCAAATCCTCCCTCCTAATTGCGTATGCGTGTGCAAAGGCTCCAAGATCCTTGCGTAAATTTAACAAGTTCGCACTTGAGCCGAAAGCAAAGTGAAGCACAAAAACTACGCCAGCCAAAAGGCAAACGATGAAGAGGGGGGTAGGGGAGTTGGCGGAAAAACAGGAGGAAAAGCTAAGGAAAAGGAGCTAACTAGATGAAGAACGAGTGAAGAGTGCACTGGGGGAAAAAACCTACAGAACTTGTAGTTAAAAAATAGAGAAATTTTCAGATTTATAGTTATTTAAAATCCATAATATCAACTTAACTATTGAGGTAGTTAAATGAAATTATAAATAATAAAAATGTACTAAATCACCCTTTCCTTTTTGGAAATTTTTATTAAATTTATTGAAAAATAGTTTAAAAATGCTTAATCATTTTAAAGTATTTTGTAAAATAATTTTTAGAGCCTAAAAATCATAGAATCTTAACATCATTCATTGATTAAGAAATTACAATAAAATTGAAATATATACAAGTAAATTTTGTTTAGTATTATAATTCATATATAATTTAGTATATAATTTCCATCAAAATATAACTTAATACTACTTTATTTGTTGTGCATAAAAAGTGGCTAGGGAGCAAGTCCTTCTTCAGGATTAATTTGATTTAGATGTTCAAGTGTTTTGCCTCAAGTTCCCTCGTTCTTCTGTCTAATCCCTTCTTTTGCCGTCGAACTATAACTTTTCCGACTTGTTATATACTCTCGGCGAAGTTTTCCTATGTGTGCGCAGTTGTAGGGTCGAGTAGGGAAAAAACAAAAAAAAAATGTAAAGAAAATTTAATGTTTAGGTGAATTTATATTGAAGTTTCTGGCTAAATGTGTTAAACCTAAATCTGAGAATTGAATACGTTGTTGGAGTTTGTTAAATAAATATAAATAGTTTAGCTATAATATGGCAAGAAAAGTTTATAATAGTCGGATAAGGTAGTTTTCAAGTAATATTAAAAGTATGAAGAGAAATTACTTTTAAATTTTAAAATATATGTACGTAATAATCTATTATTAATATAATTATTCTTGTGTATTTGTAGGGTATCCAAAAAATCGATCATTGAATTCGCATGTAATCATCATCTAATCAGTTGCATCCTTTTCCTGAGTCCTTTCCCTCTTCCTAACTTTACTTGGGCAGCTAAGTTGCCGTTGACAGCTCGCACGAAAATCAAGGAAAAGTGGGGAAAAAATAAAGAAAATAGGAAATAGGGAAAGCTCATGATTTGATACCCTTACAAATTGAATATAAATTAATTAATATGTATCGAAAGTTTAGCTATAAGAAATTCATGCATTTTATTTTCATAAAAATAACTTTTCATAGAAATATATTTATTTTTTTCAGAAATTACAGTCATTAAATTGTCACTTTCAAAATTGAATTTTCCGATACAACAAACAGTTTATCGATTTGCATAAAATATCAATTTATAAATCAAATTATTATCATTTCTAATATAAACCCCAATATTTAACAACATATATATATTTACTTTCAAATATTGATTTATTTAACAGCTTCTGGGTTAAATATCGGCCCAAAATCTATATATTAATCTGCGTTCCCAAGTATAAACATTATATTAAAATCGCACATAAGCATATATTGCTATGTTTAATATAGAGAAATATATAAATACACTTTTGTGTCAAACATCGATAAATATCGATTAAAAAGAAATGATGATCTGCATTGTTTTTTTTTTTATATAAAATGTGAAATAGAAGATGTTTTTTGTATTTAGTAAACCAATTGTACTTTGTAATCCCCTTTTGTAAGGGTACATAAAACACTTAAAACTCTGATTTACGTCACGTCTAAGACAGGCAGCAACAAAAAGAAACTCTTTCCCCCCCATAATCACTAACTCCCCTTAACCCATAATTGAATGTGGGTTAAATTTGTTGTGGGTGGTATGGATATATTGGAGATTTCCCAGGCTCCAGGGACCGTTACAACGCACAAAATCTTTCTTTGCGATTTCCAACTCTTTCTCTCTTACTTCTTTTTTTCTACTCATTTTGGCAAATTGACTTTTGTGCAAAAAATGCAATGAAGGGGGGAATGACGGGGCTACAAATCGATGAGGTGTTGTTTAGTCCACCTTCTTTTTTTTTACACCCTTGCCCTCTCATCAAACTCTTGTTCACTCTTATTTTTTTTCTCTCACTTTCTGGTCTTTCGCTTTGACAGCTGCAAATTAATTAGATTTAATTATTTGCCTCATTCCCACCTCCCCCACCTTCGCCATCCGAAGTTTGTGTCATGTCCTTGTTGTCCTTGTACATTGATTGAGCCTAATTAACTGTACTTGAAGTTTTGTACGCGCTCTGCGAAATTTCAATCATCCATCAAAGCCAAATCAGGGCTTCCTGATGATGGGAGGAGGAGACGGGATGGCTGGTTAAGCTGGTTGAATTAGTTATATAGGGGGGTGAGTTGGTGTATTGGTGTATTGCTGGGTTGGTGTATTGGTGGGTTGGTGGGTTTGGTGAGTGGTGTGTTGGTGTGTGGAAGGGGTAAGAGCTGATTGGTTCTGATTGCAATCGGGTTCTTTTGCTGGTATGTATTACAATGGGTTGCAATTATGAAAGCCCGTCGAATCAATCAATTAATTTTCTTATCTGAAAGTAAGGATAATGAAGGGGATGGCATTTATTGGGTGGTTAAAGGGGGTGTAGGGTGTAGGGAGGGGGAGTTGTCAAATAAGCATAGAAGGGTAATTATTAAGATTGAAGATGGAATCGGAATGGCATTTATTGATCAACTTGCTTTAGTTAAATTATAGTTAAAGTATTTAAATATGTAATAGATAATATAAAACAATAAACTGTATTTTATTTAATTGTTTTGTTTATTTATTTTTTAATTAATTTCTTTATTTATCGAAAGTTAATAATTAGTTCTAAACTAAGAGCCTTAAGTCAAAGTTTCTTTATAGAGGGTATGTCTAACCGTCTTATTTTTAAGGGTTCGACATTTATATTTACCAAATATTATTTTATTTTAAATACTTTTAAGGATATCCCTGTATTTCTTTTTAATGTTTTCCTTCTTTTTAACTCATATATCCACATATTTAAATGCTTAATACCAATTAAATAGGTAATTAAAATTATTGACACACTTTTAAGCTTAAATGTTTGCTAAACTTCTGAGAAATGTCAAAGCCAAATAATCTTTGATTGATTTCCCCTCGATTTAAAGTACTTCTTTGGTTTGCGAATTTATTATTTGAAGCCGGACAATTTATATCGTTTAATCGAGGTTTTCTGGGTTGTCATTTATCAAACTCCAACCAGATATGCGCATGGACCAAGAGTGCTCTTAAACACTTTATACGTATATATATATTTTATTTTATTTTTTTAATTAGTTTGCCAAATCATTTATCAATCAAACAGCGGTAATGTGTCAAGTCAGGCTAAACAAAAAACTAAATAAACAAACACACAACAAAAAAACTTGATGAAACTGTGAACGACCGCACACACCAAAAAGCACTTGACAAGTGTGCCAAAAAAAGCAAATAATATATATATATATATATACAAATGTATAGAAAAAAAAACAACAAAACAGCAACGACAACGACAAGGTCGCCACTTGTGAGCTGTCCACCTCCCCCTTTTCAGCCATTTCCCCTCAAGTCCACCGAAAATTGGCTTACAATTGGCCTTGTAAAGCAACCGAAAAAGTACTAAGTAAATCAAACGTCAAGTGGCCAGCAGCAGCAACTAACAAAAAAAAATAAAATAAAATAAAAAAAGAACTGACAACAAAAAATTGAAAACCAAAAAAAAAAAGAAGGTAAAAAAAGCATAGAACAAACACGTCACGGCAATTAAAAGCCAACGAAATACAAGAAATTCAATGAATTTTGGGGGGTAAAAAAACCCCAAGCCACAGATGTTGTTGTTATGTCAATTGACCAAACAACAAAAAAAAAACGAGAAAAATTCGAAAAATATCGACAGTCCAAAGAAGAAGAAGCCTTCGAGCCGCAGAATTTCATCGGTTCTTGGCACTTGGCCTGGAAAATAAATGGCCAAAATGTGCCTCTGTCAGTGATGATGCCGTGCCCGGTCGTGAGTCACGAATTGGCAAATTTATAGAGGCCTAAAATAACTAAATATTAGCTGGAATGTTTGAAAAACATTTCTGGAAATTTATAAACAATAAAGGATAATAGAAAAATAAATAATAAATATAGAAAATAAATAAATAAGAACCTTGGTTTTAAAATTATTAACGTAAATATTAAATAAATATAAATATGTAGAAGGTTTGTTTGTACCTTATTTTTGTATAATTAACTACAAATAATCTTAATATTTCTTATTAAAAAAAAAAAAAAAGTTGGAGTATTACAGTTTAGTTAAAATGACTCAGATTTATGTGTATTAAATTGTACATTAAAAAAAATTATTATATACTAAATAATTTTTAAACCAATAGAAACGCCAAGATATAAGCTCAAGCTTTACTTTATTCTTATGAAAATATTTGAGATATGACTCTTTTTTTATTTATATTTCTTATTGTCAAAAATAATTTGCTGGAATACCAAATTTAAGACAAAATATCTCAGATTTTAATGTATAACATGATTAATTATGTATTTAATGTATTTTGATCAAATAATTTATTATATTATATAAAATATTAAATCAATTTAAAGCCTAAGATTCAAGCTCAGACTTTTTCTTAGTAAGGTTTCTTTTTTATATTTCTTATTTTGAACAACAACTTATGTTGATGAAATATCAAATATTTAATGTTAAATTCATTATTAACTTCATATTCTTAAATTAAATTAACTGTTTAATAAAGAAATTAATCAATATAAATCCTATGATACAAGCTCAGACTTAACTCTATTCCTTTACCTATAAATTATATATTTAATAAGGTTTCTGTTTTTATTTCTTCTACCAAAAAATACATTTTTTTTTAATTTTTTATATCTGAAAATTAATAGTTTCTATAACATTTAGTGACCTAAAACTTGTTCATGACACTCACGCTGCCATTTTTAACCATCTCTCGATCTGAAAGCTCACAGAAAAGACGGGGACACTCCGCAATTATGCCCTTTCCTGACCACAGACGTGGACACTCTGCATGCCAAATGCCGACCGGGCTGCTACCGGAATCGACAAGGAGTGCGGGCAAACTTTTCCACTTTGCAACTATTTCAAAAGTGAAACGAAACGAAACTTGTGGCCCACTTAGTCTGCCTTTCATATACACATTTATATACATATTTATGCCTTATGTTGAGAGAGTATATTGAAATTGTGGCAACTAAGAAGGAGGCTAAAAAATGAGCTTGATTGTAAGGAGTTTCTAAAAATAAATTCCATATCAAAGGGTACCTCAAAGTCGAGTTCTTTGGTACTATTTTATATATATATTTTTGGGTATTTCCTCTGTCAACGCCTGGACTTGAGTCTACGTCTCCATACCCATCGTTGGTCGTCGATTTCCAATGCGGTTCGTGTCTTTGCCTGCTGCATGATTTATGATTCCTGCCCCCAAAAAAGTATTTGTGGCCCTCCAGGACGAGAAACACAAAAAAAAAAAAATATATATATATATATATATGTATATTTATATATATATATATAAATAAAAGGAACAGAGTCCGAAATGAGAATATCCGAATCAGTACAGCGTCCAAGTCAGTGGCAGACTTACAGCCAGAAGCGTTCAAAGTTGTCTACTCAAATCATTTTAATTGAAAATTACACATGAGCGAAGCCAAGAAACTGGCCAAAAAAAGCATATAGAAATTTGCAATTTTCCAAAAATTATACAAGACGAATTTTGAAAGCTCTTTCGGAACATAAAAGCCTAAGAATTTCAGTATTCTAAGAATATACATATTTAAACGAATATTTAGGAAAATATTTATAGGAAAATTTACTATAATTTTTCAAGAATATTGGCAAAATATTTACCAGAATATTTATTGGAATATTTAATAGAATACGTAAAAGAATTTTTATAGGTATATCTTTAGAAATATTTACTAAAATATTTGCAAGAATATTTACAAGAATATTTCCTAGAATATTTAAAAGAATATTTACAAATAAAGTAATCAAGAAAAGCCATAAATATCACCAAAAACTCATGAAAAATATAAAAAATATATCAATAATATGTATATATTTAAATTTTTAACTTATATTTGTTAGGGAATATTTTGAAACTACTATAATTTAAATTACTATAAAAGGTTTGAACTTGAAGATAATATATATAAATTCTAAATAATTAAATATAATCTAAGTTAGGCAATAGCTTTTATTAATTCTTAACAATTATTAATTATGTATCCATCATTTAAAATCCTAGAATTTTTTATAATTATTAATTACATATCTATAGTTTTTACTTTTAGACTTCTCTATTATTAATGATACATCTATCACTTTAAATCCTAAAAATGCTATATATTTTTTTAAATTTCCTGCACCAATCTAAGCCCCAGAAAAATAATGCCACTTCATAGGGAATGAAATGAAATGTATCCAAGCAAAGAGAGACGCCACCGAATGGATCCAAGGGCATCCTGGTGATGTGGACTTTTGGCACAGCACATGTCCTTGGGAGGTGAACCTTCCACCCCTTCGCCCCGCCGCCACCGGCAAAAGGATTCGCGGACTTGGCCAGGACCTTGGTTCAGTTTCAGTCTCTCTTTCACTCGTTCAGCTCGGTTTTTGGCCTGGCACATGGCACGTTTTGTCCGTACCGGAAATGTCCATTCACTTGCATATTAACAAAGTTCCGTACACTCACACAGAGCTCCCTGTTGCCCTTTGGTCTATGCATATATGCACTGTGAAAAAAATGTGTCATTTAAATTGTTATTTACAAAACGAAGATTGATTTAGATAAGGACTACTTTTTTTTGTTGGTTAAAGAGTCATGAAAAGGAAGAACTTTTAGGGTAATTACAGTGTCTTTTTATTTCTCTTAATTAAAAATAAAATTTAATATTTTAAATGGTTGAAAATTAATAAAATATTGGTAAAATATTTAGAATTAACAAATTAAAATTTAAGTTTCCCAAAATGATTTAGTAAGTATAAGTAAAAAATTAGAAAAGAGGTTTAACTGCTTCACAGCAAGCTTACTTTTAAATTAAATATAAAAAAAAAAATAGTAAAATAAAATAAAAATGTGGGATGACCCTTTTTTTAGGAAAAAGAACTCTCTTTTTGCGATCTAGAGAAACCTAATAGTATCAAAGCACCATAAATAAATATACAAAATTTACATAACTGGTTCTTAGCAAAAATTACAAAAGATTATACGCTTTTCTAAGGATTAGAATTATGGAAAATTAGGTGTGACCATTTTTACAGTAAAACCTACCTTCTCTTTTTGGAATTTAATGAAACCAGGCAGTGTCATAGCCCCATCATTAACTGAAAAATAACCAAAGCTCCCTTTCAGATAATATAATCCAATAGTTTTTTTTTTAACCCAATTATATTTATGAAATAAGAATTATACAGGATGATTTCGCTTAGTGTAGACTTGGCAGTACTTAATAAACTCCCCAGAGAGCGCCCGGTTAGAGTAGAAGGCCAACCAAGTTGGTCGTACATCATAGAGTCCTTCCTATATCCTTTGCCATGGCCGCCTGCTGCGGCTGCCTGCCGTTAGGGGAGTTGGGGGTAAAAACAGGAAAGTATTTTCGAAGGCACCGGAAACAGGAAGCAAGCAATAATTCAAATGAATTTCAAATCAAATCATTACAAAAAATTTACAAAGTATGCGCCAAAGCGCTGCACAAAACCGCACAAGACCAGAATGCCAGGACTTTTGTGTGAGTGGAGGCGGTTTGGTGGAGGCGGTTCCAACTTTGACTTTTGCAAACTGCAGGAGGGAGAACCTGCAGCACCACCTCGCCCACGTCCAATGACTTGGCCTTGCAGTGATTAATTTCTATTATTATGACACTGATTAGGTCCACTTACAGGCTCATTACAGTCATGAGCACATAATGCACAGCCAGGACACGTGACGGTGATTTACAGGGGCGCGAAATGGGGCACCGCGCGAAAGGAAGGGAAGGGAAAAGGACGAACGGAGGGAAAGGCTCCTGGAACCGCTCCCCTGGCGGCCGTTGGTAGACATTTATCAAGACATTGACCGCCGCATGCAGCGCCAACTGGAGACCGTTTGTCTTGCACTTGACCAGGGGCTCACCAGGGGGTTCCAACAAGGGGGGGTTTGGACTTGGTCATGGAGAGGGATGAATAGGGGTCGAGGCTACTACACCTAAGCACCGTCCGAGAGGCCCTGAACATGAACGCCAGTTGGCCCATAAATTAAAGCCACCGGACCTAGGCACTGCCCTACACAAATTTTAGGTTTAGCAATCAATGTTGAGTCAAGATGAGAAGTTAATTTGTACAGAGGAAATTTATATAGGAAATATGAAGGGGAAAGCAGGATAAACTCTCTGATTATTCTGTTTAAGGTCTTGGTTTACCTTTACTTAGAGTCTTACTCCTCCAATTGTACATTTTATATTATTAGTTTTACATTCACTGTTTTGCATTTTCCTCTATTTTTAAACGATCGTTTGTATGGAAGCTATATCATATAGTAGTCTGATTTCAATAAATTTTTACCTAAAAAATCTATAATAATATATAATAGCTATATATAAAATTTAATGAAAATCTGTAGGAAATTAGAAAAGTTATAATATTTTTTCTTAAAATTGTTCCTATGGTAGCTATATATATGTATATATATAGTCCACCGATTCGCCTTGCTTCGACTTATATACTAGTAAAATTACATTGCAGAATAACCCCATAGTTTCATTGAAATAGCTTGCTCTTTGTTCCAAAACATATTTCGCGCACCTGTGCATATGATTCCCAACTTGTTCTAACATCCCCGGAACGAAGTGACTGCTGCCAGCCACGTCTTAGATATGTGTTGTGTTACAAAAGTCGCAAGTCATTGTTTACTAGTGTTTAAAGTTAGTAACTGATCATACATACTTACTGCTCATAGATACTTACTGTTCAGAGTAACTTATAGCTCATAGTTACCTTTTGATCATAGGTACTTACTGGTCATAGATACTTACTGGTCATAGGTAATTAATGTTCATTGACACTTATTGATTATAGTTAAATATTGATCAAAGTTACTTACTGGTCATAGATACTTAATGATCATAGTTAATTAATGTCCATAGTTACTTAATGTTCATTGATACTTACTGATCATATTTACGTAATGATCTTAGTTACTTAACTCATAGATACTTACTGATCATATTTATTTACTGGTCATAGATATTTACTTATTTACTTTATTAATGCTCATATATACTTTTTGCTCATGGTTAATTAGTTACTTACTGTTCACAGTTAATTATTGTTGAAAGATACTTACTGATCCTTTCTGGCAGTTATATTATTTAGTATTCATATTGTTAGAACAAGCTATAGTTCGGTGTTATCTTTTAACCCCTAATAAAAAGAAAGTAGTCCCAAAGAAAACCACTCATTGTTGCACAGTGTAATTGCTTTCAATTATTTAAATAAATAAATTAAGTTTGCCTTCTCGCATACTAATAATAATCATTAAAAAAAAATTTGCTTGGCCTCGAACAGGAAAAAAAAAATACAAAATTACTTAACTAACGGAGGAGGAGAGCTATAAGAGTTGATCTATTACCAAAGACCAAACCCTCAAACCCAATCTCAATCTCTGGCTCTGGCTTAGCCGCGATTTGGACGCACCACCATCACCTGGGCCTTGTTCTTGCCCCTGTTGTTGCCACGTCGCCGACGTCGCTGGATCTGGTTGTTATTGTTAACGCTGCCACGCCTCTTATTGACCCGACGCCTATTGCCGGCGGGAACACGCCTCCTGTTAACGGGACGCCTACGACTGGCCACCGCCTGACCCACAATCTGTGGCAACAGATCAGCAATCGGTGATGAGCCATAGATGGCCTGATTGATGGCCGAATTGGTGGCCGATGTGGATGAGGAGGAGGAGGAGGATGAGGAGCCGGCATTGCCAAGATTCACATAGATGGCTCCATTTCCAGTCGTGGTCACCAGATTACTTGCAGTTGCAGTTCCAGTTCCAGTAGTTGTAGTTCCAGTCACTGAGGAGAGACCAGTGCCCGTTGATGTGGTCGCAGGACGCAGTTGCTCCAGCATATCCTGCTTGTTGGTGATATACTGATTAAGGGCCGAATTGAGCCCGGTGTTGGAGTTGCTGCTACTGGAGAGTCCTGAGGCAAGGAATCTCAATTGACCATTCTCGTTGCCATCCTTTACATAGATTCCAGCCAAACGGGGAAGATCCTTATCGTTGAGATCCTGCTCCTGCACCAATTGAGCTGCCTGAGATAGACCGCTGCCCAGCAGACAGAGCACCAAAATTGTATAGATCATTGCACGGCTTGCGGATGATGGCGATTGTGTGATGAAATCCAGGTTCTCCGGCACTTTTATAGCCCACCATGAGTTGACGGAAATTTAATAATCAATGGGTCTTTGCTAAATCCGCTTTCTTTTATCCAGAATGCGACATGGCAATATGATTTTCATTTGTTTCTCTGCACACCTTTTTTTTTTTGCACTTTTAGAAAGCCTTTCGCCTAGCATTTTTGCCTTCGGGGCTTGGATAGCAACGATGTCTTCAATAACTTGGTTTGGGATGCCCGAAAGAGGGCCAAGCGTGTCAAGAAGTGCGCACACTTATGGGCCCATTGTTTGCCTTTTTGGCCACAGATCGTGAACCTCAAGTGGTCACAGCCATTTGAAGGCTGAAAGGTACGCAGAACTCTGCACTTTAATTAAAATTTAAAATCAGCCACAGAAACAGAAACAGCAAAATTGTTTACACAAGGGCAGTTGGTGTGAGAGGGGTTTCTCCTTTTATTTATTTTTTCGAGGGTACAGTGGCTTAAGGCTGCATTTTGGCTTATAGTTTGTTTGATTTGTTTAATTGGGAATGTTGGAAAAATTAACCATTCAAAATTTGATAACCATTATGAATAGTATTTGCGATATTTTTTTGTATTATTTGTTACATTAAAAATTAATTAAAGTTTCATATGCAGAACTGTGAAATATGTATAAATATCGAAATTAACCGATTTCTGTTGTGGTAAAATGGCTAAAGGATAGGTTTTGGAACCTATTTTATTTTTGAATTAAGCATTATGTGAGAATCATGAATGTATATTGAGATAAAAAATCCAATATGCTTTATTTTATATCGAAAATTCAATACAGTTTGATGTATCGAAAATTGCTATATGGAAAAATATGGAATTTAACATTAAAATATCAATATTACTTAAAAAGAACCCAACAAATGCTTTTATAGTTTATATATATTTCTAAAAATAATAGTTTAAATTAAGCTAAGGTTCCTTTTTCGATATATTAGAAAGAAATATCGATGTATTGCACATGCATCAAAAAGGTAAACAATCGATATGTTTTATTATCGATATATTAACATAATCTGACACAATTATAATTTATATTTCAATATGTAATATTAATTCAACAAGTGGCTCCAAAAATATATTGATTTTATCTATTTAATCTCTGAGTTCATTATTTTCCCCTATTGAAATTTAAAGTTTCTTATGCCGCTCTTCTGGCATTCCTGACAGAAACATTAATTGGCAATAATCGTGGCTTAAGAAGACTTAAAAAGTAGCTTGGAAACTTTATTTTATATAATTTTTTTTACTGCAAAATATACCACGCACAGTACAAAGTTTGGCCCATCATCTGCTCTTGCACTTTGCCATTTTCCAACCACAACCCCCCACGGGAGATTGCATATTTTCAATCTTGTTTTCATTTTTTCTTATTTCTTCTTATTTTTTTTGTTGAGTTAAAGATGTTTAACCCCACTGTGAGATTGTGCACTCGGAATGGTTTCCATCATTTTGGCGCCAGTGTGCCGCAGATGGCGCCCCCTGGTGGGGCAAGCTCTACCGATTTAACCCCCGAATGCCGCCAGCCTCATTTCATTCTATTGCCGTTGATGCGACGGGCGCTTGCTGCTGCTGCTGCTGCTGCTTCTCAATTTTTCGCCTAAGTTGGCCAACCAACAGTTTTGGTGCCTGAATGCCTGGCGGGGGCTGTTGGAATAATTTTCACTTACGCTGGCACACACACACATACACACACAAACACAACAACACGCACATGGTACACAGAGAAAAACTAAGGGGAAAAGTAGAGGGGAATTAAAACTAGCTTCGGGAAACCAAAGTTTAAATACCTTGACAGTTTAGAATTTAATTTTGCGACCATAACTAAGCTTAAAATATTCACATTATTTGTATTGATATTTATCAATATTTTTATATGACAATTTTGATCAATCAAATATTGAAAAATCGCATGGCTAAGCCAAAAATGCATTAAATTTAATTCGGTAAGCTGTTCTGTGTTATTTTTTATTAGGTTAATAAAGCTACATACTCTATCTACAATATGCAAAAATTAAAATTATTATCGATTTTTTAAATAAAATTCAACAATGTAACCCCTTAAAAAATTTCGAAAAATTTAAACCAAATTATTGTATTCTCAGACATAGCTAGATTGATTCGCCTTTTGATGCTGATTAAGAATATATATGGTTTATAGGGTCGGAAATGGCTCTTTCATGGCGTAACAGGCTCCTGACTAAATTAATAATCTATGCAGAAAGTATACAAATTATTTAAATAGATTTTCGTACTTTCAAATTATCTAATCTAAAGAAAAAAGTTCCGTATTTCTTATTATTAGGATTTGGTTTTCTATTTAATTTTATTTATAAAAAAAGTTATCTGGATTATGAATTAAAAATATTATTACTATTAATTAAAATAAATACAAATAAATAAATATTTAGCTTCTTAACAATATACAATTGGAAAAAACTTCAGACAATCATTTATTTATTCTCTTGGTAAAAACTTTCACAAATCGTCTAACGATATAATGCATAAATATATAAATAAATTTTTTTGATTTTTTTTTTAATATATAAAATATTTTTTTACTGTGTAACGCTCGCACACAACCGTGGACAGAGAGACATGTACGAGTGTCGCTCACTGTTCGCGGTTCGTCGTTTACTTGGCAATGCAATTACAGGCGCTAACCGCGCGTGAAAACAGCAACAGAGACAGCAGCAACAACAACTACAGGGATAACAAGAATAACAAAAAACTATAAGCAACGAATTTTAAAATATCCTTAAAAAATATCCTTTAAAAAAAGTGAAGTTATCTAAATAAGAGAGTTACCTTTTAAAAACTATTTAAGCCGGTCTTGATCTTTATCTGTATAAATAATAAACATTAAACTATGTAGCTTAATTAAAACCAAAATAAATTTAAAAGGAATAAGGAAAAAAAATAAATAAAAAATTTCTTATAACAATTTTATTGATAAAGAAAACATTTTAAAAAGTGTATGCTTCCCCCAAGGACCCTCAGCTAGTGTATAAAAAAATACTTGCTGATAAAGTTTTGCCAGCTCCTTCGTCTTCTTCTTACCTCACTGAATGCACCTACCGATTTTCCTCAACCTCTATTCCCCTCCCCCTTTTGCTGAGTTTTCCTTCCCGCCCTTCCATTTCCCATTTCCCGCGACTCTGTCACTGAGCGGCTTAAAGCGACGCAATGACAATTAACAACAGGCGACAAAAACGATGAGGAAAGAAGGTGAGAAAGGTGCGGGGAAATGTCTGAGACTGTGGAAGAAAGCGAGGGAGGGGGAGCTGGAAAACTCAAAAGGGGGAGAGGGGAAGGTTTTGTTAGAGGGTGCTGAGCGCCATATCAATGACAGCTCCAGACGCCGGAGCCAAAGCCAAAGAGGAGCCCGAGTCCTGGATTAGGGATGCCCGAAAATATTGATAATATAAATATAAATAATATATTAATAAAAATAATATAAATAATATAAATAATATAAATAATATAAATAATATAAATAATATAAATAATATAAATAATATAAATAATATAAATAATATAAATAATATAAACAATATATATAATATAAATGCTATCTATAATATATTTATTTTAATTTTAACAAGAAAGGAAGCTAACTTCGGCACCCCGAATTTTATATACCCTTGCAGATAGAACTTCTATGACTAGGAATCCATACAGTATAAATTATATATGTATATTTGTGTAAAAAAAACAATGAAGAAATACCTGCTTTCATTTAATTCACCTATGTACACATATTATATTTGCAGTTTTACATTCACAGATATTAATTTTTCCTCTAAATCAAACGATCGTTTGTATGGAACCTATATGATATAGTCGTCCGATTTTCATGAAATTTCACACAATATTTAAAACTAATATATGGCTATACCTCAAATTTGATGAAAATCTGTTGAAAACTGAATATGTTATAATTTTTTATTGTATTAATTTCTCGATCGTTCCTATATGATAGCTATATGATATAGTTGTCCGATTTTCATAAAACTTTACACAAAATTTTAGAATAACTTAAAATGGCTATATTTCAAATTTGATTAAATTCTGTTGAAAATTGAATTCTCATTCCTCTCAAATTTCTCGATCGGTCCTATGGGAGCTATATGATATATTAGTCCGATTTTCATAAAATTTTACACAAAATTATAGAATAATATAAAATGGCTATATCTCAAATTTGATTAAGTTCTGTTGAAAATTGAAAATGTTATCGTCACCGCGATTGTCAGTTTTCCGATAACAGGCACTGCCATTCGCAATTCTCTCAAATTTCTCGATCGGTCCTATGGGAGCTATATGATATATATATATATATATATATTTATTAAATTCTGTTGAAAATTGAAAATGTTATAATTTTTTTTGGAAAAATTTTGCTATGGCAGCAATCGTTCGATCCGGCATGTTCCGACATATAAACGAGTAAGAGAATATAGAAGGCTAACTAAAAAGTTTCATTCAGATAGCTTCAAAACTGAGAGACTAGTTTGCGTAGAAACGGAGAGACGGACATGGCTAGATCGACTCGATTGTTTATTCTGATCAAGAATACATATACTTTATATGGAGGTGCCTCCTTCACAGCGTTGTAAACTGCTGACTGAAATTATAATGAAGTTGCATGTCTTTATATATTTAAATATGTATATTACTATAATTATTATAACTGTATTATAAAAGTGAGAGTGTTTTATTAGTTATTTATTAATTTTTTCATATTTGCCTTCTTGTTCTCTATTTATTATTTTTTTCAGCTATTTCCAGTGTCTAATCTACAAGTTCTTAATTAAACCTTGAAATAATTATCAAATATATAAAAAATGAGAATGAACATATTTTTAATAACAAAACCATGTTTATATTGTTATTATATTGAAAGTTAAAATTATTTTCCTTATCCCCTAGATACGATATATTCTTAGTTGTCACACCTTTTACGATAGACATCTCTAGGCAGGATTCGTGGCAAGAGATAAGATCCTTGTCACCCCACCTGCCCCAACACACTTACGCATATTAACAGGCTTCAATTTTCGCAGTTCTTCCTCTCCCCTCCCCCCAGAGAGTTTTCCCCTTCTTCATTTTCATTTCCAAGTGCAATTGAAGTGCAAAATGCGTTTGGCAATAGAATTGCCAGCTAAAGTTTTTCCACGAGACCCCACCTCCGTTTTGGACTGCCTTCGAATTTCCACCACAATACAAAACTCGCTGCAGTTTTTCATCTACTCAATTTTTATTTGCTTCAGTTCCGTTTGGTTTTTTAAGTACAAATTTTATTTTATTTTTTTTACCGGTTTTTGTTTTTTTTTTCTTTGTAAGTGAAATTTCAATGACATTTTAATGGAAATTGCAAATGAATGAATGAAGAAGTGCCGGGGTAAAAGTGGCACTGGTTTTTGGGGGAAACTGGGGAGTCTTGTGAAGGCTGATGGAGGGTGGTGAGTGGATACAAAACTTGCATAATTGACGGAAAACTCTTGATTTTTCTTAGTTAACTATGCATGAAAAATGCCAAATGGATTTTGAAATGGGGAGAACTATATATCGAATAAGTATGGCAATTAACATTTTAGATATATTTATAAACAAAGTTTTCAGATGGGAAGAAAATTTTATACTGTTTGGGATATTGGCACAAATTCCAGCGTTATTTTATTTTTCTTTGGGCGACTTATGATCTTATTTTTATGGGAATTATTTTAAAAATATGTAAAATAAATGTAAATGTAAATATATATTATAATAATATAATTCAAAAAAGAAAGAAGGAAGTTTTACACAAAATTATAGACTAATATATAATGGCTATGTATCAAATTTGTATCTTAAAAATTTTCCAATCGTTCCTATGGCAGCTATATATATCAATTTATATAGTCCACCGATCCGCCATGCTCCGACTTATATACTAGTAAATTTATTTACAAGAATAATTCCATAGTTTCATTGAAATAGCTTGGTCTTTGTTCCAAAACAAATCTCACACATGTGGCTTATGATTCCCAACTGGTTCTAACATCCCCGGAACGAAGTGACTTCTGCCGGCCAGGTCTCAGATATGTGTTGTTACAAAAGTTGCAAGTCATTGTTTATTAGTTTTCAAAGTTAATAACTGATCATATATACTTACTAATCATAGATACTAACTGTTCATAGTTATTAACTGGTCATTGATACTTACTGATCATAGTTACTTACTGTTGAAAGAAACTTACTGATCATAGTTAGTTAATGTTTATTGATTCTTACTGATCATAGTTACTTACTGCTCATAGCTAGTTACAGTTCATAGATTCTTACTGATCATAGTTAATTACTGATGATAGCTAAAAACTATTATATAGTATTCCGATTTTCATAAAACTTAAAACGAAATTTTATAATAATAAAAGATTGCTTTGGATCAATTAAGATAAGTAAGTATTTATAATACTTATATCAATTCCTAATTTTGTTCTTCAATGCTTATAAATGCTCTTTTCAGAGTTCTTTTAAAAATCACGATCAGCTTGTTTCTGAAATTTCATCTTCTTTTGAAATCCAAGTTCCTTTAAAAAACAGCCCCCAAAAAGTTGTCAATTTCTCCACGAATTCCTCGGGGTGTGGATCACGAACTCTTCACAATCTTCAAAAGAAAAGTGAAGAAGAAAGCCCCTCCTGGAGGCGGAAATGTTAGGGTCTTGGCCATCAGATTTGTTGTCAACATGGTCTCGCACGTGATATCAATGCATTAACGGAAGTGTTTTAATTGTATGATCTTAAAATAGCCACGGAAATGTAACAGACTTCTGGCTAAAGATCAATAATCGTCGCCCCCTCCAAGGTAAAATTGGGGAAAACATTGAAAAATCTGGAGTTTTTTTTCCTTCTTCGTTCTTGTGTCCTGAACCGAAAATGACAAACAGACGCGGCAAATAAATAACGAGAAATGTTGTGTTTTTTTCGGGGGAGGCGGTATTACGGATACGGAAAATCTGAATCTGGAAATCCAGATCGGCCCCCCATTGAATTTTCCCCAACTTTGCCCACTTAAGACCCCCGAACAAATTAACACAAAAGTCCAGAATGAGAGAGGGAACTTGGGAGTATCATATCTATTTTAGGGACTCAGACAATTCGGTGGCCTGATCTTTGGGCATATCCATCCCCCGGTCTGTGGCATCCCATGTAGCACCTTTATTAATTGCAGCTGACGACGAGACGAGCGTTTGACATGTTTAATGCGAAAATCTCAAGAGTGAAGGGGAAGACAGTGTACACTGGGGGAAATTTTTGTAGTATATTTTAAAACTATATATCAGAGAGTAAAAGTAATTTTGGAGGTGGGAAATATTTACTTCTTATACTCCTTCGAGGGTATTTTAATTGTATTCAAAAGCTTGTAACGATGTGAAGGATTTCCGACCCTATAAATCATATATATTCTTGATCAGCATTAACAGGTGAATCTTTCTAGGTATAAAGAAAAGAAAAAATTGTTGTTTCAATTTTTTTTAATTTTTTTTAAGGGGTTTTATCGTTGAAATATCTTAGAAAAATTGATAAAAATTTAAAATTTTGTAAATTGTAGATAGAGTATGTAGATTTATTAAACTAATAAAAACTAACACAGAACAGCTTTCCGAATTAATTTTAATGCATTTTTGGCTTAGCTACGCGTTTTTTAATATTTGATTTAACGAAAAAAATTTCATTTAAAAGTATCGATAAATAACGATACAAACAATGCATATAATTTTCGATTTCAAAGCTAAAATTCAATGGCAAACTGCAAGCGTATATAAGTTTAAGTTAGACTTTAAGTTAGTTAGCTTTCTTTCTCTGAACATATTTAATAGTTTTATTTTCTAAATTTTGAGTATATCCAAATTTTTTTCCAGTGCCTGGCGCAATCCAAAGTCCCGTTTCAAGTCTGGGGAACATTTGTACATCTATTTTTGTAAACAAAATGCCACAACGTCTCTCCCCATTGTCGGGCTGGAAAATTCTTTTGACTTAATCTATTTTGGTTACCAACCAGACATCGGCCTTTATAGGAGATATTTATATAGATATATATATATATATATATGGGCAGACGGCGGATTGCAGACTAAAGACTGCAGACTTCAGACTGAAGATTTGTTGGAGAAGACAGACAGCTGACGCCATTCCTGGGAGCAAAGTCGAAATTGTGGGGATGTGACATGTGGGTATCTGGTGCTATAGGGTAATATTCAGCAGGGAAAGAAAAACTAAAAAGACTAGGAATTTGTAAATAAAATTAAAAAATATACATACCTTTTGAATGAATATATATTTCTTCTATAAAAAAAAGGACATTAATCATGATCTAAGAGATCCTCTCTCTTTTTGTTCGCTGCAAATAAAACACAAGTCCACACTCAAGACCCTCAAGAAGCGAGGACCCTCGAACTGAGACCCCTGACTGAACTGAGATCCTGAAACTGAAACCCTTTGAAGTGGATCTTCAGATGACAGCTGCAGGCACAGGACGCAAGACCAATTGCAATTAGGAACTAGAGTACCCCCATATAGTTACCCTTTTGTAAGTACTTCCAGATGACCACGAGCAGGACCTCATAAATTAGTTGCAACCGAGTCCAAGGGCTTGGGGCGTAACCCAAACATCCAAAACATGGAAATCAAATTTCCCTAAACTGGAATTGCTCTTTTTTTTGTGACCACTTCAAACTCTCGGATTCTGGCGCCTTACAAAAAAAAAGAGAGCAAATTGTGGGCCTGTACTTGTCATCCGAATGCTAGTTTTATGTAAATCAATGACCAGCGACCACTCGAAACTCGGGGAAAATCCCAAAATACTGGAAAAAAAATGAACAGAAAGAAAGAAAGAAAAGTCGCCGCCAGATAAAGTGCTTGGATTTCCACAAAGAAGGATAATGACAGCTCCGCTCATGTCGTTGTCATTCGGAGAGTTTTTCCGCCCTTCGTAGTAGTAATTTGAGCTGCAACTTCTTCGTTTTCTGGTTCCCAAAAATTTTCTTTGAATTTGCGCCGCAAAGTTTTTTTTTCTTCGTGTTGTTTATTTGTTTTGTCAACATTTTCTTCTCATTTTTTTGGAAGTTGTCTTGGGTTTCGTTTGGGTTTTCCGTTGAAAGTTTCAGATTCGTTTAAAAAAAAAAATCAGGAAATGCAACTCAATCAAAGAATATTTCAACTTGTGTGGCTTTTCTCACACACATTTTTCATGCTAAGCGATCGGCTCTTTATTGGCTTCAAAAAATAAAAAAGAAATCACCCGCTGGGAAGGGCTATAGACCCTTCATTTGTCATACTCTCGATGTTATTTTGTATTAATTTTTGTACAGCAAACACTCGTAAATTAAAATTTAGAATTATGGGGAAAAAATCATAGATCTACCTTAGCTATGGAAATTATTAGAAGACTTTTATTAATTTGTTATTTATATATATCTTTGACCATTTATTTCCCTTATACATATATCATTATTTTGGCGATAACTACATTCTTTGAAATATTTTGTAGCCTCACATTAATTATAGGAATTAAATTTAATTTTAACTTATAATTATTTTTTATTAGTCAATTATGTTAATCATTATGTTCTTCTAATTTCAGGCTTAAAATAAATATATATTTTGAAGCAATTTAAAGGTAAGTGCGTTATGCAGCTTAGAATATTAGCTTTAAGAATTAAGATATGGTTTTGTAGCAGCTTAAGAAACTGTTATATCCCAAATAAAAAATTTGCTTAATTTAACAGTTTTCTCAGGAAAATGATTTAAAAAATAACTACATTCTTTGATCTTCTGGTAATTTTCTCTGCTTCTTTTAGGTGTTTAATTTTTTAAAGGTGTTTCACTGTAGTCTTTTATTTTTGTTGCGTAATGAATCAGCTGGTGACTAATGCGGGGCGGGGCGGGGGGAGGCTGGCTACCTGCTTCAGCCGGGAAAAATCGTTTTTCTTTGATACATCGATACGCTGTGTATATTTTTCCCCGTGCACTCAGCATGTGGCGCTTTTCATTCGATTTTCATTAATTCGAGCTGTGTAGTTTTTCCGCTGTTTTCTTGTTGTATTTATTGTAGTTGTAGGAGCTGTTGTTGTTGTTATAGTTGTTGTTGTTGTTGTTGTTGTTGTTGTTGAAGAGGGCGCATAATTGATTTGTGGTTCACGCATCCTAAGCAAACAAATTGGATTTGCAGCGGTGTTTCCGACGATGTGTGTGTTGTGGAAATTTGGAAAATCGAAAATCTGGCAAAGTGTGATTGGAAAAGCAACACAACAAAAAAAAGAATTGGTTTTGTGGCTTCAACTTTTTCCTAAATTAACCAAAAACCCCTTTTTCGAAGTTTTTGCCAGCTAAATAATCAAACTTGAAACCCATTTTTGGTGATCTAAACTTAACTCATTAATAGTTTTTTTTTTCTTTTTGTTTTTGCTTAAACAAAGTAACCCTAAAATAATAAAGAACATTTCGATTAGTAACTGCACTCGACATTGAAGTCCCAGCACAAATTATAATCCAATTATCGTTAATTTCGAACTACCACCCCGAAAGAACACCGAAAGAACAATTCATTATAAGGGTCCTTTTCCGGCCAAAGTCCTTCACTATTTCCTCAATTCCTGGATTTTGTCCCTCTCGCCGATACCAATCCGTTTCATCAATCATCCGCCCAATCAAATTCGCCGACTCATTCGAGTGACTTTGGTGTTGCTTTTGACACATTTCTCGAGCGCCAAATCGATCATTATCAGCGAAAAGCCGTTGTGGCAAACGCCCCTCAAAAAAAAATTGAGGAAAAAAACTACAAAAAAAAAAATACAATATAGAGAATATATATAAAGAAATATATACATAGATATATACATATACTATATAGATTATAGAAAAGTAGGGAATAAGGTCATAGCGAGTATGTATGTTTTCGTTTAAGACTCTTTCCAAGAATGCCTTTGGGGGAAATCTATATTTTTATAGGTATTATATTATAAATGTTTATATATATACACTAAATATACTCCTGGAAAAAAATAGGAATTTTCTTAATCCTTATAAAGTAAAACATATATAGAACTCTAATTTTTAATTAGTTTATGTGTAAGAATAAATAAAAATAAGATAAAGAGGTCCACATCTTTGCATAATATAATTATTACCTAGGAACTTTAGAGCATTTCTAAGTCTAATTAAGTTTAAATACTTAAATAATAATTTCAACAATTATAATTCCTGAATATTTCTCTCTGTGTGGGAATGATCTTTGAAAAAATATGGTGGGCAGCTAATTTGGTGCTCTGATTTGGTCATTTGGCGTTCTCAAACGACCATTGTTTCGCTTTTTTTTCTTTTTTGGACGAGCTTCTCCTTTTTTTGGCCACACACTTTTTTAGACACATTTTTTCCGCCTTTTTTTGGTTTGTATAATGTGCCCCTTGTGCAAATTAAGTTTTATTAATTTAATTTTTTAACGAGCCGCGATCGACGCCAAGATTTATAGGTTGAACGCCACATCGTTGGCGTTGGCCAGACTTATTTATTGAGACATACCCGTCCAATGCGGCTTATTTATTCTCTAATTTCGTTCGCAGAAGGCATCGTAATGATCGCTGATGAGGTGTTTATGAGGTATTCCGGCATTTTGCATTAGTCACGGCCTTTGTGTTTTTTTTTTTTTTTTCGGGGGCGTATTCGGTTTCGGTTTTTATTTTGTATTATTTTTTGAATTTTTAGTTTCATCGTCGGCATTACCTTTTGTTTTTGGCATTTTTTTTTTTTTGTTTCTGTTGCAATCTGGGGCAGAGTCGGTCATTAGGCAAAAAGGGGAAATCGGCTCGAATCGTTCCGAAAATGTGAGAAATTGATTTGGGTATGGTCAGTGAATCGTCCGGAAGCCCATTTTGGGTGTGGATGATGTCGGAAATATGAGCTCTTAAGGGTTTAGAGTCGGGTAAGATATACAAGAGTGTTTTAATCAATACAAAACGAGGTATTTTTTATATTATAAACAAGTATTTGACTTTAGATGAGTTTGTTTTAATATTTTAATGCAAAATTTGGACCTGAGAATGAATAAAAATATTGATCTTTATCTTTAATGCCTAAATTAGCTTTATAACGCTGTGGTATTTCAACAATAATGCGATATTCTGACTTATTTAAATCTTAATTAATATTGATATTTTAATCTATATATATCGATATTCTAGTTGTTGTATTTTTCGATATTTAAATCGATTTATTACCGTTGCATTATTTGGACGAATTATTATATTCTATTCATATACATTGTTATATGTTTTGGATATTTTTTTATATTAACAATATTTTAATTCATATATTTTCAAATATTTATATTTTTAATATTATTGATATATTGAATATATATTAATCTTCTGTCAAACGTTGCGGTATTTGGACATTTAAAAAAATATATTCAAATTTGTTTTGTTTCCGAAATTTTCGATATAAAGCTTCAATATTATTAATATATCAAAGTCGTTTGTTTATTTCACGTTATATAGGCAAGATTCTGCTATATATTCAACATATATCAACGAAAACAATAGACATGGATCATAGATTGATATTTTTACATTAAATATATTTTTTATATATTTTAAATTTCCGCGGATCAAAGCTTATGATATTTTCGGTCTAAATTAATACTAATTTTGTTTGTATTTTCCAATAATATTGATACATTTTTATCATAATTAAACATAAAATTGCATAGTATTTGATATTTTAAAACTAGATCCATACAAAAATCTAATGGTACTCAATCTGAATCGTAAGACAAATTAAATTTAAAACAAAGTAAGAACAATGTGACAATTTATGTGTAAACCCTTTAAACAAATACCCCATACATATACAAAAAAAAACTTAATATATACTCCCTAAAAAATACAATAAAAAATATATCCTTTGATTTTCCGATACCCTCGAGAAAACAGGACGAAGGACTCTACTCCCCCCCATGTTGGCCCAGCATTTATGGCATTCCATTTATGCGAATGGCCCTAATGTATGGGGCGCCGTGTGGAAAATGCGCTAATCGGCCATTTGAAAGCGGCCATCTATCTATTTGGCCCGGCCAAACAGGACAGAGTGTGTGTGTGTGTGTAGTGAGTGTGTGAATGTTGTGAGTGTTAAGTTGTGTGCTGTGAACCCATATACACCCACAAATAGAGCCCACTTAGCGGATCTCACACTGAACGTCGATGGAACGAAAAGTGCAGCGCGGAAATCAAACAATGCCATTAGGCTAATAATTGCCGCTCGTTATTGTTGTAATTGCCAAAGTGGCCGAAACACAGAGGCCCAAGCTGAGGGCCAGTTCCAGGCCCAGACTAAACGTATTAATTAAGCTATTTATCTAAACTAATGCGAGCATTTAGTGGCCAAGACAAGAAGCAAATCGCACTCATTAGCCGCCACTCTCCGCTCTCCGCTTCGCTCTACACTTCACTTTACTTCTACAATCTTTTCCTTTACTTCGACGACGTCCCAATCGGTTTTTTTCTTTTTTTTTTGTTCTCCCAAAGAGATAATTGGCCCGGATAAGTAGTCCCGAAGACGGAGGAGGGAATAAAGACCAGCCCAGGCTGGGATTGATCGAACCACGCGGAAAAGGGGCCTCCGGCAGAGTTTGCTCTCATGGATTGAAAATGGTACCGGCCACACGTTTTCTTCTACACTTGAAATAAACTTTATTTAAACCCTAAAGAAACTCCAGCTAAATAAGTCTGAGGGAATGTAATTTTCTTTCGGTGCATTTGGCTTATCATCGGACCGCATCATTAGCTTGATTATGATTATCAATGAGCACATCGCCAACGCTACCGCGACCACGTTCAAAATAATACAAGAACTTGTCTTTGTCTTTGGCCTTTTTCATAGTCCGAAACTGGAAACTGGAACTGGAGCTCCAATCAAGCCCCGGGCTTTGTCTTTGGCTTCTACTCCAGATTAAAGTTTCCTCTGACCACTGGCCTTACTCCGCCCTAAAGTTGTCTATGAAGGAGTCTGTAGACTTTGCCATGAAGATGGTCAGTCAGAGAAATATGCAGCAAAATATATAATAAGTAATAGAACTTATAAATAAAGTAAATACCTCTTAAAGAAATTGATCAATATTTATAGAAAATATATTAAAATATGTGAAAGGAAAAGAAAAGTTATAAAAATCTTTAAAGGTGGTGACTTTCCGTCAAAGATGGTTACCTGAAAGTAAGCCAGATATTAAACAAAAAATATAATAATTAATGCAAACTTATTTTAATAAAATAAACATTCCTTGAAATAGTTAAATTAAATTTGTAGAAAATATATAAAAATGTGTGAAAAGACAAGAACATATAATTTAAATTTTAAAAGGAGAGACAAATAAATTTAATTAAATTTCTTAAAGTAATCAAAAATTAACCAATTTTAGACTTTCACTTGAAAGTAATCCAGTTGTAAACTAAAATATGTAATAAATAAATACATTTCATAAATAATAAAAGAACTCAATAAGAAAATATAAGAAAAATATGTAGATAAATATAATAAAATACGTACAAATATGTAAATAAATATTTGTAAAAAACACAAAACTTTAAACCCAATTAAGACTAAACCCAACCATTAAAATAGTTTTTTTTCATAGTTATTCTCGCAAATTTCTTCAATAATTTCATTTATGTTTAAATAAAGTGTATCCATAAGTCGTCTTCTTAATATCTGAGCTCCACTATCTCCACTTGTTTTAATTTTCGCCGTAGTTTCGTTTTTGGGTTTTTTGGTTTTTTGGCTCATTTTCCAAGATACGAGATCCGATTGAGATGACCGACCGATAAAAAAAAAAACGGGGGTATTTGTTGGCTTTCCAGTTGCCGTGACAAATTGCTGGGAGCTGGGATTCATTTTCGGATGGGGATTGGTTTTCTGTCTTATATATATGCATATACATACCATATATACATATATACTCGTATAGGGTTTCTTATTTCTTACGCAGCAGCATCTCTAATCATTGTGATTAGCATAATGAGGTTGTCTGTCTGGGCAGTGGAATGGGGATTATATATATATCTATAGATATATATCGATTCTGTCAGCTGTTGCCGGTTTCTGATTTCTCTAATGGAGCCACAGCCCGGGGACAGAACCTTTTCCGCCCCCTCTTCCTGCACTTACACGTAATCATAATCGTAATAAAAGGCCACATATGGTTGCCAGGTAGCAGCATAGGTGAAATGGGCATGGATATGGGAAGGGGAAAGGGAATGGGGTTTAGGGTTTGGGGTTGGGGGTACGGCAATGGATGGGGGAGTGGATATAAGAATGGCAGGAGGTGACGGTGCCCACATGTGCCTGACACACACACACACTAATACACACACTCTACGCGGATGAAATGTGGTCATATCTTAACAGGAAAAAAAGGAAGGGAAGAGGGAAGGGAGAAAAGTAAAGCGAACCATCAAAAAGGCAACAACATTATTATCATAAGCACTTGGGGAAAAATAAATTGATTTGCTAATTAATTTGGAATATTTATAGAATTAATTTTGGGAAATTAATAACTTTTTAATGTGCCAAACTTTTAAGTAAATATTCTTTCTTGCTATATTAAATTTTTATTTTTTTAAATCCATCAAAACATCATCTTAATTTTGCAATTTTATGATTTATGAACTACGTAAAGTACGCAGTTGTATATTATATTTACAAAGTTAATCAATTAATTAATTCTAAATGTTGTAGGCTGTTTTTTTTATAAACGTGTCTAAAGAAATTCGTACTTGGGAATTTTAGCTGAATTCTTTAAAAATTTAAATCGATCGAGCCAGCGATTATTGTCTTCTATTGCCAATCTATTACTTCTTTCCTATATTTATAACATATTATAATCTATTACTTCTTTCCTATATTTATATTTATTTATATAAAGTAGATTTCTTTTTTCTTATAAAAACAAAATTGTTAAAATTGTTCAGTTCTTTTTTATATTTTTAGTTCAATTTCATTTATAAATTTATTTGTATACCAATTAATTTGCCAAATTTATTCCTATTAAAACATTTTTTATGATTTTTTTTTTTATTTTTATTTTTTTTATTTATTTTTTTATTTTTTTTTTTTTTTATTTTATTTTTTTTTTATTTTCATATTTAATAATTTTGTTTTGCCTTATGTTTTCACTCTATAAAAAATATTTTTATATACATAAGTCTATTTAAGCATCCCCAGACGAATCAATCCAGTCCTAATTATGTCAATTAGCAATATATACACATGGCTTCTTATAGTGTTCATACTTAATGAGATATATATCATTATAATACCAGCTTTAAATAAAATCTTTGAGTATTTAAAAATAGTTTGCAGTGCAGAAAGTCAACCACCAAATCTAGAAGTTGGCCCCACCACTCAGCGGCAACAATATAAAAAGCCACAGACACACTGTCAACGGGCACAATGTTTGACAGATGGACTTGCTGATGAAACCGAATCCGAATCCGAATCTGAATCCAAATCTAAATCTAAAGCTGAGCTCAGCTCATCTAATTTCTGGCATTTTGCTCTTGGCGGCCTGTATCCTGCCGACCGCAATATGAATGAAGTTTTAATAGATGTCTACGTTGGCACATTATATGCCAGCCAAGCAAAAGGAAAAATGCGTGGGGAAATGCGACTGACAATGGGGAAAAAGAATAATGAATCGCAAGATGCAAAAGATACAAAGATACAAAATGCTAAAACAAGATTTAGGATACAAGAGAGTAAGCTGGAAAATATGAAAATACGCACCAAAAGTAAATGGGGGGAAATCATTCACATTTTACGAGTCAAACATCTGCCAGTTTTAATGGAAAAAGACTTAAAATAACATAAAACTGGAATATATTTCGAAGAACTATTATTGCAATTCTTAATTAGCAAGGGATTACGAGTAACTAAGCCTAAGTTTAAGTTTAGTTTTAAGGGGAATTTTTCATAATTAAAGGGGTGAAATTGTATTACTTTTTACAAATTGTAAGAGCTTGGTTTAGGGAGAAGAGTTATACATTTATATATTTGATATTTATTTATATTTGTTGTAGAATATTTAGAATATGTTTTTATTATTCTAATTAGTATGAAAGTTACAAATATTTATAGAAAAGTTTTTCAGATTAAAATTCCACTGGCATGCTAGAAGTTACTTAAATTAAAAATCGTTTTTATTATGCATATATCCAAACACATTTTACAATACTAAGCTGATTTACCTATTATTATTTATTAAATATTGTTTCTTTTACTTGTATTTAATTTATTTTCCATATTTTTTTACATATCACTTTTTGACTTGCCTGAAATATTTCATATTGATAACAGCAAAATTGTTTGTAACCTTTTTTATCGCTGGCAAAAACTTTTGAAAGTTAGTTACTTGCCTCCAACCAGCTTTCTGCTACAGTTTTTCTCCCCTTTTTCTCCCATATTACATTTATATATATATTTTTATATATATTATTTTTTCGAACCTCCCCAACCTTACACGTAATTTTCCATAAACATAAAAGTTGCCTGCTTCCTTCCGAACTCGGTGTTGCCACAAAGCCCTTGCATATTGTATTTATATTTTGTGATTTTAATGCGGCATTTTGTGGCTGCGGCTTCCTTTGTATATATATTATATATATATCTTTTTTTTTAGTGTGCACATATGCACTGAGCGTAAATATTTATACAACAAATTAACAAAAAGTTAGGTGTTAAATAGGATAGATAGATTTGTCAGTATTTAAAGAGAACAAATAAGAATTTTAAACAGTTTTGGTTCATAATTTGAGGCATTTTCTTGTGCCAGTGTCTCCACATTAGCATCACCATTTTTTATGACATAATTTCTGTGTTGTTCACCACCAAGAAACAAAATATAAATATATTATAAAATAAAAACCGAAAAAACAGAGAGAGAGTGAGAAAGGCAAGACAATCTGCATATGTGTGGGCAGGGGATTTAGCCGGGAATCCCGGAATCCCTGAAACTCCCTCGACTTCGATGACCCGGCCAGGAGTCTCTCTTGGATAAGGTTCAGCAAGGATATATATATATATATATGTATATAGGGATATAAGGACATAAGGATGAGGATGGTTGCCCTGGACTTTCTCTATCCAAACCCCAGAGATGCCTCCCTGAATTGTAATTACAAGCATGTAACCTAATGGCACCCAGTCTCCACCCCCTCTTTTTGTAAGCGGAGAATCTGTTTTTTCGTTTCCTGTTTTTTTTGTTTATATCTCTGGTTTTTTGCTGGTTTTTTGTGTTTTTTCGTCGTGTTCATCCTCCTCCGCGTCATTTTGGGTTTTCCTTGTGGCTTAAGTGGTAAATGTTGTACAAAGAGCATTTTGGGAGGTGGCAACAAGCATAAAAAAAGGTATAGCCTAGACGGCGTTGTAACAGACTTGAAAGGATCATCATTTTTACAAATAAATATAAATGTTTATATTTTTATTGTCAAAATTCGTTGGAATATGGAAATAATTTCCTAAACAAATAGTTATTCCTGGTTAAGAAAACAAATAGTAGTTGAAAAAATACAAAAAAGACTGCTAATTAGGAAAATGTAAACCTCCCTGTTTAGGTATTTAATAATAATAATTATAACAATAATATATAATAATAAAAGTTAATTATTAGTAAGAGAAGAACAACTCTTGGATTATAAAATCTACATAAAACATAATAAGGAAATTAAATCACAAAATTAAGATCCCACACACATTTGGTTAATGAAGACGGTGACTGGCATTAATAAGCGCATCATTATACGCCGTCACCTTTGACCCATCCCTTCCCACCCACCCACAATCCATCCAGTCACACACAGACACTCTCGTACACACACCTACCCTCATTAACACCCGCCCACGCTCATGGAAAACAAAAACGCGACCCAAACATCGCCAATTGCAGGTGTAATATTTCAATGTGCGTGGGCCTTTAACCACCCAACAGCCACCCACCGCAACAGAGAAACTCTGCTAAATTTATACTCGGGTTTTGCTAGGAACTGCAATCAATGCACTGGAAAAAAATAAAAAGATTCTGTTTATTATAAACAATATAAAATGTCAAAGTTCTTGCAGTTTGCAGCAGCTAATAACTAAGCGAAAAATTCATTAATTGTAATTCGAAAAACTTTTCTGTGCTAGTATTTAACAAATTAATAATTCTGCATAAATCCAAAAATAAAAAAAAACATAAAAAAAATTAAATTCAAAATTTTGTTATCGGATTTTTTTAAATTTTACTGATGCAGTAAAGCAGTACAGGATTTTCCAACTCTATAAATAATATGTATTCTTAATCAGGATCAACAGTGGAGTCAATTTAGAAATGTACACTAAAAAATTGGGTTTAAATTTGCAATATTTTATAATATTATATATTTACAATATATATTTATATATATATTTATATATATATTTATATATATATTTATAATATATTATTTTTTACATATTTTACATCTTTCAAATTGCCAAAAATTAATACAAAGATTTAAATATTTCAAATTGCTTCAGCTTACTGCATATATTCTTAATATATTTTCTTTTTAATTCTAGCAATTTTTGGGGAGAGTTTATTACAAATTTAAGGATCTGATAAAGTATTTATGTATTATATTAAAAATGTATAATATTTTTTTCTACCACCCTTTATTTCTATACACAATAACCTTAGGAAAGTCTGTTCTTTTGATTTTTTTAATTATATATATATGTTTTAAATACCCCATTAATTTTTCTCACTGCATAATTGCGAAGGAGAACCAAGAGGCCGTGAGGCCGAGTCGAGTTATGTGGAGCCTAGAAGAGGCCAAAAAGATACCCAGAATAGAAAACCCCGAACCGGGGCCTTGTGGGTGTATTATCTTTTGAATTTATTACCTACAAATGTTATTTCTAGGACGTTAGACACCGCCTTGGAAGCTGAGTTGGAAGTCAAGTTTTATGCGCCCGCCTCATCAGCGCGTTCATTAAGAGCACTCCACCCACCTTGCAGGGGCAAAAAAAAAAACGAAAGAAAACTGAAGCCTGGAAAACACGCAACACAACACAAGGAACAAAAAAAAATGAGAAGAAAATTGTGAAAGCAAGAAAAGGAACTGAGACTGAGACTAAGGCTGAGGCAGAAAAACATCATTAAATTTATGGTAGACTTTGGCCTTAGCATAAGACGTAAAACAGCCCAAAACAAAAGCAGCTTAGAAAGGGGGAGGACAAGGAGGGTATGACTCCTTAAAGGGGGGAGGGTCTTGATATAAGGGGCACAACTTCGCCATAATTATAACAGGTGCGGGGCCTAGGCCAAAACTAAACATTTTTGTCAAGAATGTGAAAGTTTGCATTCCAGTAAATCAAGAAATCAACAAGAAATGGGATAAAGAATTCAAATGATATTTACACAGATTTTTAGGTATTTATTTTATAAAAGGAAAAGTATTTTAGATATCTATTTATGTTTCAAATAATTAAGCCAAAATTAAGCTTGGAACATGCAGAACATTTTAATCATTTTTAGAAGAGAAGAACTTATACAAATTATTCTGAGATATTAAGATACGTCAGATAAATAGTACTTGGCTTATATACAAGAAGCATTACTTATTAATTTTTACATTATATTTAATTATATTTAATTATACTTAATTGTATTTAATTATATTAAATATATTTTATTAAAGTATATTATATTTTTATATTGATTAACTTTTATTTTGTTTACATTCAATTATATATTATTATGTACTAGTGCCTTCATCCATCCATTTATCCATTTTCCAGTTTTCCATAACAAAGTCCAAGTACTTTAATTGATTTGTTATTGAACAATCACTTAAATAAATAAAATAAAATATTAATATTATATAACATATATCATTATATTTTCCTTACAATTTACTATATTTAAAATTAATTTAAAGCCTTAATTTAATACCTATTTGTATTTATTTGTATTCGATTCTCCTGTTCCCTTTGAAAACCCAAAAATTCCCCATCAGTTTTGGCATTTTTTTTTTTTTTTTTTTTTGAAGAGGCAAAACCATTATTGAAATTTAGTTGAAAGTTGCACAATTTTCCCCACCAATTTTCCATCCCCTTTTGGTTGTTTGTTTTTTTCTATCACATTCTTGCGGTTTCGAAATGGCGCAAAAAGAATCTGCTACTTTTTATTTGGCTTTAGGGCGCTCTTAACCCTTTTGGCTTAACCCAAAAGACAGCCAAAACGGACAGTTGTCTGTGGGAAAACTGTTGCATTTCTCCGAACCGCGCGTTTTCCTATTTTCCCCATGCATGCGTGCGTGTGTGTGTGTGTGTGTTGCTTTTCCCGGTCTTTGACATTTACAACAGTTTTCCGAGTGAGAGAAGGCATGGGGCTTTTCATGGGGGTCATGACAGTTAGTCATAGCATGTTTACAGAAGGGGTATGCGAAACCACACACACACACACACTTAGTTGTTGTGGAAAAAGGGGTAGAAAAAGAGGGGGTGGGGTTGGGGGGATGGTCGGAAAAGCAAGACAGCGACAGCGACCATAATGGCGTCATAAAGATGATATCATAATTTCCTACTTTGCTTTCCTTTTTCCCCCATTATTGTGCGGTCTCCACCGCCGCCATCCTGGCATTTCCTAAGCTCGCTTTTCCTCTGGCTTTTCATTTGTTTTTCTCAGCTACTGGTATTTTTTTTTTTTTTTTGTTCTTGGGATTTTCAGTGGCTGATCGAGTGGGAGAATTCCAGGAGTTAAAGTCTCTAGAAAAGAAATAGAAATTATAGGTTTTAAATCGTTTTTTTAAATGGGTTCAAAAGTATGCAAAAATATACTTAGCTTTGGAAAATTATATGCAGAATTTTTGTAGAAAATTTGGACAATAATAGAATGAGAATTTAATAAATATAATATAAAGAGAAAAAGAATAAATATAAATTAAATAAAAATTAATATAGGTTTTAAATGATCCGTACAAAGGTATGTAAAGGAGTCTTTCTCTTAGTGAAAATGATGTAGACTTTATTGTAGCATACTTTTGTACAGTACATGTATTTATTGATCTGTTGTCGAGGAAAAATTCCGGAAATTACAGTGTCCTAGGCAATTTATTTAGTAAATTCAACATTATAATTTTAAACCCATTTTAAATATTATGCAGCATTTTTGTAGCATACTTTTGAACAGTAAATTTAATGTAATCATTAGGATTAATTGTTGTCACTATCTCCACGCTACAATAAAAGTAAGTAATTATTACTAAAAACCCCTGATATTCCCTGGCTTAACTTAATTCCTTCTTCGTTTACTTCTGGCCACGTCATTTGCCTTTCTATTTGAACGATGGCCAAGCCAAACAATTCGTCAGTATTTGTCAAGACCGTCAGGCGAGGTCCTCTTAAAAACACCTAACCAGGACCCTCTTTCGCTATCCCTCTTAATATGCTTGCAAATCGTTCCAGGAAATTGAGCGAGCTGCACAGCACTTCAAGTTAAACAAATACAAATACAAAAAAAAGAAAGGAAAGAAATTATAACACTAAAAAGAAGGGGAACGAGAAATTCCCTTTTGTTTGAAGGAATTATGAATAAATTTAATTTTATCAAGTTGAAGCAAAAAAGAGGAGTAGAAATATTTAGTATAACTAAACGAAGCATGCCCGGCCCCAAGTCCGGAAATTCATTGAGGTCCTGCTGCCAGGCGAAAATATATACATAGAGCACCCCTTCTCATTTTTTTTTTTTCTAAACCAAGCATCTATTTTAAGCCTTCGAAGCGAACTAGGGGAAGCCTGAAGACCGAAAGTGATTGTGGGGTTAAGAGGAAGCTATAAAAAAAAGGGAAAAAAAGGAAAATTTTGCGGAATCTCAAATTATGCTTCAGATCGCAAAACGAACTCGGGGAATTCGCTTTTAATGGGCTCTACTACTTGGAATGAAACGAATGAATAATGTTTCTATATTTTTTTGCGGCTTAAATGCAGCAAAGGGTTTTTTTAGAGCTCCTGGAATTGCATGCACTTGGGGTTATTTTTAAAAGGACTTAAAAAGCAACTATGCTCAAAATAACAAAAAGCAAAAAGCATTACCAATTTGTTTCACATTAAATGGATTTGTTAGTTAATATATAAATACATGCTGTAAAATAAATATATTATATATTTTATTACTTAATAATGGGAACTCCTTTTTACGACGCCTTCGCATTCTTGGCCCTCATTTAGCTGGCCATATTTCGTGTTAACATTTAACGCCGCCCTAAAAGCACAAACAAACCGCAAAATGTCCCTCACTCTCTCTGGCTTTAAGTTAATAAAATTTTATTTGCGTTTCATTTTCATTTACTTGCATTTTATTATTTTATTTTGATCATTTTTGGTGGTGTTGTTAAACCCAAATTGACATGAAATCAAATGAAGAAATTTTTATGAAGCCCATTAAAGCGAGCAAGACGAAAAGAAAACTGCAGGCGAAGGAAAAGGCCAGGGAAAAGCGCCAAAAAGGAAATGGCGCAAAGCGGAAAGAGCATATTTTCAAGAAGAGAGAAAAGCGGACGATGGAAATGAAAATCAAATCAAGAAAAATTAAAAAGCCGTAAAAAGTAAAGGTCCTTAAGCCAAACAGCAGAAACACAAAAAAGCCAACAGAAAGTATCAGATTTCAAGCCAAAAAAAATTAAATCTGTAGCTTAATTGAATTAAATTTTAATTAATAAATATAACTAAGTGTAAAAATATATGAATTTTAATAGCATAATTTTGATTAAGGAGATCCAAACATTTACAAACAAATGCAATGGCAATTATTATGGCAATCGTATTTTTGAATTCCAACTGGGAAAAATCCCTTAAGCCAAACTCCACCCTCTCAGAAAAGTTCACCAACAAAATTTGCCACCAAAAATTTACATTAACCCCATGGAGTGTGAATGTAAATATGTGCCAGGAAGATACTCGTATGCCGGCACATATCTCTTTCAGAATAATTAAATGGTAAAATGGCAAAATAGTCCCAGACTCCGGTCTTTCAGTCGACTTCCTCGAGGCATCTTCGCTGACACATGGCTACACTGGTCAAAAAAGCTAGTAATTTATACCAGTTTGATTGTAAAAATTATAAGAACAAATAGATCATTAAAAGAAATGCCTTTTAAATAAATAATGAACATTAAACTCCATCAGAACTTAATTATATTTACTTCTAATTTATTAAATATATAATTATCATAGTTTCTTTTTGGCTGAGTGTAGGAAAAGCGTGATGGGGGGGGGGGTGTGGAAAACTGGCAAAGTGTCTGGCTCGAAGGGGTTAAATGGCAAAGAAACTGAAAATGCACACACTCAAATGAATTAAAATGCAATTGAAATATGGCAAATGGCATGCGTCGGTCTCGAGAAAACAACTTAAAAAGACGACTCTGGTGGCAGCGGGGGAAAATGCAAGGAAAATGTTAAGAGAATGCTAGGAAAATGCCAAGTGAAAGAAAAGCGGAAAACGTCTTTCGTCTAGCAGGCAAAAAAGGGATTAGAAACCTTAAAAATACCCTTTAAGTAGAATGATTATAATTTAAGAATAAATATATTAAATTTAATGTGAAAAATAAGTTAAAAAACTCCTTTAGCATAAAGAAAATTCCTTAAAATAATTAACAAATAGACATAAAAAATAAAATTATTGAATATTTAAATGATTCAATTTTAAATTCAAAGGATATAGAGTAACTTTTTATAGAGGTATTTTTTTATATACATTTATATTAAAGAGATATATTTCTAAAGATATTTCACCTTGAAAACTAGCTTATTATATATAGCTTATAGCTTATAGCTTATTGTATATATTTATTTTATACATATTATTTTTATTTTTTACATATTATTATAATATATATTTCTCACACATATTTATATACATTTTTTCCTTCTTCCTTTAATTTCTTTATTTTGCTTTTAAACCAATAAATTTCCTTTTCGTGTATTAGTAATAATTCTCAAGAAATGTCGTTATTCAATATCAGTATGCAGTTTCCGCACTCAATTTATTATTCCTTAAGCTGATTATGCCATTAAGCAAATATGTACAAAGGACATCAATCAGCTGAACTGAATGAAAATTATTTCACTAGACGACAATTTACAAAATGGTGTATTGAAATATTGCCAAGATCATTTAATTATAAATTGGAGCATAATTAAAGAGCAACAACAAAATGCCAGACACAATGGCCAATTCCATTCCAACCCAGGTTTTCCCCCACACCCAACATCCCCACAAGCATCATCCTTTCAGGCATCCTTTCGACCATCTTTCCCAACCATTTTCCGCCCAACACTTGGCCATCGTCGGTTGCTCGGACTTAAGCTTCAAACACTTCTTTGTGTCACTCAGGTATTTAACCTGAAGGCGGCTAATTGGAAATTTAAATGCCGCTTCTTGCTTCAGATCCAGCTAAACGCCCACCTTGACGCCCATTTCGTCTCATGTCTAATTAAACGTGAAAATCCTTGACCTTTGAACCTTTTGTAGCAGCTTAGCAGTATTGCTACGGAAATCGAGAGAGGGGGTGGAAAAACCCCTGGACAGGAAGTGAAATATTTGCGTTGACAATTGGCAAGGGAGTGAGTGAGTGAGGGGGGAAACACAATGCTTATCAAGGCCAAGAGTTCTGGGAAATAATTGGAAAACATATACTTTAAATATATTAAATTATTTGTATGTTATTTTATATATATTTTCATATATTAATTTATTGCTTTTTATAATATTTTTTTACTTTAGCACTCGGAAAAAATTGTAATAAGGTTAACGACTGAAAATAAGTAATAGTTAGAACGTTTACTAAGAAAAATAATAGAATATTGGACTTTAAAATAACAATACTTTAGCTTAAAGAATGCGTTAAAATTTTTGATAGTTTTATAAACATATATGCATACTTTTATATATTTTATTTTAAATATAAGGTATTTATATATATTTATATTTATATAAATTTATATATTTTATATATATTTTTAAGGTATTTATATATTCTTTATATTTTATTTTATAAAATTTTTCTCATATTTTCATTTTGCTAAAAAAAATTATACTCAAATTAAATAAAATATCCATAGCAACCCCTTATTTTGTTAAGTAAATAATAGGTACATATTTAATAATCATAACAGATAATATTAAATATTAGATATATTGCATATTACATTATTTTTAGACATTTTCATTACAAACTCTTGGAATTTATCACATATTTTAGCTGAGTGCTTAAAATAAATACCTTAAATAAGTATTTAGTATTTAATTAGTACATACTGAATAATAAATACAGATAATACTAAATATTAAATATAAAATTTATTTTAATTGTTATTTGTTAAAACTCCCAGAATTTATCACATTTTTTAACTGAGTTGATAATGAAAATACTCAGAAGAAAAACTTATTTCTATTTGCAATTCCTTGTTTTGTTAAGTAAATAATAAGTACCTAGTTATAATATATATTAGATAATATTAAATATTAATTTAATATTATAAATTTAATAAACCTCTAAAACTTATCACATATTTTATAAAAGTGCAAACCATCCGCCCCTTTTCCAGTTTCCTGGCTTCCATTTCATTTGAAAACATGTTTGGGGTTTTAACAACAACTGCGACATTTGTTATTGTTGTTTCAAATGGCGTCATTGTTGTTGTAACAGTTGTTGAAAACGCAATTCCGATTCGAGAATTCCCCTCCGAGAATTCCTCCTTGTCTTACTCCCTCTCTCTCCCTCTCTCTCTTTCTCATTTTCTTTCTCATTTTTTCTCCCCACTCAAAGTGTAGTTCAGCTGGAGTGTGAATCATTTCCGTTCGAATTTGGTTCATTGCATGATTTTCACATTAAAGGTGGGGGTGTGTGCCAGGGGTTAAGATCTTTTTTCGTAGGACCTTCTTGGACCTCGCTTCACTGCTCTCCCTTCGTCTGATTGTGTTGATTTTTTTCTTTATATTATTTTTTCTTTTTTAACTTATTTTCTTGGAGTGCCATTATTGGACTTGTTGGGCCCCTTAAAAATAGCAAAAAATAGCAACGCTTGAGGAAAGACTTATAGGGAATAGCTCACTAAAGAAGCTTGTACATAGTAAAAATGTATAAAGTATAATAATTCGAAGAATTTCAACTAATTTTTAGCTATAATTTTTCTAGCTGCATTATAAAATACAATATATTTTTTAGTCTATCTTTGTAACTAAATAACTTTATTTGACTGACTTTACCCAATTAATGGGTAATCGGCTACCTTTTCTTTTTTTGTTTTGTTTTGTGTTACATATATTTCCCTTTTTATTTTTTCTTTACCTTTTTTTTCTCTGGCATTATTTGCGCTCGAACGGTTTGAGTAGCATAATAATTGCCCTACTAAAAAACAGCCGGAAACGGAAGCGCTCATCACACATCTTCCAAATCTCTCATTTTCCCCGCCTTCCTCTTCCTCTTTTCCCTCGTTGGCACCCACTTGAGGTGGAAATCGAAAACGAAATCGAAATTGTTGAAAAAAAGTCGAATTTTCGGCCTGACTAAATAGAAGTATCAACGCCGAAACTCAATTTCCAAACAAACACAAACGCGGCAACCAAATTTATATATACACAAATATGTATGGCTAACAAATACGAAAACACGCTAAGCACACAAAAACTTTAATATTTAAAAATTTCTATAGAAATGCCAGAGAAAACAGGCAAATAAATGAAACGAAGGAAGCCTCAACTTTACGAAAATAACAAAAAATACAAACTACAAAATACATCAGCTGACGGAAGTGGGCAGGCGTTACAGAATTCTTCTTGGAGGATGACATACAGTGGATTTAGGGTTATAAATTGGCAGATATTTATTATAATATCATATAATTTATAGCAGAAAAAAAATATACAAATCAATATTCTTTTTCAAGTTCATATTAATTTTTTTAATGTATGAACATTTTAAATAATCCTCTAAAATAATCAGAAATATCGCTTTATGAATGTGTTTCTGATTGAAGGAATAATTTATTATTGATGTTATTACTTATTATTTATTTGTTACCAAGTCCTCTTAATTTCTTTTTACGAAAAACGTGTCTCAGAATATCAATATAAATTTTTGTGGAAAATTTTAAAAATGAATTAATGCCTATAATATTTTGAATTTTACATTTTGATTTTTAAAATTAAAAAACCTACTTGATTAATGATTAATTTCAAACTTCAAATGTATAAATACAACAAGAAAAAAATAGAATTTACACGTTAACTAATAAATTTAACATATTGACAAAAGTAAAGAAATATATTAACATAAGTCAGAAACTTTCTTTTATATAATTTATCATAGGTTGTACTAACATATATTTAAATATTTATAAAGACCTTTTAAATTGATTAATATGTTCTCAAAATCTTTTTAATTTGCATTCATTCTTAAGGTTATTAATATTACAACACAAAAATAGAATGTTAAATATTTATTTCATGGAAATTAATTATTTGTCCCACTGTACCATGGCGCTTCCTTCCAATTTTCAGCTGTCATCGGACACAGAATAACAAAAACAACTGCAATCATAACAACACTAAAGAGGCAGAAGATAAACAAAAAAAAAGAAAGAATGAAAATAAGAAGTGGGGGAGGAAGAAAGGGAAGATGAAAATTCAAAGTCAAAAGTGCGGCAATTAGAGCAATTTCCCTCTCTCTCTCTCTCTCTCTCTTTCTCTCTCTTTCTCTCTATCTCCATCTCTGTTTCCCCTTCCATAGAGCATTTTTTACTCTGCGGTGATCATGTCTCCAGCGCCTTCTCTTTCTGCCCCAGCATTTCCATCTCTTTCGGCGCTTTTCTTCTACTTTTTTTTATCGACAAAAATTCATTGGGCTCTTCCGCTTTTCCGCTCTCGATTATCCGCCTAAAGTCGGAGGCTCAACTACAGTGAATACATAATAAAAGGTTTTAAGTTATCTTTTTAGTTATAGAAATTAGTTTAGCTATAGAAATTATTTAAATCGGAATAATAACATTAATTATATTATATAATATATAAATATTAAATAATGAAATATATCAATTAATATTTGGTTATTTTTTTTTTTTTAATGAGTGCCCTTTAAATTCCCAAGCACCAATTCAGATATTGTCTTGACCTGTTTTTTTTTTATTTATTAATTATACATAAAGAATATTTAGGTTGCTGACCTTTAAACCATACGATTTTGGCACCCATTTTCACTTTTTTGTGCTCATCTCTGCCTTAGAATTTTTAATACTTGACTCATATCATTAATGAGTGTCCCTTTTATTCATTATTTACTGTATTGGTCCGCAGTTTATTCATCTGGCTCATTGACATTTGAAGCGTCTCGTGTTTCCGCCCATCCGACCCATCCTCATCTTCCTCCTCCTCCTGGCTGTGCTTCTCCTGCTCCGTTTGTCGTTTCCACTAAGTAAGTAATCCCGATAAACAAGAGGAAGAGCAGCAGCAGCATCCAAAATCCCAGGAAATATGCACAAAAATGTACATAAATTCGTTTGCCAGGCGAAGCAAACTGATCCACACGTGTGTCCCTGTGTCTCTTTCTTCCCCCCCTCTTGCTCACTCTCTATCCCTCTCCCTTTCTCCTTCCCTTTCTCTCTCCCTTTCTCTGTGTCTCTGTACCCCATCCCTTTTTGCTCATCTGCCGTTCTTGGTCATTCATTCCCATTCATTCAACGCTTCATTGCTGCGGTAATTGCTTCCAAATGCTTAAACGCTTGCATTGTAGCTGTTCAAAAGGCACTGCGAGAAATTTAGGGTAATTTTATATTGATATTATTTTATCATAAAATAAATATTTCATCTTGAGAATTTTTGCGAAAAAAAGCGGAAATAGAAGACAAAATCTTATTCATTCATTCATTTGTTCATCTTATTTAAATTTAGTAAAAGTATTTGCTGAAAGTCCTTTAAAAATTCTCAAGTACGGATTTAGAGACACAGAAAGTGAAGGAGAGTTTGCTAAACATCTTAGAAAACTTTATATAAAGCTAAAATGTTTTTAAAATCTATTTTAATAAAAGGAAAAATGATAAAGGGGTTACACATTCCCTTATAAAAACATACTTCGATTTCAAGCCTCGTACAGGAAGTCACAAAAAATGGAATATAAAATTCCCAAGTAAGAATTCGGTGACACCAATAAATAAATTAATTAGTATAATCAATACAAATTCAGTTAATAACTACTATAATTAACTATTTATATATTTCCTAATCCAAATCTCATTCAATTCTAGTTTTGGTTTAGAAAACCTTTAAATAATTAACTCTTATAATTCATAATAAATATCTCTTATTATCAATTGTATTTCAGTTATTAAATTTTCTCCCAGTGCACCATGATTCCTTGGTGTTCCCTATGCCCCTGCATCCCTCCTACATGTCTCCTGCCAACAGTTTTCCTCCTCGGTTTCAAGTTGGGATGTCCAACATGTGTCGTCGTCATTGATTTGTTGTTGATGGGCATGCGACGGCTGCTCTGGAGGCTGAGGCGGAGAATGAGACGAGACGAGATGAGCCGACCAGCTCTCTGTCTGTCCCTCTCTATTGACATTCATCTGTCACAACCCAAAATTCAACTCAAAAATCCCGGGGAAGAAAAAACAAAAAAAAAAAAACGAAATAACGAAACTAGATTCCAGAACGAACGAGATTTGTGTTGGTTTCACGTTATCTCTTGATAGTGTTTTTGTTTTTAAGAGGCGTATAGAGCCCACTATCATGGAATGGAGATAGCTTTTGGAAAAGCAAAACACATTTCAATATTTTGCTGTATATTTATAAATGGTCTAAACATAATAATACTTAACTACTTTTCAAAATTCAATGATTGTTAATTATTATTTCATTTTTTTTAGGATAAATAAAGCCAGAATAGTTCTTGCTTAATTTACCAAATGGAAAATTGTCATAAATTTAAAACAAATATAATAGTAAATATTTGTATTAAAAGTTGTTGATATATTGGTAAATAAATATGACATTTAGTAACATTTTCCTGTTGTAAAAAGTGAGTTACCTGGTCCATACAAAATGCACTTTAACTTTATTTCACTTAACTTTTATACACTTCACTTCCTCACTTTATTTACTGAATTAAAAATGTATGAAATTTATTTATTTAGCAAACTAAAGACTGAGGGGCAGAGTTGCCTGTTTTGCAAAGGAAGATTTAGGGTTGCCAAGGATGCAGAATTGCATTTTCTAAAAGGGGGGTTTTAGGGTTGCCAGGATGTCAATATTGTCAATTTAACATTTTTTATATTTCTGAACCTAAAGTATTTAATATTTCTACTTCTAATAGTATTTATTTATAATTAAAGTATTTAATATTTAATCAAAGTATACATTAATATGTTTAATAAATGTATAGGTTTGCAATTAAAATTTGGTTACTATTTGAACTACATATACTTTATATTTTTAACTTTTCCTAAAACAAGAAACTGTTCAAGAGTCTAATAAATAAGCTTTCATTACTAATATATCGAAAAATATAGCTCAGTTGAGATCTCGGGGATCTAATTTCCAAGTGCAGAACGGTATAAAAGGTATTATCTTTTATTTAAATGTGAAATACGAAAGGTTTCTGGGTGGCAGCTATGTTATATGGAAAGTTCTCAGTTTTCTCAGCATTCTGTGCCAGTCGAACGCTCGCTTTTAATTATGAGCCTGGTCTTTGTTGTAGACTTCTCTTTACAGTTGCCACTGTCTTCTGCGACTCTTTCTGCTTTCTCCCCTTTCCCCCTTCCCCCTCTTTTATTTTTTTTTTGCCATGCCTTTTGCATGTGCATTTTATTTAAATTTTTAACCCCATTCCCAATCGCATGCAACAATAAAAGAGAACGCGCGTTGCCAGCCAGCGGCGTGAATTGTCAATAGTTCTTCGAACTGTTGGAATGAGGCTGGAAGGTGGGGAGGCTGGAAGGGGGGTCTTGGAATATGGGAAAGCGTTCTTAAAGTGCTTTGTCCCAGAGATTGTCGGGAAGAGCAAAGTGACTCAGGTCACAGTGACTCCAACTGGGATGCTGTGAAAGCTGAAACATTCAATTAATATAAGAAATCAACCTTAATAAACTAAACATAGTGTTCTTAACATTTATAACTTGTTAACAAATGTTAATTATTTCAATAATATTCTATATAATAATATTATATAATTATATATTTTAGTATCATATACATATATACAAATATATAAATTAATAAGCTACTAATATACACTTGAAAGGGCATTTTAATTTCAGAAGCTTAAAAGTTGGTGAAGGAGTCATTTCCGATCCTATAAATCATATATATTCTTAATCAGCATCAACAGCCGAGTTGATCTAGCCATCCCAGGCATACAATTTTTTTTTTTAAATTTTTCAACATTTTTTAAGGGGTTTAGTCGTTCAAATTGTCAAAAAAAATGGATAAAAAATTAAATTTTGTAAAAATTTTAACAGAGTATGCAGATTTATTAATTTAATAAAATCTAATATAAAACAGCTTTCTGAATTGATATTAAAGCATTTTTGGCTGAGTTATGCGTTTTTTAATATATGATTTTTCGAAAAAAATGTCATATTTAATTAATGATAAATATTGAATCAAAGGATGTGAATATTTTAAGCTTAGCTATGATAGATTTCTAATTCAAAACTATAATTCAATAACAAACTAAAAGGGAATATATACACATTTTTGCTTATATTAATTTAGGAAAGTAAAGTTTTTATATATTCTTTATCGGGTAATTTTCTTATATTTATTTATATCATATATTTTGCTATTATTTATTTTCGATTAAATTTTTTATTTGATATTTATTTTAAATTTAATTTAATTAATTTTTTTTGTAAGGCTCTAATGAATTTAAAATAATTATTGTATTTTAAGTACAGTTATTTTCAGTATAAGGTAAATAATTAAATATAACAAATAAGAACTCAATGAAATTCGTTCTTTTTGCAAACTAAGAAAAACCTTTTAAGCCAAGATCCTAGACATAGCTTTAAAATTGTCTTGAATATATTTCGTTCTCCTTGAATTTCACCAGATATGTGTCATATATATATTATATATGTATATATATCCTACAATATATGGTATTCATTCCAATGTGGGGCATGCACGCTGTTGCTGTCACCTTTGTGTGGCACTTCCGGATCTTCGTTTTATTTTTGGGGGGGGGGGGGGGGGTAACAGGGAACAGGGGAATTGGTAGCAGAAATGGGAACAGTGACTGTTGCATCTGCCGGCCACCAATCAAGATTTTAATGCGTCGAGACCCGATGGCTAATTTATGCCGGGCTATAATATCACTTAAGCCGCCCGCTTTGCTCCCCACTCCTTACTCCCCACTCCTTACTCTCCACTCCCCACTATCCACTCTTGCTCCCCACTCCTTACTCCCCACTCCTTACTCCCCACTCCTTACTCTCCACTCCCCACTATCCACTCTTGCTCCCCACTCTCTCCCTACTCTCTCCCCACTCCCACTCTCCCTTCCCACTCCCACTCCCTCCTCTCCTTCTCCTCTCCTCCCCAAAGACGCACTCCACTGTTATCGTCTGCCTCTGTTAATATCCTTAACAGTTTTGAACGACGAAGAGCGACCTGGTTTCGCAGCCCCCGCCGAGGTGGCTTTTGTTCGTTTGACTTCGTTTAAATTTAGTACAAACATACAGGGTACGCTCCCCTCCCCCTCCCCCCCCCATGTACTAGCTTCGCCTCGTTTGACTTCGGGAACTCCGGCTGGGTTCGGTTGCATGCATTCGGGCTCTTCTTTTATTTTTAGCAGAGGCACGCGACGCGAACGCAGTTTCGGGAACAGTTTTCTTTTTTTTTTTTTTTTCTCCCATTCCCATTTTGCTTTTGGCATTTTGCATGCGCGTGCCTCTGTTAACGGCAAAGCAGAGAATGTTGATGTTAACGTCGGCGTCGATGCTAACGCTGGCAGAGCCGCAGAGTTGAACGACGAACCGAGCGGATTTCCAGCGATTTTCCTATAACAAGTTTTTAGTACGTGTTCCGCCGTGTCAGTAGACAGTCGTGTGATTCCCGGGGTTTTTTGTCATGTTGCTAACCAAACGCTGGCAAGAACAACAATAACAATTACAACTGCAACAACAACAACAACAACTACAACTACAACAACAGCCTATGAAATCACAACAACAAAATAAAAACAAAACAAAACAAAATACAAACGAAAAGAATTGATCAAATTCAAATGCAAATAATAATAATAAAGGAGTAAAAATCACCAGGACTAATCAAGCTAAAGTAATAAATGAAAGCCCCAGTTCAACTATATTTTTTTAAGTGATAAACCGAAAAATGCAAAACAAAACAAGCTGCCTGAAAGCCGCACAACAGCAAAATATACCCGCTAAAAAAATAAGAGGAAAAGCCCAATTAAAATAAATTTATTAAAAAAAAAAAAAAGGAAAATCATTTTTTTTTTAGTTCGTTTGTGTGTGTGTGTGTGTTAGTGTGTGCGTGTGTGCATGTGTTTGTGTGTATGTTGTTGGCCCAGCTTCCTGTGCAACCGGTCTGCGAAAAAGAAGAAGGCGACTTAAGCATCCCATTCATCCAGCATCCGACACAAGTTGCACCTGCAACGGCACCACCAACAACAACAAATACAAAATAAAAATAACCCGCAACAACAACAAGAACTACAACAACAACAAAAAATATCTAGAAGTAGGACCTGCAGTAAACCCGTTTCTTATTTTCGAGGGGCGGCCATAAGAGGCGCCTTCGTTTGTCGCTGCCTCCAAGGCCAAACACAAAATCCACTTGGCCACAACAACAACAAAAGCCGACAGCAACAACAACAACAACACATTCTAAAAAAAAATATATATATATAAGAAAATTAACAACAACAAAAAAATATACAAGTAAAAAAGAGAAAGAAATTCGGCGACATTTATACATTTGGACATTTCCCTCTTATGGTAAGTTGTTGTGTGATTTTTGAAGTGCGAAATTATTAAAAATTCAAATCAAATTTTAAGATTAAATATTGTTATTACAAGTTATAGATATTTTGGTAAATAAATATGGAATTTAGAAATATTTTCCTGTAGTAAAAGTGTCTTAACTGGTTCATATAAAATGTAGTTAAACTTTAAGTCACTTCTTTCGTTTATTTGCTCAACTAAAAATTATTGGAATTTATTTTAATTGCAAAGTAATTACTTAAACACAGAGTTGCATTTTGCAAAGATGATTTCGGGTTGCCAAGGATGCATAATTGCATTTTCTAAAAGGGGAGTTTTAGGGTTGCCCCCATTCATTTCATTTATATTTCTGTACTCAAAGTAATAATATATTAATAATAATATATATAATAATAATATATATAATAATAATATACATATATACTTAAAGTAAGGTATATTTATAACTTCAATAATATTTAAAGCTTAAGGTATTTAATATGTTTAATACAATTATAGGGTGTTAATACCTACAATAATATTTAGATTTTAGGTATTAAATACTTATTCCTGCAATAATATTTACCAAAGATATTTAATTGTTTTACTTTTAGTAATATATATACTTGAGGTATTAAATATATATTCCAACTATGTAATGTTATGTTTAATAATGGTTTTAGAAAATAACTTCAAGAGCTTCAATTAAAGTGATTTTATTCTATTTCAATTACTTATTATATTTTGACCAATTCCTAAAACAAGAAACGGTTGAAGGTACTAATATAGCGAAAAACGTGTCTTTAAAATAAAATACAAACTATAATTTTAATAGTATTTATCAATTAAGTTAAAATAAACATTCCCCACACTTTCAACGTCTTTACATTACAAATAATAAATTAATATATATACAAAAGAAAACTAAAAACCCAGCAAAGGCTCAAGAATATCTAAGAAGGCTTTAAGAGGTCTTACAAAACACCCAAAAAAAAACGTGTACAGCTTTAGCTCATGGACATTTTTCCCAAGAAAAAACCGAGTAAGTTTTCCTTTTCATATTTGATGCAGCAAAGCATGCTATGCTTTTTTTTTCTCGCTTGCCTCAAGACCTGACTTTCCATGTTTGTCTTGCATTTAGCGGCTGTTGCTTGAGTGCAAGTGTAATCCTAGCCAGGCCAATCAGTCCGTCCGTCCATCCATCAATCAATCAATCAATCAATGCAAAATGACTTGAAACTTTCTCAGCTTTTCTTCCTTTTTTTCCGTTCGTTCTGTCCTGGTGGTAACATGGAAAAAATGTTTCAAGTCAATTAGCAGAGGCGTCTACGTCATAAATATGGAAAAGAGGGGTGAGGTGGAGGGGAAGTGTGAAGCAGGCAGGAGAGAGGGGGAGGTAGGTGTTGCTGTTGGTGTGGAGTGGGGTCAGAGGTCGTATTCCACTTCCGGTTTTTTGTTAATGGAATGCTGGCCAAAAAGGAAGTCTCCTGATCTGAGCGAAATTCACACTGTTGGGGGATTTCATACAGGTATTTTTCTATTAACATTTCATTATTTATTACTAATTCATTAAACTTGATTAAATAAATAGTAATAAAAATATGTAATTAATTGAATATGTGAAGAGTTATTATTCATTTTGATTAAGGCACTGTTTTTTATAGTTTTTCATTCAAATGCAGCATGTGAAAAAGTGTTGATAGTTAGAAAAAAACTTCTAATTAATTTTACTCCCTTAAAAAATTAGCTTCTAATATTTAAGCATATAAATTTGATATTTATATTTTTTCAATTCATTATAAAGTCTATAATTATAATAAAAGATATATGTAGGTAAGCAAAAACAAGCTTTAAATGTTTGTTTACTTCAAATTATTATTGTTTGAATTAATCTTTAATTATTAATAATACTTTTTTTGGTCTATCATAATTCCAGGAAAATCTCTTAAGCCTACCTTATTGTTTTCCTTAAAAAAATGATTCGTAACTTGAAAAGAAAATTAATTTTTCCTTTCACAATTTCAAAGACTCATCAAATTTATGCTCTCACCTTGGCGACATTTTGAATTTTGTTTTGTCTCAGATTCTCTCACAATTTAATTGTAGTTTCCAAGCAATTCACTTGATAACTATTTTAGTTCATTCTCCTATACTCCATTAACTTTTAGCCAATTGCCGAAAATGACAAAAACCAACAGGAAAAGCAAAAGAAAAACCAAAAAGAAAAAAGCTATAGCAAAAATCTTGTTTGCCAATCAAATTTTTCAAATGGAGACCACAACAAAGCAGCAAAGCAACTGAAAAAAGGAAGGGGGTAATAGCGAAAACAACAAGTGCAAGAAGAGGGAGAGGGATAGGGGGAAAAGTGCGGAAAAATGGGTGGAAAATTCAAGCGTGGAAGCTGAAAACCTCAATGAAACCGAAAAATATTTCCCCCAACTCCCTCTCTGTACTTTTTGATGTCTTAAATTTTCTGCTCTTGAAGTCATCAAATTTAAGATTTTTTTCCGTTGGTTTTTTTTATATATGTATATATAAATATACTTTTTTATATATATTCTTTTTTTAAGTCAAAACTTTTCTAATCAAATTAAGAGGGAGGCAGGGCGATGCTGTGAAAGTGAAAATTATCTAAGTCAATTTAGAGTCGACGGTTATATTGAGTCTACAGTGAGGTTCATAATTTAAATATGGTTTTGAATTGCAAGGAAATAAGTATAAATAAGTATTTATATTATTCCATTTTTTTATATGTTATTTTTTTATAATATTGTCATATGAATAATAAAATATATAAAATATAAGTTACTTTTAACTAGCTTAAAAGTTAGAAACTTACTTTAAATATATAATGTAATAATCAGAAGTACAAAAAAGTGAGGGAAATAATTTTTAAATTAGCTCCACGCTTAATTTAAAGTATAAATTATAAAAATTGAAATTAATTAATAAAGTAAAATATATAACAAATAAAATTAATCTGAAGCAACAACTGAAGTTCTTCAAGAAATTTAACAATGTTCTTTAATAAATGAATAATAAAATTTAAAATAAAATATATTAATAATAAAATCACTGAAATAAAATCTTTATCCCGCAAAGATACGGCTTTTCAATGAAAAACTTATTAATTTCTTAAAGAACAAATAAATGTCTTCAATAAATAAAAAATTATTAAATTATACACTAATATTCCCCCTTAATAAACACATAAATTAAACATAAAATCTCTTAAGAAATATCCTCAAAAAGTAAGTTAAAATTTAATCAAAATCTTGTTAATTTATTCAAGAAATTTTACAAAAGTCTTGCATTAATTAATAATGGATAAAATATAAAAATTCCCCTTAAATAACAGCATAAATCAATCATAAAAATGACTGAAATAAAATCCTCAAAAAGTGAATTAATAAATCCACTTGCAATGGATACACTACCCAGCTTTTGTAACCGAATGGAATCCATGAAATTCGCACAACTTCACAGACTACTCAAACTCTGATCCCTTGCCAGTGATTTAACGATGTGAAACGCACTGTGCTGCTCCATAAAAATGTTCATCATCATTTGTTGCTTCGCCCAACTGCAAATGGGCAAAAGTTTACACATCTCAATGACCTTGGGTACTACGAAAACCTCGCAAACTCCCGCAAACACCCGCAAAAGCCACGCAGCAAAACAAAAAAAAAAAGAAAAACACACACAGAACGGGAGAGAAAAACGAAAAACATATTTATTTATAAATGCGATGCGAAAATGGCGAGAGGTGGGAGTTTGGTGGAGAAGAAGAAGAAGGAAAAAATAGAAAAGTTTGCTGCATAAAACTGAATTACCGGAAATTGGCCAACAAAATAAAAGGGAAATAAACGGCAATGCGAAAAAATGGCTCTGACTCTGGTTCTGTTTCAGGTTCTACTTTTCTCTCAAGCTTTTCTGCCAAAAGTAGGTGGCCAAAAAATGGCAAAAGAGGAAACGGAAAAGTTTTTTACCTACTTTACAGAAAAGCGAGAAAAGGCGAAGAAGCTTTGAAAAATGAAAAAACGTACTATGTATGTATATATATGAGAACACAGTCCTTGTACTTATACTTGTACTTTTTTATAAACAAGAAACTAGTGCAAAAAACTTGGCTCAAAGACAGGGGCCCAGAAAACTGTCAAATAAACCTTTAAAACTACGTTAACCTAAATATCTAAAAGATACTTAAATAACCATAAGATACTTAGAAGAGTGACTTAATTTGGAAAGGTGTGAATATCTTTCTTGAAGAAAAGGGGTTTTAGGAAATTATTTCGACTGAAAACCTTAACTTTGATTATGCAAAGTTAAGGAATACATATTAAACTAAGTAATAATTATACAATTTATTAAATGTACATAAAACTATTAAGTAATTTATTTAATTTAAGACTAGATTGCCCTAAGAGTACTTAAATATCCATAAGATACTCAATTTATTTAGATTTCAAGCTTTAATTTCTCCACCGTTTGGCCGCCCATAAATATACTATGATTCCTGCATTTGCTTCGGTTCTCATTTAAATATTTATTGCTTACTTTTTTCTTTCTTATCTATTATCAGAAGTAGTAATTAATATACAATATATACAATATATACTCAATATATACAAAAAACTATTTCCTTATTTAATTTCCCCAAAAGTAACCCCTTATAACTTTAATTTCTCTCCCTTTTGGCCGCTAAAAAGTATGCTATAATTTCAGCATTTGCTTCGGTTTTCATTTAAATATTTGCCTTGGACTTTTCTCTTTCTTTCTCTTACTTACCCGCTTTCCCTCGCCCCTTTGTTTCCCTTTTGTTTTTGTAATTGCAAGTGCGCCACTTGCTTTTGACACCTGCTTTCATCCAGGGGTGGAGTTCCGTTTTTTTTGTTGTTCTTTGAGGGGGGTCATTTATTATGGCCAGCCAGCTTCTTGGCTTTTTTCCCCCGCCTCACTCTGCTCTCGTGTTTTTGCTGTTGTTGTCGCCGTTTGTAATTGACATGAAAATTTAATGCCATAATTTTATTTTGCACTTGGCCTACACTCTACTTCCCTTCCGCCCCTCCCCCTTCCTCCTGTACAATAATAACTTTTCACCCCCTTTGTGTGTGTGTGTTGTTTCGCCATTTGTGCTTTTTTAGATTAGAAAAGTTTTGTCCTTGTTTTGCAATTTTTATTTGTTGTTACCATAAAAAAGAATTATTATATTTTCTATACACATTTTTTTTCCATACTATGTTTATACATATATGTGACCTAGGTCTACGCCTACGATTTTTTTTATATTTATAAATATATATAAAAATATTTGTATTATATATTTTTGCCTTAAGAAAAGAGTAAAGTAGTTTTTGGTCAACTGGAAGCAAAACTATCTTTAATCTTTAATCTTGAATTTTATATATAAAACATTATTTGTTTAAGGTTAAATTTCACTAATTTGTAACTTTTTATGAGCTTCTGTTGAAAAGTTTAGGGATTAAGGAACCGATACTGATAGAGTAAATAATTATTTTCTATATGTTTTTGTGTAGAAATAGATTTGTTTTATTTATGAGCTAAGAGTTAATTTACTATTAATATTTTAAATTCATTTAAAAATGTTTCAAATACTTCTTTAATATTTTTTAAATAAAATCAAAGACGACTTGACCTTAAGTCTGAAAGGAAAAGGCAATTTCCATTAATTTCGATTAGTTGAAATTCCACATTCATTTTCCATTAACTTAAATTCATAATTCAGTTTCCAGTACTATAAATTTAAAATCAATCAAGATTTTTTATGTATTATATATATTAGCATACCAAATCCTTGAAATAGTTTAAATTAAATCAATTTTATTCATGAAAACTCATTCTTAGGAGCTTTAAGAAATTATTTAAGGGGGTAGACCACCCTGAACGCATGAAATTTGGAGGGTTTTTCAAAAATTCATTTTGACTAAGTTATTGGGAATACAACTTTTTATTTATTAGTACATCAAAGTACATATGTTAAACTAAAAAATACTTATTGAAAGAAAAAAAATATTTACGAACCTCGGAGATATAGCCACTCAAAAAACTAATTTTTTTTAGGGAATGGTCGGATGGTGTACATGCTGCACACCACATTTGTTATCCGAAATTCAAAAACAAAAAATTTGTATAAGCTATATAAGTATGGCTATAGCATGACGTAGCCGTTTTTGGAAATAATTTTTTTTAAGCAAATGGGAGCACTTTGAAAAAAAAAAAATTTTTTTTTTTAACAAAATTTTTGATTTAAAAATTTATAACTTTAAAACAAAAAAACATATCGAAAAACTCCTACGTCATGCCATAGAGGGCATTATAGAGAAGCTGTGTATAAAATTTGAAGAGAATCGGTCCGGCGGTTTTTGAGAAATCATGTACACCGTTTTAAAAAACGTTGTTTTGAGAAAAACGCAAAAGAAGATAAAGAAAGTACTCTACGGTATACCGGCAGCGCTCACTTCTAATGGCTGTAGAATCCACAAGTAAGGAGATATTTTTAAGCCCGGTGTCTTAAAATGACCGTAAGAATATCAGCATCAAGATTGATTAAAAAAAAAAAATTTGATTTTTAAAAAATGTCAGGGTGGTCTACCCCCTTAAACAACTTTAACTTTTCAGGAAGTCCCCTAGAAAAGAATCCGTATATTTACTTACTTTAATTATACTTTAAAGAAAAAAAGGAAACATGGCACTTACTTGTGCTGCGATTGAGTTGATTCCTTCGCCTCACTTTAGTTAATTTTCATTTATTTTTGCAGTCGAACATTTTCATTTGGTTGGTGCGCCGTGAAAAACCCCGACTCTATACGCTTTTCTTCTTATTTATATATACTATATATATATATATATATATATATATTTTTTTTTACTTTTCCGTGAAGTTTGTGCGCTTCCATTTGAGCAGAAAATCGCGTCGCTCTTTTTGCATTTGAATGACCTGCCACGCCCACCAAGCCAAGCCAAAACCAAGCCAACCGCCCCTTTTTGGCAGCGAGAGAGCATGCTTAATAATTCAATTCATAGGCTCAGGCACGAGAAGGAGTCACGGAATACAAAACAAGAAAAAAAAAAATGTATATATATATATATATAAAATAAAAAAAAATAAAGCAGAAAAAATAAAGGCAGCAAAAGCAAGTTTTGCCCACTCATCCTTCGTTATCCCTGAAGGGGCATCCTTAAACAGAGTGACACCGTCCAGGAAGTGAGTCCTGCCCTTGTCCATTTCACCTGCTCACCCCGCCCCCTCCCCTCACATTAGAAGCAAACAAAATGGCCAAAAGGAGAGGGGAGTGGAAAAATAAAGAAAATGTCTTGTTTTTTTTTCTTTTTTTTTGTGTGTTTCTTGTGCCCGCTGTCTGTTTCTGTTGTTTGCCTTCATTTGCATATAAAATTTTTATACAACCTGCAAGCGTTTATATGTCTACCCGCCAGTTTTTGGACCCGCCTTCTAGGCCTTACCCGGCTCCTACCCCCTTTTTTCATATATATATACATATAAATATATCCTGACCATGTCCCTGTCCATCTCGTTTTTAGTTTGGTAACTAAAAAAGAACAGGACACTGAATATAAATAAATAAGGAAATATGTTAAAGAAAATATAGAAGAAGAAATTATCTAAAATATATAGAAATATAAAACAAAATTAAATAGAAATATGTCTGCAGATAATATAAAGAAAACTATTGGAAAATTTATAAAAAACGTAAAGAAAAATTAATGGGAAACTATGTAGAAAAATATATATATAATATATATATATATAGTAAAATATGTATATAAAAATATATTTAGAAATATATATATAAATATATATAGAAACATATATAGAAAGTTATATAGAAAGTTAAATAGAAAGTTATATATAAAGATATATTGATAGTTATATAGAAAAATATATAGAGTTATTTAGAAATAGATATAGAAAGTTATATAAAAAGTTATATGGAATGATATATAGAAACCATTCAATAGTTCATAGAAAAACCTATAGCAATACATATAAAACATCATTAGAAAAATCTATAGCAAAATATACTGAAATATATATAGAAAACTCCATAGAAAAATATACAGCAAAATGTTTACAAAAATCTGTAAAAAAAACCGGAGAAAAATCTGTTAAAAAATCTGTACAAAAATCAGCAGAAAAGTCTCCTGAAAATATTTTACAGAAATCTATAAAAATAATAAATATAAAAAATATATATTCAATAAAGTGGTTTTTACTTTTCTTAAAAACCAATCCCTTTTGTGTTAACCGAATCGCAATCCTTTAAGGATTCCAGGAAGTTCTTGAACCAAATTCAAGTGTAAGCTTGACCAACAATATGTTAATGAAAAGACTGGAAAATGTTCTAAATCATAACTCTCTCATCTGAGTACACACTGTAGTGCTCTTCTTATTTTTCCTGTTTGTTTTCTGTCTGGGAAATTACAAAAGGGATGAAAGGACCCAGTAAAGTCAAACTGTCTAGGTGCCGTGCCCAAAGCGATGTATATTTAATGGCAACTTAATAGCCGTAGAGACTTGTTATTAACCTTAATTATTATTTAAAAATATTAGAGACTAAAACACAGCCTAAAGTCTAAAATTAATATCTAAATTAAAACAAATACAGGTTTTCTTCCATATTTTTCTTTCTAAACAATTTCAAGTCATATTAATAAAGTAAAAATAAAAATTTAGAAAAAAAACTATTAAATGTCATATAAACTATAATTTGTAATTCATTTCTTGACTGCAAAAATATGCTTTATTTTTATTGCTTTTTCCCCTTTGGAAAATTGCCTCAATCTGAATACTTCTTGCTCATTTGTAGCTGGAAAATCGCATTGGCTTGCAGGCTTTTCGCTTCGCTTTGCAAAATTTAATTTGTCTAAAATTGTTAAATGAAGCCAAAAACTTCAGCAGCAGACATCCCAGAGATACACAGATACACAGATGCAGATACAGATACACACACTCCAGTCTGGGCTTAGTTTGTACTTATGCTTTTGTTAATTTAGTTATGCCTAAGTATTAAAAAGAGAATTTTGAGCTCATTGAGTTTCCACACAAAACTTTTTCCAGCCTCCTCCTCTCTAGCTGTCTTTATTTTTCCATATATATATATATATATTTATATATATATATTTATATATATATATTTATATATATATATTTATATATTTATTTATTTTTTTTAGTTCTTTCGTGTATTTTTGTTATGTTTTGCGGTTTAGAGTCTAACAAAAGTTTTCCTGCTTCACCTACACTATGCGAAAAAAGGTGAACACTACTGTCTTGATGTGAGTGGGTATAGAGAAGCCTGGGAAAAGTGGAAATTGTGAGGAAAATCGCCCCGGGGTGGCAGTCAAATGTTGAATGCTACCGTGGCACTGGCAAACCTCTAAAAAACAAAATAGAGCAAGTAAGGAAAATGTAAGGGGGGAGGAGGAGCAGGAGCAGGAAAAGTGGTTTGGAAAACCCTACTATCCAATCACTTACTCCACTCGTTCCCGTTCATTCATTCATTCATTCATTCGCTCATTCATTCATTTCGGACTCTCGGGTCGACTTTGCATTTAAATCAATTTAAGCGTTTTACAGTCAGTTGAACCTTTTGTGCCTCATGTCATGTGCACATCCATACACACACACAAAGACACACGCTTGTCTATGGGAGAACCCACAGGCATAGAAATGGAAAAACGGGTGTCTGTCTGTCTGTGTGTGTGTGTGTGTGTGGGGTCAGGGGTCAAGGGGTCCCAACTGCAGACCAAAGCCAACCGCAAAAATATAGAGATGGTCAACAAAAAAATGCCAAAATATCTTCAAGGGTAATGTAAGCACTGCTAGAAGCTATTGGGAATTATAGTGGAATATTTTTGCAATTTTTTGGCAATAAAATGTACAAATAACTAAGATTACTATAAAATGGATATATATAAAATTTGATGAAAATCTGTTGAAGACTGGAAAAGTTATAATTTGTTTTATTAAAATTTTCCGATTGTTCCTATGGCAGCTATATATATGTATATATATAGTCCACCGATTCGCCATGCTCCGACTTATATACTAGTTAAATTATATAGAAGAATAACTCCATAGTTTCATTTAAATAGCTTGCTCTTTGCTACAAAACAAATCCCACACATAGGTGCATATAATTCCCAACTAGTTCTAACATCCCCGGAACGAAGTTACTGCTGCCGGCCGGGTATCAGATATGTGTTGTGTTGCAAAAGTTGCAAGTCATTGTTTATTAGTGTTCAAAGTTAGTAACTGTTCATACTTACTTACTGGTCATAGATACTTACTGATCATAGTTAATTAGTGATTAAAGATACTTATGATCATAGTTACTTAATGTTCATTGATACTTACTGATCATAGTTAATTACTGCTCATAGTTAATTACTGCTCATAGTTAATTAGTGCTCATAGTTAATTAGTGATCAAAGATACTTACTGATCATAGTTACTTACTGTTCCAGAGTTACTTTCTTTATTCTTTATAAAGTCGGAGTTCACTCCTTTACTTACTTAACTTCTGACTTAAATTATAATATCCTGCATAGGGTATAATAATACTAATAATAATTATAAAAAAAAAACGTACATATTCCCAATAAACCTTTAATCACTTCAAGAAAACCCCATCCAAAATAAACAATAAATCTGACAGTATATATCTTTAAAGACCACAAACTCCCGATCAAGGCTGAATGATATGAAATCGTTTCTTTATTGAGCCACCAAAAAGCTGATTGTTATGCAATAAGGACAATCCGGCGAACTTTGTGCGAAAATGCCTCAGTTATTCATGGAAATTTCTTCGATTTGGCATTTTGTAATCCCATCACGTGCTCATCTCTAGTACGAAAAGAGGAGAGGGTAGAGTTGGATACAGAATCATCTCTTTTTCTTTTATTTTTATTTTTCCTCCTCTCGTATTTTTTTTTTTTTTTTTTTTTTTGCAACTGTGAAGCCGAGAGCAAATTATGCAGACACTTAAATATGCCATAAAATTATTCGAATTCTGCATCAATTCTTGGCATTTGTATTCCCCTTCTATATCTATATATATATTTTTATATTTTTCCTTTTGTTTATAAGTCGAATTTTATTTATTTTTTTGCTCAAGTTGTAGGAGAAATATGTAAAAGGATGTGCAAGGGTTTTTCTGGGCATTCGTTTATTTTTACTTTTTTTTTTTTGTACGGAAAACAAAAGTTCATTGGGTCATCGATGTGTGTGTGAAGAGGAAAATCGAAGTAGAAGAAACATTTGGTAAACCAAGAATTATGCAGCTGTCAGGAAAAAATAGAAACAGAATTTCTCTATCTCAATTGACCGAAGAACTTTCAAAACTGTGTGTTTTATATTAAAAAAAAAGCTTGAATTGAGGGTATACAATATAAACATCTATTTAAAAATTCCACCTATGTGTACATTGAGGACTTTTTTGTGCATTCTGCATCATTTTGTGGCAGTGAAATGTGTTCAACATATAAATATACAAATTCATTAAAACGAACAAATTAAAAATGAGCAAGATAGAGAGTATGTGTGCTGACACAGTGCGGCAATAAAAATTATTTTTGTATTTAATTTTGCCCAACTAACAAAAAAAAAACGAAAGTAACAAACAAATTAAGGACGAGTCACTGCCTTCACCTTTTTTTTTTTGTGTTACATTTAATTTCGAGTAAATAAATGTTTTTGCAAATTTGTTAGTGGATGTGGGCAGCTAAATATTTTACACCAGTGTCCAGACAACCATACACAAAAAAGCAAAAAAAAAATAGCGCTGTATCATTATAAATATTTAACAATTGCGACAATTGTTGTTGCCACGGACAACGCATTGTCCTGCATCCTGTCCCAGGATTCCCTACACACAGCTGCAATTTTCACACGCTTGTTTGGGCTTAACAAAAGCAGAAGCACCAAAAGCACCCACTGCGAGCAAAAATAAAATAAAATAACAACAAAAAATAATAATAATCATCCATGCGGCAGCAGAAAAAAATAAAGCACAACAAATTAAATCTGTTTATCACCGCTTAAAATAAGAATTTAAGTTGGTGAAAAGCTTATTATGAAAAGTCAAGTTCTAAGTGGGGACAACAAGTATATTGTATTTAAACAGTAACCTAAACATTGTTTATAATAATGAGATACTTCAACTTATTTTTAATAATAAAATAATTTACATTTATTATGGTGTTATGATACTGCTTTAAATCTTTCATTAATTGATGGTCTCATTGCAGCTCAAGAAAGGTTCAGCTATGTTGTATTAATACTTTAATTTCCCTAAAATATATCGGATTTTTAATCAGAAATCAATTTAAATCAGAAATATTTATATTCAAAAATAGGTATGCAATTAAATATTAAATTTAAATATTTTCAGATTACTTGTTTGGACCAAAGTAATTAACATTTTCTTAAACTATTTTTAATGTTTTTTTAAAAGACCTTTTATATAATTATATATATATTCAATATATTTCCTATGGCGTTGTAACACTATATTTGATACTTTCTTTTATTAAAAGTTTTATTTACATACTTGTAATTATTTTTAATCTCTATTATTTAAAATTATACACAATTTTGTTCAATGAAATTGTGGGAGGTTTGCTCTATACAAACATCTTAATCCCCAAATTACTGAAATGTATATACATATGTATGTAAGTGCAGTAATAAGTGCAGTATCATAACCGCATTATAATTTTCCCTTAGCATTCCAACAGCAATTTCACAAGAAATGTAAAGAAAATATAATACAAATCTTATACAATGAAGGTCAGAAAAATTCTTGTAACAATTACAAAACAAATGAACACAATCAACACATGAAATACCCAACAGGTTAGAGTTCAAAAAGGGACTCACACACACAACGTTCCTGCACATTATTCCCCTGCAGTCTCACATTCAAAATTAATTCATTCGAATTCCTATTTCATTTCGCCACAATTGAATCGATTAGCAATCCCTCAACACCTTTTTCCCTTCGCCCTTAATTGCATTCCCTGCAATATTTAGCAAATTCCCAAACACACATCGCTCGCCCCCCGCCAAATCCACGCAAAATCGCCGAAAGCAAAAAATTGATTTTAATGGGCGTGCATTAATTGCGTGCAAATGCCATTTATATCTGAATGCTGATTATGTTTTGGCATAGAAAATTTCGAACTTGGGTTGGTTCTTTGGTTGGTTTTTCCGGCGGCTTCCGAAAAACAGCCGCACAATCGACGATGATTAATATGAACAATAGGTGGAAAGCGGCTAAATATGTGTGTATGCGGTGGCATCAAATTGAAAATCCAATAAAACACTCAATTTATTTAAATTGCATGCGATTGACAATCCGCAGAATTGAGAATAGGATGCACCCAGAACAGGCCACAGTGACCACAGGTACAATAACAAAAAAAATACAATAAGTAAAATACTATAAAAATACAACAGGAAATATTTATATACCAAATAAAAACATACTCATATATATAAAAACAAAAACGCAAAGCAACAGTATTTTCTCTAAAATTCCCAACTGGTTATTACATTAATATAATTAACTTTAAACTATGAAACAAAATTGGTACTGTTACAAAAGAAATTATATACAAAGAAAAAATACAACAACATTAAACTATTAAACAAAATTTCTAGTCTTAAAAAAAAAATTAACTAATTATATGAATGGGGGGAAAAATACAAAAAGTACAATACAATAAATATTAATACACCAAACAAAAAAAATCCCAATACTTTCCTTCAACTTTCCAACATTAAAATATGAAACAAAATTGTTTATCTTATAAAAACAAGCATATGCAAGTAATTTGTACTTAAACCTATTGATATTAAATTATAATACATGAAAGTAAAAAAAAATAAAAATACAACAAAAATATTAATACACCATAAAAAAATACCAACAAACATACATGTTTTTTCTCTAGAATTTCCAACTTTAAACAATTGAAAAAATTGTTACTTCTATAAAAAAGAAGTAGAAGAAAGTAATTTGAACTTAAACCAATTGATATTAAGCTCTAAGTTCATTATTTAACCGACAAAAATAATAATATGTACCATGTTTTAAATAAATTATAAGAATTGATATACAAATGAACCTAATCACTGATCGATTTAAATGATATATCTGTTGGTGTGTTGGTGAATCCTAACCCAAAAATTCATTTCATTTCATCCCATTTCACGGAGCTCTTCCTCCTTCATTTTTTTCGATATTTTTTTTTCGCTTTTTGTCTCCTGGGCGTTAGTCTCTGATTAGTTAAACAGGACACGTAACGCTTGCCACAGCAAAAGTGACAACAACACAATAACAACAACAGCAATGGGCAGAAAGAAGGGCAGAAACACTCGAATATGAATGACAAGCGGAATACAAAATGGAAAAATGCAAACGAAAAAATACAAAAAAATCAGAATACAACAACAAAGGAAGCATAAAAACAACAAGGGAAAAATTGGCAAATAAAAACGTAAGCAAATCAAAAATTTGAGGCAATCCGTAGAGTGCTTGAATTTCTTTTTTTTTTTGTTTGTGTATATAAAATCGAAGCTGAAATCCCTGACAGAGCGAAAAATCAGCTTAATCATAGGGAAAAATGTGAGAAAATATTAGTATCTTGGATAGAAATTAACGAAAAATAAATCAACTTTAAGCTGAACTAAAGAACTGTTAATGAGAAGCTATTTAAGTAGTTTAACTTATTGAATGTAACAAATTTATAAAGAACCTAATTAAAGTCACATTTTAACAACTGAAAACTATAATTTAGTATACAACATATTACTTTTTTTTTTGCCATATTATTTTCTATATATTTTCTTCTCTTAAAAAGAAAATTAGAACTTGCTTTTGACCAGCTTTCACTGAAGCTGTGTGTGTGTCCACCTTTTGCATTAAGCTGAGGCTTGGTTCGATGTCTTTGCAATGGTGGCAATTGGTGGGCGGGTTTTTTTTTTTGGAAGAGACACCCCTCAGCACTTAGGGAATCCCTGAGCACACAGCATTCGTCATAAAACATAACTCAGCAATTGCCCATGCCCCAATGAGCCCACGTACGCCCATCAATTGTCATTTTTATCAGCGTACCATGTCGCGAAATGTTGATTTTTTTTTTTCATATCTATATATATGTTTTTTTATTTCTTACCACTGAAAGAAAATTTATGGAAATTAGTTGGAAATTATCAATTAATAATGAGAATAGAAAACAAATGGGTAAAAATTCGGATTAAAAAGTATCCAATAAATAAGCTTTACAAGTCTCTAAGCTTGAATTTTTATTATAGAATTTTATTATTATTTTCTACTATTTTTTTTCTCTCAGTGTCTTTGTCTGGCTTTCTTTCTTGCTTTCACTTTGCTCGTCCTCCTGAAAGTAGGCTACAAAAAACGGGAGGGTCAGGAGGGTGGCACAAAGTGCGTATTATCGACGCCCCAGCATCGCCCCCTCCCCACCTTCCTCTTCCGCTCGCGCTCAGCTCCACTGCGTTTATGCGGTAAAAATTCATAAATATCATAAAATTGTATATAATGAAATCAGTATTTGCTCCGAAATCTCTATTTAATATATGTAGAATTTTAAAACATAAAATAAAAATTATTTAACTTCTTTAACCAAATTTTAAGTGTGCAAAAGTTATACAATTCAATTAATTACTATACCAAATTAATGTAAATTTGATTTATTAGCATTTAAAAAGTTATACCATACTTTGAACACAATTTTAAGGTTTTTAGAAACCCGGTTTCTTCTTAATTATTTTTAAAATCTTAAAACTAGGTCTTAATGTATGCCAAGCAATTATTTGAGATACCAAATTTATGGTACATTTTATTTTAAATTTTGTATTGGTCATTTTAAAGATATCTAAAAGCATTTGTTTTTAAATCAAAACTTTTGAAAATAATGCAATTCATTATTTGAGGTATCAAATTCAGTATAAATTTGTCTATTATACAGAATACAATTTTATTGATATTTTGTTTTTTAAATACCTGATTTTAACCCTGGCATAAACCTTGTATCTGCTGCCTTTGTTGGTAATGTTTCCGCCTGTGTTACTGCCAGAGACTCGCATTAAAATTTAAAAATGTGAGCACAAAAATTCATCTTTTTTGTCTGTTGCGGCCGTCAATTTTTTCTCCTTTATTTTTTTTATACCCCTACCATTATTTTTACCCCAACGCTTCACGGCTTTTGAAAGCAACAATTGCTTAAATATAAAAAAGATGTACTAAATAAAGCCGGAAAGTCTAAGAGAAGTTTCTTAAAGCCTTTAAAGCCTAGCTAAAGTGTTTATTTAACCTCTTTGATTTTTTTTAGTGTGATTTGATTTCTTTTGATGTTTTTCCCCATTGAATTTTCCTCGATTTGTCTCAGGTTTCAAATCTCTCTCTGTTGCTTTAGTTTCCGTTGCCTTAGTTATAGTTGCTCTAGGCTTAACTTGGCTAATCACAAGATTATTTTGGGCGGTAGTATGATGTGTGGGCGTGCCGGCCTCTCCCTCTCTCTCTCTCTCTCTCTGTCACTCTGTCTATCTATCTCTGTCTGTCTGGGCAATTCAAGTTAAATTCAACATCAAAGCTGGCAAGTTAAGGTTAAATGCCGTAGCGTGGGTTTGCCTTTTGTTACGCTTCAAAAGATTATTTAAATTCAACTTTAACTTTATGAATTGATCTTGATTTTCAACACCAAAAAAGTGCAAAATGTTAAATGTATTTATTTTCTAACAAAATTAGCTAGAGTTAAGAGTTAAAGATGTATTTAATACCATTCGCTTCGATGCAGGAAAACTTTGACCAACACAAACTGTTTTCTTAGGAAAGCCTGAGGCATTAAGTAGGAGGAATATCTATAGAGATACAGCACACATATGGTTATTGTTCAAGCCAGCTTTTCTTGTTTGCCTTCTCTGTGGGTTTTTTTTTTGCAACTCCTAATTTCCCTTGAATGCCGGGCAGAAAGGCATATGTACATTTTTCCTAGATCCTGCTCCGGGTTCTACTCCTACTCATGCTCATCCTCCTGTTCCTATTCCTATTCCTACTTCCAATCCTGATCCTTCTTCTGTTCCTACTCCTACTCCCACTCCTACTCCTCCTCCTCCTCCTACTCCTACTGCCAATCCTCCTTCTACTCCTACTCCCAATCCTGCTCCTGCTCCTCTTTGCTGTCCTATTTGTCAGGACGTGAAACAATCATAGTATCCAGCCCAAAAGAAACACCCATCCACTTGACAGGCTCTGCTCTCTGCCTCGTTCTTGGATTGCAAACCAGACCAGATCCTTGTTGCATACATTTGCTGTGCCATTTTGGGGCCCAGGACATTCCCCTCTCATCCTGTGAAAAATTCATTGAATCATTTGACAAGACAGAAAACGCATTGCAAAGGGGTGGCAAACGAGGGGGGTAATGATAACCAGGCCTAGAGCAGATAGTGGCGCTAACATTTAAGCTTACCAAAACTGGCCATGGTTTCCCCCTCACTACACACTCCTCTACCCACCGGACTTGTTATGAGCATTACTTTTGGGAATGGTATGAGGAGGGGGAAGGGGGGTGTGTGTGTGTGTGTGAGCCTCTTCTGAAATATTGCGTATACGCAGTGGGGTGAGGATGAAAAGGGGAGCAAGGAACAAGGAGGCAGGGAAATGCACAGGAAAAAAGAGCTGGTATATTTTTAAAACTATTTTTTACTTAATGTTCAAATAACTCACCTTATTTTACATTTTTTAGCTGCATTTATGATTAATTTAGTTGCATTTTAATATTATGTTCAAGCAATTTATTCAATTTTTAGTCTTTAAAAGAATTTTCTATTCATTATTTAATTATTTATTAAATAAAGGAAACAGAGAGTTGCTGAGGAAACAAGAGCTTAATTATTTTTTAAATATGTTTTAAATATTTTTTTTAATAGTTTTTACTTAGTTTTTAAATAACTTACCTTATTTCTTATTATTATGCTGCATTTATGTTGAATTTAATTATATTCTAATATTATTTTCATTAGATTTATTAAGGTTTTTTAACATTAAAAGCATTTACTGTTTTCTGTATATACTAAAAATTTATTTTGTAAATTTTATAAAAATTTAAGCTCATGTACAAACATTTAAAATGATGTTTTTGATATATATTATATTTCAAAATAATTTTCTGTGTGTTATTTTTTCATACATTTAAAAAATCATCTTTTTCTAAGGATTTATAATCACAAATTTATAATTTTCGAGAACAAATAATATATTTTTCCAAATAAAGTCTTCGTCTCAATGCGATTCCTTCTAAAATATAACGTATACGCAGTGTAGGAGGCCTGAATCATATAAGTTTAAAGATTTTAAAACAGAAACTTATGATTACCTTGCAGTTTTTCAAGCAGATTTAAGAGAAATTTTCAAAAGAACTACATTCCATTCAGGTTTAGATCTTCGTCTCAGTGTTTCTCCTTTGAAATATTTCGTATACGCAGTGTAGGTACCTAAAACATATAACATTAAAGGTTTTAAAATCAAAACTTATGGCTACCTTAAAGGTTTTAAAGTATAAATAGCATATATTTCCTAACGAAACCACTTTTTTTAAGGCTTTGAAGTTTTTCTCTGTGTTTCACCTTTAAAAATATTGCGTATACGCAGTGTGGTGACCTAAAACATATATCATTAAAGGTTTTAAAATTAAAACTTATGTCTACCTTACAGTGTTTAAAGTAGAAAGAAGATATATTTCCTGATGAAGCCACTTTCTTTGAGCCTTAGAAGTTTGTCTCAGTGTTTCTTCTTTGAAAAATTGCGTATACGCAGTGTTGGGGTCTCAAAATGTGGTGCAAAAATCGGGGTTGGTGGGTATTTTCCATGTTTTTTTTTTTGTTTTCCTTTTTAATACCGTGCTTGTAGGGAAAACTAACGATGCCCCAGTCACGACTTTGGACATCCTTATCAGCTGCAGCTGGGAAAGCAAACCCAATGCAGTCACAGAACAATTTTGCACATTGGAATGGGGTTAAAGTGTGTGTGTATTTCGGAGGCTTTGGAAAATGTTGTATAGATGGTTTTGAGTTTCATGAGTCCCCCGTGGAAGGGAAATGCTGCTCTATTTTTGGCCAAAAACTGTAATTATTAATGAGAATTCCGATACTAGGGGTCAGAGGGAAATCAACAGGGGAAAATGATTAAAACAGGAGGAAAGTCGAGGGAAATGAGTTCTTTAACAAAAATGTACTTTAAAATTGTTAATTGTACATCTTAAAATATATACAGGTTATTATTTATAAATATTAAAGTTTATATAATATTAAATACATAAAATTGGTTGATAAAAATTTATTAAACCAATTTCTTGACCAACAATTGGAGGGGAAATGCCTTCAAATTTCCACCTCACACGAGTTAATTTCCTGTTCAATATCCTCTAATCAGTCTCGAAAAGTGTGCTACTCGTGTTGCCATTTCCTGAATGCCTTCAAAAAAAAAATATATATATATAAATAAATATCAGCTAAGTGTATATATATCGAAGCTATCAAAATTCATTCTTTATAGGCAAAAGCCAAGAGGGTGAGGCAATTGCTTGGCACATTTATATTTATCAAAATCGCTTTTCCCCCAGTTTTTTTCCTTGGCTTTTCCGAATATTGTTTTTTTTTTTTGTGCTACCCTCCCACGTGACATAATTAGGAAAGTGAGAGCAGTTTAGGCAGGGTATATCGGGGGGGAGGGGAAACATGTTCCTGGCATTACGGGCGTAAAAATATTAATTTCGACTTAAATGAAAAATTATGCTCCATTTGAGTGCCGACGTAGCAAATAAATTTTTGCACATAAATTTTCAGAACGCTAATAACAATAATAATAATAATCAGCAAGCATTACGAGGAGGAGAAAATGGAGGAGGCGTTTAAATATATATGTTTTTATATGTATATATATTTATGCAGGTAGAAAAGTTGTGGGGGGGAAATGGGGGCTAATGCCCTGCTATCGTTGGGCGATTAAATTTTTGTTATTAATTAGATGCGCCTGGGCGTCGTGTAATAATTCACAGCTCCATTTATACATACAAACACGCACTTAGGAATTACATATACATAATATATATATGTATATATATATATAAATATAAATATACATAGATTCTGTGCATATGTGACCGTGAGTTGTAAATGTGTTGGGCATTAGTGAAAGTTTATGTATGAATCATTGGGTAATTAAAGCACTAAAGCCGAAAATGGAACCTTAAATCATAAATGCGAACATTGAATTTGCAGCAATTAGGAGCGATAGTCAAGCGTATAATCGAAATGATAATGTAAATCGATACGCAACTAGTTATTATCAATATAGTAATATAAAGAAACTTATTCTTACTATATTAATATATACAAAAGTTCTGAGATTCTATAAAAATGTATAATAAACGAACGAATATACAAATTGATGGTAAACGCTTTCTTATCTAAAAGAAAATCATTACAAATCCTAAGAATACAAAAATCGATGGAAATTATTTTGTAATCAATAACAAAAAACGTTGTAAAAAATTACTTATAATAGAAAATCATGAACAAAATCAACAAAAACTTTTTAAAAAACTTGTATAAGATATAAACAATTGCAAATCATAAACGAAATCATTAATCGATTGTAAACGCTTAGTGATCGATAACAAAAAAATGTATAATTTTAATTTGGAGTAATTATTAAAGGAATTAACAAATAACTCTCTGTTATTTAAATAGATACAAAATTATTAAAATTTATAAACAATTTATATATATTTATATATAGAGTACATAAATAATAGAAAATCCATATGCTATAATCTGTACAATAAAAAAGAAATTGAAATGGCAATCTCACTTCGTCTGCCAGGCAAATGTATTTCTGCCGCAAAATTGAACAGTTTTTCCAGCGTTTTGTGGCATCAGTCTCATATCACATTCACCCCATACACACACACACACACACACACACACCGTCCCCCTCTCCATCCCCCCTCAGCCAATACACTGCCACCCACCGCCGGCAGCGTCTATCAATTTCAATTGCTGTTACTGCCGCCGGCAGTGTAATCAGTTTTTCGCTTATTGCCGCTAACTTTGCCCGCACACAACGAGGTCAAATCAGACACGACACGCCCACACAGAACCCCAGTTTGTACCTCCCCCGTTCCCCGTTCCCCTACCTCCTCTAGGCCCAAAAATCCAACCAATTTTGAAAGGTTCTCATAGCGCCAGAATATCGGGGATAATTGAGCTATGGTCAAAAATAATTCAAATTTTCACCTTTAATTAAGAGTTCACTATTTGTGTTGTATACCTTGAAGAAAATGTAGCCATGAATTATTATTTATGGAATTTTTGTACTGTTTTAAATGATAAATTTAAAATATATTACTTCAATATACAGTTTATGATTGCTTTACTCGTATCTTCTGATTTATTTTTTACTTTTTATGAACATTTAATTATATTTTATATATAAATACATGATACAATTGGTAAAGACTTACCGCAATGTTGTTCTTTTTCATCATTGCTTAATTCCTTCGAGGGTTTCCATGGTATCATCGAAATGAGCTTCTTCCTGGTCACTTCCAGATGTATTGATTATCATTACCACGATCACTATAGATGTAAACACTGGAGAGGCCACGGACAGTCTGAGGCCAGCGAGACGCTAGTGCCCTGTATTTATAGTCCCCGAGGGAAGAGAACAGAGAAAGTGAGATTGAGAGAGAAGGAGATGGCTCAAGAGAAATGCAGAGAGAGATAGAGAGAAAGCGGTATCTCTAGACATGCACAGAGAGGGATGGACATACCAGGAGAAAGAAAGAGAAACATAACAAAGAGAGAGATGTCAATGCTGATCATTAAGTGAGAGAGAGAAAGAGAGAGAGAGAGAGAGAAAGAGAGAGAAAGAGAGAGAAAGAGAGAGAAAGAGAGAGAAAGAGAGAGAAAGAGAGAGAAAGAGAGAGAAAGAGAGAGAAAGAGAGAGAGAGAGTGGAAGAGATATCTCTGTAGATTCTCAGGCAAACCGAAAAATATAAATTTTAAGAGATAGAGAGAAAGCGGGACACAGAGATTAACAAAAAGAGTCAGAGAAAATAAGCGAAAAAGAGTAAAAGAGATACAGGAAGTGAAAAATTAAATAAATAAATAATATTTTACGCCCACAGCTTATGATTCATTTCATATTTCATTGTGTTTATCATTTACTTCTCGTATACTCTTTTAAATAATATATTATATATACTTTCTGATTGTTGTGGCCAAGTTCTTTATGTTTATACAATTTTGGTTGCTTGTATTTCCGGTCCATTTTTTGTGCTTTTTGTGCCTTTACCATTTTGGCGAGAAATGCAAATTAAATCAATTTTTCGTTTACCCATCTCACACTCACTTTTATGGTTGTTGTAATTGCAGTTTGTCAATTACTTTGATGTTGTTGTGCCAGTGACTGTTGTTGGTGTTTTTTTCATAAAAAAACAACACAAGAGAAACAAGAGCCGAATTCAGAAATAACAAAAATATATACGAAAATAAAACTAGAAAATAAATATGAAAATAAAATAGGAGGAAAAAATTGGAAAATAAAATAGAAATAAGCAAATCAAAAATGTTTAAAATAAAATGCAGGAAAAATTTATATAAAAAATATCTAACTATAACCATGAATTTTTATTTGCCATATCTGTTTACCTTTCCTTTTTCTCTCTATTTTCAGGTGAGTTGACAAACAGAGATTTCGAGTGCTTTTTTCTGGCTCCCCCCTGTGTGTGTGTATATTAATTAAATAAGTGAGTGTATTTCGATACTTTGGTAATTAAGTAAATGTCAAAGGGGAGTTGCAAAAATAAAATAAAAAGAAATAAAATATATATATAGAGAAAACATTTACGCAAAATATATGTACATTTTTATACGATTTATTTGATACTTTTTATACACTATGCCTTTTGCCTTTTCTATTTTATTTCCAAGACAGAGAGATGCGGCATGAGGTGAATTCATTTTTAATTAAAAACCTGCCACGCCCACCGCAAAAAAAGTAAAACAAGAGAACAAACTATAACGACTGGCGATAGAATATAAGTAGTATAAACCGAAAATCCAAAAGCCCCCCTTGTTTCTGTTTTTTTCGTATTTTTGTGTCGACTTTTCCATTTCTGCATATTTTTCATCTCCAGTCAAATTCATTTCAATTAGAAAATATTTCAGCTGCACTGGAAAGAAATCCACTGGAAAATATTAAATATTGATAAATCAATTTAAAAATAATAACAAGTAATAAAAATATAGTTTAGTTTTTCTACAAAAAAATACATTTAATTCCAAGTGTTTTGTTGAAAAGAAATAATTACATTACAGTTTCTAAAACAATAATTAATTAGAGAAACTTTAAAACTAAATTAAACTTGTATACACTTAAAGGGAAAAAAACTATTTTCTATTATTTATATTATTTAGAATTAATTTTCAAATTAACTTCTAAATAAAATTAGAAGTGTTTCTGGATTTTTTTTCAAACATTTCTTCTTTTGATTCGTCTCCTATTTTGTATATTTTTTTCTTATTTCTGCGATAGCTTTTCATTTGGCAAGGCCACCCCTTTTCCTACCCTCAATGAAGCACTTTCTGGCTTAATACCTTCCTAATTGAAAGTTGCAAAAATTACAGGTGAAACGTAGAGAGAGAAAGAGACGAGCTATAAGCCAAGAGAAAGAGCTTGGAAAAGTTTTTTTTTGTTTTGCCCAGCAAACCGCAAATAATAACAAGAAGAAGTAGAGAAAAAAAAAACAAAAGCAACGGTAAAAGGATACGAGGAAAATTGAGGAAAATGGTTAGAGCCAAAAGAGGAAAAAACCGAGCTATAGACTAGGAAAATGCCACAGAGCCAAGCGAAAAAATAGAAAATAAAAAGAGTTTTTGCTAAAAAAATAATCATTAAAGAAATGGTATATTTAAATTAAAAAAAACTTCAAAATGAAATAATTCAAAAGAGTGCTTCAAGCTTAACATTTCTAAATAAAGCCAAGGAGCTAGAATTTCCTATAAATATAATTATATATAAATATATAATATATAAAAACTATATAATATATATAAAACAAATATTTATGTCTTAGCTTTAGGGAACCAAGCTCGCAATTGCGTCGAAACCCTGATATTCTATTGACTATTAAGGCCATTTAATTAAGTAGGCGTGGCAATTGATTATAATCGTCTGGCTCCTAAGCGAACAACAAACAAATCAAAAATCGAAATCCAAATCCAAATTGATTGCCAAATCAAATCAAAAAACAACAAAAAAAAAAAAGAAAAAAGGAAAACCAAACACGCATGCCCTTTTCGTCGGCCATTTTGTACATAAAATTTCTTGTCTAGGATTTTTCCTCTTGGCAACAGCAACAAGCAAAAGCCTTAATAAATTATTTATAAGCAATTCGAAACCATTCCGACTTTCTTTCCCCCAATTAATTAATTTCGCCAAATAGTCATGGCCAAATAATAATCGGAAATTCATTTTCACGCCCAGCGGCCACTGGAATATTTTCCATAAGCTGCCAAATCGAAATTGAATTCATTTCTTTGGGTAAATGTGCCGCAAGCAAAGTTCAACAGTAAACTTCTTTTAATATTTAAATAAAAAATTTGTTCTTAAGTCTATACAAAATTTTCTTAAGTTTTAAATTTTATTTTAAAGAAATTAATATATATTGGATAGAATATTGGCATTATTGCTTGAATAGCTTCGAGAAATAAATAAGAAAGTATTTTCAATTTCCATATTAAAAAAATAATAATAATAAATATATAAATATTAGATAGAATCTTTACAATTTGAATATTTATTTTCATATACATGATTAAATTAATATAATAAATTAATAAATAAAATAAAATTCCCCAATAAATAAACCATTTTTAAATCCTTTAAAAGTGAGTAAAACCTTTTTTATCATCAAGTAAAAAAGAACTAAATAAATACTATAAGATATCCATAAAGTATAACATAAATTTCTCCCAGAAATTAAAATATATAAAAATTTCGAAAGCTCATAAAATTATCTTAAATATTGTTAAAATTTTACTTACTAATCTATCAAAATAATAACTTTATTAATTATAAATAAAAGTATTCTTCAAATATTAATAAAAATTTCTCCAACTTGTTCTTCAATTTTCCTTTCATATTTCTAATCAGTCAAGAATATTTTCCCATTTTCCTTTCCATTTTCCATTACTCCCACATCGCCCCGGGGCTAAATTATTTACTTCAGCACTTCTGTTTGGGTTTATTCAATAAATTAAGTGATTAATTGTTAAGGAACATCGTCCCAGGCATTGGGCCTTTTTCCTTATGCTTTTCCCTTTTTCCGTTTTCCCTTCAATTGCCAAAAGTCAACAAGAATCGAAAACTTTTCAAATTGTCATAATTATTCAAAATTGTTTTCTGCCCAATTTGGAATGGAGAATGGTGCCTTTTTGGCTTTTCTAGCCTGATTTCTAGTTGCCATTTTTCGTTTGCCCTTCCTTTTATTTTATTATTTTGTTTTTTTTTTATAGCTCTGCCGTGGAGCTATTTCAGAAATGTTTCCCTTGTTTAATCACGCCTCGAATATTTTGTTGCCTTTGATTAATGGCTCGCTTTTGCCAGAGCAATTGTCAACAATTTTTGTTTGTTGCTGTTGTTAGAATAAGGAAATATAAATAAATAGAAACACACAGAGGGCTGGAAAACGAGAAAAATAAAAATTTAGAAAGGAAAAACCGTGTGTTGCCAAGAATTTCTGTGGCTCAGCAAAGAGACAAGCGACAATGAGACAAAATTGTCGCAGATTTTTCTCTTTCTTCCAGACGCCGCTTTTTTCCCCTAAAATATGCAATACCAAAGGTTGAAAATAGCTGTGGAGGGGGAGGGGAAGGGTGGATGGAAAAATGGGGAAAATGGAAAAGAGGGCTAGGCATGCCAAAGGTAGCTGCCAATTTATTTTCTTGGCTGATTTTGTCTCTCCTTAACTATACTTTTGGCGGAGAATATTCGAATTTGAACACAATTTTGAATAAAAATTATATTTAATTTAACAAATATTTTTTATATTAATATATAATATAATAATATATTACTTTGATATATTGAAATCTTAGAAGTCGATAAATATCGCCTCGAAAATTAAAGTATCGATATTTTTAAAAATATACAAAAAATACTTATATTGAAAAGATTAATATCTCATATTTGAAATATTTTTCAATAGTCTTATTTTTAACCATTCTTTATGTATTGATATATCGGTTCTAATATATATCGCAATGGTAAAATATTGTTAAATCTAATTTATATATAAATATTTTTCAATATTATAGATATTATTCATATATTATCGGTTCAAAAATCCTTTTTTTTCGTATCGCCATGTTAAAATATTGTTTTATACATCGATATTCACATATATTGTTTTGTTTATATATTGCAATGGTTAAATATTAAATTGAATGTATATCGCTTTCAGGTTAAATTTTCGTTCACAATATACTGGAAATTTTTATATGCTTGTAATCGCTTATCGATAAAACCTCTTGACACAATCCTAAGCCCAGAACGCTCTTCAATTAATATTCAATAAATCAACTGTTAACTATTTATTGTAAAATTACTAATTTTAATCATTATTCTAGAGTATTCTTAGCTCAATTTCTCTTTGGTCCCATTTTTTGTCCTGTTATATATTCCTTTTTTTTGCAACTTGGTTTCTCTTTATTTTTATCGCGACATTTTGCTGCAGCGACTTATGCAAGAGGGGGGAAATGTTGGAGGTTTCGGAATTTCTGCATAAATCGCATTGATACGTTTACAGCAGAAACGAAAAGCGAAAAAATGGAAAGGAAAATGTGTGTGTAGCGCCGAGGAATTTTCCTTTGTGTTCCCGTGGTAGTCTTGGCCACGTTTTATGGCCCCTCGCCCCACCCCCCTCTTAACCCTGTGGCATCTCTCTGGCAGTCTGCTTAACCTGCACGTGATGGAGAGAAGGAATCGCTATCCCCAGCTGAGCCCAGGACGTGTCCGCCTAGCCTAGGACTCTCAGATACCAAATGCAACTTCAATTTGGAACTCAGATGGGAGACACTCGAAAAAAACACAAAAAAATCACTAAAAATAACATAAAACTCCTTGAAAAGATTAAAACTTAAATAAAACAAGTCTTAAAACCTCAAAAAATATGTTAAAATATTTTCCATTCAAGATATTACTTCTCAGAAATTTACGTTTTTCGTTTACACATTATTTTCCTCAGTGCTTAATGGTTAGTTTTCCAGAATTCTGGCTTCATGTGAGTTCTTATGACAAATGGGGCAAAATTCATGATTCAAGAGAGCTGAAAATAAAGGAAAATTTGTGGGGGAAAAACTATTGCCAGAAACTAGACACAAATTTTATAAAAAGAGAAAAATGCCTGCACATAGAAAATTTAAAAAAAGCTATACTAAATTTCTTTTTAAAGGTATTGAAATATAGTTTCTTTTAAAAACTTCCCTAAATTAAATTATTGAATTTATCAAAACTTTTTATATTTATTTATACATTTTTCATTCTATTTAAATGTTTCCATAAATATTTCGTCTGTAAATGGTTTAGAAAATTCATTTTATAATCAATTATTTAACGCAGTTTGCCTTTGAATCAATCCAGTTAAAGTTTCAGCTGCGTCCCTGATCTAGCCCAATTAATTTTCCTTTAAGCCAAGCCAAGACAAACTTTTCTTTTAGCCAAAAGTTCCCCAAAAAACTCCCCCACTGATTGACTGCCAAAAGCGAATAATTCAAAGTTCCTCTCAAACTTTCCCTTTTGTTGCCCCCATTTCTTTTTTGTTTATTTATTTTGCTTTTTGTTGTTGGCTTTTCTTTTGGCTTTTCCTGGAACTGGGCCTAGAATTTATTTTTATGACTCACGCACTTTTGCGGCTTCCGCTTAGCTGCTGCTCCATCAAAATGGAGCCATCAACACCTGCTTAGAGCCAGAGAAAAACTGGAGAAAATGAAGCCGGCAAATCAGGGAAAAATCTGGTGAAGAGAGAGAAGATGGAAAACTGGGGAAAATTTTGCGGAGGAAGTGAAAGTGAAAGGACCAAAGCGAGTAATATTTATTTCGAAGGCTCAGAAAAACTTCGCTTTGAGTTATGGCCGGCAGTCGGCGCGAAACTCAATTTGAATAAATTGTTGAAACAAATTTCAAATGCACACACACAAGCAAGTAAACACTGAAAGAAATCTTGAAATTAATTAAGGCAATGAGAAGGTAGACTTTACAAGTTTCTGTGAAAGAAAATACAACATGTTGGAGAACATAACAAAGGATTTCTTATACTAACTTTCACCATAAGTAGGAAATACATTATTTTTTAAGAAAATATATTTTTTATAAATGTCTAGGACATTACATCATAAATATTGATATTTAAAATTCGTTTAAATTCTTTGTTTCAAACGTTACAACACATGTTTTTCGTTTTGCTTAGCTTAAGTCTCTTTAATTTATATTATTCTACTTAAAAATACTTTTAAAATTGATATAAATAAATATTTTATTTATTTCTCATCATCATATAGTATTCATCAATTTTTAGAATTCTTTATAAAATTATTTATATAAATTTGTAATATATGTACATATATTTATTTTCAAAATTATTGTCAAAATTATTCTCTGTGCATCCCTTTAGACCTACACTCAAAACAAAAGTCAAACTGAATTTTAGGAGGCAAACAGAAGGAAGCGAAATAAAAAACACACAAACACACATAAAAATCAAGGGGTTAGGAGGGTAAGGAAGAAAAAAAATCTAAAGAGAGGGACAGAGGGGCAAAGGGAATGGAGCCTGAAAGTACCAAAGGGGCGTGGCAGGACCAATGGGGGCAGTGAATTTCTTTTCCGGCAGTCTATCGAGGCTGCCAAACTTTTCGCGCTGCTGCTGCGACTTTAAAATGAAATTTACAACATGGAAAAGAGTACGTTTATTTTTTTTTTTGCCCGCCAATTTTTCTTTTTTTTTTACATTTATTTTATTGTTGTTGTTGAAGTTGTTGTTGGTGTTGTTGAAGCTGTTGTTGATGTTGTTGTTGGTGTTATTGTACTGCAATTGCCAACAGTTTGAAATGTAAAGTGTATACTGGCAAAGGGGATGTGTGGGAGTTGGTGTATGTGTGTGTGTCTGAGAGGGATGTGTGTATGAGAGCGGTGTGTTGAAAGAATCAAGACGCATAAATTTCCCGAAACAGTCAAACAATAAGTACAGTGTAGGCTCTGCAAGTAAGGCACGAAATATATGAGAAAATTAACCATATAAAAACAATAAGAAATCAATTAAATAGTAATATCGAACGAATTAATTGTAAAATGTATTTTATTTATTGTAAACAATATTTTGTTAATAAAAAATATATATTTGTTGACGTTTTAAAATTGAAAACAAAGGTATTTTGTTAAGACATTTAAGAAAGGCTTTAATTTTTTGCAAAAAATTTAACTTTATTTAAAAAGGAATTTATAAATAATATTCTAGGAAATTTTTAGCGATTTTATTGGTTATTTATGTGGGATTTTTTGGATCCCTTTTAGACCAATGTTCACTGTAGCTGAACGAATCTGAAGCTGAAGCTGTAGCCGCCCACGCGGCTTTTAAGCTTATTTACTGCTTATATATTTTAACACTCCCCCCATACACACGGCCTTCGCAGCTCCTTGCGGATATGCTGCTCCCCCCAAACCCCCTCAATACCCTCCTCTCCTCCCCCTCACCTTCCCCCCCCCCCTGATCCCGGTTCAATTCGACAACAGCGAGAAATGAAACCAAACAACAACAAACGATTTCCCTTGCTCCCTTCCAATATATTTTATTTTTTTTTTTGCCAGTACTTCCGTGCCAGCCTCCGTTATGCCGTCCCCCCTCCCTCCGGGTCACCTTCCCTTCCGCCACACAGTTTCCGTTGAACCCCCCTCGGGCCCCCACCCCTGCATCCTGCATCCCCCCCTCTGGCTCCCCCGCCCTAAACATGACAAATGGCTGCAAATCGTCTTCCTGTCGCGACCGCCATTTTCTGTCAACGGTGTTTTTTTTCCGCGTTTTTTTTTTTGGTGAAAAAAAAATTGTAAGAGGGCCTGCTGGATGGTATATTTTTTATCGTTATTTTGCATTATTTATTTATTTATTTAGCATTTCTTGTATATTTTCGTTATATTTATTCCTCAGCCGGGATTTTTTCTTCTTCTTTTTTTGCGTTGTATTTTTGTCCTTCTTGGGTTTTGCTGGGTCTTCTTATCTGCAACTTTTCCGGGTCCCCAACGCGGAAATCAGAGAGCCGCAATTTTCTTCCTTGTTTGCCAATGGGGTGGGGGATGTGGAGAGCAAAACTAACGGCCATAAAAATAGGGGCCAGCAGGAGGAGGAGTCCTCAAAAAAAAAAATATATAAAAATAAAAAGAAAACATTAAAGTCAACGCACATTCTATATTCAAGTCAAAGGAAAATGTTGTCAAAGATCAAGGAAGTGTCTTTAAAGCAGAAAATTAAAAACATTAAGTAAAGTTGTTATTTAATTATTTAAAAGATATGATAAAAACTATAAAAAGGAGCAGTAATTACAAGAAATTATTTGTAATAAGTGTATAAATATATAAACTATTTTATAAATATATAAAATATATAATAAATATATAATATATAATGTATATATATAAATTTATCATTACTTAAATATTTAATATCTTAGCTAGCTTATGAAAACTACCAAAATCTCACTTTAAAAGTTAGCTTTAGGCATCTTATCAAATAAAGCCCAATAATAATTTAAACATGTAATATTTTAGCTACCATAGCTTATCAAAGCTACTGCAATCTCACTTTTAAAGTTCACCTTTTAAAGAAATAAAACCATATATAGTTAAAGCCACTGAAATGTCCTTTGACTTTGATTTAAGCCACAAAACCGCCCACTCTCAGTCCCTCAAAATTGAACCAAAAAACCCTACCCTGGACCTTTTCCAAATTGTTAAATTTGCAAATTTCAAGCGTTTTGAGGTTTTGCGACCTTTCAAATCCCCCCTCCCGCCTTTACCCCACCGCGACACCCTTTAACCCAGCCAGAAATATGTCCAGGAACCGCAGTCTTGTCAACTTATTTAGTGCTTGGCCACAAGACCCAATCACAAAACGTGGAAATGAAACTGCACTGTGAAAAATCGAACCACTTATTCAATTTATATACATTGAAAATTTATTTTAATACTTTTGTGCTTGTTTTTATATTATTATTTCGATTTCAATATTTTTTAAACCTTCTTTTCTATGAGTGTGTCATAGGGTTGTGTGCATAAAAACAATGCACTGGCAACACGCAACACGCAAAAGTGGAACCTGCCGAACTAAACTAAAGTTCAGAGGCGGAAATTTCACAGCGACCGCAGCGACCAGAAAACAGGACCGAAAACCAAAAAACCGAGACCATGCCAAGGGGGTGGGCGGAGAGTGGGTGGGTGGAAAAGGGTGGGTGGTGGTGGTGCTTCAGGTGGAGGTTAACTTAACCCCCGCCCGCCTGCCACTAAATACTACGCATACGCAATGTCTCACAGCTATGGTTAATACGATTATGTGGCAAGCATTCAAATTAATTATGATAAATAAATAAAAATAAATAATAATAAATATATAATAATAAATAAACAATAATAAATCAATAATAATAAATAAATGATAATAAATAAATGATAATAAATAAATAATAATATATGAATAAATAAATTATGCCAAATGAATAATAATAAATAAATAAATAATGCCAAATAAAAAATAAAAAATAATAATAAATAAATAATGTCAAACCCATAATAACAAATTAGTAATAATATATTTTAGCAATAACAAATAATAATAAATAAATTATAATAAATAAGTAATACCAAATAAATAAATTAAATGAAAATAGTAATAGTAAAATGGTAATAAATACTGAACCAAATAATCAATTATAATATATTATTCATCTAAATTAAAATATAATTGCTAAATTAGGGATAATATGTATGAAAATACCAAATAGAAAAACATTTTTTGTTTATGTAATATAAATATATTCACAGACCTTAAAAACTTAAACGAAACTTCAAGCGGTGGAATTTTTAATTTAAGAGGATTAATTACATAGTTTAATTTGCATGGCCATCAGACGCATTCAAACTTGTTTTAACAGTGTGCCCGTATGCGACTTTTTAACGTCGAAATATGACCAAATTATTGAGAAACTGTACACCTTAGCTCTGAAAAGTTCAATTCTCTCCAAATATTAAACTGATTAAAGTAAAGTCTAGTACTTTGTAACAATTTTAAATTATTCAAGAGCTGAATCTAGTTCTTCCTTATACCAACATTAGTTTCTCATGTAAGTTCCTTGTAATAAAACTAACTACAAGTAGCACTATTATATGGACCCTGACTGTGGATAATTCGGACCATTTAGCGGACCAGAGGCAGCTGGAAAAGCTCTCACAAAAGAAACAAACAAAAACGGAAGGAAATAAGGAGAGAAAAACCGAGAACTACAGAAAAAAAAAGTGGGCGACGACCTTTTCACGAAAATTCATTGTCAAGCCTCCTCATATGTGTGTGTGTGTGTGTGTGTGTATGAGAGAGAGAGAAAGAAAGAGAAAGAGAGAGAGGGTCGGTTCCCTGTGAAGCCTCTGCACCTGACACGAAACTGTTGACGAAGTCGGGGCGCCACTTCAAACAGTTTTCCACGCTTCCCCGGCCGTTTATTAAAACTAATTAAAATGTTTAAAACATTTATAGAACAAACGGAATGGCATGGAGTAAGAGGTGGGAGGGGGGAGAGGCCAAGGCTGGCAAGGACATCCACAGAAGAGCGGGTCCTTAATTGCCGCAATTACCGTTGGCGGTAACACTACACACACACACACACACATCATATTCCACAGAATTTAATATTGAAGGAAAGAGTAAAAGAGGCTCTTATATATATTATATATATTTTTAGGTAGTAAAAAGTATCAAAAAGCTATATAAGATTTATTTTGAAGCAACTACAACATCTTAGTTTGAAGAAAATTAACTAGAAGTCTTTAAAGAGTTTTAATATGAATGTTTTAAATTAGAAACTAACATATTTATTAAATAATTTGGTATATATATATATCTTAATTCTTAAGAAATAGCGCTCAAATCAAAACCTTTCATTTAGGCTTTCAAGTTTTCACTTTTTTTCTGACTATGATCTCCATGTGTGTCCCTTTCGTTTGACCTCGTAAAGCTTTCATCTGCAGGGATTTTCCAGCCAGGACAAAGATCTTTGTGCATTTTCAGGCTCTTCATCAATCTAAGTCGCGTTCTTGGACTCAGTTTAACTTCCTTTTCTCAGGCTTTCCCGCATATCCTTTTGTGGGAGGAAGAGTCCTTCCCCCATTTTGTTGCAGCAAACCATTCAAAAGCTGCCAAGGAGACCGAAACTGAGACTGAGACTGCGATTGCGATAACTGCTTTCTTCTTTCGTCCTTTTATATTTCGCCTTTATCCCGCTGATTTTCTATGTGTTTTTTCCCTTGGTTTTCCCTTGGTTTTTCCTAGGTTTTTCTCTTTGCTTTGCAGCTTCTGGTGACATCGATTTGGCCGCTTTTCAAGTGCACCATTCTCTTTCATTCTTTTTTTTTATTGCTGGACTCCTTTTGTTTTCTTCGCGATTTTTTGTCTCCTTTTTATTTTTTTGTATGCTATAAAGCTGCGCGACATTTGCATAAGACCGCAGCCAGCATATACATACATACATGCTTGAGGGTACACTCAAAGCAATAATATTTAAATATATCTTTATTTATTATCATTTTTCGTAGGTCTACTTATTTACCATTGATATCCAGAATTTTTTTTATTAATTCTTTGTTATGTTAAACTATTTCCAATATCAGTGGATTTTTTGAAGTTTTACACAAAACTCTAGATTAATATCTAATGGCTATATATCAAATTTTTTGAAAATCTGTTGAAAACTGGAAAAGTTATAATATTTTTTGTCTTAAAATTTTCCTATCGTTCCTATGGCAGCTATATATACGTACATATATAGTCCACCGATCCGCCATGCTCCGACTTATATACTAGTAAAATTATATAAAAGAATAAGTCCATAGTTTCATTCAAAAAGCTTGCTCTTTGTTCCAAAACACATCTCGCACATGTAACTTATGATTCCCAACTGGTTCTAACATCCCCGGAACGAAGTGACTGCTGTCGGCCAGGTCTCAGATATTTGTTGTGTTACAAAAGTTGCAAGTCATTGTTTATTAGTGTTCAAAGGTAGTAACTGATCATACATACATACTTACTGGTCATAGATACTTACTGATCATAGTTACTTACTTGTCAAAGTTCATTTGTGACCAGAGTTACTTACTGATCATAGTTACTTAATGTTTATTCACACTTACTGGTCATAGATACTTACTGTTACTTAGTGATCATAGTTAGTTAATCTTCATTGATACTTACTGATCATAAATACATACTGCTTATAGATACTTTCTGCTCATTTTTTAATGATCATGGCAGTTATATTATATAGTATTCCGATTTTCATAAAACTAAAAACGAAATTATAGATACTTCTGACTAAAAGTATAATACCCTGCAAGGGTATAAAAAATATAATATATATTGTAATGATAAATTTCCTTTGATGCAAAAACATGTCAGTACTTTTCTCTTTTTTATTATTTATGGCCCCTAAAAGGGTGGAAAAAAACACCCAATGTAATGTCCTTGCTCCGCTGCTTGCAAGGACAAAATGCATTTTGAAACTGATTGAAGGAGCGCATCGAGTAGATAACTAATCAATAAGTTATTGAGAACAGCAAAAAAAAATCTCAAGTAAATTGAAATCAAAGTGATTTATGGCTGCACTTTCAGTTTTGACTGATTAAAAATTATAAAATGAACTTATTAAAAGCCTTTAAAGTCATATTTCTAATTTATTTAAATGCTATAAATTAATGTTAAGGGAATTGGATTTGATTTGTAAACCATTATCTTCAATTAAACTCTCTTTAGACTTCTTTCATTTAATTAAAAATTTAATAAAGCAAAATTAAAATTTTTCTTTATTCCTTTACTTTCTTTTCTTTTTCCTGTTACGTTTCTAATTTTTTTTCCAACCGCAGGACGCCAAAAATTTGTGCAACATTTTCTTTGTTGTTATTCAACTCTGCACCAAATCATTTCGAAAAGCAACAAAAATAAACAAATCGCTTCGTATATATGTATATACAAAAAAAGTGAAGAAAAATACAGAAACCAAATGCATGTCCTAATTGATGACAGGACAAACAGGGAGAGGATGAGCGGTTAGGGGGAAATCGAAACTAAGCAAAACAAAAAGCTAAAACAGAAACCGAAACACAGAAACAGAAAACGCAACGAAGTTTTGCACAATTTAGTGCACATTGTTGCCATTTATTGTTGTTATTGCTGTTGCTAAAATTGACTTAACTGTACTGCAACAGCAATAATAGCAACCAACACATACCACACCCCACAGACCTTGCTTTGTACACAGTTAAAAAATAGGGTTAACAATTAATTTAATTCAATTTAATAGTTTAAAGGGGCAATAAAGTAATAAAAACAAAGTAAACTGATTTTTTTTTATTTTTCTTAAGCTCTTAAGTCATTTACAAATGTATTGAAATGGTTTAGAAATATGTGTTTACAAACACAACATTTTATTGAACTTAACAATGGTAATACCATTTGCTTCATATGTTTTTTCGGTCACACTAATTAAACTTTCTATTGACTTAGCTGCTAGAAGAACATTTAGAAGTCTAGGATTATGTTTTTTAATAAAATAACATTATATTCAAGTTAAACATGGTAATACCAGTTGCTTTATATGTTGCTTAGCCCACACTAATTATATTAAAATTATAATGCGTAGATTTTTGAAGCGAATCCTAGTAAGTTTCTTCATGTGCAGAAAGGCATTAGAAATTCCCTCCTTCCTATATCGCCTAACCTAACCCTTTTTTTATTTGTTGCTACTGACTGGGGAACTTTGTGCCCATTATTGATCCATGGCATATAACATAGGAGAGACTACGGACTACTATTCCACCTTAACCGAGGGGCGTAACCTCGCTCAACTCCACCTGACCCTCTCTCACCTGTGTGTACCTTCTGTATTTTTAGACCCCCCTTCACCCCACAGTCCCTGCACTCCCATGGGCATGCCTAATATGGGTCTTTATTTAATTTAATGCCATTTTTGCAGCTACAGGAAGGAACGGAAAGGAACGGGAGCCAAGGAACAACTGAGAATACTCATAATAGTAACACGAGTAAACAGACACAGACTTGAGGGATATAGACAGAATAAATTGCTTTTGTATCGATGTTTCACTTGAATACATGATTTAAAGAAAACAAATTTGAAGTGAATTCTGAATTCATGATTATATTTATTGTTTTATTCAAATTTGATAAGCAAAGTTGAACTAAGACTTTTAAATTTAAACAAATATTTTAAAACGAGTATAAGTCTTTCGCTCGCTATTTTTTATTTTTAATGCCCAGTTACCAGAGCATTTACAATTTCTTAAAAATATTTTTATATTCTTGGTTCATGCACCTTTAGCTCCTTTATTTCAGTCTGTTATGCACTGAGCATAAAATATAGCAAAACCCATTAGAAGAAATTTTGGAATAATAATAAATTTTAATATAAAAATTAAGAAGTCCCGGCATATTGGTTAAAAATAAGAAAAATAATACAAAAATATTTATTTTATGTATGTATTTACCATATTACATAAAAAAACAAATATTTTTTCCTATGCTCCTATGAAACAATCAAATGTAAGCTAACTTTTCAGGCTTTTAAACATTAAAAATAACAAAAATGTCAAAAGAAAATCCCTAATATTATAGTTTAATTTGATTCATTTTGTCAGTGTGACCGTATTCATTACTCCGTAAATGATTCATTCGATAGTCGCTTGCAGTTGCTGGCTTTCCCTTGTAAAGTTGCACCACTTTGTGCCCAATGCCGCCTTGTGAGTCCCCTTTTGAGTGTGTGCATCTGTGTATCCGTTAAAAAAGAAATTGTTTATAATACAGCAGAAGGCGGAAGAAGGCCTGCTTGGTACACTACTAGGTATGTCTCTCTCTTTCTTTATCTTCCTTGCAACAATAACAAAAATAAGAAAAAAGAAAGGGGGAGACAAGGGAAAGAGACTGAAGGAAGAACAAAAAAATACAATAAGGAGCACCCAGAATTTCCCCGATGGCAGGCGACTGCCTTGTTGCACATGAATGGACACGCACACATATTGCATTGTGCTTTGGTCCCTTTATTTTGTTTTTTTTTCGCCTTCTTCTAGTACACTTTACTTAAACGCTTTAAATTGTTTTCCATTCTGTTGCTGTTGTTGTTTTTTTTTTCAGAAATTCGTACCTAAGCTCATTTGGGGAATTTAAAATCGTTTTGTGAGCCTTTTGGTAAATCGCTCAGGAGACGTCGACCTTTTTGGTTAAGTCTCCCTTTTTTTTAGGCTGAGGGAGAATACACAGTGCGAAATTGCATTTTATTACAAATTTATTAAAATTTTTTTAAGCCTAAATTAAATAAATATATATGTATTTTTATCCTTTATTAAATTATCTTTTGCATTTCTTCTCTTTTCAGGTAAGCTGCAAAATAATTAAGCCTCAAACTACTTCTTAACAAATCTATACTAAGTAAGTTGTAAACTACTTAAGAAGAATACAAATATTTTTAAGATTTAAGCGTATATATTTATTCAATTAATTTATATTTCATTTAATCAATTGAAATATGAATTATTATGATTTTCCTAAATATTCATTATTTCAATATTTAATTGAAATTGTTGAAACTTTTTGTTAGATGTGCGTAGGACGGCATTCGCAATAAGCTGTTGAATAAATTATACAATCCCCCTTTTAAATCTTTTGGGCCAACAACAGTAGCAACAACAACAACAACAAACCTGGGCCCCGGTGGCAGATGGCAAAGTAATGAAATATTTCCCCTGGAGTTAATTACAGAGTTAACTCCTCCATTCGCGCGGCATTCAACGGATTCCGATTAAATCAATTTCCAATTAGAAATTCAGAGCGCTCAATCACTTGCCAGCGCCATCTAGTGTCAATATTGTGCAGCACTTACTTCAAGGGTCAAGAAAGGCCAACATTTGAACTTTGGTCGCCTGGGCAGGGGGCGCGAGGCGAGGGAGTTGAGTGAGAAAGAGATAGAGATAGAGGACTTTAATACGTGACAGTGACGTAGTATTGGGAGCTTTCTATATTTAATAAATAAATATAACACTTTTAAATTTCAATTAGGAGAAAATAATCTTAATATTTTTTTGTTAAGTCAATTTTTGTATTACTTTTAAAACAAAATTAAAAAAAAAATTATACCACAAATATATACATATAAACCATTCGAAGTATAAATAATCCTTGCTATTGTGTCTGTTAATAATTAACGTTTTTTTTGTTTTTTTTTTTATTTTTTATGAAATGATAAAATTTCTTAACAGGAAAATGAAACTAGAAAATGTGAGAACATAAAATTGTGCGCATACAGTCTAGAAATAATTAAATCAATATTTCCCGCTTTAAGATTTACATATATATAATAATATAATAATATAAGATGTATAAAAATGATCCAGAATCGAAATGAAATTTCATAGTTTACAAATTAATAGTAGGAAAAAACAAATGGGAATAAGAAAAAATATTAAATATTCAAAATATTAAATATTAAACCAATTTACGTGAAATAAATATTTTGTATAACTCATACCCCCTTTTGTGACGACGCCACTGACCACCAGCACCTCTTGTGTATTAGAGGTGCCAAACGTAGGCGGTGAGGCATGGGGTGGTGTGTGTTTGGGAGGGAGCTTTGCTTTATTGTTATAGCGCAAACAATTTCGTGTCATCCGCAATTAGGCAGGCTTCAGGCTCAGGCTCAGGCTCAGGCTCAGGCTCGCGTAATATCGATTTAATTGCGCGCCCGTTGGTCAAAAGGGGGTCCGAGAAAGGGGGAGTGGGATCGGAAGAAGAGGATGATGGGACGAGAACTTAGACGGGAATATTGAAGATGAAAATGAAGAAAACGAATGGTCAAGAAAAAACCGGGTGAAATTAATTAATAAATACATTCATAAGAATTAAAAAATTAATAATATCAATCAAAACGAAATAAATATAACATCAGAAGCAACTTATCACTTTATTTTGTTTAATAACGTTTTGTATTTTGTTGGAAAAAAAACAAGAGAAATGTTACTTGGTCACCAGTCCATATTACAAGTCCAGAGTTTAGTGAACTTCCTATAAATTTAATTGCAATAAAGAGAGAAAAAAATAAAACAAAATATAGTAGCAAGGACAAGCCAGAACTGGTTTTGCACAGTTCGACGACCGCCTTGCTACTGATTTTTGTACTGGGGTACCTTCTTTATATATACCCTTATATATACCATGGCACACTACGATCCCTTGGCAAAAATAACCAAATTTTTATCGGTGTAACCGACCTTACGGTACAAAATTGTCCTAAAAAGTCATCATATGAAACTTATAATGGTTTTATTCAACATTTAATTGGATTTTTGTTAATATATTTAATGTTGCTACATAATTAAGTTAAATTAATACATTTAAAGGTATCATTTTAAATTTTTTGTTTTGTTGTTCATTTTTGTTTTTCAATTTAAATTTGAACTTTTAAGTGTGACCCTGAAATAACTGAAGCTATATTAAAATTCAAAATAAAGAAATAATAATAATAATAATAATTCGGCACGCCGAAGTTTATCTAGCCTTGCAGATAGAACTTCTATGACTAGAAATCCATACAATATAAATAATATATATTTATGTTAAAAAACAATGATGTAATACCTGCTTTCATTTCATTCACCTATGTATACATATTATATTTGCAAGTTTACATTCACAGATTTCCATTTTTCCTCTAAATCAAACAATCGTTTGTATGGCACCTATATGATATAGTCCTTCGATTTTTATGAAATTTGACACAATATTTAAAACTAATATAAATAGCTATACCTCAAATTTAATGAAAATCTGTTGAAAACTGAAAATGTTATAATGATATGATATAGTTGTCTGATTTTCATAAAATTTTACACAAAATTCTAGAATAGTATAAAATGGATATATCTCAAATTTGATTAAGTTCTGTTGAAAATTGAAAATGATATCGTCACCGCGATTGTCAGTCTTCCGAAAACAGCCACTGCCATTCTCTATTCTCTCAAATTTCTCGATCGGTCCTATGGGAGCTGTATGATATATTAGTCCGATTTTCATAAAATTTTACACAAAATTGTAGAATAGTATAAAATGGATAAATCTCAAATTTGATTAAGTTCTGTTGAAAATTGAAAATGTTATCTTCACCGCGATTGTCAGTCTTCCGAAAACAGCCACTGCCATTCTCTATTCTCTCAAATTTCTCGATCGGTCCTATGGGAGCTATATGATATAGTTGTCCGATTTTCATAAAATTTTACACAAAATTATAGAATAGTATAAAATGGATACATCTCAAATTTGAAGAAGGCTAGATCGACTCGGCTGTTGAATCTGATCAAGAATATATATACTTTATATGGTCGGAGGTACCTCCTTCACTGCGTTGCTAACTTCTGAATGAAATTATAATACCCTGCAAGGATATAAAAATAAATAAATAAATAATTATATATAATTAGTTAAGGGTTTGCTGCGATTATTTACTGATGTTAAACCCTTTATCATATTATAAATATAAATTTGAATATGATATATATCATGAATTTTATGTTTTCCTGTGTGTATATTTCTTTTGTGTGAACTTGAATTTGATATTTTTTTTTAATAAAATTTCTAATTAAATAAGGGTTTCCTATGGTTTCAAACACAACATTTAAATAATAAATTGGTTTATAGTAGTTATTATGTATTTAATTAATTTAATGTTTTGTCTCTATGTACATTTGTAGTACTCTTTTTGTTGAGAACTTTAATTTGAACTTTAAGGATTTCCACCATTTCAATGAAGCAACAGAAAAAAAAGAAAATAAAACATAGAAGGAAGGACACGTTCGGTCTTAATCTGCTCTAGATCCAACCCCCCGAACTCCTCCCCCCTTACTATATGCATAATTGAATTTAGTGCTGCTCCCCTCAATCCCCTTAATCCCCCTCCAGACGACCCTGGCCGCGCCCTTTTCTTATTCGCACTCCTCCGCCTTTGAACTGAATGAGGTTCCAATTTGATTGCATTAACATTTGACATCGTCAGGAGCACAGTCCGAACTGTTGGCCAGGATATGGAACCTGGCACAATAACAGAGATGGTTATATCACACAGACATGTACACAGCGAAAAAAAATAAGGAAATAGATAAGGAAATCAAGAAAGTATAGAGGAAACTATAGGAGAAACTATAGGAGTTCTAATTGGTTTTTATTTAACCAATTTAAATAAATAAGGAAGTCAAGAAAGGTATAGGAGAAACTATAGGAGATCTAATTGGTTTTTAGTTAACCAATTTAAATAAATAAGGAAATCAAGAAACTATAGGAGAAACTTAAGGAGAAATTAGAGGAGTTATAATTGGTTTTTAGTTAACCAATTTAAATAAATAAGAAAATAAATAAGGAAATCAAGAAAGTATAGGAAAAACTTTAGGAGAAACTATGGGAGTTCTAATTGCTTCATATTTAACCAATTGAAAGTCAAAGATAATTTATATATTTTGTTATATTTATTTACAAGTATATCTTACACATTTCAATTAATTAAAATATGCACTTCTTGATCAATTTTTCTCCCAGTGTAGTCCCGCACAGATGTGTGCATATATTAACAAAAGGTCCTCGTCCATTCTGCGGCTGGCTTGTGTTCCTGATGTTGAAGTTGCTTTGTTGCCCAGCCTCTGTTTAATATGCAGGATTTTGTTATTAATATTCAATTAAAAGGCTTCAGCTGGAGTGGCCCCAAAAAAGAGGGGTGGGGGGGAGGTAAAAACCCAAGCGGGCTTTGACCTTGGGGCGGGTAGGGAGGAGGCGGAGCTTCTTCCTCTTTGGAAGTGCGAAGGCGGCGCTAAAACTTTTACGCTCAGAAAAGGCTCCTCTCCTCTTCATGTTTTTCTTTGCTTATTTGTATTTTTCTTTGACACCCAAAACAAAACAAAAATTGATGAATTTATTGGCCTGGCCACGCCCACACGCCCTCACGCCCACGCTAATTTATGGCTGCCACTGATGAGAAGCAGAATTAGCAGCTGAGCAACATTGATTTGATTTGATTAGGTTTTCCGAGAAGGAGTGAGAAGGTAGTCTTCCTTTCTTGGCTGGGAAACAGTGGTTATTAATTAACACTTTTTTTAGAATATATATGTATTTTAATAATTAATATTTGTTATATAAAAAAGGAAAGGAGAAAGGAAGAGCAACAGCAAGAGTTTGCGGGAAAAGGATCTTCAACGCATGTGATTTGTTGTTCTAGGCAAGAAGAATTTTTCTCGCCTCTTTAAAGGCCAGTTTTTGGGGCCAACTTTGTACTTTGTAAAGTCGATAGGGGTTTAAATTGAATTTAATGAAATTTGAATATTTTGTTGTTTTTTATAGCTCAGAAGACGAACCCCAAAGAAACAAATGCTTTAAAAATGATTTCGATTCTTAAAGGGAATCAATTTTCATCTTGCCATCCTTCGCTCCCACATTTATTATCACAGAAATTGGTCGTGGCATAATTGTAGTGTTGATTTAGTGCCTTTGGAGATTTGATTTGACTAGGAACTTCTTTGGCTCAGTCTTCATCTACAATTGGGTCTTGATATCAAGGTTGAACTATCCTTAGGCATGTTTTCCACCGACCTCGCAGATCTTTTTGAAAAGCAGGCACCTCCTGCAAATGATTCCCCTTCTAACAATCTCCATCCTCTGGGTGGCTACATAGGTGTCCATGGTGTGATTCTTCCTAAAGACACCGAACAGACGAGCTTCTGTTTTGTCCAGCGGCATCGAGGAGTCACGTTTCCGGGCCTGCATCGATTCCCATGGCGGCGGAGGTTCCTCTACCTTGGGACGTTTGCATGGAGGAGGAAGAGGTGCAGGCACGATTTCATCATCATCGTCGAAGGTAATCCGCAGTGGATCCATTTTGCTCTCCATTTGATTTTATAGAACTAACTCTCGGTTTTATAGAATTGATTTTGGGAAAGAAGGAAAATTTTCACTTGACATTTTTGCAGTGTTGCTTTCTAAGCCTTAGTTGGCAACTCCTTTTTAGATCTGGTAACTCTTTTTGTTTTTAAATTGGCAACTTTATTGCATTTTGAATTTTTGTGTCTACCATTTTTACACTCAATTTTCAAGTTGTTTTCTTTGTTTAAAAAGAAAACTTCTCTTAACAAAAAGAAAAAAGAGAGAAAAACAAGAATAATGATTATAATAAACACATGACAATCCTGCACGTGTGTGTGAGTGTGGCGTAGTTTTCCAAGAAGAAAAAGGCACAACTTTTGTTTACTCAAATGCTGCGAATGAAAGATATTTCCAGCGAAAATTCCTTCGTGAGGGATCTAATTAACATAATGTTGGGAAACACCCTTCGCACACCTCGCATCTATCTCTCTCCCTCTCTCTCTCTCTCTCTCTCTCTCTAGGACTCTGGGTTGTGTGTGGGTGTGTTGGTTGTGTGTGTGTCATTAGCGTTTTCGTGGCATGTGTTTTTTTCTTTTTTTTTTTTAATTTTTCCCCGTCTCCGGTTGGGTTGCCACTATGCACTGAGCATAAAATAATACTAATTTCATCTAGCAAAAGAATTTATTATTAATATTAATATATATATAGTATTATTAATATATAAATTAGATATATAAATTTATATTTTTAAATTCACTGAGTGCAAAATAATGCAAATTTACCCGCAAAAAAAATATTTATTTATGTTTCAATGATTAAAAAGCATTTTATTTAATAAATTATGATATAAATATAAATAAAATGATATAAGTTTGTGTTAAATTGTTAAATATGAAATGCAATAATATTGTTAAATATTTTATTTTATAAATTATGATACATATATATAAATTTATATATGTATGTGTTTAGTTGTTCAATATAAAATGCAATCATTTTGTTAAATATTTAAAGTTACATTTCAATATGAACAGGTCACAAAATAATGCAAAATTATCTTAAACATTTATTGTACTGTATGTTTAAAAATATTTAAATTTGCAATCTTGTAAATTTATCTATAAATGTTAAATATATAATGATAATATTAATATTATTGGTCATTATAAAATGTTAGCATACTTTTCCGCGCTATTTTTTACTAGATTCCCGTTTTTTCTCTACTATTTCCAAAGCGGTTTTAAATTTAAGAAAATTTTTAAGCAAAACTTAATTTCCCCCCGTGTACTGCTTGCCATCTCTTTTGCTCTTCAAACACTATTTCCTTCTCGCTCTTGGCTCTCCTCTGCTCCTTCTGCGGTGGCATTTTCAGCACGTGCGTTTTTCCAGCAACAACAAAACTCAACTAAAAACCAACTAAAAGTTACAAAAACAACAACAACAACAAAGCTGACAGTCTGCAATTACAATAAACAAAACAAAACGCAGCAAATGCTGGAAAATGCGGGGGAAAAATGGTATGAGAATAATGTCTAAAGCGGGCCAGGAAAAGAAGAAAAGAGGGGGGGAAGGAGTTAAAGACAGAGCACAAAAAGGAAATGGGTTACTCGCACAAGCGAAAGGAAACTAGCTGAAAAGTAAAGTTGGAACTTCAGGTGGGGTCTCGGGAAATGTTTATGTTAATGCCCGTATTTTTGGAAAAAGAAAAAACAAAACAACAAAAAAATAAAAGAAAAACAAAACCAAAAAAAGTACAGTTACCGAAAGATATAGAAAAAATAGAGAATAAAATAAACAATTTTGAAAGATAAAGATGCCTTGACTTGTTGGTTGACATTTTTATCTAGTAGAAATAATAAAAAACAAATTAAAATTATTTTATAGTGAATATATAGGAACGTTTATATGGGAAAACTACCAACTTTAAGGTTTATAAAATGCAAGAAAGATTAAATACACATAGATTGGAAATGTATTATTATTATAAGAAAATACATAAAAGATAAAGCAAATGGAATGATAATGATGACTTCTCTAGTTAGTATTAATTTTAATCTCATGGAAATAAATACCAACTTTAAGTTAAATAAAATGCTAGAAAATATTTAAAACTCTTTAAAAATACTGAATAAAAATATGCCACGAAGTGTCAGTATATAAATTGGGGTACTTAAAATATTGCATTGCCTAGTGTTTAAATACATATTTTGGTATACATTTATTTTAATAGTTTTTTGTATAAATTTTTATTTTATAAAATACAAATTTGTTTAACCATATTACCCCCTTTTCATTAATTAGTTAACCATAACTAACCGTATGTCTCCCATGAACATTTTACAATTTACTTACCCCAAAGAATTATTAACTCTTCTTGAAGCTAATAAAGCTTTTCATCTAAATGTTTTTTATTTTATTTTGATTGTTTTTTTTTATACATACATACATATATTACTTACCATTATGTACTCGCACAGTTCCATCTCACATAACTCTGGACAATCGTAGTGATTATAGTAATTCATGATCTTGAGGACAATAAAAACCAAGTGACACAGGGGAAACCCAAAGCAGGATGGCGAGTAATTTTAATGTCTCGCCTGGAAGTACATAAAAGCAGAGTCCCTCCAAAAAAAAAAAGCAATAATAAAAAGAAAAGCTTCAGTGCACGCAAAAGAAAAGCCTGGGGAAATGGCGGTAGACTATCGGGGAAGTGGTTTTTACTATCCAACGAGAATCTACCGCAACTAAAAACAAAAGTTATGTGTGCACGAAAAATCATGTCCAGTCATTTCCTGTGCAACTTTCGGCCCAAGGACCCAAAAGAACCCCCGAGGGAGCATGGAAATGGTATGGGAGAAAAGTCGGGGTTAGCGGAGGAAAAGTGGCTAGATGGCCGAAAGGAAGGATTCCTCCTTTTTCCTCCCTCCTCTCATTGCCAAAGCGGCTTTCGTTCGGTGGCCTTTTATGGTCATACAAATTTTATTATAATTTTTAATAATTTAGGCAAGCATATTGCTGCCAGCGAAGTGAGCAAGGAGCCGGTAGCCAGGAGCACGGAGCACTTTGAGCTATCCAAAGTTTTTCCCACTCCCACTCCTCTGTACCTGAGTATCACCTGGCTCATACGCATGCCGGGCATTTCCGGCTCTATATGTGCCGCCGGACATACACACACAGAGAGAACGGGCATTACGGACAAGCACGGACAAGCACGGACACGAACAAGGACACGGGCTTGGACGGACAGTGGAACACAGTCGCAGTCAAAGTGCAAATGCCGTAAATCATGGAGCTGGTAAACAAGCAACAGAAAAGAGGAAAAGCACCCAAAAAAAATAAAGACAAGGGAAAATTACGGGTTTGAATAGTACCTTTGAATACCTACCAAAAAAAAGGATCTATATATGTATATATAGAAAATAAATAGAAACTTTAGGTTGATTTTTTTTGAACACACAGCTTTAGCTTTTTGAAATGACCAAAAATTGCCTTAAAAAAGTAAATTAGGCAAAGTCACAAGATGAGCTTCAGGAATATCCTTGAGAAGTTCTAAAGGAATTTTAATAGGAAATTTGTAGGAATTTTTCTTTAGGAATTTTTTACTAATTTCCTTAGGAATTTTGTAGGAATTTTCTTAGGAATTTTGTAGGAATTCCCTTACGAATATTTATAGGAAATTATTAATGAATTTCCATATCATTCCCTTCTTTAGCAATATAATTATTTTCTTAAGTTAAATAAATAAATGTTATGTACATATAATTAATAATAATTATTTTTTTATTTACTAATTAGTATATATTTTAAAACACCACAAATCAAAGTAATCAAAGGTACTTTCAAAAAGAAAGGGTATCAAATCCAACGATACGTTGGAATGTAAGGAATAGCCGTGTGGCCATAGCCCCAGCTACACCGATAGCGATAGCGACAAGGATATGGATTGGTTGGTTTTTCTGGCGAATCAGTGGATATATATATATATATATCTATATCTATATACATATATATATGTATATATATCTATATCTATATACATATATATATGTATATATATCTATATCTATATACATATATATATATACATATATCCTTGCTGGTTAGCCGTCTTTCAGCGCGTTTTTCAAAGCTACTTTTATTTCGCGTTTTTTCCCCGCTTTTCAACATCTTTTCTTTTTTTTGTTGAGCTTTTCCGTTTCGTGGTAACGCTTTTCTCATGTTGTTGTCGTTGTTGTTGTTGTTGTTGTTCTTTTTTCTACCTTTAAAAGGTGGCAACAACCCAATGAAATCGTTAGCATTACCTTTTAACTGAAATGAAAAGAGCAAGGATAAAAAGTAAGACAGCCAAATAATAAAACTTAATTTATAGTTCCTTAAAAAACATACACCATATACTTAAATTTAGTTATTTATTTATTTCAAATAAATCAAGTTTTCATTGCTTCGCTGGCATCAACAGGCTTTTCTTTTGAACACTTTAAATGTTCTTGGGAAAAAAATAAAACAGGAAAATCCAGAAAGAAAAAAAGGAAAATTGGTAAAAACAAACAAAAGCCGCAAATGCCAAGGCCAAACTCAGACTGACAACACAGGATGAACATTCGCGGGGAGGGGAAAAGTGGGGTAAATGTGTGGAAAAGTGTGGAAAATGCTGGGAGGGGGGAAGGCGGTGGAAAGACGCCTATCCCATATGTCATACATATGTTCTGGTGGCCTGTTTGTTTATTTGCCAGTGTGGGTGTCTCTTTCTCTCTCTCTGTGTGTGTGTGTGTGTGTGGGTTGCATTCAGTCGCGGAAAATGGAAAAATGGATGTGAGGAAATGTACGCAAACCGAAACGGAAAATACAACAACACAATCGACACAGAAAAGCGTTAACAAACAAAAAGAAAAAATAGGAAAAGGGAAGAAAAAATACTTGCACTAGAGATATGCTTGAAATATATGTTTTAATTCTATATTTTTTGTTCAGGGAAAAATATATATACTTGACATTTAAATACAAAAAATATAAAAAAAAGTAATAAAAACAGTTTTACAAAATATAATAATTTCGTAAAAGTGTGATCAAAAAACTAAGTTAGGAAAATGCTAAAGCAAGGCTATTATCTTTCTGGAAGTATACAGTCGCTAATGTATATTATTTATATCTTATAAATAAATAGATATTTATTTATGTTTTTAAATATTTCTACATATTTATACCCTTAAAGGGTATTTTAATATTCTTGATCAGCATCAAAGTCCGAATCAATCTAGCCATCTCCGGGAGGAAACAAAATTTAAAAAAAATGTTCAAAATTTTATAAGGGGTTGCATTGCTAAAAATGCCAAAAAATTTAACAAAATTTTTAATTTTTGTTTAATATAAATAGAGTTTGCAGATTTATTAACCTTATAAAAACTAACATAGGAAAGCTTTCCGAATTAAAATTAATGCATTTTGGGCTGAGTAATGCGTTTTTAAATATCAGATTTTTGCAAACAAAAATTTCAAAAAATCGATTAAACGAATTTGAATATATTAAGCTTAGTTATGATCGATTTTTTATTCGATCCTATAATTCAATTAAAACCTGCAACTTTCCTTTCTTGTTATATTTATATTTTTCCCTTAAAAACAAAATTTTTTGTAGTCTTTATAAATACTTTTACAGCTTGGCAGTTACTAAGCTTAAATTTCTGGCAGCTGCTACAGTTCATGATTTAAATACAAAAAAAAAATCCAGACAGCTGACAGGAAAACCAACACCCCACACACACTCCATACACACTATTTTTTTATATGTTTTTTTTACAGAACAGGTCTTTCATTTGGTTTAAACTTGACCCACAAAAACGGATTTTATTGCATTCGTTTGCCATGTAAGCAGGGGCGAAAGGTGAAAGGTGAAAGGGGATCTTTCAAGGGTTTATTGGAGGAAACTTTCCTCTCTCTCTGATTTTTTATTTTTTATTTTTGTAAAGGCCAAAATGCACATTGCTTGTAATTATTTTTATTCATATACAAACCGAAGGCTGTAATTTAATTAAGGGAAAAGTATATTTTCAGAGTTTAAAGCAGCTTAAAAAACATATATAAGATTAATCAGTTAAGGAAAGCTATTTACAATTTAAAATAAAATGTAATAAAGAGTTGCAAACTTAACCTTATGATTTATGGAATATGAAGTTAAAAACAAGAAATAATGATATATTAAGTATAATAAGACTTTACCTTAAGATGTATAAAATATTATGTTAAAAACCAGAATGGGAAATAATTTGGGAAGCTGAAGTAAAAGTTTTCTTACCATTTGCAAGTCAATTAAAGTGTTGTATCGGAATTCTATCATAACAAGGCTTATAATATTCACATTAATTATCGATATTTTAGTATGCAATTTTTTCGAAAAATCACATATTAAAAAATGTATAACTCAGCCAAAAAAGCATTAATTTCCATTCAGAAAGCTTTCCTAAGTTAGTTTTTATTATGTTTATAAATCTGCATACTTTATTTGAAATTTTCAAATTTTCAAAATTTTGTCAATTTTTTTGTCAATTTTAGCAATGTAACCCCTTAAAAATTTTGAAAAAAAAATAAAAAGTTTAGTGTTTGTACCGAAGTTGGCTAGATCGACTCTGCTTTTGATGCTGATCAAGAATATATATGATTTATAGGGTGGGAAATGACTTCTTAACTGCTTTCCAAGCTTCTGACTGAAAATATAATACCTTTTAAGGGTAAAAAATAAATATGTTACATTAAATTAAATATTATTAAATATATATAAATTGAAATAAGACTTTAGTTAAATGTAAATATTTTTTTATAATATTCTAATCCACTTCCTTTCTCTCTTTCTCTTACCCTACAGCCGAGTTAACAATTTGTTTGAAAATGAAGAAAACTCACGGCAGTCGCCAAGTGGTGCTGCCTCTGATCCTTTCGCTTCTGATGGTCCTAATTATCCTTCAACCAATTGCCGTCCAAGCCAAGTCAAAGAAGAATAAATCGAATCAAAACTCACATCACAGTGACTCCTCGTCGAGTTCATCATCGTCCTCTGCATCCGGTGGCAATGAGGAGAATAAGCCGAAAAGTGGTGACAATGGCGGCCAGCATTTTGCCATGGAACCGCAGGATCAAACCGCGGTGGTGGGTTCAAGGGTTACGTTACCCTGCCGGGTAATGGAGAAAGTCGGTGCCCTCCAGTGGACCAAAGATGACTTTGGCCTCGGTCAGCATAGAAACCTGAGTGGCTTCGAAAGGTACTCGATGGTGGGCAGTGATGAGGAGGGTGACTTCTCCTTGGACATATATCCCCTGATGCTGGACGATGATGCCAAATATCAATGTCAAGTGGGTCCGGGTCCCCAAGGTGAACAGGGTATCCGTTCGCGATTTGCCAAACTGACGGTACTGGTACCCCCGGAAGCACCAAAAATTCTGCAAGGTGACTATCTGGTCACCACCGAAGATCGTGAAATTGAATTGGAATGTGTATCGGTGGGTGGTAAGCCGGCAGCGGAAATCACTTGGATTGATGGCCTCGGCAATGTCCTTACCAAGGGTATTGAGTATGTGAAAGAACCATTGGCTGATTCTCGTCGAATAACAGCCAAGTCAATCTTAAAATTGGCACCCAAAAAGGAACATCATAATACAACATTTACATGTCAAGCACAAAATACTGCGGATCGTACATATAGATCGGCGAAACTTCTGCTGGAGGTCAAGTATGCACCAAAGGTCACCGTTTCGGTGGTGGGTGGTGCCCTGGCAGGTGGAAAAATACCCGAAGGTGCCGAGGTCATACTCAGTTGTCAGGCAGATGCAAATCCCCATGAACTTAGCTATCGTTGGTTTATCAATGATGAGCTAATCACTGGTGATTTCACCACCAAAATGGTAAGTATCTCTAAGAACACTATATAGTTTCGAATAACTGAATAATATGGTATATATATTTATCAACAGATCATACACAATGTAACACGGCAATATCATGAGGCGAGTGTCAAGTGTGAAGTCATGAATGCGGTGGGCAAAAGTGAGGAAAGCGAGACCTTGGACATAAGCTGTAAGTTTTTCTCTATAGATAAATAAGAAAGGAAGCTGACTTCGGCACGCCGATGTTTATATACCCTTGCACATAGAACTTCGATCACTTGGAATTAATGCAATATAAATTGTGTATATTTATGTTAAAAAACAATAAAGTAATGCCTGCTTTCATTCATTCATTTTTCTCTATTTTTAACGGTCGTTTGTTTGGCAGCTATATGATATAGTAGTCCGATTTTTATACAATTTTACAGAAAATTGTAGATTCATTTTTAATGGCTACATATTAAATTTGTGAAAATCTGTTGAAAACTGAAAAAGGTTTGATATTTCTTAAAATGTTCCCATCGTTCCTATAGCAGCCATATATATATATATATGTATATATATAGTCCTCCGATTCTCCATGCCTTGACTTATATATTAGTAAAATTACATCGAAGAATAACTCCATAGTTTCATTCAAATAGCTTGCTCTTTTTTCAAAAACATATCTCGCACATATGTGCATATAATTCCCAACTTGTTCTAACATCCCCGGAACGAAGTGAATGCTGCCGGCCACGTCTCAGATATGTGTTGTGCTTAAAAAGTTTCAAGTCATTGTTTATTAGTGTTCAAAGTTAGTAACTGATGATACATACTGACTGTTCAGAGTTATTTACTGGTCATAGATACTTTCTGATCAGAGTTACTTACTGGTCATAGATATTTACTGATCTGAGTTACTTACTGGTCATAGATACTTACTGATCAGAGTTACTTACTGGTCATAGTTACTTACTGGTCTTAGTTCTTTAAATCGTCCGATTGTTCCTATGGCAGCTATATATATGTATATATATAGTCCACCGATTCGCTATTCTTCGACTTACATACTAGTTAAATTACATCGAAGAATAACTCTATAGTTTCATTGAAATAGCTTGCTCTTTGTACCAAAACAAATTTCGCGCACCTATGCATATGATTCCCAACTTGTTCTAACCTCCCCGGAACGAAGTGACTGCTGCCGGCCACGTCTCAGATATGTGTTGTGTTTCAAAAGTTGCATGTCATTGTTTACCAGTGTTCAAAGTTATTAACTGATCATACATACTTACTGTTCAGAGTTACTTACTGATCATAGATACTTTCTGATCAGAGTTACTTACTGGTCATAGATACTTACTGATCTGAGTTACTTAATGCTCATGGATACTTACTGATCAGAGTTACTTACTGCTCATAGGTACTTACTGATCAGAGTTACTTATTGCTCATAGATAATTGCAGTTCAGAGTTACTTACTGGTCATTGATACTTACTTTTCAGAGTTATTTGCAGGTAAAATATACTTACTGATCAAAATTACTTACTGGTCATAGATATGTACTTACTGTTCAGAGTTACTTAGTGCTCATAGATACTTTCTGATCAGTGTTACTTAATGTTCATAGATACTTACTGATCACAGTTAATTACTGATTATAGTTAACAAGTGTTTCTCTGAAAGTTATATTACATAGTACTCAAATTTTCATAAAACTAAAAACGAATAATAATTGAAGATAGCTTCGAATCGAAGTAGATAAAATTGTGTTAAAAACTGGAAAAGTTCTGACTTTAATTATATTATCCTGCAAGGGTATAATAAAATACATATATATTCTTGATTCCTATTTAATCTTTTCTGTTTTTTTCCCCCCCCCAAAACAGTTGGTCCCGTTTTCCGCCAGCGACCTGTAAGCGTGGAAGCCGATCTGGGCGCCACGGTGAGCATGCGCTGTGAGGTGGCCGGCAATCCCAAGCCGGAAATCGAATGGATCAATGAGAACTCCGATCAGGTAAAGTTAATCCTCGAATTAAAGATTATGCCAAGGTATTAATCGTTTCATTATTCTTCTTTACAGATTGTGGGTCGCAGTGCTGAACTGAAGCTGAAGGTAACCAGCGAGAATGCTGGTCGTTATTTTTGCAAGGCAGTTGTCAATGGATTTCCCGAAATTGGAGCCGAGGCCACGGTTTATGTGAAGCGAGCCCCTATCATAACCTCACACAAAGTGCAATTTGGTGGCGTTGGTGGACGTGTGAAGATCGATTGTCTTGCATTTAGTATTCCCAAGGCAGAGCATATCCTGTGGTCCTTTGAGGGCAAAGTGATAAATATGAGCAGCGCTGATCCCGATATATATATCTTTGAGGAACATCATTTGCCGGAGGGCGTTAGAGCAGCCCTAATTATACGTGATAGCAAAGCCTCACATTTCGGACGCTACAATTGTACGGTGATGAATTCATATGGCGGTGACTCATTGGTGATCACATTGGTACGTGAGGCAGGCAGCATACCCGTACTGCTTGTCGTCATGGGATCCATGTTCTCGGTGGCCATTATCCTAATGATTGTTATGATCATCATTGTGTATCGGAAGCGACGCAGTCGTAAGAAGCCAATGCCAGCGGATGTTATACCGGAGGCATCGCGTGGTGGTGACAAGTTAAATGAATTGAAAAGTGAATTACGCTCAAAGGCCTATGATGTGGAATACTCGGAAGCTGGAAACGATGGTTTGGCCATCAATTTAAATCAATCTCCCATGCCTGATGTCCAGATGAAGGGTGCCACCTTGGGTGTACCCCTGGCAGGACCTGTTAAATTCGATGAACGTTTCTCTGGTGACTTCACTGCCGGCGATCGGTATAATCGACAATGTCATATTAAGAATTTAAAGAATCAGCAAGAGACGGCGTATAAGGAGAGTCCCCAGGCCAATGGTTATGCGCATTATTTTGAATATGCTTTGGACTATAGTCCGCCTGGTGAGGGTGCTGCAGTGATGGTTGGTGGTGTGGCCAAGGCCAAAAACGGTGGCATGAATTCGGCCACCTTGCCACATTCCGCGGGAGCCACCGCCGGTGCCGCTGTAGCTGCAGCTGGAGCCTCTATCAATGGTGGCGGTGGAGCGAATGGTGGTGGTGCAAGTCTGCCCAGAAATCAGAATCGACACGAACTGCAGCAATCCCAGCAGGCCAATGGATTTTTGGGTGAGTTTTTTTTTTCTGCTTGCTTAGCTTTCTTCTGGAACTTTTTCTAAGACTCTTATTGTTGTTGTTCTTTTTTTAGGTCAACCGCTGCTGCAGAATGGCATCGATAGCCGCTTCAGTGCCATTTATGGCAATCCATATTTAAGGACAAATTCGTCGCTATTGCCACCGCTCCCGCCGCCGAGTACCGCCAATCCGGCGGCCACGCCCGCCCCACCGCCCTATCATGCAGCCCGCCATGGGGGCCATCATGGCCATCACGGGAGCGGCGGTCTGAGGCATTTCAGTGGTGCGGCAGTGATCACCACGAGTCCTGTGGCAAATCTGAGTGGAAATAGCGGCACAATAGCGCCCAGCGGCGGTGGTATTGGTGGCATCATGCCCAGTGGCGGCGGTGCGGGTGGCAGTGTCAGTGGCAGTAGTTCGAATTTAACCGCCAGCAGTAACACCTTGGCGGCCACGCCCCAAGCGCAGGGCGGCGGAATTGGTGGTAGTGGTGGTGGTAGTGGTGCCCCATGTGCCCAAAGTCCATCGGGGCAATTTATATTGCCCAATAATGGCAAGGGGCATACGCAAAAAGGACCTCTGGCCACCCATGTCTAAGCGATAGAAGATATCGAAATAATATCGAATTAAATCGAAAAAATATCGAGAAAAGAAAACAAAAACCGAAGGATACGCATATACACCGTATAAATATTAGAGCAAAGCCATTAGTAATCCCTAAAATATATATGCTAATTTCGTAAATGGAAACAAACTTCTAGTGAGTAATTGTTTTTTTTTTCTACTTATCTCACCTAGGAAAATAGTATATATTAAATGAAGGGCTTGCACGGGAAATTATTCACTTTCTCTAAGTTAAAAACAAAATACAATAGGCCAAAAAATACAACAAAAAAAAAAAAAACAACAGAGTTAAAAAGCTATCAGAAATGTTTTAGGAAACTGGTGTGTGTCGTTGTCGCTTAAGGTATTCACAATCAATGTTCCAAAAATAGCAAAACAAAATGAAATATTCCAAGCAAAATGTTGAATTTATTAACAAGAAAATACATATTATTACCTTAATTGGAGTCGAATCACTTTATTCTTGTTTTCGGCATTATTAATATAATTTTGATTTAATTTACAATCCATATAAAAAAATCTGAATCTAGAATTTGAATATTTTTAATTTAAAAAAAAAATCCCTTAAAAGTAAATAAAACCCATGTAGATACAAGCAAACGCAAAGCAAAAAGAAAACCCCTAAAACGAAAAGGGAAAAGGGAAAAAGGAAAATGAAAAAAAGAAAAGCATGAAAAAAAAAGAAAGGAAAACAAAAAAACCGTATTGTGATTTATAGCGTTAATTATTTTATGGCAAACAACAAATAAAACTCAATGTCGGAGCGGAAAATTATATATCAACTAGTGCAAATTTTAAGCTATTTATCAAGTGGGTTATCTCCCAAAAAAAAATAAATTAATTAAAGAAAATCTTATATCAAATAAACGAAGCGTATCGAAAAAAAGCAAAATACAAAATAACAAAAAAAAAGAACAAGAAAACCGACTACGAAACTTAAAAAGTTTATTTTAAACATCGAGTTGCATACAATTTTAAACTGAAATCAATTCAATTAAATATGAAAGTAATTATTAAATGCCTGTAGTTAGATCCAACTAAAAAAAAGAAAACAGAAACTATTTAAAGCAAGCTAAAAAGAATTCGAAGCCAAAATTTATCAAATTTTTAGACTAAAATATATATATGTACGTGTATATAGAAAAATACATATATATAGGGGGAAAAAACTAACTAAATGCAGTGAGAGAACTTTTTAGAGCAATTGCAGTATTTGCCCTTTAACCCGATCAAGAAAATCAAATAACAAATGAACAGTTTGCATATTTAAAATCAGGTTTTTAAGTTTATTTTGTAAATATTTAATTTGACTTTCTTTCAAATGAATTTTAAATTAAAATTTTAATGAAAACCCAAGTCCAAAGCTTACAAGGAGCCTTCACAGCATCACTAGAATTTTTAAGAGCTTATGTGGTGTACTGTTGAGGATCCTGGAAAAATCAGAAAAATACATGTTCTATATAAATATATATATATATAATTTTTTTTTTGCTTTACAAACAAATATTTATTTTGAAACTCTAGTAAACATGTCGAAAATATTGGTGTTTTAACATAAATCAACTCAAAACCATCACAAAATTCATTTAAAATCAATCCAAAATAAGCACTGAATCCAAAAAAAAAATCAAAACTTGATCGGGTTCTGGAACACAGCATTAAGCATTCATGTGAAAACTTGAACATTTTTTTGTCTAGCCTTTAAGGAAAGTAAATTAAATGTAACTTTAAATCGAATTAATTATTGTATATCGTATATATATAAATACATATATATATATAGAGCATAAATGTGTATGTCAACGCTTAAATTAAATGACTAGCTAAGAATAGAAACGATGAGTGGAGAGAATATTACAATTTTTTGTGTTTTTTTTTTGTCTGTCCTGCCTAGTGGTGTAAGCCTAATTGTAAACAAAGTAAATGTAAACAATTTTAAAAGGTAAAATTAAATTTAAATACATAACAAAAAAAAAAAACAAAGCTTAGCAACAATTTGTGAAACATTTGAGCGATCTACCAAAAAAAAAGAACAAGAAACAAATTATGAAGTGAAAGGAAAAGCGATAAAGTAAACCTTTTTTTACACGAGAAATGCTGCCTTATGATTCCTTGTTGGGTTCTTTATTCATTAAGCCAATACTGTAATTAATCTTTTTTTTTGTTTTTGTGAAACATATATACACAAATATACACGCATATTAACATAGCGAATAATACAAAAGAAAATGCTTTAAATGTTTTTCATTTACCTTGAGACACTTTGATTTGTTTAAATCTATTGAATTGTTTCCTTGAGCTACGCGCAAAGCTTTTAACGAGAGATAATACATTTTTCACATCAATTGTCAAACGATTCAATTAAGAGATCAATTAAATAGACGTTAAAAAAAAAACAGAAAAACGGAAAAAGAATAAAGCGACTAAAACAAAAGAAAATCCTATTAAGCCAAGTAAATTATAATTATTACAAACAAAAAAAAAGGAAACATAAAATGTGAAAAGCAGAATGCAAGGAAAAAGAGATGAAATGGCCGGCAAAAAGAAAACTAAAAACTAAAAACGAATTGCGTGCAAAAGGGAAAGGAAACAGAAATTAATTTTTAAGCCGAAACCAACTCAAATTAGTTGAAATAAAAGAAATAAGATTGAAATAAAAATTATTTCAGAATGCTATAAAATATAAGAGCGTTTAATTTGATCATATTTTCTTTTCAAACTCGGAGGATTCTTTCAGTTCGTAATTATTAAACAACAAAAAAAGGGAGCTAACTTCGGCACGCCGAAGTTTATATACCCTTGTATGACTGAAAAAGTTAATTAAATTTTCAATTGTATTAATTTCTCGATCGTTCCTATGGGAGCTATAGGATATAGAAGGCCGATTTTCATAAAATTTTACACCAAATTCTAGATTTATATATATTGTATATATCTTAAATTTGATAAAATCTTTTAAAAATTGAAAAGGTATAATTTTTTTTTTTTAATTTTCCGATCGTTCCTATGGCAGCTATATATAGTCGTCCGATTATATAAGAGTGAGGGTATATATGTATAAGACTAACTGCAAACTTGAGATACCTTTGAAACTTAAGAACTATTTTACGTAGCAACGGACAGACGGATAGACGGACATGGCTAGATCGACTCGGCAGTTGGGTCTGATCAAGAATATATATACTTTATGTGGTCGAAGGGTATAAAAATAAATAATTAAAAAATAAAACAACCATTTTGACATTTTACATCTGACATTTTACATCTGTAAATGTAAATGTATAGTAATGGCGCCAGTGTGAAAAGGTGCAAGTAGTCTTTTATGCTATAAAATATAAATACAATTCTATCTTTATTTCAAACGATTTCAAAATTGGATTATCTTTACTAGTTTTTATGCAATTTGACACGGTTTAACAAGGTCTAAAACAACCCAAAAATCCGCAACACAAATGTAAGAGGTCGACACTTTAACATTTTTGTGTGTGCATTGTGTGTAATAATGCTAAATAAACATCGGCTAAGTTGTATTTTTGTGTTAATGTTAATACATTTTGTTAATGTGAGTCCTCACTTACCCAACATTTCAAATTTTAAACGAATAATCATCGATACTTTGAGCATCGGAGCACGATGTTTTTGAATATCGATGCATCGAGTAGATACTATCATAGAGGCCTGCGATAGTCATCGCCATTTATTACTAATAATATATAGCCAAAAGTAGCTAAATTGTTAAATGGCGTCCATATAATTAAGCATATTTGGCCAAAAATGGGTTTGCCCTCCTAACTAAATCGTTGTCATAAATGCAATTATTACTGGAATATGCTGAAAAAAGCTACATTATGGCTATAAGCTAGTTACATTTTCAAAAATGCTAGATCTTATCAAAACTAAGCGAAGTTGCATTCTCTGACGCTATGTCAATTCGCCTTAAGCTATTGAAATCCGCCAGATCTAGCTGGGAAATAGCTAATAGCTAGATGGGAAAACATCGATTGCAAGCCTAGTGGCATCGGTGTTTCTCCGGCAAAAACAACAAAATTATTTTGTTTCCGTTCACATTAACAGCCAACAAGCTAGAATTCCATTAAGGGGGTAGACCACCCTGAACGCATGAAATTTGGAGGGTTTTTCAAAAATTCATTTTGACTAAGTTATTGGGAATACAACTTTTTATTTATTAGTACATCAAAGAACATATGTTAAACTAAAAAATACTTATTGAAAGAAAAAAAAATATTTACGAACCTCGGAGATATAGCCAGTCAAAAAACGAATTTTTTTTAGGGAATGGTCGGATGGTGTACATGCTGCACACCACATTTGTTATCCGAAATTCAAAAACAAAAATTTTTTATAAGCTATATAAGTATGGCTATAGCATGACGTAGCCGTTTTTGGAAATAATTTTTTTTTAGCAAATGGGAGCACTTTGAAAAAAAAAATTTTTTTTTTTAACAAAATTTTTGATTTAAAAATTTTTAACTTTAAAACAAAAAAACATATCGAAAAAATCCTACGTCATGCCATAGAGGGCATTATAGAGAAGCTGTGTAAAAAATTTGAAGAGAATCGGTCCGGCGGTTTTTGAGAAATCATGTACACCGTTTTAAAAAACGTTGTTTTGAGAAAAACGCAAAAGAAGATAAAGAAAGTACTCTACGGTATACCGGCAGCGCTCACTTCTAATGGCTGTAGAATCCACAAGTAACGAGATATTTTTAAGCCCGATGTCTTAAAATGACCGTAAGAATATCAGCATCAAGATTGATTAAAAAAAAAAAAATTAGATTTTTAAAAAATGTCAGGGTGGTCTACCCCCTTAAGTTACCCTACATCTGTCTGGATCAGAGCGATCTGTTAATGAATTTACTTTCAATATGAGAATGTTTCTGTAAACGTGTAACATTGTACTTTACGCGTGTAAAATGTAAAACTAACAGTAGCAAGCTATTGACACCTTCGGTGTGACCAGCTCATGTGAATGGAAAAATCCCTCTCGCCTGTGTGCTGAGTCTTCAGCATCCTGAACGGAAAACCGCACAGTCACACTTAAAACAAAAAATTTTTCGACGAAGGCGGTTGTGTTGCGGATCGACGCTGAATTCGGGCTCTCAAAAATAACTGAATGAAGCGGTGTGCCGCGGAACTGAATTTTCTGCCGCGTTGAATATAAAAAGTCTACTCGAAAATTTCTAGCAAGGCTTTAGCTGTTTTCAACGAATGAGACTTAGCGACGAAAGAGAGCTGATCGCGTGAAACGAACCACAAAAGAAAAGGAAATGGCATAACGGCAATAAATAACATATTCTTTTTTTTTGAAAGTGAGTGTAACGAGAAAGGATAAACACATACCGGGAGGAAGAGTTCGAAATGGCGAACGAAAACGCCGAAACAAAAATTAAATCGTATCAATTTTTTTGTTAAAAAGGATCCTGTGAAAACTCGGATTTTATGAAAATAGTGTCTCTACCTCGGATCTTTTTTTTGTGCAAGTGTGCAACGCGCGTGTGTGCATGTGTGCGAGAGAGGGAGCTAAGAGAGATCGAGAGAGCAAGCGCGTGTGGCGTCCGTTTGAAATTTGAATTTCAGCTCCGATACCGATCCTCCTCCTCCTGATTCTTCTTCTTCAACAACAAATACGCAAATAAAAGGGGAAAGGAAAAAAAAGGAAAAGCGAAAAAGCGTTACTTTTTTTGCAATTATTTTTTGCTGTTCGAAAAACAAAAAATGTCGCCGTCGTCGGGCAAGGAACTCCTTTTAATTTATAAAATATAAGAAATACGAAATAAAGGAGAAACGCACAGCTTAAAACAATCGAAATATAAACTATTATCCAAGAAAAGTAGCACAAAAAGATCAGCTAAAGAATCTCTTCTCTAATCGAAAATTCCTCGAAAAAAAACTTAGTGAGTGAAATACAATAAAAAAAATCGGTAAAAAAAACTGGTAAACTTGGTAAACTGGATTACAATGCAATCGCAGCGCAGCCGACGTCGCAGTCGCGCATTAAACACTCGCATTTGGATTAACAAAATGTACGCTCTGCGAGCGTCGCTGTCGGCATCACTGCCACTGCTGCTGCTGACGCTGGCGTTTGCGAATTTGCCAAGCACCGTCCAAGGAACTGGTGAGTAAAAAGGAAACGTGAAAACGCAGCAACGCGATCACGAAGCAAACCATAAAAGGGGGGAGCAACAGAAAAAAAAGGGTGCTAAAGCTGGGTGCAAAGGGTAGGTGGAAAAACCACACGCTCATTGAGGAACAGGAACTCGGGGAAAAATAATAATAATTGCAGGGGAAGGCTTTCTAAACCCTTGGGAATTACGTACATATCTTAGACATTCCAAAAATTGTTCATAGCATAATTCAGCATACTTCTGTGCTTTAAAGGAATGTTCCTAATTAAATGTATATAATAAAAATTAGCTTAGGAAAGCCTTAACGTGCCGTTAATCCATCAAATCTATCTATAAAATACAAAACTACTAATACGAAAAAATACTAAAATATGCCTTAATTAGAGACATAATAAGAAAGGTTTTTTTTTCTAATATTTCGGACATTTTTTTTTAATAAATTATCAATTATAAAGTAAATATAAAATATTATTAAAAGGTAATTTTGATGTATATATTTTTTTTTTAATTAAGCCTTTAATTTCCCATTAAAGTATCTACGAATAATTCTCCGTTAAAACCTTAAAAATATATCTTTCAAATGTGCGCTGTGCACTCGCAAGTATATTCCCACTCCATTTTGATTTTTCCATTTCACGCTACCTCCCTTATTCGCTGCTCCTACTCTTCCTTCTTCTGCTTCAACTTCTTTTCCTGGCTTGCCTTTTTTTTCTGGCTCTTTCGCTCACCTCCTTTCTGCTGCCATCCTACGCTTCGCTTTGTTGTCAGTTTTCAGACAGGTGGTCGCTCTTTCATTCCTTCGCTTCTCTCGCTCTCTCGCTCTCAATGGGCGCCCAGCCGCTCTCGCTCGCTCGCTTGCGCGCTTGGACGCTTGCTCTCTGCTGACTGCGCATGCTCTCTCAGATTTGTAAGCCCACCTTTTTCGAGACAAAAAAAATAAATAAAAAAAGGAGGAGAGAGACAAAATGAAAAGAAATACTCGTATAAAATAAAAATGAATTTTTACCGTCGGCAAAAAGGCGACTTTTCTTTGCCAACGTTTATTTTTTTCTGCCTTCCTGTATTCTGTTATTTGCGTTTCCCTTCGAAACCCGTAGTTTTGAACATAATATACACATGGTTTATTTGGACAGCTCGACACATAGAGATGGCACACAGGGCAGGAGGTACTTGTATTTGCATATGGGAACGGCTCTTTGTCTAATCATTAAATAAATATCGTTTAGGTTGTAGGTGTACCTTGAGGAGAATGAGAATGAGAATGAACTCGAACATTTTTAGCTGGAATTAAGGCTTAGAGTTTGAACAAGGGAAATGCACAGTTTAGAAAAAAAAAGTAACCTATCAATCGATTTTTTATACATTGCGAGGATACGGATAATATAATTTAGTAAGAAAATAAATACATTTTCAAATGTCTTTTTATTATAACATAATTCAATTGGATATAAAATGAATCATATAAACATTTTAAATGTTAACGTTTTTTGGTAGACACCTCTAAAGTCGTAATACTATTTAACACTACAAAAAGTTAGCAAATTAAGACTTGCCAGATACCCATTAGTTAAAATGCAACTCTTGAAGGTTGTCAAACTGCATAATTGTAAAGGGAAAATGTTCTTCTCCTTCTTTCCCAAAAAAAATTTATGAAGCAGAGTTAGTTCTATAAAATAAAATGGAAAACAAAATGGATCCACTGCGGATTACCTTTGACGATGATGATGATATTGTGCCTGTACCTCTGCCTCCGCGAAAACCACCAAAAGTAAAGAAACCTCCATGGAAATCGATTCTGGACAACATAGAAGCTCGTCTGTTTAGGGTCTTTAGGAAGAATCATACCATGGACACCTATGTAGCCACCCAAAGGAAGAAGATTGTTAGAAGAGGAATCATTTGCAGGAAGTGACTGCTCTTTAGAAAGATCTGCGAGGTCGGTGGAAAACATGTCAAATGATAGTTTGCAATAATATCAAGACCCAGCCATATCTCTTCCGAAGAAGTTCCTAGTCAAATCCAATCTCAAAGACACCAAAATAACACTCCAATAATGCCACGACGGAGCTCAGGATTTGCTAGTTAAAAAATGGATTCCCTTTTAGAATCGAATTCATTTTAAAGCATTTGTTTTTCGGGTTTCGTCTTTAAAATTATTTGTAACTAAGAATTCATTATTTTCAAAACTCTGGTATCTATGATTTTCTGGGTTTTCTTTCTTTTTTACAGCTGCAGCTGAAGATCATTGAACTAGTATTTTGATAACTTTTACCTGGGCATTTCCTGAGATCTCGGGTTTCCGCCTCCTAAACTCTTTCTTTTCTCACTCTCTCTCTGTGTGTGTGTTTTTTTGTTGTTTATTTTTTTATTTACTGGATTTATTGGCCATGTGTGATGGATGGATCGTGTGATCTTTGTGAACGACAAAATATTTGCATTTTTTGTTTGTGTAGCTGCAAGAAATTAGCCAGCCCAAAAGGAAGTTTCATAATTGAACAACTACAAAAAAAGTGTTGTTTTTTTATATATATATATATTTTACACAGCTAAAAATCTTTTGATAATTTTGGAAAGAAAGTCAAGGATAATTAATAACCTGTATTTCTCTGTTTCTTGTTAAGAGAAAGCTACGAGTCTTTGAAGATATTTTTGCGGTGTAACATAATTTCTCAATTCAACGCCTCATTAGCTCCAATCCTGCCAAGTTCCTTCAACTTTTTGTGGGATCACCGACGCCTGCAGTTGCTCAGACATATTTTTTTTTTTTGTTCCTATGCAGGTTTTAATATTATATTATAGCACGTAACGGTTTCGAGGACCAACCACCGCATTCGATTTCATCACATGGCGGCGGTAGCTATATCGGGATATATATATATATATATATATATATGTATATGTATAGGGATAAAACGACAGCTGGGCTCCTGGATCCATGAGCGAAGCGAAACAGCAGGAGCGGGAAGAACAGGAACAGGAGCAGCAACCCCTGAATCCTGGCATATTGCACATGCGCGTCCTTTTTTTTTTGTACTGTTTGCTCAAAGATCAAATTACGATATAGGGGAAGCGAGCAAGAGAGAAATACACCAAGAGAGCGACAGAGTGTGAGAGAGAGAGAGAGAGTTTCTACCTAAAAGTATCGCTCAGATACTTTAGTATCTTTTTCTCTCTCTGTCTCCCTGTTTATAGCTATTTCCTGTATATATCCTGCACCCTAAAACTATATTTCTTGACTTTTGTAAGTCACGCACACGGTCGGTTCCTTTATTAGGTTTTTCCCTAGACTCTTAGTAAATACTTACTATATGGCAATATAACTCCGGGCATAAAGTGGGTACACATACCCAACCCATGGTTATAGGTCGTTAAATGAGTATTTTACGATCGGCCATGGATCATCATCAGAATTGCAACTTCATTTAATGGATATAAAAATTTTTAGAGAGACGAGAGCATTTCAAGTTGAAGAATGTGTTCTAGGATTGTAGGGAAACTAAGGCTTTGACTTTGATTTTTAAGAACAAGAAGCTAAAGATGGTTCCTAAATGGGTCTCAAGACTTTTAATTACTTGATTTATATTTATAATTTCATAGAAAAATATATATATATATATATATATATTTAGAAAATTAATTAATTATAAAGCCTTTAAAAGTCTTTATATTAAATGCATTTCCCACCAATTCCCACGACTAAAAAACCCACTTAAAACCCTTTCCAAGGACGTTGTCGCATTTATTGTGAAAGTCAGTCTGGTCTCTCTTTCTGTCTGGTAAGAAACATATTCGGCAACTTAATTAATTTGAGACAACCACTTATCGACCATTTACTGTCACATTTATTAATTAATCGACACCGCCACCGATGGCCCAGAAATGCACAAATTATCACTTAAAAAATATATACATATAACTTTCCCATCGAGTAACTTAAGAAGACTTAATTAAAAAAAACGGTATATGAAATCAGCTAATTTTTCAAGTGTTAAATCTGCTGTTACTCCTTTCCTTTCGAGAGCATACAAAACGAAGAAAAAAACCTGTAATTGATAAACAAAAAAAAGGTAAAATAAAAATAAGGCGATGAAGAATCTTGTTGTTGGTCACTTGATAGCCTGCTTTCATACATATATATGTATATATATCTATATATATATGAGTATATATACACGACATTGGATATCTGGCAGAGCAGTTCCGTTCGAGGCCTCTGCCTGATCCTGTTTTTATTTATTTTTTTTCTCATTTTCGGGACACACCTTGAACGAACGTTGAGCAGAAAAAGAGAGAGAGAGAAGAATGAGAATTGGCAATATTTTATAAATATTTTTTTTTGCAATCAGGTAGAATTTTTTTTGCTGTATTTGTAGAGATTGTTTTTATGAGCATTCGGCATATTTCTGTTTATTTTCTATATTAATTAAGTTACAAATGTTAAAAATCAATGATATGAGAAAAAATCTTATATTTTTATATATCCTATAATCCGTATTACTTAATCCTAATTTTCCCTCGTTTTAGTTAATTTTCTACATTTATTTGCTTACTAATGTTAAAAATCAATGAGGAAATGGAAAGAAAAACTGCCTGATAGGGGTATTTTTAACATTTCTTATAATCCTTATGGATTAATATATAATTTCCCCTTGTTTTAGTTTATTTTCCATATTAATTTGTTTACTAAAGTTGAAAATAAGCATTTTTGCTTATAAATTTTTTACATATCCTATAATCCCTATGGATTAATCTATAATTTCCTCTTGTAAATCTCAATAAATCAATTGATTTTGCTATGTATTTTTTTCTTTGTTTAATCCTGTGCCATTTGTTCTTATTTGTCATTCTCATAGTCATTGCATAAACATGAAAAGCCATTTTCCCAGACCATCATCTCAACTGTCTTTCTATACCTCTTTCTCTCTCTTTGTCTCTATCTCTGTCTCTCCAAGTATTGACAACTTTCCAAGTTTTGTCTTGGGAAAATGCCTCAAATGGATCGCTGTGATTCCTATTTTGTTGTATTTATTTTTTTTATAGCTATGCGGTATTTTCTTTCTGCTAAACTAATTATGAAAACAGTCAACACTTGTCGGTAGCAATTAAATATGACTAGAAAAATGCATGGATGGATTCTATGTGGATTCTAAATCTCGGTCGGGTTGGGCTTTTGAGCGCCTTTATTGACTTTTAATGATGCGAGGAGGGGAGACACCTCTCCTTCTCCATCTCGTCTTGGCCAAAGTCTCGGTAAATTAGTGCGCCCTGACTTACTCTTTCTGCCTTTTGGCCAGTTTAATGAGTTTTCTTTATGGCAACAACACACACTCACAGAGGCAGACTCGAACCCGAAGACGGCTCAAAGATACAGATACAGAGATATACTCGCTGCGCGCCGCACAGATACAGATACAATTGAGCCGTAGCGATACAAGATACATACAAGCGGACGAACGCACTGGCCGAACAAGTTTTGAATTTTTTCTTTCTTCTTCTTCTCAGTTTCTTTAGTTTTCTTCTTCTTCTGCTTCTTCGTCCATTTTTCTTAGTTTTACCTTGTTTTCTGGGTTTCTTTTGGGTTTCTTCTTGGCTTGGCCTGGCCTCTCCTTTGTGTGTTTTATAGCTGGTTCTTGAACGCGATCGAGGAGGCGTGAGGCGGCAAGAAGACACAACATGGACGGTACCAAAAAGGCTGACAACCTCCAAGAAGACGAAGACCAAGACCAAGACGGAGACCAAGACGAAGACGAGAACAAATGAACGAAGCAAAGCGAAATGAACCGAACGAAGCCCCTCTCCTTGTCGACTCAGACCAAAGACCAGACCCAAGACAGCAATTTTTATAGATATTACTCCCAAAGTGTCTTGTTGTTTGGTTTGGTTTTGGTTCAGCTACGGGTTCGGGTTCGGGATCGGGTTCGGCTTTGGCTTTGGCCAGGGCCAGGCTTTTAGGTTGGGTTCTTCCCCCCCTCCACCCCTTTTCGGCCACGCCCCTTAAGATACCGCCTCTGTCAAGATGCACGCGATCTGGCCATGGGATCCGATTCCGTTTCTCCCTTTGTACAAACGAAAGAAAGACAATTGGCCGCAGAAAAGGAGTATTTAAAGGAAAATCTACTACTAAGAAAATGGATATCTTATTTTAAAAGGGAATTTTTGAAAGTTTTTCAAGTTTAAATATGAGTAAAAATAACCAAAGAAACTATATAATAAATGATAATAATAATGAAAATTAAATACAAGCATTAGTAGAAATATCTTAAGGATTATGAGTAATGAAAAAAACTATATAATTAATAGTATAGTATAAAGTATTTAATGCAAATTAAATACATTCAATCATTATGAGAAACATCTTAAAGGTTAAATTAAATTATATATATCCACAAATAAAAGTATCTTAAAACCCTAAAACTTTTATTTAAAGGTTAAAAAACCAATAATGTTTTTGGTTAATATATCTATATTAAAAAACATAAAAAATAAAGAAGAATTAGTGAAATGTTGTATATTTTGTAATTAAAAAGATTACAAAATAATAATATTAAAAATCTTGACAAAATTTGTTCATTTTCGTAAATTAATAATAGAAAAAAAAAACTAAGAATAATATACAAATTCGTATTTTTTTCACAAATCTTTTTAACCATAGATTTTCCATTAAGAAAATTTGCCATTTCCTGGCAGAACGCAATTAAATTACTTGGCTTAGATACTTCTTTTGGCCCAGCTTGTCTCATGTCTCAGACGCTGTTTCTCAGTCTCTTTTTGTGTCTTGCTGTCTCTCCTTTGTCTCCATTTCCTTCTATTCCTCTCTATCCTGTTCTGTTTTCTTATTTTTTTTTATTATGGAGAGGGGGCAATGAGAAATGACAATCATCATTATATACACTTGAGCGGGGAACGTCTTCTCAAGTTGAAATTGAAATTGCTTCGACTTTTGTCTCGAACTCTCTTTCTTCATCTTGCACCAGGCTTTTCTCCACTGCGTGTTAGAGAATCATTTGGAAAAGGGGGAAGGATAGAGAGAGGGGGAGGGGGAGAAAGAGGGAATAATATCTAATGCATAAGAATAATCTAAAAGATTCAATTGATGTTGATTTGAAGTATCTTTGCATTATAATCATAGATACCTTTAAGTTAAACTGTCACTTCTTTCTCTCTAACGATAGATACAAAATATTTCTTGAAATTTTTTCTAAGCAGCAGTTGATCATTAACATTTCCTAGATCATTAGCAATGAGGTTCAACTTCAAACTTCAACATCTGTGAAGAATGAAGTTCAAATGATCACTTAGCATTGATTAGCCGTATCTTACAGATACATCCAGTAGTTTCTCAGTCTTTCTCTTTGACTTTTCTCTTAGCACTTTGCCAACCTATTTCACATTCTTCAGGAAAATAATACAAGATTTATAGGAGAAAAAAGGTTTCATAAACTTTTATAGTAACTTTAATTTATTGATATTACTTATAATATTTGTAATGATTTTTCTTTGCTGCATCTTACATTTTCCTGGTGTTTACTTAAGAAACTAGGCGCCAGGTTTATCTTTCTTTTCTGGTGACAAATTAGCAGGCTCAGGAAAGTAAATATGGAATCGGGGTTTCTTTTCTATTTTTTTTTTAGTATCTTTGGTATTTTTTCAGCTTGAACTAAACATTCACACGCTGTCGAAGCTGGTGTTGTTGTCTGCCGGAAGTGTTAAATGCTTCAGTTTATTTAAAGTACACAGAGGAAGAGTGCGACAAAAAGGGACGTATGTACGTTGGCGGTCTCTTCATATAAATATCACTCATATATATGCCCATTATTATTATGAAAACAAGAACAACAACAACAACAACAACCCTTTTTCTTCCCTTTTAGTATTGAGTATCTGTGTGCATTTTTGTATATTATATCTGCGGCTGCGTGGCCTTTTCTGAGTTTGGCGCGCATTTCCTTTAGTCTTTGTCGACCCCTTGAACTCTGCCATGAGGGTGTTTCTCTCTCTTTCTCTAGAGTCTCTCGCTCTCTCTCTCTCCCCCTCTTTCTCTAGAGCCTCGCTCTCTCTCTCTCTGTTCCCACGTTATGCTCTCTTATGCTCCAGTGAGGGAGGATTTTGTGAAAAGTGTCGCATATGTTTTCAAGTGCACTTCAATTACCAAAAAAAAAAAAAACAGGGAAGAGACTACAACAAAATAATGCTATAGTTGAGTGGCTGTCTGGACTATGAGATACCCGGTGTACTCAACAATATGTTCATAATATATATTTGAATATACCTTAAATAGTATCTATTTGTATGAGAAATGGGGATTTATAAGAAAGTAACTCAATGACTTTGCCTGGCAGGTTTATAAGGTTTATTAAGTTACCAAGTATTAAGCTTGGAATATCTGAAAATTGTACTTAATGCAGCTGTATTTCACTTCAAGGGCTGTTTATCGTTAAACATTTCCACCCCATTTCCCTCTCTATCTCTCTTTCTCTGACGCTTATCATTCACTCAATTACATCGTAGGGTAGGTCATCGCCCATTGTCAATTATTCCCATAATATTATCATTTCATTTTGGTTAAGCATTATGCTAATCATTATGTAAAGACAAAAAACCGCCATGGTGGAAGGTGGAAAAATGGAAAAACGAAAGACGAAAGACGAAGAGCTGCGCTGAACCTCAAGTGGAAGCTCTCAACTGTGAAAATGTATTCTTCAAAGAGGGGGGATTGCACTTGCAATGTAATTTGTAGTTCAAATTCAAAAAAACAGACCAGCTTAAACCTTAAACATGTGTTTGAACAATTCTTTAAAAAGGTATTAATTTAAACAAAATAATACTAAGATACATAACTTCTTTTAAAATAATCGTAAGATACATAACTCGCTTGTAAAAATAATTTTTTTTAGACTTTATTAGTGTACAAAGTGATGTTTTTCCCTCTCATATGTTCTTACAAAATAAAAAGTAGTTTAAAGAAATAATATTAAGATAAATAACGCAGTTTTAAACAACTCTTTATAGACTTTATTACTATACAAGTTTATGGTTTTTCCCTCTCAATGTTCTTACAAAACGCTTCTTATCCAAAATCTATTCCAACATATGTTGCATTAACAGATTTATAGACGACCGCAGAAACCACAAACTTCCTCCCTCATAAACCAAATTATACAAATTCTATATTATATCTATATATATGTATATATAGTCGGTAGTCCGATATTTTCTACATTTCTATATATATTATTTTCCCCATTTTCTTTTATGCTATTTGCTATCTATCTATACGACGACAGTTGACTGTGGCCTATTAATCTATCAAAAGCTGCAGACGCCGCTTTGGACCAAACAAAAGGGGTTAGGAGAAGCAGCAGGGTTACTACAGGGAGGGGGGAGATGGAGCTGAAAGAGACGGAGAGATACAGAGAGAAGGAGAGAGGGAGAGAGAGAGCAAGTAAATTCCATGCCACATAACCCAAAAAGACCAAAAGAAAGAGCGAGACCGTGTTTTGTTGTCGTTGGTTCCCACACTCGTTTATTCGTTTTACGACTTGTGCCCCCTCCTTCATCTCCTCCTACTCCACCTCCTTCTCCTCCACCTCCCCACTGTCTGCATGCCTCGCCCCCCTTGGGCCCATTTTCTTCCACCACTCCCCGATACCCACCGCCCAAAGCTAACCCCATATCGGCCGTCTTGAGCTTCTCCAGCGATCGAGCGGCTACTTTTTCATTAACACTTTACAATCTTTCCGCATTTTGCTGCCTCCCTGCCTGCCTGTGGTTTCTTACAACGCCTCTGCATTTTCTTTTACCCCAAAAAGCCAAAATCTATATAAAATATGTCCAATTGTTGCTATTGTTAAAATAATATAACAAATAGTTGAAGAATTGGTTTAAGAAAAAATGTGTACAATTTTCCACTAATTGAGTTGAGTATTTTATTATATTTTGTTGTATTAAATGTCATGTACATTTGCCACAAATGTTAAGTATTTTTTTAATTATTATTTTTATTTAATGCCATGATTTTAAAGCAAGTTCTTTAATTCTATATTAACAATTAACTTGTCATAAAAGCTATTCTCTCTTAAATTGAATGCTGCCAATTTGTTGTTTTATAAAATATATATGTATATCCTTTATTATTTATTTATATCAGGGATGGGCACTAAACTTTCAGCTGGGAGCCTGATTACCAAATGCTTCCTTTCTGTTCTGTTCTTAACAGTATTTTAGTTTTTGTTATATTATTATTATTTAATAACATTAATCTAACCTTTAAAACGATCCAAAAAATAAGTTAGTTAAGCTTACATCCTGATCTCCGTTTTGTTTAATCCAAAAATAATAATACTCGCACGCTTAATGATTGGAAAATTGTATTTGCATCTCTTCATTTGAAGGCTTATCATCATTTTGCATTTTATGCGACGCAAAAATTTTCTTTATCATCTGGCATTTCATTATTGCAAGCAAATAAGTATATAAATTTACATTAAATATGTATTATATATATAATGTAATATATAGTACATATCACATATATAAGAGTCATCAGATTTGATCAATGACAAAATGTTTAAAGCATTGAGAAGTCATCCAAAATAACAAAAGAAACAATTTTTGCGGAGGTTGAAGCACATTCTCTGAATGAACAATAAACTTTATAACAATAAACAATTGAAGATGAGCTCTTTAGAAATACATTTAAAATAAATTGTTTCTAAAAACAGTTAAATATAATTATATTTGTTTTGAGACACAAATCTATAATTATAATGATAATTGGAATTGATCTATTGATAAACATGTTTAACTTTCAAACTTCAATAGAAGCCGCTTCTTAAGACTTTAAATCCCGATTTTCTGATTTACTTAATTGTTTTTAATTTAATTACAAATCATGGCGAAATAGTCTCCAAATTAAAATCATGAAAAAACCAGAAGCCTGAGAACACTTTGAAGCTCAAAGATAAGAAAAGTCAAACCGAAGTGAATTTGTTTATGGGGAACCGAGATAAGGTTTATAAGTCTTTCTATATGATTTTGTTTTATTGTGGAAAATATTCTTTAAGACTTAATGGTTTATTAATATCTCTTAGGATATTTTTCTTCATTCTTTTATTATCTTTGGGTTTATAATTACAATTAATGTAAGCTTTAATTTTTTGCCACTTTATATTAAATATCTTTCCGCTTGTTGACATTCTTGTTGATATGTTTTTTTTTATAAATATATATATATATATATATATATAGTTTTTTTTGCTTAGAGAAAAGCGTGAGAAATTTTTGGCCGTGGTTTGGTTTTTCGTTGTTGTTTTTCTTGTTTTAGTTTGGTGTTTTTTTGTTGTTGTTTGGTGTGGTTGCTTTTTGTTTTAGTTGTCGCAGCTGTTTGTTGCTTATTATGCTGATAGCGTTGCTACTTTTTCATTCATTGTTGTTTTTCTTTTTCCTCATGTTGTTTTTTTTTTCTCCTATGTGGTAATGCGAAAAATTTAAATTCGATAAGCGCAGCCAGCTGAGATATTTCATTATTGTCTTGGCTTCATTTTTTTTTTGTTGTTGTTGCAGTATTTATGTGATGTATTTAAATTGTTTTTTTTGGAGGGGTAATTGTGCTTACAAGTGGTTCATTGTTCGCCTAAAAGAGGAACAAATTGGATATTAAAATGACAACAGGCTGGTTATGTACCCTTTTTACAGGGTATTAGAGTTTAAATTTGGGTTTTATAGAGACCCTTTTAATTATGAGCACCACTAGGAAAGCAGATCTAGCCTAGGGAGTATGATACCTATCCTCAAAATCAGTGCACTCACACTTCTTCTCTTTCTGGCTAAAAATCGGTACTATATCTATATTAATTTATCTGAATCTTAAGAAGAAAAGAGATGGCGAAACCAATAAAATCTATTGTTAATCTTGTAACTTCACTTCACTCATATTTAAAGCTGATCATCATCTTCTACTGATGACAAAATAGGTCTAGCTATTATCTTTTGCATTGTTATGTATATAAGTATCTGTAAAATGATCCTGCATTTGGCATAACTCTCCTGTATAGCTAGTTTCATCATCTCAGCCTGAGGATGTCATGTCATTTTCATCGATCACAATCACGGTGTATTTGCAAGTCACAGTCACGCCTCTGCTTTCATCGTTGATTGTGGAATGTCGTGACTTTTGATGCTACTTCCCCTCCAGATCTTTCTCTATATACAAATATATACCTATATATATATTTTAAAGACATGTATCTATTACACATATCGTTGAGCAAGTTTAATTAGGTCTTCACTTGGTTTAGGCCAACTTCAGGCAATTAACAGCTCATTTGTCCAGAGGGTAGGAGGGAAAAGCCAAGAGGCGGAAAAGCGGTATTGTGCAGGCATCTCTGATTAAGTGGCGCATAAATACCAACCGAGCAGCCAACAAGCAACGAAATAATTTCACACAGATTTTACATGTGCCGGCAAATCACACGCAATAAAAAAACACAAGCTAAAAGATATACCTTTACCTACCGGGAAAAAAAATCTTTTCACGCTCTGTCGATGAAGCGTTGAGTGGCTTGCTTAGCTATCGCTTCCCTTTCTTTCAGAGCCCCCCCTCTCTCTCTCTCTCTCTCTCTTGCTGACAAATTAATTAAACACACCTCTAAAAACTACAACTAAAAATCAAATCACCATTTAGTCGGTCAATTTGGGTTCCAGTTTTATTTTTTGATGTGCTCTAGTGTGGAAAATGTTTCACTTACTTAGGGTTCATGTATTTATATCTGAACCTATTACCTCTACCTATTTCATTTTGTTTAATTTTGATTAATATTTACATTCTTATGTTAAATTAAAATATTAATAATATATTAGGAAAATCCCATTGCTATATTAAATGGATAATTGTTGATAATGATTATAATATTTAGCATAGTATTTCTCCAACAAATGCGAGCAAATTCTTCAATTCAATTGTAAATGGTTTATTTTTAGAGCACTCCAATAGAATATAAAGATATTTTTTTACTAATAATATTACATTTTTTAATATTTCTTATTTATTATTAAAGCTATTTTGTATAATTTTATAATTTCGGTATTAATTTTATTAAGCGATCTTTAAATGTAGAGAAAATGCTACAAACTGTGAGTGTGAAAGTGTATATCTCTCGCTCTCTCCTCCTGTTACTCCCTCCATGTGTATCTCTAGAGATATCCCTTGCTCTCTATTTCTCTCTCGCTCTCACTTTCTCTGTTCTCTTCCCTCGGGGACTATAAATACAGGCACTCCCACCGCCCTGGCCTCATTCGGTTCGCGGCCTCCCCGCTGTTTACATCTCTAGAGTGTATCTCTGGTTTACTTATGATAGATTTCTTATATTAATCAATGATCCTGCAAGTGTATTCAAACTTCGACTTTTCGAAGCTAGCTTGCTTTCTTGTTTTACACTAATTGAGGTCAATTAGTTTACAAAAACAAACACACACACACACACAATAGTAAAGACAATCAAATGCAGAGCAATTTTTAGCTCATGCTGCAACATTTGTTTTTTCTTTAGCATAAATTTTTGCAATATTATGCACACATTGGGGTTGTGACTCAATTTGAAGTTGTGTCTCAGTTAATTATGCCACATTTGATATTACTTTATATAAATACAGATATATGAAGTTATGTATGAGTATCTGTAGCTGTATCTGCATCGGCATCTGTATCTGTATCTTTGGGATGCGGCACGTCTTAACCACAAGTCACATCGATCATCAACATTAAAAGGAGACGAAAGATGACGCATATTGCATACAGAGAAATACATTAACCGACATTTATTCCATTAAAGCTATTGTTTTTTAAATATATAAAATTTTGAAAATTTATTAAATTAATTTATTAAATTTTAAAGCTAAATAAACAGAAAATACAGGAAATTTAGTAAGCTTTTTGTTATCTTCAGAGACAGAAGGTAATTTTAGGGATTGAAAACAAGTTTTAAAGGATTTTAAATATTTAAAAATTCTTGTTAAATTGTCTAAATAATGAGTTACCTATTTATAAATAATATTTTAATTAATTATTTATTTATTTTCACTTATTAAATTGTATTATTATTCAATTTCGATTTGTGCAAATCTAAGTCTTTTATTTTGTGGTGTTTGCATTTTAATTTTAAGTAAGTACAGTGGGCCCTCATTGTACTGCAATGTGTGTGTGTTTGTGGCACCCCCTAAAATATATACATAAATATATATATGCCCCTGTTCCTCCTACCTTCCACCTCCCCCTTGGGGCAGACAAAGCGATTTATTTATCTCCGCCTGACGGGGCCAATCAAAACTTATTGTCGTCGCCGCAAACCAAAGCGTACCGAAATGAACCGAGTTCAGTTAAGTTAGAGGGACCCCTCTCCCATCATATTGCTTTTTTTATTTATTTATTTTTATTTAACTTTTTTTTTGCTCCAGCGCAGGAAATCGCCACACGCCCAATTAGCAAATACATATTTGTACAGTGGCGTTCACAAAATTAGCAAGAAGTGTAGTATATTATGTTAAAAAAAAAAAACAATAAAGTAATGCCTGCTTTCATTTCATTTATATTTTTAGTTTTACATTCACTGTTTTGAATTTTCCTCTATTTTAAACGATCGGTTGTATGTCAGCTATATGATATAGTTGGCCGATTTTCATAAAATTTTACACAAAATTCTAGATTAATAAATATTGGATATATATTAAATTTTATGAAAATCTGTTGAAAACTGGAAAAGTTTTAATTTTTCTTAAAATTTTCCGATCGTTCCTATGGTAGCTATATATATATATATATATTTATAGTCCACCGATTCGCTATTCTTCGACTTATACACTAGTAAAATTACATCGAAGAATAACTCCATAGTTTCATTGAAATGGCTTGCTCTTTGTTCCAAAACAAATTTTGCGCACCTATGCATATGATTCCCAACTTGTTCTAACCTCCCCGGAACGAAGTGACTGCTGCCGGCCACGTCTCAGATATGTGTTGTGTTTCAAAAGTTGCAAGTCATTGTTTACCAGTGTTCAAAGTTAGTAACTGATCATACATGCTTACTGTTCAGAGTTACTTACTGCTCATAGATACTTACTGTTCACAGTTACTTATTGGTCATAGATACTTAATGTTCAGAGTTACTTACTGCTTATAGATACTTACTGTTCAGAGTTACTTACTGGCCATAGTTAATTACTGATCATAGTTCTATAAATCGTCCGGTTGTTCCTATGGTAGCTATATATATATATATATTTATAGTCCACCGATTCGCTATGCTTCGACTTATATAGTAGTAAAATTACATCAAAGAATAACTTCATAGTTTTATTGAAATAGCTTGCTCTTTGTTCCAAAACAAATTTCGCGCACCTATGCATATGATTCCCAACTTGTTCTAACCTCCCCGGAACGAAGTGACTGCTGCCGGCCACGTCTCAGATATGTGTTGTAGAGGTGGAGAACTATCGATAGTCGTCGCCATCGATAGTGAGCGATTATTTTTCTCAAACCATCGATAGTGTCGATAGTTCTATCGGTAGTGTGATGCTTTTTAATTGTTAAATGTAAAAATCTATAAAATGAAATTTTAACAAAACTTTATTATATTTTTAACTCTTTAAAAATAAAAAATTCATTTAATTTGTTGCTTCATTATATTTTTAACTCTTAGGTTAACTGGGCTTAGGACCTACGTTAACAACTAGACTTTTTTGATTAGGGATTATATAAAAAGTACATCGTCGAACTGCGCACTCAAGCGGAAAAGAAGTACAAAACTAATTATTTTTCAAAAAGAGCATTAGGAGATTTTTACTCTCAGCTATACTTTTGCTTTTCACTATATTTTTGCGTTCCACTTTCAACTATATTTTTTCTTTGTGATGTGATAAGCTGCGTGCAAAACTATCGATAGTACAGGGCTGCCATCGATGGCGGTGCGATAGAGCGAAACCATCGATAGTGTCGATAGTGCCATCGATAGTTCTCCACCTCTAATGTGTTGTGTTTCAAAAGTTGCAAGTCATTGTTTACCAGTGTTCAAAGTTAGTAACTGATCATACATACTTACTGTTCAGAGTTACTTACTGCTCATAGATACTTACTGTTCAGAGTTACTTACTGGTCATAGGTACTTACTGTGCAGAGTTACTTCCTGGTCATAGGTACTTACTGTTCAGAGTTACTTACTGGTTATAGATACTTACTGTTCAGAGTTACTTACTCGTCATAGGTAATTACTGATCATAGTTCTTTAAATCGTCCGATTGTTCCTATGGTAGCTATATATATGTATATATATAGTCCACCGATTCGCTATGCTTCGACTTATATAGTAGTAAAATTACATCAAAGAATAACTTCATAGTTTCATTGAAATAGCTTGCTCTTTGTTCCAAAGCAAATTTCGCGCACCTATGCATATGATTCCCAACTTGTTCTAACCTCCCCGGAACGAAGTGACTGCTGCCGGCCACGTCTCAGATATGTGTTGTGTTTCAAAAGTTGCAAGTCATTGTTTACCAGTGTTCAAAGTTAGTAACTGATCATACATACTTACTGTTCAGAGTTACTTACTGCTCATAGATACTTACTGTTCAGAGTTACTTACTGGTCATAGTTAATTACTGAGCATAGGTCTATAGTTGTGTTACAAAAGTTGAAAGTCATTGTTTATCAGTTTAGAGTTACTTACTGTTCATAGATACTTTCTGATCAGAGTTACTTACTGCTCAGAGTTATTTATTTCATTAATAATTATTTCATAGTTATTTGTTTCTGACAGAAATTATAATACCCTGCGAGGGTATAGAAACTGATAAATATATTTAAAAATTATCTTTGAGCTGTTGTTATTTTTAAAATTTTATGAATTCATTTAAATACATTGATTAATATTTATTTAAATATCTTATAGCTTTTTGCTAACGTTCCCTATAAACTGAAGTATATTTATTAAATCACCTTTTAAGCTGTTGTCAATTGTTAAAGTTTCTTTAAAAGCTTTTGAAATCTTTTAATACTTTACTGAAGTTGTTTTTTATTACTTAACGCGAAGGTAACTATTATTTTGAACATGCTTGTATATGCAATTTTTGGCGGACAGAAATGGTGAGGTGAGGCAAAATTGAGGGGATTGCTTGTTTGCGGCTTCGTTTGTTTAATTTTGTGTGCCAGATATATTTTTCAATGGAATAAGCATTTTTTTTTTTTTTGCCAGTTCCCACTCTCCTCTATCCCGCTTCTTGATTCTATTATTATTATTATTTAATTTGATTTTATTAAAAATTTTGATTTGATTGCACAAAGTTTTGGTTTTTCTTATCAAACTATTTTTCTGCATTGCTGGGCAATTGAAGTGCATTGAACTTTAACGTCTGCGATTGGCAACAATGACGATAACGATGTAGACAACGAATACGACGATGACGATGACGACGTTGACTTTGACATGCCGCCCGTTTGCCCTTAAAAGGCAAATACATATAAGATCCAACGATCTTGTGTTCCTATCCCTCATCTCCCATTCTCAGGAATGTTTTCCTCTTTCTAGACTTGACTTTTCCCCTGGTTCCCTTTTATGCGGCATGTTAAGTAGGCATAAATGGGCGACAAGTAAGCCTATGATTCCTTCATATATGGTTAAAGAACAGTGTGTTTCCAGGGGGAGTTAATGTTTGAGTATTGAAGAAAAAACAAGGAAAGATATGGCGAAATAACATCATATTAAACAAGTCAAATCTGGAAAGTAAAGAATAGTTAAATATATAAAGAATGTATAGGATCTAACAAAGATTTGCTTCAGCTCATATCAATATAGAATTTTATTTGTTATGATAATAAATATAAACAAATTTTCTGGGGTTTTATACTTTTCTTCAAATTGAATTTTTGATTAATTTCTATATTTTCTCTTTGCAGACACCGCTCTCATTTCCGTTTCCTGCACGACTGTGGGCTGTCAAAATGGCGGCACCTGCGTCACACAGAACAATGGCAAAACTTATTGCGCGTAAGTACAGTTTAAGATATAAATATATTTACATAAAACAAGTAAATAATTAAAGTCAAAATAATTATTAAGCAATTTAAAAGAAGCCAATTAAGGCTGTAGTCTTTTGAAGTGTTTTTATTTTTGAATGCAAAAATTAAGCAAGTTTCTGCTTTTACTTTCCTATAAAATACTTTTTAATTATTTCAAAAGATCATTGTAAAATGATCATTTAACTACGAGAAAAAATTAATATCCATATAAAAATATATAAATTATACAATTATATAAATACTTGTATATTTATAAATTCATTTAACAATGTATAAATTGTATAACTATGCATTTAAATAGGTAGAGTTTATTTCTTTGAGTGTAAAAGTGTCAATTTTGGGCATTTGCTTATGTCACTCCAATCCTCAAATTCAAGGACACCGTTGCCATCAAGGGAATGTGTACTTTGTGTACTTTAATTTAACTCGAAATTCGTCTAGACGAGAGGACAAAGAATAAAAAATAAATAAAAGAGGAAAGGCTTAAGCTTTGAGTTCTTTGCCAGACGACGACGAAAGCGCCCGCACAATCCTCAACGGAGTCTACACAGTCTCGGTTCTCCACTCTGCACTCTCCACTTCACCAATCTCCACAATGTTGGAGTCTTTACCAGTCCTCGTTGGTGAATCGAATCAAATCAGGCTCGTTGTCGAGCGACATTCCTGGCAAATCGGTTTGAACCTAAAACGAGAGTCTGGGAGTATATATTTCTGGTTCGTGCCTTGGGCCTGGTTCGCATGATTTTCACTCGCCTCGTTTTCGGTTTTTTTCTACGTATATTACCCTCCTTAACGTCTCTCTCCTCTTTGTTTTATATATATATATTTCTTTCCGCCTTTTTGTTTTAGTATTTGTTTCTTCATGTTTTGTTGTCTATTTTATATATATACACATATATGTTGTCTGTGCAATAAATCAAATGCGGGCCAAAACAAACGGCACGTACGCAACGCATAACTTTGTTTGAGTTATTATAAATAGAGAGTCGAGTCGGACGGTGAAACGATCGCTATATCCATATATTTTGACAGACTGTTGTCAACAATTTTTACGAGTCTGTGAAGCAGGCCAGTCAAAGCATATATCCATATACATACATATATGAGATACGATCCGATGTGTATATATCAGATTCCTGAAACCTGGCATAATTAGGAATCAGTGCAGAAGAAGCCATGATTCAGTTGCATTCTTCAGCTATTTGTCACTGATCGAGAGCAGTGATCAAGTTAATTATTAGATGTCTTCTTTTCACGATTAGTTTTGAGTAACTTTGTTTAAAGGTATTTTTATCATTGATTTACATTTGATCAGTAGCACAAAGATCTTGCCTTGGTCAACATGCTTTTCCCTGGGCTTTTCTCTCTGTACTACACATGTCAAGTGATCCTCATATCCCAACCATCTATCTCTTTCTCTCTCTTTATTTTTCGCTCTACAACTATCTTTGAGCAATTACATAAAAGCGCTTAGCTCTTTTTTTTTTGTTGTTGTTTTTGTATTTGTATTTGCTTTTTCCTTAAGGAAGCGCAGAGACATGGGTCAAGAGACGAACGTAGACTTTGCGATCATCAAAGGCACGATTATCAGGCCAAGTTAAGTCAAGTCAAGCGAAGCCAAGGCAATGTGTCCCATGTGTTGTCTTCTCCTAACTCCTTTCTGGCGTTTAGGCCACGATCACTAGTCTTTACAGTGATCACAGAGAGAGTTTACTGTACTCATATAAATAAAGAAAAATACAATTGTACAAAACTTATTAATATGTGATTAATTATTCCTAAATTTATGATTTGTTTGAGGTAAAAATAAGAAAAGAGTATTTACTGTACTGCTTTTATATTTCTTTCTTTCAGTTTGTGTTTTTTTTTTTTGTATATTTTTCTCTCTGTGCCAGATAAGATCGCTTTGAACTTTTGTCTTGAGCTATTCAAGCCGGGATTTTTGTCTCTCTTTCTCTATGGGTTTATCGTCTCGTTCCGTTAGTGATCCTAAAACCGTTTTAAGCTGATCCACGTTGATCCATTTACCACATCATTGGCTTGATTTCAAATCGCTCAATGATTATGTTTTTTTCTTGCTTTTTCCCCTTGTTTTTTTTTTTTTTTGCTTTGCCAAAATCTTTGATCAGTTTAACTTAGTTTTCCTTGTGCCTGTGTGCCTGTCTTCTTGTTTGTTTAATTGACTTGATTGCTACAGTTTGATGTCAAGAAAAAGAGAGAGACCACGAGCAAAAGCAACGTTTATGTCAGTCCAATTTTCCATTTTGCTCTTGTGGCTTTTGGCCATGTCAAATGTCATGTAAGTGTGCCTTTTTTTTAGGCCTTATGTTACTTCGATCAGAACAATGAGTTTGATTTATATATGGCAAATAAAGGGGGAATATATAGCGGCAAACGCTTCAAAAGCCTGCTAACAACAAAAAGCGGTAAAGCGTTTCTGAATTGCGGTTTATGACATGTTAATGAGCACAGCATTTGGCTCGCATCCCCCTCGTAACTCTTTTTTTTTGTTTTGTTTTGGCGGAAAAAGCCTTTGATGTATGAAACTATAGCTTCTCTAACTGCTTTTCTTGTTTTTTTTATGTAGATATCTTTGCTGGTGAGTCAGTTAAGCTCACAAAAGAAGCTTAGAAATTGCAATGAGATGTTTTATTTTTAATTTAAAATTGTTAATAATTAAATAACAATAATAATTATAATAAGAAGAACAGATGCCATTTAGTAGCCGGAAAGTGAATTAATCACTTTGCTTGTTGTGAGAACTGAAGAAACAAGTTCGTTGCCTAAGTCTTTTGTTTAATTGTTTAGTCGTGTGTGTGAGTGTGTGTTTTTCTGTGTGTGCCTGCACACACTCACACACACATCTAAACATGGCCATCCATAAGAATAATTTAACGTTGTTTTTTTTTTCTTTCTTTTTATTTGAACTCTTCTTTTGGCCTGGCTCACACGCTTTGCACTTGAAAACGTTCTTGGCTTTCTACCTTCTTCGGCTCTTTCTTATTATTTTCTTTTCTTTGAAAAGAAGAAAAAAAAGTGAAACAAAAAAATAAGAAAGAAGAAAGAAAATGAGTAGGGAGGATGGCTTAGAGCATTTCCCAGCTGCAATTACTTTAATTAACTGATCATTAAGCACATTGGCCATGGACTTCTACTACTAGCTACCAAAGGAAATGACATTGGAAAATCGACAAGTTTTCTTACTTTTATTTTTTTCATTTTGCCGATGACACATTAAACTTGTGGCGGCCATTTTTATTATACTATCACACACAGGTATATATATTTTATATATGTATATGTATATATATTCCCCTTTTGTACTTGGCATCCTTCGAAACCAAAAAACAAAAAAACAAAAAACTTGTTTGCAACCTGCACTGATTGCTTTTCTGTGTTACACAAGCCTCTCCAAGAGACAAAGATCCCATCCCATCCCATCCCAGAGCCAGAGTCGGAGGCAGTGGAGCCAAGTGGTCCAAGCCCATCCCCATGAGATCTTTGGCTACCCAAAAAAACAAAAAATAAAAATAAAAAAAGCATAGCGTAGCGAATATTTATTGTGCATTCCGTTTGCATTTTACATTCTTCTTTTTTCGGCGACCCTTTTTGCTCCACTTCTTCTTCACTTATGTTTTATGTTTCATGTTTTTTTCTTTATTTATTATTATCAAGGCGTTGGCGTACAAAATTCCTTTAGCCAACTTTTTATTTTCATCTTCTCCTTTGGTCAAATTAAAACGTTTTATTGATACTCAATTAAGTTGCACATTCTCACGCAAACTTAACGAAAGTCTTGGATGATCATTAATGATCGAAAATGATGATGATGAAGAGTGGCAAAAGAAGCGAAGCAGACAAAACACAAATAATACAAAAAAAAAAAATGTTAATTATTCAAATGTGAAAATGATGCATTACATAAATCCATCTGAGCTTTTGTGCCTTCTCATAACTGAAAGATGAAGAAAATGAAAGATTTTCCCAGGCATTACAAACTCTTAATTATGCCTATATGGGAAATATCTATGGTTTTTCACTCTTCTACCAGTGGCATCTATATATATATATATATATGTCATTTCAACACAATCAGATTCGGTGAGAAAAATGCCATTTTATAATGCAATATCTGGGATAATAAAAGCTTGCATTAAATTAATAAATGTAATTAAATTGTTTACTTAATATTTCAATATTCTTTATGAAATAATGGTTATGTAAAGGCTCGTATAAAATATTTTATGGTAATAGAACCTCTAACAATGTTTTTCAGTGTGACCAAGCCCACATTTAATGCATTTCAGTAAGCTCAATTCAGAGAAATTCTTCACGGTATATTTTCCTTTTATTTTATGATGATGAGTAACATCAATTTAAAAGCGAGTTCATAAAGATAGTTTTTATTGGCCCGATAGCTTAACGTTATTTATAATTTACATAAGACAAACAAGTTTGCCATAAACTTTCAAAAAACCTAAATACACAGTGCCTCATAAAACCAACCGTTTTTTTTATTGATAAAAGTAAAAATTGAGTTTTATTTTTCAAATAAAAAAAAAAACTTAACAAAACGGCTTCACAAATTCTATAAATTTTCCACGTTGCGCAATGGAAACGATTCTCTACCTGGGAACAACATGTGGAAGTCATTCATTTTGACGAAGCTATGTCAGAAAATGCATTTCTTTTTTTTTACCTGAGCAAGGTGGACAATGGAAAATGAAAGATCAAACAAAGAAAGAAACCTTAAATCTCTCTCTTTCTCTTTCTCGGATGGATGGAAAACAGAACGGAAAGGAAAAATTTATTTGGGTGTAAAATTTTGTTGTTAGGGAATCGAGCAGCGGGATCACGCATTTTGTGGCCGTTTTTCCACTTCGTCCTCTCTGTTTCCCATTTTCCCAATTTTCCATTGTTCTCTGTTGAAGCAGCTAAACAAATACCGAATATCTGGGTGAAAGAAACATATAGATAAAGGCCAAGAGAACGGGAGAGATGATGCATTTGGGCGTGCTGCACCTGCGAAAGGGAAACAAATAATACAGAACACCAAATTTTTCACGTGAAAAACATGCTCAGCAAAAGTCGTAAAATTCGTAAAGAAAAGACACCGAAAAAACACTAAGCAATGTAATGCGAGAAGTGTGCTCTTCTGTATTATTTTCTACATATATATTTAGCAGAAAATATATATTTAAGTAATTGCTGATTAAAGTCTAAATTCTTATCATTTAACCCTAAAAGATCATACAGAATCTTTGAGATTAGAACACTAAAGTCTCATTGATTCAATGAGATTAGACATATACAATGTAAGGCATTCATAAATTATACAATCAATCATATCTGTCAAATTACACAGACTCTTATCAGGCAATTAAAGAAGTTGTAATTATAGCGAAGACAAAGGGAGATCTCTGAGACATTAACTCTATAAACATTAAGCTTTGGCTGGCAGTTTTTCTTGATGCTTTATTAATGTGCAAAAATCAGCGAAAAATGAGGAGATATATTCGAAGAAATCGGTTTAAAATTACTAGGTTATTAATAAGTCAGAAAACTAAGACATGTGAGTTAATTAAGTTAGGAAATTAGATATCTCAAAGAGATAGAGATAGAGACAGAGACAGAGACAGAGAGAAAGGATGGAAGCCATATGGATATGAGATGTCAGTGGTCCGAGTCACTGAAAAGATGAATGATCATCGGCCAATGACATTAAATCATTTGCGTGTAAACGCAACCCAGCCTCTTCTCCATCCACCCTAGAAATCCATTCGATACGAAGCTAAAGCTAAAGCTACTATTTCTACTGCTACTGCTGTGGTTTATCCATTCAATCCGGAATGGATCGTGAGAAGCGAAATGCGAACAAAAATATATATATGATGCATATTTCTTTCATATTCTCCAACTCTCAGTCAGTCATTTTCTGTTTCGATCGCCAAACCGCAAAATTGAGCTGCAGATGCAGATGCCAAAGATACAAATGCAAAGTTACAGATGCAGATATATATAGACGATGGTGATCTGATCCGATCTAAGATAGATTTGCAGTGGGATTTTCTCACGGCCAACTAGGGGGGTTTTTAATTATTTGGAAATTGGTAAATAATTGTTAAGCCTAAACTATGTCAGTATAACATGTATTCTTAAAACCTCAAGAGGTGTTAATGAGTCTTTTGCAACTTTAAAAAATGTATAAAGATTCTTCAACAAACAACAGATCTTAAAGATCTAATAAGCTAAAACTACAAAATTTAATATAATTTTCAAGCAGCCATTTGTCGTGTGGCTGCCTTCAAGTTAGCTTAATGTTTAAATCTTAATAATTACCCCACAAATGGGAGCATTAAACATAAGTATTACATTTATTTAAATTAATTTTAAGATCTTAAAACCTTCTTGCCTCCTGGTTTAGTTTATTAAAATAAACTTCTTAGTTGTTTTTCTAAACAATTATTTTATTGTGACTTCTCTCGTTCTAAATTCTTAAAAAAAATCCATTTCAAAACTAAAGTTTTGTTAAGAAAATGTTGTATATTTTCTTGTAAATCTACTCTTTATAAAATAATCTAAAAATCCGTTTTAAAAGTAAATTTTTCTTAATTAAATACTTCTTATATTAATTAAAATTCACTTCAAATATATATGAAAACCCCTTTTTTTTTGCTTCATTTGAAACCATTCATTTCATTTCATTCCATTCAATTCCAATTTCTTTGACGTTTCGAATAAAGGTGACTCATTCTCTTTTGGCCAACTTGTTGGTAACGGCTTAAACCGAGGGGGGGGGGGGGAGAAGCTGGGGTTAGGGACAACTGCCTCAGTTTATTTGCCAATGCAAGTCACGTTTTCTGCTGCTGCTGCTGCTGCTGCTAATCCCCTCTCCTGCCTACCTTCTCCCCCGGATTCAAAACTAGTTACCAACCGAGCGACTTTGTGGAACTCAAACTCGGCTTGGCCGGTCTGTGTATATTATAATTTATATTACATTCATTTTTTTTGTGGGAGAGGTAAGAAAAAAAGTGCAACACCTAATTTCTTATATTTTTTTTTCGAGAAATATTAAACACCATTTAAGCTACTGTTGGAGCCTACATCCTGTGATCAAAGTACACACTCTCTTCGATTAGGATCATCGATACGACAGAGTTTGGGGCTAGGCAGGGATTCGATTTGCTATAAATTAATGCTAAATCTAAAGTATTTTCACACACTTGTAACGGGAAGTAGCAAAAGAAAAAAAAAAAAAAAAAAACCAAGAAAGGAGAGAGAAAAATAAGAAAAGCGGGTTTTCCACCGATGGACGAGCAAACCCCTCATACTCCGAGACCCCCTTTTTCTTCTGGTTGGTCAGCCGCCTTAATGATTATTCATTGCCTGATGCTGGGATGCTGGGATGCTCCTCGTTCGGTATGTTGCTACTGCAGCATCAGCATCAGCAATGCGTGTAATTTTCTCATTGCAGTAGCAGCAGCACCAACAACAACAAAAAAAAAGTACAAAATTTAATATGCAATCAAGATCGCGCACAAATTACCGTACATAAAAATTGTTTTCTCAAGGGAAAAGTAACAACAACAACAACAACAATAATAATAATAATAATAATAACAATAACAATAACAACAAATACTTAAGGAGTGGAGAATTGGAGAAAAAAAAAGAGACAGCAAAAGAGAGACAGAAAGAGGAGAATAGTGTGCCATCATGGGCATTACTCAACTAATTTGCTGTTGAACTTTTTATCTCAATTTTGTCACTGTTTTTATGCCTTAAATATGGTTAATTACTAGATAAGAAATTGAAATTAGTAATTATTATAGAATAATTGTTATAAAGCAACTAATATTCCCAAGTACTAAGTACTATTGTTGAGAGATTTTAAAGTTAGAAACTAAAGTAGATGTTTATTAAGAAAGGTTAAGGTTTATGTCGATAAAATCTAAAGAAAAACAGACTATTTAAATAAAGAAAAATATTTAAGAATAATTTGATATATATATATATCTTTTTATATGTATAAATTATGATTAAAAATTGCAAAACATTTAATTCAAAACATGATCTTATTTAAACAAATTATAAAAGAGTTTCCTATCCCTAAGAATTTAATTTTTGCATTAGCTTCTTTAAGGATAGACACTCATCCCATGAGATATATATATCTTATATATGTATATATCGGTTAAATATCTTATCTGACGTCTAATCTGGCGCTGCTGTACTTTTGCCTCCTGCTTGGCTGCTTGTCTTGTCTTGTCCGTTAAATTCCAACTGCAATTCAAAACCAAATCCAGTCCTGTGAAAGTGGTCCGAAAGGAGCTTGTGAGATCTTTGGGCGGAAATGAGGCTACTTTGTCAGCTTTAACACTTTGGAGCAGCATATGTGTGTGATGGTGTTGGGGTTTGGGGCTTGGGGTTTTATCAACCAATGCAAATCTAACCAAGTGCCGATGTATTTGATATAACCGTCGATTGGTTTGCTAAGCAGACCAGTCTATAAACTATATAGTGAAAGATGTACAAATGGTGGGAAGGCACTGTAAGAAAAAGGATAGGATAATATGCTTAGTTTGAAGTCATTTCTAAATAGAAATAAATAAGCTTAGTTAAAATTACTTTAAACTAAGCATATTTATTTAAGAACCTTTAAGCAAAGCCTATAAAATATATAAATAAACTAGTTCTAGAAAGAAAGTATAATTATTTCTTCATCAGTTTATGTATCTTTACTATATCCTCTATATCTTTATCATTCCAGTTGTGATTCCCATTTTGTTGGCGACTATTGTGAGCACCGCAATCCCTGCAACTCGATGCGTTGCCAAAATGGTGGCACCTGCCAGGTGACCTTTCGCAAAGGTCGCCTCGGCATATCCTGCCAATGTCCCTTGGGTTTCGATGAGTCCTTGTGCGAGATTGCGGTACCGAATGCCTGTGACCATGTGAGGTGTCTCAATGGAGGCACCTGTCAGCTGAAAACGCTCCAAGAGTACACCTGTGCGTGTGCCAATGGCTATACAGGTGAGATTTGTTTTTTAAATTTTGAAAATGTATATAATCTAACATATATATTTGTTTATATTAATTCAAGGTGATCACTGTGAGACAAAGAATCTGTGCGCAAGTTCGCCGTGTAGAAATGGTGCCACCTGCACTGCCTTGGCTGGCAGCAACACCTTCACCTGCACCTGTCCGCCTGGCTTTACGGGTCCCACCTGTTCCGATGATGTCGAGGAGTGTCAGTCGAATCCCTGCAAGTATGGCGGCACCTGTGTCAACACCCATGGATCCTACCAGTAAGTGTTTGAACTTCCTTTTGACTATAGTTTTTATACCCTTTCCAGGTTTTAAAAGCTTCTAATCATGTGAAGGAGTCATTTCCCACCCTATAAATCATATATATCTTTGATCAGCACGAAAAGTCGAGTCGATCTAGGCATTTTTTGCAGAACCAAAATTTTTTTTAATTTTTTCTAATTTTTATAAGGGGTTACATCGTTAAAATTTGCAGAATTTGACAAAATTTTCCAATTTTAATTTGAGTATGCAGATATTTTTATCAAACAAAAACTAACATAGAACCGCTTTCCGAATTAAAAGTAATGCATTTTTGACTTAGTTATATTTTACTGATTTTTAGCCACATTTCAAACTCAATCCTAATATAAATATCAATATAAATGAAGCAATTAACCAAACCAAAGCGTTTTTGCATATCAATCGTTTTGCCGATTATCAAATAAATCCAAGTGTCAGCGGATGTTATAACTCAACTACCGACTGACAAGTGCAAATTGTTTTCTCTGTTCGACAAAAGATCAAACACGTCTGATTCTAGCAACAAAACCCCAAATCGATAACAAATCATCATCGTTTCGGGTTCGATTTGCATATTTATCTGCCAAAGAGGCCCCTTTGGTAGCTTCCTTTAATTAATGGCTATTTAAAACTAATAATTTATAAAATCGCATTCAAAACTTGTGGTTTTATTTTCGATTTGAACCGATTTGCATAGCTTATTGATTTTCGTTTAGGCCAACAACAAATTGTCATTTCCACTCTAATTAAAACACACAAAGAAAAGAAGACCGATCGACCTATAGAAAATAAGTCGAACAAAAGATCTCAAATTTCCGGCGATCTCTTTTGTTTGGAAAACAACAAATTTTACTCTTGTTTTTTTTCTTTTTTTTGGAAACTGGTTCGGTTTGTTCATGTAAATTAAATTATTTTGTTTCGTTTCGACATCATTTGCATTTTTAATTTGAAACACACAAATTATCCCATGTGCGGAGGTGTGTGTATATACATATCTTTACTAAAATCCATTTGAGCTGAAAAGTGCGATGTGAACATGTGTTTGCCGTTGATTTAGGTTTAGTTTGAGTGTATTTCAACAGGCTGACATTTTCAAAGCAATTAGCATACACTAAAAACAATTTGTTACCATTAAAACACACACATATTGGAAATAATTTAAAGCTACTTAAAGAGCAACTCATGATATTTGTATATTATAAATATATATTTATATATTTTGAAAAGTGCTGAACTGTATCTTTTACTTCCACATAAATTGCACTTTAAAATTAAACCTCATAAATTGCAATTAAATTGCTTTAGATCTCAGGTTCGCTTTGCAAAACATTGAATCCCAAAATAAAACTTCAAAATAAATGATCTTGGAGGGTAGCAAATGGGGGGTCCAAATGATCTTCTGCCACTGTTGAATGGCTTGGCAGGGCAATTTGCATAAATTTCATATTCGATTTGTGGATTTTATGATGTTTCTATGCTAAATCACTGCTTAAAAGCTTAGTCATACCCATAGTTTATGAGGCTTTCGATTTTTTGTCTCCTATTTTTTTGGGCAAAAAACAGCAATTTTATTTGTCAACTGTCAGTTGGTGGGAATTTATTAATGGAAACAAACTGTCGAGCACACAAAAAGAATAATTAAGCGAATATTCAAAGCATTTCGATTAAGGGGATATTTGTGATTATTCGTGAAGGCATTGAATTTTGAGTGGAGTTAAATGGATGAATAATTCGAAGCACTCAATGGAAGTGGCATAAAGTTTAAATTAATTTTTAGTTAAATATATTGATATTGGGTAATGATATTTTTTTATATAAAATATTTCTTAAAGGTTGCTAAATTATTTTAGGTTTTTTTATAGTATGTAAAATGCATATTTTAGCTATTTATTTATATACAAGGATTGTTTTCAGTATAATTTCAATGTAGATCGGTTTACTAGCATGCAACAGAATTCGTACTTGGGAATTTTAAGCACTTTTTATTGCTGCTATGCTCTCATTTTATTCCATACAAAAGAAAACTTGAATAATTGGTATCTGCTAAGATTTCACTTGCTCATTAATGGCTCCCCACGCCCAACAAAAATTACCAAAAAATTCAACGAACTCGAAATTACCAAAAATAATACCCAAACTTCATTTGAATGTGAGAAGAAACACCAACAACAAAAAAATGTATAAAAAACTTGGCCCTTGGGCTATTGGCCTGCTGAATTTCACATGTCAATCAAAAATCAATTTTTTCGGTACACTCGTGTGTATATTGTTTTTCTTTTGTTTGGCTTAGACTCCAGGGCAATTTCAATTTAATGTAATTTACTCGAAAACCTTTCTGTAGTAAAAAAATAAAAGAGAAGTCTTGGCCAAATCTGAAATATCACCGAAAAATAAAAGAGAATTCCGCGTTCTGTTCTGTTTAGCCATTCAATTGTGTTGACTATTTAAAGAGTTTGCTGCTTGTGTGCCTTTTAATTGTTTAATTTAATTAAATGCTCTTTAATGGTCTTAATTAGCGCTGAAAGGGGCGTGGTCTCTTGTCTTATTTGGCCTTTTAAGGTGCTCCCGGCCGAAAAAGCAAACCCGTTTTAATGGCAAGGCAACAAGAGCGAACTGGAAACATTTCTCAAGAATCTCAATGCAGTTGGACTTTCGGTTCGGCTTACAAGGCACCAAAACAAATTAAGTTTAAATCACATTAAAAACAACGTATAAGAATGAAATGAAATGAAGAAGAGGCGGCCAGTACAAAATCAAAGTGAACAAAAACACTCGGCCCATAAAAGAGAGTCCCCAGCGAGAGATACTTGGGGTTTTTTTTTTGTGTTTTATATTATATTTTCTTGTGTGTGCTGTTGTTTGTGGTAACAACCAAAATAAAACCGGTTGAAACTCCTCTAAGCAATTGTGGCAGAGCCAGAAAGAGACAACGACCACCAATCCACACACATACTCACGAACCTCAGTCCTCAGATTGAGATACAAATCCAGATCCAGATCCGAATCCGAAGTCCCAACTGCAAAACGGAAGTTCAAGTCAGAGAGGAGACGAATTTTATGGTTTCTCTTGAACTTAATTACATACTGTCTTGATTTTATTAGTATTCCCATTCTATTTAGTATTTCTTGATAGCTAGTTCTTATTTCTTATTTTCTTATTTCCTATTTTTCAGATGCATGTGTCCCACGGGCTATACGGGAAAGGATTGTGATACCAAGTACAAACCCTGCTCACCATCGCCTTGTCAAAATGGTGGAATCTGTAGATCCAATGGTCTGACCTACGATTGCAAATGTCCCAAAGGTGAGTTTGTCAATAGACAATATATCAATCTAAAATTCTAGAGGTTTTAGTTAATCGAAAGCTTTTTAAATATAAATATTTAAAGCCTACTTCTTCAATACCAAGTTTTATGTGTGTAGTCCTCATACGAACCAAGTTACTTGAGATGGTTTATTAAGCACTTGTCCATATATCGAGCTTAAGAACTTGATAACAAGATTAAAGGTTACTAGGTTGAATTCTTTAATTTAAATTTAAATATTAAAAATAATATAATGATATATAATATGTTATAGCATATTTCTATACATAGTTATTATAGAAACAATGTTTTGTAACATAGCTACCCCCATACCAAAATTCTAAGCATTTCTCCCGCTCAGAGCCAAGTTACAATGGTTTAGTATCAGTTTTTCCCACCGTTTTTCTTTCTAACTAAGCATTTGCTTACCCCCAAAGCAGTAAATTAGATTTGCTAACCTTAACTTAGCATCTCCATCTCCATCTAAACTCCCGGGGTTATCAGTTATTAAAGCTTGATTCTCGATTTGAGCAAAACGCCCAACCCGAGGCATCAGGTTCTCACCAATCAAAGGAGAAAATGTGTCCCGATGAGAATGCTTCTCAGCGCCTATCGATAGCCAGTTATCGATTATGGTGAGTCATGACTCCATGACAGAGCCACGAGCCAAAAGGGGGGGAAATGAGAAGAAAAAGGCGCCCACGCCAAAAGTATCTGAAGTAGCTGGCTGCCACAAGGGGCAAACTCGTTTGTCAGCATCAACAAAAAAGGGGGGAAAAAATAAACCTCCTTCGTTTGACCAGCCCAGCAGCAGCAGCAGCAGCAGCATCATTCATCAGTTTTTTGTTGTTTTTGCAACTGCAACTTTTACATTGCAACTCATTTCCATTCCATTCCATTCCACCGTTCCGCGGGCATTACAAATTTTGAAAAAAAGATCGTGGCCCTCATCCGCGAGCGGCTTCTTTCTTTCTTTCTTCCGTTTCTTCATCTCGCAGCTCCCTCTTTTGATTTTTCTTCTGGCGGTTTCTTCAGCTTCCTTGGTTTCTTTATTGGGTCTCCTTGGCGGCTGATAGTGTTGCATGACCTCCTTAGGGCGTATCTCAGTGCTTAAGCATCCAATTCACCCTGAAGATCATTGCAGAAACGACGAAAGACATGGCATGGGTATTAAATTACACCCAGGCGGCTTAAAGGAGTTTTGTTGGGCTTCAAATTGGCATAATTGTCGCAGTGATGGGTATTCTCTGGGAATTTTATAGATTTGTTACTTAAAGTATAAACTATTTCGGGAATTTATTTCGAAGTCATTACAATCATCAGCAAAAACAATCTATACAGCTTAATATCTGCTAATTTATACATCTATTTCTTGAAGTATGAATTATCTTTTCTATATAATCACTCTAGAATTTATTACAAAGCATTACATTGGAGTTCTTTAAATATTTTGATTTGTATCAACAGCAGAAACAATCTAGACAGCAAAGCCTTTGATCTCGTTTTATACTTATAACTTAAGCATAATTATAAAGATTGGGTAAACTGGCTCCCATTGATTATAATTGTCCGATCAGATACATAAATATATGTATATGTATTAACTCTCCCCCCTTCTTTTTTCCACAACTTTTTAACCTTCTGCCGTCAATTGTCGCCCATTCAGTGTTTTTCTTGTTGTAATTCTTATTCATCATGTAAATTGCTTGGATTGCATACAGTCGTATGTACATGTTTTCACACATATGTATGCCTTTATGTGTATGTGTGTGTTTTGTGTGCAATTTTCAATTAATTCATTTCAATTGATGCGAATTGCACACGACAATTTACAAAAAGCTGCAGTAAATGCAGCGAGGGGAGATACAGCAATGTGATAAGTCTGGCCTTTTAATTGCGGCCAATCAAAAATTCTAATGACATAAAAAAACTTGGCGGAAGAATTGCAATAAATAGATCAGGGATCAGGCAAAGGATCGTGCGAAAGTGTGACCAAAACCATATTTATTCATATGCAGTGGGAAATTGCGTCGTAGAAGAGTCGTATTTGAATTAAAATTCAGCATTATTAATTAAGAAAGGCTAATGAATGATTAAATAGATTCATTTACGGCTAAAGATAATGGCAAGTTGTGATCATAGCTTTATTGACAATTCTTTTATGTAGATTTTGATTGCGTTTAATCAACAAGGCGTAAAACCTGAGATCTTAAGCTTGATTTAAGATCGTGTGAAAGTGTGAACCAAGTCAGAATTTGCTCTCATTTATTGCACTGGGAAAATGTACGCTTTTTTCGTACTTTATGCAGTTTTTGTTTGGTTTTTTGTTTTGGTTTTTTTGTGGCCCATTGAGCAATCTTAACCGAATTACAACAGCCAGCGAACAAGTCAACAACGAAACCGACACGACACGACACGAATCGCCCTGTGGACATCACGTTGCAACTTGCATTAAGAGCAAGAAGAAGAAAAAAAGAAGCGAAAACAATTTCGGTATTTGGGTGGAGTAGAAGGGGGAAGGGGGCACAGGTTGAAGTTGCACTCATTATGGAAAATAGGGAAAGAAGCTGAAGATGTCGTTCGAGACAAAATAACTTTAAAAACATACATACATACCAACAATGTTGATAAAATACATAGCAAAGGAAAAAGGAAATATTGTATCTAAAATTAAGCTTTTTTTTTTTTGTTCCTTTCGATATTTCTTTTCCTGTTCCTCAATCATATTTTGTTTTCCTTCCTGTTGTTTTGCTTCTTTTTGTCTAAGACAGCAACAAGTTGTAGTCGTAAATTAAATAAAAATAATAATAACAAATGCCGCTGCAACAACACAGGCAAATAATTTCTTGCACTCTTACACACGTACATACATATGTATGTATGTAAATATGTATTTTGTACGGATGTATGTATGTTTGCACATGTGGCCCTTCTTTTGTGGCATTAAAAAACCGACCAAGCAAGAAAAATCATAAGGAAAAAAAAAACAAAGCTCGTGGGCGAGACTGAGAGAGAGCTCTACATAACAAATATATCTGTATGCAGGGAAATACCATTGCAGTGCGATTTAAATCCTCCAACACACACACCAAGATAAATAAAGCGCAATGAACGAAGTCCAAAACTCGATCGCTTATGAGAGCGAGAGAGAGAGAGAGAAGGAGTATAGCGTGGGGATGGGGGGCGTCGCGACTCGCGAGAGAGCGAAAAACCGAAGCGCGCGCAGCATAAACAGCATTTTTCATTGTTGTGCGAGAGGGACAGTCCGAGAGAGCGGAAGAGAGAGAGGGAGATAGCTTGGCGCGCATTCGAAATAGTTGACCGCGGCAGCGATGCCGGCAGAGGCTTGGGGCTAGCGAGATATGAGACCGTGGGAAAGAACAACCAAAGACGTGTTGTGTGCTGGGTGCTGTATGTGTGTATGTGTGTATGTTGGCACAGTTGTGTACAAAACTATAGCACATAATTAATGTAAATACAATAGTTTTGAAATAGGTTTTGGGGGGAAAACATTACCAACAAGTAATAAATAAATATGTTTCTTTTGTTTATGGCTTAGCAAGAGTTTAAAGAATTCAGAGGTTAACAAAATTTATATTTATTGATGTTATTTTATTGTATTTATTTTATTATTGGTAAAATTTAATTTTAAGGTTCTAGAAATTCATATATGATATAATTATTTCATAAATCTATTTGAATGTCCTTGCCTGTGCGCATGTGTGCTTATATGCGGCTGCCTGTGTGCGTGCCTTTGCCTTGCCTTGTCTGTTTTCACGTTACATTTTGTTTGCCCATTCGCTTCGCATGCGCAGCCGCCAAAAGCAAAGCGCAGGCGCAGCAAACTCTAGGAAGGAGGGGGGGCGAAAACCGAAGAGGGAGCCAGAGAGTTTATCAGGTAAACGGAAAATCCAAGAAATATATATATGTATATATAAATGTAGATAGAGAGAGAGAGAGAGAGTGGTGACGCCGGCTCTCTCCCTCTCTGGAAAACAAAACAAACATGTGCAGCACAGCTGCAAAGCATTCCTTAGCAATAACAACAACAACCACTGAAAGATTGAAATACAAGCAAACAACTTTAAGCGGCCGTTGCGTTTTGTGCGGCTGCTTCGCCCTGCTCTTTATGTTGTTGTTGCCTCTCAACCACTTTTTGTTGCCTACTCCATTCCTTCTCGTGTGTTTTCTTGTTGTTGTTTTTGTTGTGGCTGTAAACGTTTTCGTTTATTGAAGCATTTTATGATGTTGCCATAAATCTGATTATGCACTCCATTGCACTGTGGAAAGAGGATAAAAGGGAGCGGAAAAAAACAGATATAGGGAAGGATAACCAGAGGGAGAGAGAGCAGAAAATATCTCAAAGATACGTGTTAGTGTGACCGTTGTTTTCTTAATTTTTAAGAAAATGCTGTTTTAAGATGGTAAAAACTTAATGAAAAACTTAATTTACTTCACCTCAGATTAAAGATTAAGTCTATGTTTTAGGGAAATTTGATTGATTTTAGTTAAAAAACCTTTAAATACCTTTTAAAGAACAAAAGAAATGGAAGCCTCCTTTTTCTTTTTCCTTGTAATAAAAGGTTCTATCATTGCCGCCAAAAAGTAGGCAATATTATTGTTAAGGACATCGTATGGGCAATCGAATATGGTTATCGGTTCAATCTTAAAACCTTTTAATTTAAAATGAAATAAATACATTAAATAATTAATATGAAATAAATTTAATATAAATTAAATACATTAAATAATTAATATATTATTTTTATCCTTTCCAGGCTTTGATGGCAAAAACTGCGAACAGAACTTTGACGATTGTGTGGGTCATCTTTGCCAGAACGGAGGCACCTGCATTGACGGAATCTCGGACTACAGCTGCAGTTGTCCACCAAACTTTACGGGTCGCTACTGTCAGGTGGATGTGGACGAGTGCGCCCAGCGGGAGCATCCGGTGTGCCAGAATGGAGCCACGTGCACCAACACCCATGGCTCCTACAGTTGCATCTGCGTCAACGGCTGGGAGGGACCGGACTGCAGTGTCAACACCGATGACTGCAAGCAGGCGGCCTGCTTCTACGGCGCCACCTGCATCGATGGAGTGGGCAGCTTCTACTGTCAGTGCACCAAGGGCAAGACGGGATTACTGTGCCACCTGGACGATGCCTGCACCTCGAATCCCTGCCATGCGGATGCCATTTGTGACACCAGTCCCATCAATGGCTCCTATGCCTGCTCCTGTGCCACCGGCTACAAGGGTGTGGACTGCTCCGAGGACATTGATGAGTGTGGCCAGGGATCACCGTGCGAGCACAATGGCATTTGTGTGAACACACCCGGCAGCTATCGATGCAATTGCTCGCAAGGATTCACAGGACCCCGTTGCGAGACGAACATCAATGAGTGCGAGTCGCATCCGTGTCAGAACGAGGGCAGTTGTCTGGATGATCCCGGCACCTTCCGATGCGTCTGCATGCCGGGATTTACTGGAACCCAGTGCGAGATCGATATCGATGAGTGTCAATCGAATCCCTGCCTGAATGATGGTACCTGCCACGACAAGATCAATGGCTTCAAATGCAGCTGTGCCCTGGGCTTCACCGGTGCCCGGTGTCAAATAAATATCGATGATTGCCAATCGCAACCATGCCGGAATCGTGGCATCTGTCATGACTCCATAGCTGGCTACAGCTGTGAGTGTCCACCCGGCTACACCGGCACCAGCTGTGAGATCAACATCAACGACTGTGACTCCAATCCCTGCCATCGGGGCAAGTGCATCGACGATGTGAATAGCTTCAAGTGCCTGTGCGATCCCGGCTACACGGGTTACATTTGCCAGAAGCAGATCAACGAATGCGAATCGAATCCCTGCCAGTTTGATGGTCACTGCCAGGATCGAGTGGGTAGCTACTTCTGTCACTGTCAACCCGGAACCAGCGGCAAGAACTGTGAGATCAATGTGAATGAATGCCACAGCAATCCGTGCAACAATGGAGCCACCTGCATCGATGGCATCAACTCGTACAAGTGCCAATGCGTACCGGGCTTCACCGGTCAGCATTGTGAGAAGAATGTGGACGAGTGCATCAGTAGTCCGTGTGCCAACAATGGTGTGTGCATCGACCAGGTGAATGGCTACAAATGTGAGTGCCCGCGCGGATTCTATGACGCCCACTGTCTCAGCGATGTGGACGAATGTGCCTCGAATCCTTGCGTGAATGGAGGACGCTGCGAGGATGGCATCAACGAGTTCATCTGTCACTGTCCACCGGGCTATGCCGGCAAACGTTGTGAGCTGGATATCGACGAGTGCAGCAGTAATCCTTGCCAGCATGGTGGCACCTGTTACGACAAACTAAATGCTTTTAGTTGCCAATGCATGCCGGGCTATACGGGCCAGAAATGTGAGACGAATATCGATGATTGTGTGACGAATCCTTGTGGCAACGGTGGCACCTGCATCGACAAGGTCAATGGATACAAGTGCGTCTGTAAGGTTCCCTTTACGGGCAGGGACTGCGAGAGCAAGATGGATCCCTGTGCCAGCAATCGGTGTAAGAACGAGGCCAAGTGCACACCAAGCTCCAATTTCCTGGACTTTTCCTGCACCTGTAAGGTGGGATACACGGGTCGCTATTGCGACGAGGATATTGATGAGTGCGCCCTCAGTTCACCTTGCCGTAATGGAGCCAGTTGCCTCAACGTTCCGGGCTCTTACCGATGCCTCTGCACCAAGGGTTACGAGGGCAGAGATTGTGCCATCAATACGGACGATTGTGCCTCGTTCCCCTGCCAGAATGGTGGCACCTGCCTGGATGGTATCGGTGACTATGACTGCCTCTGCGTGGATGGATTCGATGGCAAGCACTGTGAGACGGATATCAATGAGTGCATCAGTCAGCCGTGCCAGAATGGAGCCACCTGTAGCCAATATGTGAATAGTTACACCTGCACCTGTCCCCTGGGATTCAGCGGCATCAATTGCCAGACCAATGATGAGGATTGCACGGAGAGCTCCTGCCTGAATGGAGGCAGTTGCATCGATGGCATCAACGCCTACAATTGTAGCTGTCTGGCGGGATTCTCCGGTGCCAACTGCCAGTATAAGCTGAACAAATGCGACTCCAGTCCTTGCCTGAACGGAGCCACCTGCCATGAGCAGAGGGACGAGTATACTTGCCATTGTCCCAGCGGTTACACGGGCAAGCAGTGCTCCGAGTATGTGGATTGGTGCAGTCAGTCGCCCTGCGAGAATGGAGCCACCTGTAGCCAGATTAAGCATCAGTTTAGCTGCAAATGCTCTGCCGGTTGGACGGGCAAGCTGTGCGATGTGCAGACCATCTCCTGCCAGGATGCGGCGGATAGGAAGGGCCTCAGCCTGCGACAGCTGTGCAACAATGGAACGTGCAAGGATCACGGGAACAGCCATGTCTGCTACTGCTCCCAGGGCTATGCGGGCAGCTATTGCCAGCAGGAGATCGATGAGTGTCAGTCACAGCCGTGCCAGAATGGCGGCACTTGCCGGGATCTGATTGGAGCCTACAAGTGCGACTGTCGGCAGGGCTTCCAGGGACAGAACTGTGAGCTCAACATTGATGATTGTGCACCGAATCCGTGTCAGAATGGAGGCACCTGTCACGATCTGGTGAAGAACTTCAGCTGCAGCTGTCCGCCCGGCACTTTGGGCATCATTTGCGAGATCAACAAGGATGACTGTGAGCCGGGCGCATGTCACAACAATGGCAGCTGCATCGATCGTGTTGGTGGCTTCGAATGCGTCTGCCAGCCCGGTTTTGTGGGTGCCCGCTGCGAGGGTGACATCAACGAGTGCCTGAGTAATCCCTGCTCCAATGCTGGTACCTTGGACTGCGTCCAGCTGGTGAATAACTATCACTGCAACTGCCGGCCCGGTCACATGGGACGCCACTGTGAGCACAAGGTTGACTTCTGTGCCCAGAGTCCCTGCCAGAATGGCGGCAACTGTAATATCCGGCAGAGTGGACACCACTGCATCTGCAACAATGGCTTCTATGGCAAGAATTGTGAGCTGAGTGGCCAGGACTGTGACTCGAATCCCTGCCGTGTGGGCAACTGTGTGGTGGACGATGACGATGGCTTCGGATATCGCTGCGAGTGCCCCAAGGGCACCACGGGAGAACATTGCGAAGTGGACACCCTGGACGAGTGCTCACCGAATCCCTGCATGCAGGGCGCCGCCTGTGACAATCTGCTGGGTGACTTTGATTGCCTCTGTCCGAGCAAATGGAAGGGCAAACGCTGCGACATCTATGATGCCAACTATCCTGGCTGGGGTGGCGGTGGCTCTGGCAGTGGCAACGAGCGATATGCCGAGGATTTGCAGCAGCAACGGGCGATGTGCGACAAGCGTGGATGTGCAGAGAAGCAGGGCAATGGATTCTGCGATGCCGAGTGCAACAGCTATGCCTGTAACTTTGATGGCAACGACTGCTCCCTGGGCATCAATCCGTGGGCCAACTGCTCCGCCCACGAGTGTTGGAACAAGTTCAAGAATGGCAAATGCAACGAGGAGTGTAACAATGCCGCCTGCCACTACGATGGACATGACTGCGAGCGGAAGTTGAAGAGCTGCAACCGTCTGTACGATGCCTACTGCCAGAAGCACTACGGCGATGGATTCTGTGACTATGGATGCAACAATGCCGAGTGCAGTTGGGATGGTCTGGACTGTGAGAACAAGACGCAGTCACCGGTGCTGGCCGAGGGTGCCATGTCCGTGGTGATGCTAATGGAGCTGGAACAGTTTAGGGAGATCCAAGCACAATTTCTGCGGAATATGAGCCACATGCTGAGGACAACGGTGCGCTTGAAGAAGGATTCCATGGGTCGTGACATCATAATACCGTGGAAGGATAATGTCCGAGTGCCGGAGATCGAGGATACGGACTTTGCCCGCAAGAATAAGATTGTGTATACACAACAAGTCTACCAGACGGGCATCCAAATCTATCTGGAGATTGATAATCGCAAGTGCACGGAATGCTTCACCCATGCCGTTGAGGCGGCGGAGTTCTTGGCCGCCACTGCAGCCAAGCATCAGCTCCTCGACGACTTTCCCATCTACAGTGTGCGTGGCATTAAGAATCCCGGCGATGAGGATAATGGTGAGCCGCCGGCGAATATCAAATATGTGATAATGGGCATCATTCTGGTACTCCTTGTCATGGCCTTCTTTGGCATGGTCCTGAGCACACAGCGAAAGCGTGCCCATGGCGTCACCTGGTTCCCCGAGGGATTCAGAGCACCGGCCGCCGTAATGTCACGTCGACGTCGAGATCCCCATGGCCAGGAGATGCGGAATCTGAACAAACAGGTGGCCATGCAGTCGCAGGGTGTGGGACAACCTGGTGCCCATTGGTCAGACGATGAGTCCGATATGCCGCTGCCCAAGCGACAGCGCAGCGATCCCGTCTCTGTGGTGGGACTGGGCAACAACGGTGGCTATGCCAGTGATCACACCATGGTCAGTGAGTACGAGGAAGCGGATCAAAGGGTCTGGTCGCAGGCACATCTCGATGTGGCCGATGTGCGTGCCATTATGACACCGCCGGCGCATCAGGATGGTGGCAAGCATGATGTGGATGCCCGAGGACCGTGTGGCCTAACGCCCCTCATGATTGCCGCTGTGCGAGGCGGTGGCCTGGACACTGGCATCGAGGACATAGAGAACAATGACGATAGCACGGCTCAGGTGATATCGGATCTACTGGCCCAGGGTGCTGAACTGAATGCCACCATGGACAAGACAGGAGAGACTTCACTCCATCTGGCAGCACGCTTTGCCCGAGCGGATGCCGCAAAGAGATTGCTGGATGCCGGAGCGGATGCCAATTGTCAGGACAACACGGGCAGGACACCGCTGCATGCCGCCGTGGCAGCCGATGCCATGGGCGTATTCCAGATTCTCCTGCGCAACAGGGCCACCAATCTTAATGCGCGAATGCATGATGGGACCACACCTCTGATCCTTGCCGCCCGCCTGGCCATCGAGGGAATGGTGGAGGATCTGATAACAGCGGATGCGGACATCAATGCTGCTGACAACTCGGGCAAGACGGCGCTGCATTGGGCCGCAGCAGTGAACAACACGGAGGCGGTTAACATTCTACTGATGCATCATGCCAACCGGGATGCCCAGGACGACAAGGATGAGACACCGCTGTTCCTTGCCGCACGCGAGGGCAGCTACGAGGCCTGCAAGGCTCTGCTGGACAACTTTGCCAATCGCGAGATCACCGATCACATGGACCGCCTGCCCCGCGACGTGGCCAGCGAGCGGCTGCATCACGACATTGTCCGATTGCTGGACGAACATGTGCCACGCTCTCCACAAATGCTCAGCATGACACCGCAGGCCATGATCGGATCACCGCCGCCGGGACAGCAGCCACAGTTGATCACACAACCGACGGTCATATCGGCCGGAAATGGTGGCGGTGCTGGCGGCAATGGAGGTGCCGGCGCTGGCAAGCAAAGCAGCCAGGCGGCCAAGCAGAAGGCCGCGAAGAAGGCAAAACTTATCGAGGGCAGCCCCGACAATGGACTCGATGCCACGGGCGGCAGTCTGCGACGCAAGGCCAGTTCAAAAAAGACAAGTGCGGCCTCAAAAAAGGCATCGGCAGCCGGTCTGAATGGCCTGAATCCCGGCCAGCTGTCGGGAGTGCCGCCCACATCGGGCCTACAGGGATCAGTTGCATCGGCAGCGGCGGCGGCACAAGCAGCGGCAGCGGCAGCAGCAGCAGTGGCAGCAATGTCCCACGACCTGGACGGTGGCTCACCAGTGGGCGTGGGCATGGGCGGGAATCTGCCCAGTCCGTACGACACCAATTCCATGTACTCGAATGCGATGGCCGCACCACCGCCGAACAGCAATGCGAATACGGGGACCAAACAGCCGCCGAGCTATGAGGATTGCATCAAGGTGAGTTGTGGGATTTCTTTGAGATATTAGAGAGCTTTATTAACTTGTTTTTTGTTTTCCAGAATGCGCAATCGATGCAATCGTTGCAGGGCAACGGCCTGGACATGATTAAGCTGGACAATTACGGCTATTCGATGGGTTCGCCATTTCAGCAGGAGCTGCTCAATGGCCAAGGACTCGGGATGAATGGCAATGGTCAGCGGAATGGAAACGGTGGAGGCTCTGGCGTTCCGGGCGTTGTGGGACTTTGTAATTTGAGTGGCCTGACCGGAGCTGGCAACGGAAACAGTCACGAGCAGGGGCTCAGTCCGCCGTATTCCAACCAGTCGCCGCCGCATTCGGTGCAGAGCAGTCTGGCGCTATCACCGCATGCCTACTTGGGTGAGTCTAGTTCCAGCACTAATTTCTTTACACTTAAACGTAAACATGAAACTAATTTGAGAACTGAATTTCTTCCTTTGCAGGCTCTCCATCGCCGGCCAAGTCGCGACCCAGCTTGCCCACCTCCCCCACCCACATCCAGGCGATGAGGCATGCCACCCAGCAGAAGCAGTTCGGTGGCAGCAACCTCAACAGCCTGCTGGGCGGCGCCAATGGAGGGAGCGTGACCGGTGGCGTCGGAGGAGTTGGGCCACAAAACTCACCCGTCAGCCTTGGCATTATCTCGCCCACTGGCAGCGATATGGGCATTATGCTCGCTCCGCCACAATCCTCGAAAGGTAGTGCAATAATGCAGACGCTATCCCCCCAACAGCAGCAGCAGCAGCAACAGCAACAGCAGCAGCAACAACAGCAGCAGCAGCAGCAACAACAGCAGCAACAACAGCAACAGCAGCAGCAGCTTGGAGGCCTAGAGTTCGGTTCAGCAGGCTTGGACCTTAATGGATTTTGTGGATCTCCGGGTAAGTTTCGATAAGGAAAAGAATCTCTCAACTCAACGAAAGCTAACCGAAAACATTCCTCTCGCTCCTTGCAGACTCATTTCACTCGGGTCAAATGAATCCGCCCTCGATACAAAGTTCTATGTCCGGGTCATCGCCATCGACTAACATGCTGTCACCGTCGTCGCAGCATAACCAGCAGCAGGCCTTCTACCAGTACCTAACGCCACCCAGCCAGCATTCGGGCGGCCATACGCCGCAGCATTTGGTCCAGACGCTGGACAGCTATCCGACGCCATCGCCGGAATCTCCTGGCCATTGGTCCTCCTCCTCGCCCCGTTCGAATTCCGATTGGAGTGAGGGCGTCCAGTCGCCGGCGGCCAATAATCTATATATCTCTGGTGGGCATCAGGCCAACAAGGGATCTGAGGCCATTTATATTTGACCATAAGCAGTGACTGGATTAGGATGGAAAGGGGATAGGGATAGGGAATGGGAACGGGGGAATTGGGAACGGGGACTGGAGGATCTAGAGGATCCCAGGGATTGCAAACAGGGACTCTTAAAGAGTTCCCCAAGGCTACACACACATAACACACACACGTTCTATATCTAAAATGCTATCTTATATATATTTAAATATATAGATATACATAAATGTATTTGTAATTCCTTATTCTCTACGATTTATGTGTAGTATTCCTTTTCACGACTTGTTCTATTATTTTTTTTTTTTTTATTTAATTTAAACGAAGAGGAAAGGCAATTCCAGCGAAGGAACTTAACTTAAATTATGAATTATTATGCTTGTTGTACAGTGCGCCGATCACGTAGATTTATCTACTCAGTGAGTTAAGAGCTCGTCTTGTGGGCGCATTTTATTTAATTGTCGTAACGTCATCGTAGCTTCCAGTAAACCGAACATATAGCATATAGTAATAAGGATAATGTTAGGCGAGGAGGGGGTAACGAAAAGGAAACCTAAACTTAGCGCAAATTCTGATTGATCAATTGGGACACGTTTCTAGTTGTAAGCGACGCATTATATCATTATATCGTAAGCTAAGGCTAAGTTTTAATCGAATTCTATATTCAACCGATGGCCCCCATACATTTATATCGTAGTTCTGTAGGTCTCGAAACTGAAGTGCTTATATAAACAAAATTGTTAGACGTAAAAACTGCATCGAACGAACTATTTTTTTTACACGACGTTTTTTTTTTATTACTATTACTATTATTATTATTACTATTATTATGTATTATTACATAGTGACTAAGCTAAACTGTAAAAAGATTCTCATAACTGTTTGATTTAAGGCGACAAAGCGAAAGGAGCGGCAAGAATTGTACGAAGATCACCGCCGTCGTATAATTTAATATTAATAATAATAATAACAATTAAATGATTTTAAAAGGGACGAGAAAAATATGGTAACAACTAGCCGCCAAGTTTTTTATATATGTTTAAGGCAACGCACCCTTTATACGATCTAAGCTAATAGATATTAATATATTTTCAAAAAATATACAAAAGACAACAAAAAAGACACTACAAATTTAACTTAAGCAAAACGATTATCTTGTTCCAATTTTATTAATTTTTTTTTTTTAATTTAAACTTTTAGCTTTCTTTTGTCCCGTCTATATATATAAATTTTTTACGTCGTTTTTAAAGTGTAAATTGTAAAATTACTTGTTTTCCTAATGCAAAACTCCAAGACAGCAAACGATAATGCGCAACAACCCCTTTTTTGACATATAAATAATAAATATTACAAATTATTTTAAAACAATTATGGGTGAATTTTTAATTTTGTATTTTATTGGCCTCGGCTTCCTATTATTCTTCGCTCTCCCTTACTCTTTCTCTTTCACATCTTGGCTTCACGAAAGTAAATTATTTTGTATTTTTAATTGTTTTTAAATCTGTAAAATAAAAAAAAAAAACACATTTATACTTAGGTTATCCCGAAATGTAGCACCTGAAAACTGAAGTCGTTTTGAATATTTAACCAAAAATTGAAAAGTATGGCTATATAAAATCGATGGACAACCTTTAACCTTTAATCCCCCCCCCACAAAAAACGATAGAAAACAAAGTACAACAATGTTCATGCAATGGTCAGTGGTCATTCTTTACATTTATTTAATTAATTAATCGTTAAGCGTAATTAGTTGCTGTTCCTTAGATAACGGTTCTCCCTAGAGGCCTTGTCCCCACCTCGCCACCACCTGACACATCGCACGATGATGACGATGACATTGAAGTTAAAGCGTGTGTGTGCGCTTCTTATTAACAAAAAGAAAAGGGGGAAGTGATAGTAGTGACTTTTAGACTAGATTTCCTTTTTGGTTTCCTCCGTTTTCGTCGTTGTTGTTGTGGTTAATGGGTCTGAGTTGTCAGTATTTCCATCCGTCGACTCTGGAGACTTCTTGGCCCCCGGTACATAAGGACACACACCGCCCTTGCACTCAAAGGGGAACTCCGGCCCCTTCTTGATTACATTGCCCTCGGCGTCCTTTTTCTCCCAGGGATTCCAGTAGCGCAGCAGAATCGGCTGGACGAATTTGTGCCAGATATATAGGAGCAGGGGAATGATAAAACAGGGCACGCACACCATCTTGTCCTTGTACGAATGAAACAGCTGTGCAGAAGGGATTATGAATACTTAAATAAACGGAAATATTTGTCACTTACTTGTAAGCTTGTCAATTTTTCAATGGAGAGCTTTGTTTTCCTGTTTTAATTAATTTTTATTTGTTTCCAGCCAATTTGTGTAAGCAGTGTGACCAAGGCTTCTTTGTTTGAAATAAACTAAATATACCGCCTGCGGCCATATGGAACTTAACTATCGATAACCATCTTCCCTGGACTCAGACCTTGGATGGGAAAAAAGTAATAAAATAAATGTTGTTGTACAATAATTGTTGTTGTATTTTATGGTTGATGTAGAAATCTCAGATGAACAGCCACACTTAAATTCGATTTTTTATAAAGTTCAACTTAATAACCGCAAAATTTGAAATTCAAATAGTCCGCCACCGTCTTCTGCTGCTTTCTGGTGAACCGCCACACTTAAATTCGAATTTTTATAAAGTTCAACTCAATAACCGCCAAATTTTAAATTCAAATAGTCCGCCAACGCCTTCTGCTGCTTTCTGGTGCACCGCCACATTTAAATTCAAATTTAAATAGGCGGTTTATTTCCGCCATACATGGTCTAAAAAGTCGAAGTGAGATTAATTTCCGCCATACATGGTCTAAAAAGTCAAACTCAAAAACCGCCAAATTTGAAATTCAAATAGTCCGCCGTCGTCCTCTGCTGATTTCCGTTCGCCTGTTACCCCAGATCAGGAAATGGGCAATTTGCTTAGAGATTTTCGACATTTTGCATAGGAAATGTGTTGTTGTTGTAGAAATGTTGTTGTACAATAATAGTTGTTGTATTTTATGGTTGTTGTAGCCATCTCAGATGAACCGCCACATTTAAATTCAAATTTAAACGTGGCGGTTAATTTCCGCCATACATGGTCTAAAAAGTCCAAGTAAGATTAATTTCCGCCATACATGGTCTAAAAAGTCAAACTCAAAAACCGCCAAATTTTAAATTCAAATAGTCCGCCGTCGTCCTCTGCTGATTTCTGTTCGCCTGTTACCCCAGATCAGGAAATGGGCAATTTGCTTAGAGATTTTCGACATTTTGCATAGGAAATGTGTTGTTGTTGTAGAAATGTTGTTGTACAATAATTGTTGTTGTATTTTATGGTTGTTGTAGCCATCTCAGATGAACCGCCACATTTAAATTCAAATTTAAACGTGGCGGTTAATTTCCGCCATACATGGTCTAAAAAGTCCAAGTAAGATTAATTTCCGCCATACATGGTCTAAAAAGTCAAAGTCAAAAACCGCCAAATTTGAAATTCAAATAGTCCGCCGTCGTCCTCTGCTGATTTCTAGTGAACCGCCACACTTAAATTCGAATTTTTATAAAGTTCAACTCAATAACCGCCAATTTTGAAATTCAAATAGTCCGCCAACGCCTTCTGCTGCTTTCTGGTGAACCGCCACATTTAAATTCAAATTTAAATAGGCGGTTTATTTCCGCCATACATGGTCTAAAAAGTCGAAGTGAGATTAATTTCCGCCATACATGGTCTAAAAAGTCAAACTCAAAAACCGCCAAATTTGAAATTCAAATAGTCCGCCGTCGTCCTCTGCTGATTTCTGTTCGCCTGTTACCCCAGATCAGGAAATGGGCAATTTGCTTAGAGATTTTCGACATTTTCAATAGGAAATGTGTTGTTGTTGTAGAAATGTTATTGTACAATAAATGTTGTTGTATTTTATGGTTGTGGTAGCCATCTCAGATGAACCGCCACATTTAAATTCAAATTTAAACGTGGCGGTTAATTTCCGCCATACATGGTCTAAAAAGTCCAAGTAAGATTAATTTCCGCCATACATGGTCTAAAAAGTCAAAGTCAAAAACCGCCAAATTTGAAATTCAAATAGTCCGCCGTCGTCTTCTGCTGATTTCTGTTCGCCCGTTACCCCAGATCAGGAAATGGGCAATTTGCTTAGAGATTTTCGACATTTTGCATAGGAAATGTGTTGTTGTTGTAGAAATGTTGTTGTACAATAATTGTTGTTGTATTTTGTGGTTGTTGTAGCCATCTCAGATGAACCGCCACATTTAAATTCAAATTTAAACGTGGCGGTTAATTTCCGCCATACATGGTCTAAAAAGTTCAACTCAATAACCGCCAAATTTGAAATTCAAATAGTCCGCCACCGTCTTCTGCTGCTTTCTGGTGAACCGCCACACTTAAATTCGAATTTTTATAAATTTCAATTCAATAACCGCCAAATTTGAAATTCAAATAGTCCGCCAACGTCTTCTGCTGCTTTCTGGTGAACCGCCACATTTAAATTCAAATTTAAATAGGCGGTTTATTTCCGCCATACATGGTCTAAAAAGTCCAAGTAAGATTAATTTCCGCCATACATGGTCTAAAAAGTCAAACTCAAAAACCGCCAAATTTGAAATTCAAATAGTCCGCCGTCGTCCTCTGCTGATTTCTGTTCGCCTGTTACCCCAGATCAGGAAATGGGCAATTTGCTTAGAGATTTTCGACATTTTGCATAGGAAATGTGTTGTTGTTGTAGAAATGTTGTTGTACAATAATTGTTGTTGTATTTTATGGTTGTTGTAGCCATCTCAGATGAACCGCCACATTTAAATTCAAATTTAAACGTGGCGGTTAATTTCCGCCATACATGGTCTAAAAAGTCTAAGTAAGATTAATTTCCGCCATACATGGTCTAAAAAGTCAAACTCAAAAACCGCCAAATTTGAAATTCAAATAGTCCGCCGTCGTCCTCTGCTAATTTCTGTTCGCCTGTTACCCCAGATCAGGAAATGGGCAATTTGCTTAGAGATTTTCGACATTTTGCATAGGAAATGTGTTGTTGTTGTAGAAATGTTGTTGTACAATAATTGTTGTTGTATTTTATGGTTGTTGTAGCCATCTCAGATGAACCGTCACATTTAAATTCAAATTTAAACGTGGCGGCTAATTTCCGCCATACATGTTCTAAAAAGTCCAAGTAAGATTAATTTCCGCCATACATGGTCTAAAAAGTCAAAGTCAAAAACCGCCAAATTTGAAATTCAAATAGTCCGCCGTCGTCCTCTGCTGATTTCTAGTGAACCGCCACACTTAAATTCGAATTTTTATAAAGTTCAACTCAATAACCGCCAATTTTGAAATTCAAATAGTCCGCCAACGCCTTCTGCTGCTTTCTGGTGAACCGCCACATTTAAATTCAAATTTAAATAGGCGGTTTAATTCCGCCATACATGGTCTAAAAAGTCCAAGTAAGATTAATTTCCGCCGTACATGGTCTAAAAAGTCAAAGTCAAAAACCGCCAAATTTGAAATTCAAATAGTCCGCCGTCGTCCTCTGCTGATTTCTGTTCGCCTGTTACCCCAGATCAGGAAATGGGCAATTTGCTTAGAGATTTTCGACATTTTGCATAGGAAATGTGTTGTTGTTGTAGAAATGTTGTTATACAATAATTGTTGTTGTATTTTATGGTTGTTGTAGCCATCTCAGATGAACCGCCACATTTAAATTCAAATTTAAACGTGGCGGTTAATTTCCGCCATACATGGTCTAAAAAGTCTAAGTAAGATTAATTTCCGCCATACATGGTCTAAAAAGTCAAACTCAAAAACCGCCAAATTTTAAATTCAAATAGTCCGCCGTCGTCCTCTGCTGATTTCTGTTCGCCTGTTACCCCAGATCAGGAAATGGGCAATTTGCTTAGAGATTTTCGACATTTTGCATAGGAAATGTGTTGTTGTTGTAGAAATGTTATTGTACAATAATTGTTGTTGTATTTTATGGTTGTTGTAGCCATCTCAGATGAACCGCCACATTTAAATTCAAATTTAAACGTGGCGGTTAATTTCCGCCATACATGGTCTAAAAAGTCGAAGTGAGATTAATTTCCGCCATACATGGTCTAAAAGGTCAAAGTCAAAAACCGCCAAATTTGAAATTCAAATAGTCCGCCGTCGTCCTCTGCTGATTTCTGTTCGCCTGTTACCCCAGATCAGGAAATGGGCAATTTGCTTAGAGATTTTCGACATTTTGCATAGGAAATGTGTTGTTGTTGTAGAAATGTTGTTGTACAATAATTGTTGTTGTATTTTATGGTTGTTGTAGCCATCTCAGATGAACCGCCACATTTAAATTCAAATTTAAACGTGGCGGTTAATTTCCGCCATACATGGTCTAAAAAGTTCAACTCAATAACCGCCAAATTTGAAATTCAAATAGTCCGCCACCGTCTTCTGCTGCTTTCTGGTGAACCGCCACACTTAAATTCGAATTTTTATAAATTTCAACTCAATAACCGCCAAATTTGAAATTCAAATAGTCCGCCAACGTCTTCTGCTGCTTTCTGGTGAACCGCAACATTTAAATTCAAATTTAAATAGGCGGTTTATTTCCGCCATACAGATTTTCGACATTTTGCATAGGAAATGTGTTGTTGTTGTAGAAATGTTGTTGTACAATAATTGTTGTTGTATTTTATGGTTGTTATAGCCATCTCAGATGAACCGCCACATTTAAATTCAAATTTAAACGTGGCGGTTAATTTCCGCCATACATGGTCTAAAAAGTCCAAGTAAGATTAATTTCCGCCATACATGGTCTAAAAAGTCAAACCCAAAAACCGCCAAATTTGAAATTCAAATAGTCCGCCGTCGTCCTCTGCTGATTTCTGTTCGCCTGTTACCCCAGATCAGGAAATGGGCAATTTGCTTAGAGATTTTCGACATTTTGCATAGGAAATGTGTTGTTGTTGTAGAAATGTTGTTGTACAATAATTGTTGTTGTATTTTATGGTTGTTGTAGCCATCTCAGATGAACCGCCACATTTAAATTCAAATTTAAACGTGGCGGTTAATTTCCGCCATACATGGTCTAAAAAGTCGAAGTGAGATTAATTTCCGCCATACATGGTCTAAAAAGTCAAACTCAAAAACCGCCAAATTTGAAATTCAAATAGTCCGCCGTCGTCCTCTGCTGATTTCTGTTCGCCTGTTACCCCAGATCGGAAAATGGGCAATTTGCTTAGAGATTTTCGACATTTTGCATAGGAAATGTGTTGTTGTTGTATAAATGTTTTTGTACAATAATTGTTGTTGTATTTTATGGTTGTTGTAGCCATCTCAGATGAACCGCCACATTTAAATTCAAATTTAAACGTGGCGGTTAATTTCCGCCATACATGGTCTAAAAAGTCTAAGTAAGATTAATTTCCGCCATACATGGTCTAAAAAGTCAAACTCAAAAACCGCCAAATTTGAAATTCAAATAGTCCGCCGTCGTCCTCTGCTGATTTCTGTTCGCCTGTTACCCCAGATCAGGAAATGGGCAATTTGCTTAGAGATTTTCGACATTTTGCATAGGAAATGTGTTGTTGTTGTAGAAATATTGTTGTACAATAATTGTTGTTGTATTTTATGGTTGTTGTAGCCATCTCAGGTGAACCGCCACATTTAAATTCAAATTTAAACGTGGCGGTTAATTTCCGCCATACATGGTCTAAAAAGTTCAACTCAATAACCGCCAAATTTGAAATTCAAATAGTCCGCCAACGTCTTCTGCTGCTTTCTGGTGAACCGCCACATTTAAATTCAAATCTAAAAAGGCGATACATTTCCGCCAAATTTAAATTCAAATAGTTCTCTTTCGCCCTCTGCTCTTTCTGTTCTTACCTGCCCAGATAATTTTGTTTTTGCAAGTTTAGTTGCGTTGTTTATTTATTTGCTGTTCTATATGGGTCTACATATATATACGTCATGTGTGTATTTGTATATGAAATAGTTTGTAGTACAAAAGTTATAACAAAATAAATAACAAGAAATCATTTTAATACAATAATACGCGAAAATACAATATATGTATGTATGTACATCAAGTTTGCTGAAGTTTAGTACAAGTTTATATTGCTAATGGTTCCGTAATAGAGCTTATTGAAGAAATTCTTTCCAGTTTGAGAGAAAGCTTAACTCTCACCGTTGACATGGAACAGAATTCTTTTAATCTCGCCTCTTACCCGGGTACATTTTGGTTTACGAAGAATAGCCCCAAAACCGTAGCCCCCATCTGCTCCGCCTCCTCCTTCTCGCCAAGACAAATGGAGACATCTACAATTTAGGGGTTTCGATAAATCAAGGACAGTATTTAAATGCTAGGATTGCGTAAAGAGGAAAAGGCGGACATCGTGCCTCATTCCAGATCCCTACACGTTCGTGGGCGCATCCATGCCGCAGATGACCGACTTGACGACGGCGGCCGCCGAAAGAGCTGCGAAATTCTGCCACTTCCGAGTGGACATGCCGTCCTTGTAGTCGGCAATGCCCTTCACCAGGATGAAGCTCTCCCTGCAGTTACCGATGATGCTGTCGAGCACACTGCTCATCTCCACATCGGTGGCCAGCAGGCCGTACTTCCGGGCAAAATCAGTGCGCAGCTCGTCGCTTCGTACCAGATCCCTGCCCGAACCAATGGGGCCCAGGTGCAGGCGCAAACGGGGAACGCCGTCCAGCTCATCAGCCGCTATGGGATGGGCCACCTCGATCACCTCATTGTTGCCGATATTCATGAATAGCTTGTCCGTCCTCGCGTCCGGCCGATTGAAGTCGCTCTCCGTCTTCTGGGCGAGCGTCTGTTGAGCCTGGTTCAGGTAGGTCTCCCACGGCCGCTTCACCAGCATATTGGCCTGCAGACTCTCGGCGATCAGCTGCAGTGAATCGTTGATGGGGAAGTAGGTCTTCACATCCTCGCCGCTCTTGTAAACGTACACGTACGGCTTCTCCTTGCTGCAGGTGAGAAAAAAAGGCTTTGTTATGATATTTTCAATACGAAATATTGAAAATCCTTACCTATTGCTAATCAGTGCCCTCTGCTTGTCCACATACGAGATGACCACATCGCCCAGCCGCACATGCTTCTTGTAATCTGTGTAGTGCGGCACACCGCCCGCCACACCCACAATGAAAACGAAGTCCACCTTCTGGAATGTGCCCAGCAGACGGGTTGTGGTATTTCCAGTCGCCGTCATCGCCTCCCTTGTGCTGCCCACCGATGGCAGCTTGGTGCTCACGATTCTGTGGGCTCCAATGTTGCCCAAAGTATAAACATTCGATTCGCCTGTGGAAGAAATGCGGCAAAAAAGTGGTATCTTAGTGTTCAGAAAAGGATACGCAGGGGGTAAAATGTACAAGAGATATTTGCGGGTGCTTAAATATATACATTAGTGAATATATACATATAAATTATTCAAATGAAACAGTTGACAGAAACTTATTTCGATAACTATTTAAACGAGTAAACCAAACCAGTATCCAATATATAGTTAGGTATTTTTATACCCTTGCAGTAATTTCCAACCCTATAAATCATATATATTTTTGATAAGCGGGAAAATTTTTTTTTTCAAAGCTCATAAATTTTTCGGAAAAAATAAAATTGGTTAGATCGTTACAATTTTCAAAAATTGGTAAAAAAAGTTCAATTTTTTTAAATTTTAAATTGAGTATGTAGATTTATTAAGCTAATAAAAACAATCATAGGAGCGCTTTCTGATTTAAAATGAATGCCTTTTGGGCTTAGTTATGAGCTATTTAATCACTGATTTGTGGAACAAATGTTCAAATTATTTTTGATAGATTTTTAATACCATTCATTATTTCAATTGTGAACTGCAAGGGCATATGAACTTCGGCTTTTTGAAGTTAGTTTTCTTTCTCGTTTTTCAGTGCTTTTCACCTTTAGAATGAACCCGTGCGTGACGGATATAATCAAGCCCCGTCATAGGGTGAAAGTTATAGATGCGTATACAATAAAAGGTCATGTAGCCTAGGGCAATCCTTTACCATAACAACAAACCAATAAAACGAAACAAAATCGACGACACAACCATAAAATACACAAACAAAAGGCGACACGAATGATACCACAAATCAAGGAATTATTCTAGGCCAAGTTCAAAAGTTTGTTCGTGCCAAAGTTTATGGCAAATCATTCAAATACAGGGCACACTGGCTAGAAGGGAATTACTTGGTAAAATTAGCTCTAGCCAATCTAGTTTTATACTTTTTAAATTATAAATAATTAGAAAAAGATATGGTTTTATTATTTACTTTAAATAAACTTTTTTTTTTAATAAATCATTAATTGTTTTATAAAATAAAGCCTAGTAGAGTATTTTCTTGTAATGAACTTGACCTAATTTAATGAATGATTACTAGAGCTGCAAAAATATTCATATTCGAATGACAAATTAAAATTTTCTATCTTATACAATTTTCTATTTTATAAAATGTAAAAGTTTTCAAAAATTTTACAGATAAGTATTGATCATTTAGCAAAGTTTTTGATAATTTAACAGATGTTGATATTGATATATTGGTTTCGAAAATCAATGTTTTTGCAGCTCTTGTGAGTGGGACAAAATTTAAATTTTTGATTCTAGACATTGCTTACCGAATCTTCGTTTCTTTTTGGACTTTCTTAGTGAGTTCGTTAGATTGGGATCGGAATCTGTTACATGGGGAACGGGGGATAGCATTCAAGTATTTGTTTTTTTCGTGGAATGGTTACAATGTTTTTTTTTGTTTGTTTTTTTTTTTTCATTGCAGGCAAGTAGTATGTAAATTCATTCGGTAACCGCCGAAATTTGTTTTGATTTCGAAATGGGAAGGAGAGAGAGAAACAGAGAAAATATAGAGTTAAAGGCAAGAGAGAGTTTCGATTAGTAAGAGTCTGACTTTTTGGGGGGAGGAAAGATTCGATTTATCAGGCAATTGTGCTATCGATCAGTTATCGATCTTATTACCAACATACCGACTGTTGTGTATCGGACGAATGTCTCCTTGTTCTCGAGCATTGCATCAACGGCCAACTTCTCACAATACTGGGCCGTAATGATGGCTATGGTGGGCTGCTTATTGGAGGCAATCGTGGGCATTTGCTTGACCACCTTGATCTCCTTGTCCTCGTGGTGGATGCGAGTGTACGCATTGTATTCCATCGACTTGATAAGGCCACGCTCCTGCAGCGATTGAATAACCAGCAGGACATCCTGCTCGCTCCAGCCATAGTCCCTGCGAAAAAGTAAAATTAAATTATTATATGAATTAATTGATAAGTACATATTTTACTCACTTGGCCAGATCCTCGGGGGAAACGGGATTGGGATAGGCCTGTTCAATCAGCTCCAGCACCTTCTCCTGGGTCAATGGCGGAGATTCGAACTGGGATTCTTCCAGGGAAACTGCGGGCAGAGAAATATACTTATTAATTAAAGCACACAACACAACACTTGGTAAGGGAAAAGCACCCTTGAGGGGCTATTAATGCGGCGGAGAACATTCTCCACTTTTTTTTAGCAAGGCAATGACATCTAACTCTGAGCGGTGGGCGTGGCTGGTTAGTTACAAAGTTACACACACACAGTTCAGGGGGCAACGAGCGGGACTGCAACGGGTGGCTTTTAATGGCTCAATGCTCAAGCGGCGTATTTTAATTGCAGGCGACAGACAAAATTGATCCTTGAAAAGGGATCTGGGGGGTTGGGGTAGCAAGGCAAGGCGACAGCAATCACAATTGCAGGGCAATGCACTGTCTCAGTTTGAAAAGAACTGAGTTTGGGCTTTAAGAAATCAAGAAACACTGATGTTTCTCGCCTTAAGGCAGTTGTGAAATCATTGCAGAATAATGAAATTATATATTCAAATTCAAATTTAAATAATTAAATATTTTTTGTATTAAAAAAAACTGTAACAAACAAAATAACCTAACCCTTGAAAAACTAGCAGTTATACCCTTCCAGGGTATTCTAATTTCAGTTAGAAGCTTGCAAACCAGTGAAAGAGTCATTTTCGATCCTATAAATCAAATATATTCTTGATCAGAATTAACAGGCGAATCGTTCTGGCCATCTCTGGTAGCAAAACAGACATTTCCAATTAATAAAAAAAAAAATCAAGGAGTTACATCGCAAAAATCTAAAAAAAAATTGGATCTCCTAAAAAGTTAAATTTAGTATGCAGATTTGTTAAGCACCAAACAACTAACACAGGAACGCTTTCCGAATTGAAATTAATGCATTTTTGACAAAGTTATGCGATTTTTAAACCTTGGCTGTCCCAAAAAATACTACAAAATTAAAAAGTACAAATTTCGATTTTAAGAATCTTGCAGAGGAAAATATAATTTTTTTCAGTGAAGGAGCCATTTCCGACCCTATAAATCATATATATTCTTGATCAGCATTAACAGGCGAATCGTTTTGGCCATCTCTGGTAGCAAAACAGACATTTCCAATTTTTTGAAAAAAATTCAAGGGGTTACATCGCAAAAATCTAAAAAAAATTTTGATCTCCTAAAAGGTTAAATTTAGTATGCAGATTTGTTAAGCACCAAACAACTAACACAGGAACGCTTTCCGAATTGAAATTAATGCATTTTTGACAAAGTTATGCGATTTTTAGACCTTGGCTGTCCCAAAAAATACTACAAAATTAAAAAGTACAAATTTCGATTTTAAGAATCTTGCAGAGGAAAATATAATTTTTTTCAGTGAAAGAGTCATTTTCGATCCTATAAATCAAATATATTCTTGATCAGAATTAACAGGCGAATCGTTCTGGCCATCTCTGGTAGCAAAACAGACATTTCCAATTAAAAAAAAAAAAAATCAAGGAGTTACATCGCAAAAATCTAAAAAAAAATTGGATCTCCTAAAAAGTTAAATTTAGTATGCAGATTTGTTAAGCACCAAACAACTAACACAGGAACGCTTTCCGAATTGAAATTAATGCATTTTTGACAAAGTTATGCGATTTTTAGACCTTGGCTGTCCCAAAAAATACTACAAAATTAAAAAGTACAAATTTCGATTTTAAGAATCTTGCAGAGGAAAATATAATTTTTTTCAGTGAAGGAGCCATTTCCGACCCTATAAATCATATATATTCTTGATCAGCATTAACAGGCAAATCGTTTTGGCCATCTCTGGTAGCAAAACAGACATTTCCAATTTTTTGAAAAAAATTCAAGGGGTTACATCGCAAAAATCTAAAAAAAAATTTGATCTCCTAAAAAGTTAAATTTAGTATGCAGATTTGTTAAGCACCAAACAACTAACACAGGAACGCTTTCCGAATTGAAATTAATGCATTTTTGACAAAGTTATGCGATTTTTAGACCTTGGCTGTCCCAAAAAATACTACAAAATTAAAAAGTACAAATTTCGATTTTAAGAATCTTGCAGAGGAAAATATAATTTTTTTCAGTGAAGGAGCCATTTCCGACCCTATAAATCATATATTTTCTTGATCAGCATTAACAGGCGAATCGTTTTGGCCATCTCTGGTAGCAAAACAGACATTTCCAATTTTTTGAAAAAAAATCAAGGGGTTACATCGCAAAAATCTAAAAAAAAATTTGATCTCCTAAAAGGTTAAATTTAGTATGCAGATTTGTTAAGCACCAAACAACTAACACAGGAACGCTTTCCGAATTGAAATTAATGCATTCTTGACAAAGTTATGCGATTTTTAAACCTTGGCTGTCCCAAAAAATACTACAAAATTAAAAAGTACAAATTTCGATTTTAAGAATCTTGCAGAGGAAAATATAATTTTTTTCAGTGAAGGAGCCATTTCCGACCCTATAAATCATATATTTTCTTGATCAGCATTAACCGGCGAATCGTTTTGGCCATCTCTGGTAGCAAAACAGACATTTCCAATTTTTTGAAAAAAATCCAAGGGGTTAGGTTACATCGCAAAAATCTAAAAAAAAATTTGATCTCCTAAAAGGTTAAATTTAGTATGCAGATTTGTTAAGCACCAAACAACTAACACAGGAACGCTTTCCGAATTGAAATTAATGCATTTTTGACAAAGTTATGCGATTTTTAGACCTTGGCTGTCCCAAAAAATACTACAAAATTAAAAAGTACAAATTTCGATTTTAAGAATCTTGCAGAGGAAAATATAATTTTTTTCAGTGAAGGAGCCATTTCCGACCCTATAAATCATATATTTTCTTGATCAGCATTAACAGGCGAATCGTTTTGGCCATCTCTGGTAGCAATTTCCAATTTTTTGAAAAAAATTCAAGGAGTTACATCGCAAAAATCTAAAAAAAAATTTGATCTCCTAAAAGGTTAAATTTAGTATGCAGATTTGTTAAGCACCAAACAACTAACACAGGAACGCTTTCCGAATTGAAATTAATGCATTCTTGACAAAGTTATGCGATTTTTAAACCTTGGCTGTCCCAAAAAATACTACAAAATTAAAAAGTACAAATTTCGATTTTAAGAATCTTGCAGAGGAAAATATAATTTTTTTCAGTGAAGGAGCCATTTCCGACCCTATAAATCATATATATTCTTGATCAGCATTAACAGGCGAATCGTCTTGGCCATCTCTGGTAGCAAAACAGACATTTCCAATTTTTTGAAAAAAATTCAAGGGGTTACATCGCAAAAATCTAAAAAAAATTTTGATCTCCTAAAAGGTTAAATTTAGTATGCAGATTTGTTAAGCACCAAACAACTAACACAGGAACGCTTTCCGAATTGAAATTAATGCATTTTTGACAAAGTTATGCGATTTTTAAACCTTGGCTGTCCCAAAAAATACTACAAAATTAAAAAGTACAAATTTCGATTTTAAGAATCTTGCAGAGGAAAATATAATTTTTTTCAGTGAAGGAGCCATTTCCGACCCTATAAATCATATATATTCTTGATCAGCATTAACAGGCGAATCGTCTTGGCCATCTCTGGTAGCAAAACAGACATTTCCAATTTTTTGAAAAAAATTCTAGGGGTTACATCGCAAAAATCTAAAAAAAATTGGATCTCCTAAAAAGTTAAATTTAGTATGCAGATTTGTTAAGCACCAAACAACTAACACAGGAACGCTTTCCGAATTGAAATTAATGCATTTTTGACAAAGTTATGCGATTTTTAGACCTTGGCTGTCCCAAAAAATACTACAAAATTAAAAAGTACAAATTTCGATTTTAAGAATCTTGCAGAGGAAAATATAATTTTTTCAGTGAAGGAGCCATTTCCGACCCTATAAATCATATATATTCTTGATCAGCATTAACAGGCGAATCGTTTTGGCCATCTCTGGTAGCAAAACAGACATTTCCAATTTTTTGAAAAAAATTCAAGGGGTTACATCGCAAAAATCTAAAAAAAAATTTGATCTCCTAAAAGGTTAAATTTAGTATGCAGATTTGTTAAGCACCAAACAACTAACACAGGAACGCTTTCCGAATTGAAATTAATGCATTTTTGACAAAGTTATGCGATTTTTAAACCTTGGCTGTCCCAAAAAATACTACAAAATTAAAAAGTACAAATTTCGATTTTAAGAATCTTGCAGAGGAAAATATAATTTTTTTCAGTGAAGGAGCCATTTCCGACCCTATAAATCATATATATTCTTGATCAGCATTAACAGGCGAATCGTTTTGGCCATCTCTGGTAGCAAAACAGACATTTCCAATTTTTTGAAAAAAATTCAAGGGGTTACATCGCAAAAATCTAAAAAAAATTGGATCTCCTAAAAAGTTAAATTTAATATGCAGATTTGTTAAGCACCAAACAACTAACACAGGAACGCTTTCCGAAATGAAATTAATGCATTTTTGACAAAGTTATGCGATTTTTAAACCTTGGCTGTCCCAAAAAATACTACAAAATTAAAAAGTACAAATTTCGATTTTAAGAATCTTGCAGAGGAAAATATAATTTTTTTCAGTGAAGGAGCCATTTCCGACCCTATAAATCATATATATTCTTGATCAGCATTAACAGGCGAATCATCTTGGCCATCTCTGGTAGCAAAACAGACATTTCCAATTTTTTGAAAAAAATTCAAGGGGTTACATCGCAAAAATCTAAAAAAAATTTTGATCTCCTAAAAGGTTAAATTTAGTATGCAGATTTGTTAAGCACCAAACAACTAACACAGGAACGCTTTCCGAATTGAAATTAATGCATTTTTGACAAAGTTATGCGATTTTTAGACCTTGGCTGTCCCAAAAAATACTACAAAATTAAAAAGTACAAATTTCGATTTTAAGAATCTTGCAGAGGAAAATATAATTTTTTTCAGTGAAGGAGCCATTTCCGACCCTATAAATCATATATATTCTTGATCAGCATTAACAGGCGAATCGTTTTGGCCATCTCTGGTAGCAAAACAGACATTTCCAATTTTTTGAAAAAAATTCAAGGGGTTACATCGCAAAAATCTAAAAAAAAATTTGATCTCCTAAAAGGTTAAATTTAGTATGCAGATTTGTTAAGCACCAAACAACTAACACAGGAACGCTTTCCGAATTGAAATTAATGCATTCTTGACAAAGTTATGCGATTTTTAAACCTTGGCTGTCCCAAAAAATACTACAAAATTAAAAAGTACAAATTTCGATTTTAAGAATCTTGCAGAGGAAAATATAATTTTTTTCAGTGAAGGAGCCATTTCCGACCCTATAAATCATATATTTTCTTGATCAGCATTAACAGGCGAATCGTCTTGGCCATCTCTGGTAGCAAAACAGACATTTCCAATTTTTTGAAAAAAATTCAAGGGGTTACATCGCAAAAATCTAAAAAAAATTTTGATCTCCTAAAAGGTTAAATTTAGTATGCAGATTTGTTAAGCACCAAACAACTAACACAGGAACGCTTTCCGAATTGAAATTAATGCATTTTTGACAAAGTTATGCGATTTTTAAACCTTGGCTGTCCCAAAAAATACTACAAAATTAAAAAGTACAAATTTCGATTTTAAGAATCTTGCAGAGGAAAATATAATTTTTTTCAGTGAAGGAGCCATTTCCGACCCTATAAATCATATATATTCTTGATCAGCATTAACAGGCGAATCGTTTTGGCCATCTCTGGTAGCAAAACAGACATTTCCAATTTTTTGAAAAAAATTCAAGGGGTTACATCGCAAAAATCTAAAAAAAAATTGGATCTCCTAAAAAGTTAAATTTAGTATGCAGATTTGTTAAGCACCAAACAACTAACACAGGAACGCTTTCCGAATTGAAATTAATGCATTTTTGACAAAGTTATGCGATTTTTAGACCTTGGCTGTCCCAAAAAATACTACAAAATTAAAAAGTACAAATTTCGATTTTAAGAATCTTGCAGAGGAAAATATAATTTTTTCAGTGAAGGAGCCATTTCCGACCCTATAAATCATATATATTCTTGATCAGCATTAACAGGCGAATCGTTTTGGCCATCTCTGGTAGCAAAACAGACATTTCCAATTTTTTGAAAAAAATTCAAGGGGTTACATCGCAAAAATCTAAAAAAAAATTTGATCTCCTAAAAGGTTAAATTTAGTATGCAGATTTGTTAAGCACCAAACAACTAACACAGGAACGCTTTCCAAATTGAAATTAATGCATTTTTGACAAAGTTATGCGATTTTTAAACCTTGGCTGTCCCAAAAAATACTACAAAATTAAAAAGTACAAATTTCGATTTTAAGAATCTTGCAGAGGAAAATATAATTTTTTTTCAGTGAAGGAGCCATTTCCGACCCTATAAATCATATATATTCTTGATCAGCATTAACAGGCGAATCGTTTTGGCCATCTCTGGTAGCAAAACAGACATTTCCAATTTTTTGAAAAAAATTCAAGGGGTTACATCGCAAAAATCTAAAAAAAATTGGATCTCCTAAAAAGTTAAATTTAATATGCAGATTTGTTAAGCACCAAACAACTAACACAGGAACGCTTTCCGAACTGAAATTAATGCATTTTTGACAAAGTTATGCGATTTTTAGACCTTGGCTGTCCCAAAAAATACTACAAAATTAAAAAGTACAAATTTCGATTTTAAGAATCTTGCAGAGGAAAATATAATTTTTTTCAGTGAAGGAGCCATTTCCGACCCTATAAATCATATATATTCTTGATCAGCATTAACAGGCGAATCGTTTTGGCCATCTCTGGTAGCAAAACAGACATTTCCAATTTTTTGAAAAAAATTCAAGGGGTTACATCGCAAAAATCTAAAAAAAAATTGGATCTCCTAAAAAGTTAAATTTAGTATGCAGATTTGTTAAGCACCAAACAACTAACACAGGAACGCTTTCCGAATTGAAATTAATGCATTTTTGACAAAGTTATGCGATTTTTAAACCTTGGCTGTCCCAAAAAATACTACAAAATTAAAAAGTACAAATTTCGATTTTAAGAATCTTGCAGAGGAAAATATAATTTTTTTCAGTGAAGGAGCCATTTCCGACCCTATAAATCATATATATTCTTGATCAGCATTAACAGGCGAATCGTTTTGGCCATCTCTGGTAGCAAAACAGACATTTCCAATTTTTTGAAAAAAATTCAAGGGGTTACATCGCAAAAATCTAAAAAAAAATTTGATCTCCTAAAAGGTTAAATTTAGTATGCAGATTTGTTAAGCACAAAACAACTAACACAGGAACGCTTTCCGAATTGAAATTAATGCATTTTTGACAAAGTTATGCGATTTTTAGACCTTGGTTGTCCCAAAAAATACTACAAAATTAAAAAGTACAAATTTCGATTTTAAGAATCTTGCAGAGGAAAATATAATTTTTTTCAGTGAAGGAGCCATTTCCGACCCTATAAATCATATATATTCTTGATCAGCATTAACAGGCGAATCGTTTTGGCCATCTCTGGTAGCAATTTCCAATTTTTTGAAAAAAATTCAAGGAGTTACATCGCAAAAATCTAAAAAAAAATTTGATCTCCTAAAAGGTTAAATTTAGTATGCAGATTTGTTAAGCACAAAACAACTAACACAGGAACGCTTTCCGAATTGAAATTAATGCATTTTTGACAAAGTTATGCGATTTTTAGACCTTGGTTGTCCCAAAAAATACTACAAAATTAAAAAGTACAAATTTCGATTTTAAGAATCTTGCAGAGGAAAATATAATTTTTTTCAGTGAAGGAGCCATTTCCGACCCTATAAATCATATATTTTCTTGATCAGCATTAACAGGCGAATCGTTTTGGCCATCTCTGGTAGCAAAACAGACATTTCCAATTTTTTGAAAAAAATTCAAGGGGTTACATCGCAAAAATCTAAAAAAAATTGGATCTCCTAAAAAGTTAAATTTAATATGCAGATTTGTTAAGCACCAAACAACTAACACAGGAACGCTTTCCGAACTGAAATTAATGCATTTTTGACAAAGGTTTGCGATTTTTAGACCTTGGCTGTCCCAAAAAATACTACAAAATTAAAAAGTACAAATTTCGATTTTAAGAATCTTGCAGAGGGAAATATAATTTTTTTCAGTGAAGGAGCCATTTCCGACCCTATAAATCATATATATTCTTGATCAGCATTAACAGGCGAATCGTTTTGGCCATCTCTGGTAGCAAAACAGACATTTCCAATTTTTTGAAAAAAATTCAAGGGGTTACATCGCAAAAATCTAAAAAAAAATTTGATCTCCTAAAAGGTTAAATTTAGTATGCAGATTTGTTAAGCACCAAACAACTAACACAGGAACTCTTTCCGAATTGAAATTAATGCATTCTTGACAAAGTTATGCGATTTTTAAACCTTGGCTGTCCCAAAAAATACTACAAAATTAAAAAGTACAAATTTCGATTTTAAGAATCTTGCAGAGGAAAATATAATTTTTTTCAGTGAAGGAGCCATTTCCGACCCTATAAATCATATATATTCTTGATCAGCATTAACAGGCGAATCGTTTTGGCCATCTCTGGTAGCAAAACAGACATTTCCAATTTTTTGAAAAAAAATCAAGGGGTTACATCGCAAAAATCTAAAAAAAAATTTGATCTCCTAAAAGGTTAAATTTAGTATGCAGATTTGTTAAGCACCAAACAACTAACACAGGAACGCTTTCCGAATTGAAATTAATGCATTCTTGACAAAGTTATGCGATTTTTAAACCTTGGCTGTCCCAAAAAATACTACAAAATTAAAAAGTACAAATTTCGATTTTAAGAATCTTGCAGAGGAAAATATAATTTTTTTCAGTGAAGGAGCCATTTCCGACCCTATAAATCATATATTTTCTTGATCAGCATTAACAGGCGAATCGTTTTGGCCATCTCTGGTAGCAATTTCCAATTTTTTGAAAAAAATTCAAGGAGTTACATCGCAAAAATCTAAAAAAAAAATTTGATCTCCTAAAAGGTTAAATTTAGTATGCAGATTTGTTAAGCACAAAACAACTAACACAGGAACGCTTTCCGAATTGAAATTAATGCATTTTTGACAAAGTTATGCGATTTTTAGACCTTGGTTGTCCCAAAAAATACTACAAAATTAAAAAGTACAAATTTCGATTTTAAGAATCTTGCAGAGGAAAATATAATTTTTTTCAGTGAAGGAGCCATTTCCGACCCTATAAATCATATATATTCTTGATCAGCATTAACAGGCGAATCGTTTTGGCCATCTCTGGTAGCAAAACAGACATTTCCAATTTTTTGAAAAAAATTCAAGGGGTTACATCGCAAAAATCTAAAAAAAAATTTGATCTCCTAAAAGGTTAAATTTAGTATGCAGATTTGTTAAGCACCAAACAACTAACACAGGAACGCTTTCCGAATTGAAATTAATGCATTCTTGACAAAGTTATGCGATTTTTAAACCTTGGCTGTCCCAAAAAATACTACAAAATTAAAAAGTACAAATTTCGATTTTAAGAATCTTGCAGAGGAAAATATAATTTTTTTCAGTGAAGGAGCCATTTCCGACCCTATAAATCATATATTTTCTTGATCAGCATTAACAGGCGAATCGTTTTGGCCATCTCTGGTAGCAATTTCCAATTTTTTGAAAAAAATTCAAGGAGTTACATCGCAAAAATCTAAAAAAAAAATTTGATCTCCTAAAAGGTTAAATTTAGTATGCAGATTTGTTAAGCACCAAACAACTAACACAGGAACGCTTTCCGAACTGAAATTAATGCATTTTTGACAAAGTTATGCGATTTTTAGACCTTGGCTGTCCCAAAAAATACTACAAAATTAAAAAGTACAAATTTCGATTTTAAGAATCTTGCAGAGGAAAATATAATTTTTTTCAGTGAAGGAGCCATTTCCGACCCTATAAATCATATATATTCTTGATCAGCATTAACAGGCGAATCGTTTTGGCCATCTCTGGTAGCAAAACAGACATTTCCAATTTTTTGAAAAAAATTCAAGGGGTTACATCGCAAAAATCTAAAAAAAAATTGGATCTCCTAAAAAGTTAAATTTAGTATTCAGATTTGTTAAGCACCAAACAACTAACACAGGAACGCTTTCCGAATTGAAATTAATGCATTTTTGACAAAGTTATGCGATTTTTAAACCTTGGCTGTCCCAAAAAATACTACAAAATTAAAAAGTACAAATTTCGATTTTAAGAATCTTGCAGAGGAAAATATAATTTTTTTCAGTGAAGGAGCCATTTCCGACCCTATAAATCATATATATTCTTGATCAGCATTAACAGGCGAATCGTTTTGGCCATCTCTGGTAGCAAAACAGACATTTCCAATTTTTTGAAAAAAATTCAAGGGGTTACATCGCAAAAATCTAAAAAAAAATTTGATCTCCTAAAAGGTTAAATTTAGTATGCAGATTTGTTAAGCACCAAACAACTAACACAGGAACGCTTTCCGAATTGAAATTAATGCATTCTTGACAAAGTTATGCGATTTTTAAACCTTGGCTGTCCCAAAAAATACTACAAAATTAAAAAGTACAAATTTCGATTTTAAGAATCTTGCAGAGGAAAATATAATTTTTTTCAGTGAAGGAGCCATTTCCGACCCTATAAATCATATATTTTCTTGATCAGCATTAACAGGCGAATCGTTTTGGCCATCTCTGGTAGCAAAACAGACATTTCCAATTTTTTGAAAAAAAATCAAGGGGTTACATCGCAAAAATCTAAAAAAAAATTTGATCTCCTAAAAAGTTAAATTTAATATGCAGATTTGTTAAGCACCAAACAACTAACACAGGAACGCTTTCCGAACTGAAATTAATGCATTTTTGACAAAGTTATGCGATTTTTAGACCTTGGCTGTCCCAAAAAATACTACAAAATTAAAAAGTACAAATTTCGATTTTAAGAATCTTGCAGAGGAAAATATAATTTTTTTCAGTGAAGGAGCCATTTCCGACCCTATAAATCATATATATTCTTGATCAGCATTAACAGGCGAATCGTTTTGGCCATCTCTGGTAGCAAAACAGACATTTCCAATTTTTTGAAAAAAATTCAAGGGGTTACATCGCAAAAATCTAAAAAAAAATTGGATCTCCTAAAAAGTTAAATTTAGTATGCAGATTTGTTAAGCACCAAACAACTAACACAGGAACGCTTTCCGAATTGAAATTAATGCATTTTTGACAAAGTTATGCGATTTTTAAACCTTGGCTGTCCCAAAAAATACTACAAAATTAAAAAGTACAAATTTCGATTTTAAGAATCTTGCAGAGGAAAATATAATTTTTTTCAGTGAAGGAGCCATTTCCGACCCTATAAATCATATATATTCTTGATCAGCATTAACAGGCGAATCGTTTTGGCCATCTCTGGTAGCAAAACAGACATTTCCAATTTTTTGAAAAAAATTCAAGGGGTTACATCGCAAAAATCTAAAAAAAAATTTGATCTCCTAAAAGGTTAAATTTAGTATGCAGATTTGTTAAGCACAAAACAACTAACACAGGAACGCTTTCCGAATTGAAATTAATGCATTTTTGACAAAGTTATGCGATTTTTAGACCTTGGTTGTCCCAAAAAATACTACAAAATTAAAAAGTACAAATTTCGATTTTAAGAATCTTGCAGAGGAAAATATAATTTTTTTCAGTGAAGGAGCCATTTCCGACCCTATAAATCATATATATTCTTGATCAGCATTAACAGGCGAATCGTTTTGGCCATCTCTGGTAGCAATTTCCAATTTTTTGAAAAAAATTCAAGGAGTTACATCGCAAAAATCTAAAAAAAAATTTGATCTCCTAAAAGGTTAAATTTAGTATGCAGATTTGTTAAGCACAAAACAACTAACACAGGAACGCTTTCCGAATTGAAATTAATGCATTTTTGACAAAGTTATGCGATTTTTAGACCTTGGTTGTCCCAAAAAATACTACAAAATTAAAAAGTACATTAAAAAGGAACGCTTTCCGAATTGAAATTAATGCATTTTTGACAAAGTTATGCGATTTTTAGACCTTGGTTGTCCCAAAAAATACTACAAAATTAAAAAGTACAAATTTCGATTTTAAGAATCTTGCAGAGGAAAATATAATTTTTTTCAGTGAAGGAGCCATTTCCGACCCTATAAATCATATATATTCTTGATCAGCATTAACAGGCGAATCGTTTTGGCCATCTCTGGTAGCAAAACAGACATTTCCAATTTTTTGAAAAAAAATCAAGGGGTTACATCGCAAAAATCTAAAAAAAAATTTGATCTCCTAAAAGGTTAAATTTAGTATGCAGATTTGTTAAGCACCAAACAACTAACACAGGAACGCTTTCCGAATTGAAATTAATGCATTCTTGACAAAGTTATGCGATTTTTAAACCTTGGCTGTCCCAAAAAATACTACAAAATTAAAAAGTACAAATTTCGATTTTAAGAATCTTGCAGAGGAAAATATAATTTTTTTCAGTGAAGGAGCCATTTCCGACCCTATAAATCATATATTTTCTTGATCAGCATTAACAGGCGAATCGTTTTGGCCATCTCTGGTAGCAATTTCCAATTTTTTGAAAAAAATTCAAGGAGTTACATCGCAAAAATCTAAAAAAAAAATTTGATCTCCTAAAAGGTTAAATTTAGTATGCAGATTTGTTAAGCACAAAACAACTAACACAGGAACGCTTTCCGAATTGAAATTAATGCATTTTTGACAAAGTTATGCGATTTTTAGACCTTGGTTGTCCCAAAAAATACTACAAAATTAAAAAGTACAAATTTCGATTTTAAGAATCTTGCAGAGGAAAATATAATTTTTTTCAGTGAAGGAGCCATTTCCGACCCTATAAATCATATATATTCTTGATCAGCATTAACAGGCGAATCGTTTTGGCCATCTCTGGTAGCAATTTCCAATTTTTTGAAAAAAATTCAAGGGGTTACATCGCAAAAATCTAAAAAAAAATTTGATCTCCTAAAAGGTTAAATTTAGTATGCAGATTTGTTAAGCACCAAACAACTAACACAGGAACGCTTTCCGAATTGAAATTAATGCATTCTTGACAAAGTTATGCGATTTTTAAACCTTGGCTGTCCCAAAAAATACTACAAAATTAAAAAGTACAAATTTCGATTTTAAGAATCTTGCAGAGGAAAATATAATTTTTTTCAGTGAAGGAGCCATTTCCGACCCTATAAATCATATATATTCTTGATCAGCATTAACAGGCGAATCGTTTTGGCCATCTCTGGTAGCAAAACAGACATTTCCAATTTTTTGAAAAAAATTCAAGGGGTTACATCGCAAAAATCTAAAAAAAAATTGGATCTCCTAAAAAGTTAAATTTAGTATTCAGATTTGTTAAGCACCAAACAACTAACACAGGAACGCTTTCCGAATTGAAATTAATGCATTTTTGACAAAGTTATGCGATTTTTAAACCTTGGCTGTCCCAAAAAATACTACAAAATTAAAAAGTACAAATTTCGATTTTAAGAATCTTGCAGAGGAAAATATAATTTTTTTCAGTGAAGGAGCCATTTCCGACCCTATAAATCATATATATTCTTGATCAGCATTAACAGGCGAATCGTTTTGGCCATCTCTGGTAGCAAAACAGACATTTCCAATTTTTTGAAAAAAATTCAAGGGGTTACATCGCAAAAATCTAAAAAAAAATTTGATCTCCTAAAAGGTTAAATTTAGTATGCAGATTTGTTAAGCACCAAAAAACTAACACAGGAACGCTTTCCGAATTGAAATTAATGCATTCTTGACAAAGTTATGCGATTTTTAAACCTTGGCTGTCCCAAAAAATACTACAAAATTAAAAAGTACAAATTTCGATTTTAAGAATCTTGCAGAGGAAAATATAATTTTTTTCAGTGAAGGAGCCATTTCCGACCCTATAAATCATATATTTTCTTGATCAGCATTAACAGGCGAATCGTTTTGGCCATCTCTGGTAGCAAAACAGACATTTCCAATTTTTTGAAAAAAAATCAAGGGGTTACATCGCAAAAATCTAAAAAAAAATTTGATCTCCTAAAAGGTTAAATTTAGTATGCAGATTTGTTAAGCACCAAACAACTAACACAGGAACGCTTTCCGAATTGAAATTAATGCATTTTTGACAAAGTTATGCGATTTTTAAACCTTGGCTGTCCCAAAAAATACTACAAAATTAAAAAGTACAAATTTCGATTTTAAGAATCTTGCAGAGGAAAATATAATTTTTTTCAGTGAAGGAGCCATTTCCGACCCTATAAATCATATATATTCTTGATCAGCATTAACAGGCGAATCGTTTTGGCCATCTCTGGTAGCAAAACAGACATTTCCAATTTTTTGAAAAAAATTCAAGGGGTTACATCGCAAAAATCTAAAAAAAAAATTGGATCTCCTAAAAAGTTAAATTTAGTATTCAGATTTGTTAAGCACCAAACAACTAACACAGGAACGCTTTCCGAATTGAAATTAATGCATTTTTGACAAAGTTATGCGATTTTTAGACCTTGGCTGTCCCAAAAAATACTACAAAATTAAAAAGTACAAATTTCGATTTTAAGAATCTTGCAGAGGAAAATATAATTTTTTTCAGTGAAGGAGCCATTTCCGACCCTATAAATCATATATTTTCTTGATCAGCATTAACAGGCGAATCGTTTTGGCCATCTCTGGTAGCAATTTCCAATTTTTTGAAAAAAATTCAAGGAGTTACATCGCAAAAATCTAAAAAAAAAATTTGATCTCCTAAAAGGTTAAATTTAGTATGCAGATTTGTTAAGCACCAAACAACTAACACAGGAACGCTTTCCGAACTGAAATTAATGCATTTTTGACAAAGTTATGCGATTTTTAGACCTTGGCTGTCCCAAAAAATACTACAAAATTAAAAAGTACAAATTTCGATTTTAAGAATCTTGCAGAGGAAAATATAATTTTTTTCAGTGAAGGAGCCATTTCCGACCCTATAAATCATATATATTCTTGATCAGCATTAACAGGCGAATCGTTTTGGCCATCTCTGGTAGCAAAACAGACATTTCCAATTTTTTGAAAAAAATTTAAGGGGTTACATCGCAAAAATCTAAAAAAAAATTGGATCTCCTAAAAAGTTAAATTTAGTATTCAGATTTGTTAAGCACCAAACAACTAACACAGGAACGCTTTCCGAATTGAAATTAATGCATTTTTGACAAAGTTATGCGATTTTTAAACCTTGGCTGTCCCAAAAAATACTACAAAATTAAAAAGTACAAATTTCGATTTTAAGAATCTTGCAGAGGAAAATATAATTTTTTTCAGTGAAGGAGCCATTTCCGACCCTATAAATCATATATATTCCTGATCAGCATTAACAGGCGAATCGTTTTGGCCATCTCTGGTAGCAAAACAGACATTTCCAATTAAAAAAAAAAAAAATCAAGGAGTTACATCGCAAAAATCTAAAAAAAAATTGGATCTCCTAAAAAGTTAAATTTAGTATGCAGATTTGTTAAGCACCAAACAACTAACACAGGAACGCTTTCCGAATTGAAATTAATGCATTTTTGACAAAGTTATGCGATTTTTAGACCTTGGTTGTCCCAAAAAATACTACAAAATTAAAAAGTACAAATTTCGATTTTAAGAATCTTGCAGAGGAAAATATAATTTTTTTCAGTGAAGGAGCCATTTCCGACCCTATAAATCATATATATTCTTGATCAGCATTAACAGGCGAATCGTTTTGGCCATCTCTGGTAGCAAAACAGACATTTCCAATTTTTTGAAAAAAATTCAAGGGGTTACATCGCAAAAATCTAAAAAAAAATTGGATCTCCTAAAAAGTTAAATTTAGTATTCAGATTTGTTAAGCACCAAACAACTAACACAGGAACGCTTTCCGAATTGAAATTAATGCATTTTTGACAAAGTTATGCGATTTTTAGACCTTGGCTGTCCCAAAAAATACTACAAAATTAAAAAGTACAAATTTCGATTTTAAGAATCTTGCAGAGGAAAATATAATTTTTTTCAGTGAAGGAGCCATTTCCGACCCTATAAATCATATATTTTCTTGATCAGCATTAACAGGCGAATCGTTTTGGCCATCTCTGGTAGCAATTTCCAATTTTTTGAAAAAAATTCAAGGAGTTACATCGCAAAAATCTAAAAAAAAATTGGATCTCCTAAAAAGTTAAATTTAGTATGCAGATTTGTTAAGCACAAAACAACTAACACAGGAACGCTTTCCGAATTGAAATTAATGCATTTTTGACAAAGTTATGCGATTTTTAGACCTTGGTTGTCCCAAAAAATACTACAAAATTAAAAAGTACAAATTTCGATTTTAAGAATCTTGCAGAGGAAAATATAATTTTTTTCAGTGAAGGAGCCATTTCCGACCCTATAAATCATATATATTCTTGATCAGCATTAACAGGCGAATCGTTTTGGCCATCTCTGGTAGCAAAACAGACATTTCCAATTTTTTGAAAAAAATTCAAGGGGTTACATCGCAAAAATCTAAAAAAAAATTGGATCTCCTAAAAAGTTAAATTTAGTATTCAGATTTGTTAAGCACCAAACAACTAACACAGGAACGCTTTCCGAATTGAAATTAATGCATTTTTGACAAAGTTATGCGATTTTTAGACCTTGGCTGTCCCAAAAAATACTACAAAATTAAAAAGTACAAATTTCGATTTTAAGAATCTTGCAGAGGAAAATATAATTTTTTTCAGTGAAGGAGCCATTTCCGACCCTATAAATCATATATTTTCTTGATCAGCATTAACAGGCGAATCGTTTTGGCCATCTCTGGTAGCAATTTCCAATTTTTTGAAAAAAATTCAAGGAGTTACATCGCAAAAATCTAAAAAAAAAATTTGATCTCCTAAAAGGTTAAATTTAGTATGCAGATTTGTTAAGCACAAAACAACTAACACAGGAACGCTTTCCGAATTGAAATTAATGCATTCTTGACAAAGTTATGCGATTTTTAAACCTTGGCTGTCCCAAAAAATACTACAAAATTAAAAAGTACAAATTTCGATTTTAAGAATCTTGCAGAGGAAAATATAATTTTTTTCAGTGAAGGAGCCATTTCCGACCCTATAAATCATATATTTTCTTGATCAGCATTAACAGGCGAATCGTTTTGGCCATCTCTGGTAGCAAAACAGACATTTCCAATTTTTTGAAAAAAATTCAAGGAGTTACATCGCAAAAATCTAAAAAAAAAATTTGATCTCCTAAAAGGTTAAATTTAGTATGCAGATTTGTTAAGCACAAAACAACTAACACAGGAACGCTTTCCGAATTGAAATTAATGCATTCTTGACAAAGTTATGCGATTTTTAAACCTTGGCTGTCCCAAAAAATACTACAAAATTAAAAAGTACAAATTTCGATTTTAAGAATCTTGCAGAGGAAAATATAATTTTTTTCAGTGAAGGAGCCATTTCCGACCCTATAAATCATATATTTTCTTGATCAGCATTAACAGGCGAATCGTTTTGGCCATCTCTGGTAGCAAAACAGACATTTCCAATTTTTTGAAAAAAATTCAAGGGGTTACATCGCAAAAATCTAAAAAAAATTGGATCTCCTAAAAAGTTAAATTTAATATGCAGATTTGTTAAGCACCAAACAACTAACACAGGAACGCTTTCCGAACTGAAATTAATGCATTTTTGACAAAGTTATGCGATTTTTAGACCTTGGCTGTCCCAAAAAATACTACAAAATTAAAAAGTACAAATTTCGATTTTAAGAATCTTGCAGAGGAAAATATAATTTTTTTCAGTGAAGGAGCCATTTCCGACCCTATAAATCATATATATTCTTGATCAGCATTAACAGGCGAATCGTTTTGGCCATCTCTGGTAGCAAAACAGACATTTCCAATTTTTTGAAAAAAATTCAAGGGGTTACATCGCAAAAATCTAAAAAAAAATTTGATCTCCTAAAAGGTTAAATTTAGTATGCAGATTTGTTAAGCACCAAACAACTAACACAGGAACGCTTTCCGAATTGAAATTAATGCATTCTTGACAAAGTTATGCGATTTTTAAACCTTGGCTGTCCCAAAAAATACTACAAAATTAAAAAGTACAAATTTCGATTTTAAGAATCTTGCAGAGGAAAATATAATTTTTTTCAGTGAAGGAGCCATTTCCGACCCTATAAATCATATATTTTCTTGATCAGCATTAACAGGCGAATCGTTTTGGCCATCTCTGGTAGCAAAACAGACATTTCCAATTTTTTTAAAAAAATTCAAGGGGTTACATCGCAAAAATCTAAAAAAAAATTTGATCTCCTAAAAGGTTAAATTTAGTATGCAGATTTGTTAAGCACCAAACAACTAACACAGGAACGCTTTCCGAATTGAAATTAATGCATTCTTGACAAAGTTATGCGATTTTTAAACCTTGGCTGTCCCAAAAAATACTACAAAATTAAAAAGTACAAATTTCGATTTTAAGAATCTTGCAGAGGAAAATATAATTTTTTTCAGTGAAGGAGCCATTTCCGACCCTATAAATCATATATTTTCTTGATCAGCATTAACAGGCGAATCGTTTTGGCCATCTCTGGTAGCAATTTCCAATTTTTTGAAAAAAATTCAAGGAGTTACATCGCAAAAATCTAAAAAAAAAATTTGATCTCCTAAAAGGTTAAATTTAGTATGCAGATTTGTTAAGCACAAAACAACTAACACAGGAACGCTTTCCGAATTGAAATTAATGCATTCTTGACAAAGTTATGCGATTTTTAAACCTTGGCTGTCCCAAAAAATACTACAAAATTAAAAAGTACAAATTTCGATTTTAAGAATCTTGCAGAGGAAAATATAATTTTTTTCAGTGAAGGAGCCATTTCCGACCCTATAAATCATATATTTTCTTGATCAGCATTAACAGGCGAATCGTTTTGGCCATCTCTGGTAGCAAAACAGACATTTCCAATTTTTTGAAAAAAAATCAAGGGGTTACATCGCAAAAATCTAAAAAAAAATTTGATCTCCTAAAAGGTTAAATTTAGTATGCAGATTTGTTAAGCACCAAACAACTAACACAGGAACGCTTTCCGAATTGAAATTAATGCATTCTTGACAAAGTTATGCGATTTTTAAACCTTGGCTGTCCCAAAAAATACTACAAAATTAAAAAGTACAAATTTCGATTTTAAGAATCTTGCAGAGGAAAATATAATTTTTTTCAGTGAAGGAGCCATTTCCGACCCTATAAATCATATATTTTCTTGATCAGCATTAACAGGCGAATCGTTTTGGCCATCTCTGGTAGCAATTTCCAATTTTTTGAAAAAAATTCAAGGAGTTACATCGCAAAAATCTAAAAAAAAAATTTGATCTCCTAAAAGGTTAAATTTAGTATGCAGATTTGTTAAGCACAAAACAACTAACACAGGAACGCTTTCCGAATTGAAATTAATGCATTCTTGACAAAGTTATGCGATTTTTAAACCTTGGCTGTCCCAAAAAATACTACAAAATTAAAAAGTACAAATTTCGATTTTAAGAATCTTGCAGAGGAAAATATAATTTTTTTCAGTGAAGGAGCCATTTCCGACCCTATAAATCATATATTTTCTTGATCAGCATTAACAGGCGAATCGTTTTGGCCATCTCTGGTAGCAAAACAGACATTTCCAATTTTTTGAAAAAAAATCAAGGGGTTACATCGCAAAAATCTAAAAAAAAATTTGATCTCCTAAAAGGTTAAATTTAGTATGCAGATTTGTTAAGCACCAAACAACTAACACAGGAACGCTTTCCGAATTGAAATTAATGCATTCTTGACAAAGTTATGCGATTTTTAAACCTTGGCTGTCCCAAAAAATACTACAAAATTAAAAAGTACAAATTTCGATTTTAAGAATCTTGCAGAGGAAAATATAATTTTTTTCAGTGAAGGAGCCATTTCCGACCCTATAAATCATATATTTTCTTGATCAGCATTAACAGGCGAATCGTTTTGGCCATCTCTGGTAGCAAAACAGACATTTCCAATTTTTTGAAAAAAAATCAAGGGGTTACATCGCAAAAATCTAAAAAAAAATTTGATCTCCTAAAAGGTTAAATTTAGTATGCAGATTTGTTAAGCACCAAACAACTAACACAGGAACGCTTTCCGAATTGAAATTAATGCATTCTTGACAAAGTTATGCGATTTTTAAACCTTGGCTGTCCCAAAAAATACTACAAAATTAAAAAGTACAAATTTCGATTTTAAGAATCTTGCAGAGGAAAATATAATTTTTTTCAGTGAAGGAGCCATTTCCGACCCTATAAATCATATATTTTCTTGATCAGCATTAACAGGCGAATCGTTTTGGGCATCTCTGGTAGCAAAACAGACATTTCCAAGTTTTTGAAAAAAATTCAAGGGGTTACATCGCAAAAATCTAAAAAAAAATTTGATCTCCTAAAAGGTTAAATTTAGTATGCAGATTTGTTAAGCACCAAACAACTAACACAGGAACGCTTTCCGAATTGAAATTAATGCATTCTTGACAAAGTTATGCGATTTTTAAACCTTGGCTGTCCCAAAAAATACTACAAAATTAAAAAGTACAAATTTCGATTTTAAGAATCTTGCAGAGGAAAATATAATTTTTTTCAGTGAAGGAGCCATTTCCGACCCTATAAATCATATATTTTCTTGATCAGCATTAACAGGCGAATCGTTTTGGCCATCTCTGGTAGCAAAACAGACATTTCCAATTTTTTGAAAAAAATTCAAGGGGTTACATCGCAAAAATCTAAAAAAAAATTTGATCTCCTAAAAGGTTAAATTTAGTATGCAGATTTGTTAAGCACCAAACAACTAACACAGGAACGCTTTCCGAATTGAAATTAATGCATTCTTGACAAAGTTATGCGATTTTTAAACCTTGGCTGTCCCAAAAAATACTACAAAATTAAAAAGTACAAATTTCGATTTTAAGAATCTTGCAGAGGAAAATATAATTTTTTTCAGTGAAGGAGCCATTTCCGACCCTATAAATCATATATATTCTTGATCAGCATTAACAGGCGAATCGTTTTGGCCATCTCTGGTAGCAAAACAGACATTTCCAATTTTTTGAAAAAAAATCAAGGGGTTACATCGCAAAAATCTAAAAAAAAATTTGATCTCCTAAAAGGTTGAATTTAGTATGCAGATTTGTTAAGCACCAAACAACTAACACAGGAACGCTTTCCGAATTGAAATTAATGCATTCTTGACAAAGTTATGCGATTTTTAAACCTTGGCTGTCCCAAAAAATACTACAAAATTAAAAAGTACAAATTTCGATTTTAAGAATCTTGCAGAGGAAAATATAATTTTTTTCAGTGAAGGAGCCATTTCCGACCCTATAAATCATATATTTTCTTGATCAGCATTAACAGGCGAATCGTTTTGGCCATCTCTGGTAGCAAAACAGACATTTCCAATTTTTTTAAAAAAATTCAAGGGGTTACATCGCAAAAATCTAAAAAAAAATTTGATCTCCTAAAAGGTTAAATTTAGTATGCAGATTTGTTAAGCACCAAACAACTAACACAGGAACGCTTTCCGAATTGAAATTAATGCATTTTTGACAAAGTTAGCCGATTTTTAAACCTTGGCTGTCCCAAAAAGTACTACAAAATCATAAAGTACAATCTTCGATTTTAACTTCACAGTTAATGTCCAAGGCTGGCTTCCAGATTAAGCCAAGTTATCCGTTAGAAAATTTCTTGAAGAATCCCATAATTGAGGCCATCTCAGGAAACACACCGACATAGTTTATAAGCCACCCAAGAACCCATCCTCAAATCGTTCAACAATCATTAAGAAACCTTTGTATTTTAGGAACCTATACAATTTGATTTGTAACATATCTCAGTTTTTACATTTATTTTTCATTTTCATTTTCATTAGAGGGGTGCACAACTCCATTGTTGTTCCATTTTGGATGCTGTTAGATTTTAGTGCGTGCTTTTAGTACGAAAATAAGAAACGAAACGAAATCAACAAACGATTAACAAACAACAAGAACAAGAAGGAAAGACGGCGGAAAGGCCAGTGCAACGAAGCGAATACAAAACGGAATTCTTGAGCGGATTAGATACGAGTTAGTTGTGGAAGCCGTGAACGCGAAGGATTAGGGAGCAGGTCGAAGGGTATCTTCTTCCTTCTCTCATTTCCGACGGGCGCTCAGCTGCTCGGTGTACATGTCCAGCCAAATGGCCTTCATCAGGTTATCGCCATCACCTGTCTTCCGCTGCGCCATAAGCGCCTCCTCGAACTTCCGGTTGCAGTCGCCATAGCAGTAGATGATGTAACCATCCCGGGCTGATCGCACCACAAACCACACGCACAACCCAGAGAAGAATATGCCGATATGTATGTAGATAATAAATATATATAGATAGACAGATAGATAGATAGATAGATAGATAGATAGATAGATAGGTAGATATGGGGTTTAAATGTCATCATCTTCACTTAGTTCTTAAAGGGCAAGCTCTAGTAATGAGAGTATGCAAGTATGGAAATGTTTTGCATGGGATGAACTGTTCATTTCTTATTTGTAAGCAAGTGTACTTTACTCACAAATGAGCAAACGAATACCTGAATATCTTTCTGAATGAACATCTGAGTGAATAAATATATGGACAAATAACAATCTGAGTGAATAAATCTCTGAGCTAATGAACATGTAAGTAAAAGAATTCCTGCACATATATACATATATCTGAGCAAATCAGTATCTTAAAGGATAAATGAGTGACTAAATATCTGAAGAAATAAAAATCTGTGCTAATGAGTATCTTAAAGAATGAACACCTGAGCAACTTAGTATCTAAGACAACCAATTATCTAAGTGAATGAATCTGAATAAATAAACACCTCAATAAACGAAACTCTAGGCAAATGAACCTCTTCTTCTTTTTAAAAACAATCTCTGATATGACAATATGTGAAAATATTTCTCTGATAACTTTAAAAAGATTAAGAAACCCAAAAAAAATAAATAAATAAATCACACTCACGTGGTCGCGATGGGGGTGCTGAGGTCTCCTCTAGGATGCGTAGCTCAATCTCAATAGACTGAATCTCCGAATAGCCATGTTGCATTAGCTTCATAATCTTCTTGATAAATCCCACATAGTCTAGAGAAGAAAATACAAAAGGTACATCACACAACATCCAGAGAACCAAATTTAATCGATCGCTCTTACCTCTGGGAAAGTCCTGCGGACTCACTAGCTCTTTGAAAAAGTCCTGGGCAATGTGAGCCTGCTTCTCATCGTTGGTCAACCAATCGCGGAACCAAAATCTCAGCGTGCGCGACTCCTGCGAATGTTTGCCCGTATTGGCACTGACCAGAAACACACGGAACTCTAGGGACAATGCCGCCGCCTTGGTGCCACTCTTCTGCCCGGCAACTGTATCCTTGTTAATGATGATTCCAGTGTGATCACCGCCGGCGACATGAACCCGATCATTGATCTCATCAATCAGCTTCCGTTCGATGAGGATCACCGTACTATTGGCGGTCTTGCCTCTGGGTGTCATCACGACCTGCTCTGTCCGTGGTGGCGACTGGCTCCTCTGGGTGCCGCCAGAGTTCTGAATTAGTTTGGCCTGTTCCTGGTCTTGGCCTGCGACAATTTTTGTGTAGCTGTTATTGCCATTCGGCAGGATTCCGTTACCGTTGCCGTTGCCATTTCCATTACCATTTCCATTTCCATTCGCCGTTGTCTGCGATTTATTTGGCTTGGGGGGCGGTGGTGGCGGCGCCATCTGTGTGTGACTCCTGCGCTCTGACATGCTCCTGCTCCTGCTCCTAGTTCTCCTGGTGTTTCTTCAATCCGATACGATACCGTTGCTCCGGCTAACGTCCTTCAGCCCAAAACTTGCTGGTGCTGCCAAAAGAAAAGCAAAAGTTGACTGTCATTAGTGACTGGGTTACGGTGGAGCATGGTTAGGAGGGTAACATCCTAAATATCCTTACTTGTGCAAATATTATGAGCTAGATTATTTAATATACTTCATTATTTTCAACTTGAATTTGGAAAGAATTTAATCAGTAAAGTAACAGGGCCTGCTTAAACCTTTAAGTAACCCTTAATGGGATTTTCGATATGAATGCCTGAATAATCGATGGAATTTATCGCTAATATCGACTTTGGTGCATTGTTTAGGGACATAAATCTGTTATCGAAAATATATATAAATAAATTCTAGCCTTGTTACTTCTTGTTAACTAATAAATACAAGTATTTATAAACAAGTAATTCCATTTTCGAGTTTACTAAGCTCTTAATCTATCTATAATATTTTATCTTATATGAATAACAATGGTTAGTTTGATTTTTGTATATTTTCCTTTAAAAAGGACTCTTCACTGTGTCTTTATTTTTAGCCCAGTATTCGCATTTTCATATTTTCCCCCCTTTGTTCCCTATCAGGCATATCAAATGTTACCTCCTTCCAATGCCGTCTGATTTCACGGCTTCTTTTTTCCAACCGTCTGTCTGTCTGTCTGTCCCCCTTGCTGTTTGTTGGCAATGATCCAAACAAATTTAGAATTCATAAATAATTGGTGTCATAAATCCACCACCCTCCTCTCTTCCCTCCCCCTGACAGCTACTTGCTGCGACCCAGTGACTTGGTTTTGGGCCTACAAAACACAAAATAATAACAATAAAAGAGACCAAAACAAAGCGAAAGAATAAAAATCAATAAGAACTTGGTTACGCCAAGTGCCTGACAACCAAATATATATATATATATTTATATTTACATATATATATATAGAGGAAAAAGTGGGAGCAATGTGGAAAACCACCTGCCACCCCCCAGCAATTAAAGGCAAAAGCAAACTTCCGCCCGAAATGTCACCAAACCGCCACAAAAAGGTTTTTGACCTCACGCCCGACCCCCCCGGGGGAGAAAAGTGTCTGTGCGATGCACTTAGAGAAAGCTTCCAAACCATTTATGTGTGTGCGGAAAATTGTTTTTGGAAAATTGAGCAGAAAGCGGGTTGAATAGGGCCGGCGACTTCCTGTTGAAAAATTTGCATAGGACAAACACAAACCCCTCGGGGGTTAGAGGTGAGAGTTAGAGTAGGAAAAGCGGTGGAAAAACTCTAAGGAAAAGGCAATGGGAATGAACTGAAGCGGCAAAAGAAAACCTCACGAATGGAAAATGCCGAGGAAATGGAAATTTACATATTTTTTCCAAGGCGAGTCCTTAGAATTCTAGGACACAGGGGTATGTTTTAATCTAATGGGAAATAATTATCAAAGGATGCTTCAAATTATATTTTAATTATTCAAAGTTCTTGTAAAAATATTACATTAATAATATATAAATTAATTGGTTTAAAAATACAAGTGATTTGTATATATTTGGACAAAGTTTAATAAAGACTTGTTTAAAAAAATTATTATGTCAAAAATAATTGAAAATTGCATTGCTTGCTTGATGTTGTCAAAAATTGAGACAATATCCACTCATTGACTTAATTAGATTAAAGAGCTTCCTTCCTTCCACTAAAAAAATTTACTGGAAAAAAAAGGGTGGGTGCAGCACTCGAATTTCATGACCGGAAATTATTTGCAGTCTGCAATTTCAATTATAAAAAAAAAAGAAAAACAAGAAGGGAAATTAACTTCGGAAAGCAAAAGAATTTATACTCTTGGAATTGAATTATAGGATTTAATCGGTCATAAGTAAGCTTAAAAAATTTGCATTCTTTGAATCGATATTTAAGATATTTTTAAGATACTTTTTTCGACAAATCAAAATTCTCAAAACCTCATAACTTAGCCAAAAAAGTAATAATTTTAATTCGGAAAGTTTTCCTATGTTAATTTTTTAAAAGTTAATACATCTGCTTACTTGGTATACAACTTTTTAATAATCATAAAATTTTGGTCGATTTTTGCAAATTTTAACACCTTATCTTTTTTTTTTAAATGGCAAAAATTTAGTTTTCTTCCCAACATGGATAGAAAGATTCGCCTGTTAATGCTGATCAAGAATATATATGATTTATAGGGTCGGAAATGACTCCTTCACATGATTAATACCCTGGAAGGGTATACATAATGCACTCCAAATATGGACAAGTACAGTAGAGTACATAACATTACAAGAGTACAGTCACGGCCACAGTCACTCTCCCTTTTTGAAAAATGCATTTCTTCATTTCCGCTGAGGAAAATCTATATATACATATTTGTTTTTTGTGTGTTTTTTGGCTTTACAGTTGGGCGATGGAATTGAAATTCCTATGACGGCAAGTGACTGACGGTGCGTAACTACCGAGAGATAGAGGGTACAGGGGCTTGGGCCCCTAGACGAAGAAGGGTTTGGCTCCAGCGTCATCACGGTTGACAGAGTCTCAGTCACGTGTCTGTCTTGACAAAAAACAAAACAAAAAACACACTTGAACAAAATTACATTTCATATTTGGCGAAGAGAAAAAAATAAGCACTTTGGAGTCGAGGTTTACTGCCTGCAATTTCCGCCCTCACAGAAGTCACTCTATTTTCGATACCCTGCCAATGGGAGTTGTGCCTCAAACAATTGGGAATCTACAATGTATTTGAGTAGAGAAAACGAGATTTAAAAAATTCTTTTTTTATAAAAAAATATACATAATAAATATACCGCATTAAATGTCTTTAGATATTAAATATAACCTTCTCTTAGTGTGTCATTTAAGTGGGGCGTAGACAAATTGCTAGCAAAGTCAAGCAAAAAGGTGAGCCCACACATAGAAAAAGGCTAAGAGCCAGCCGTTTCCTGTGGCTCACTTTATGCGTGGGGACATGGACTGAGATTGGCCTAAGGCTACAAGTCCACACAAAAAATAAGTAACAAAAAAAACTACATAGAAATATAAATAAACAAAGAAATTGAGAGGAATTAAATAATCAATGCTGTAACTAGAAATAACACTGTTTAACTTAATAACAAACTTATACTGATTCATATTACTTAACATAAGGTATGACACTAGGTAAATTGCTCAATTTAGCATATTGTACACCATAAAAAGGTCACAGTAAACTAATTAATGTTGTAAAGTATGACACTACGTAAATTGAATAAGATAGCTCAAAAAGGTCACATTAAACAAATTTACTCAATATAAGTAAAGACACTAAGTAATTGCCTGCATGTTATATGCTATACCAAGATCACACTTAATTTATAAAATATAAAAAATAATTCCTCAATTGTACAATTATATCCTGTAAGTTGTCACACTAAGATACTGAAGCAAGTATGCCCAAGAATACATGGAAACTTATTATAATTAATATTAAATAATATATGTATGTAATAAAATAAATAAATATGTTTAAGCAGAACTCAGTAAATTGTAATTAAATAAACATGCCACACCAAACTTTTCCACTCAATTCAAGGTATGACCCCAGGCAAATGTGTAATGTAACCTTTAACATCGACTCATTTTAAATAACATAAACATTGCATATTCAGATAGTGTATAATCAATTGGTTTATCTACCCACAAAGTAATGACGACAGCTAATTACCACATCATTTCACGTATACGTATTTTTAGCATTGCCTTAATTAGACAAAGGGGCGAACGTGACTCAAAGTCATAGTTGCTGAACCGATTTACCCCGAGAGTCAGTCAGTCAGTCAGTCAGTCAACCCTTATAATAGGAGCTTATTGTACTTATTTAGTGAGTCAGACGGAGAGGAAACGTGATTCGATCGAACTTTGTTGATATTTTTGTTTTATAGTTAATTGACAATCAACTGCGTTTGTTTCAGCCCGGGTCCCGGTTGTCGGTCCCGGGCAATTAGCTGGATAAAGCGATATATAAAGTTCACTTTTTACACAGGGCTCCCTCCCTCTCCTTAGGGCTCTCGGTTCTGCCCGATTAAGCAACTCAATGGGCGATGTTCTGGCATTGCTATATGACTCTTGCCCCATCAACATACATAAGATTATAAATAAAACCGAATGGTTCAACGTATACGTTTCTGGACATTTTCATAATTTCGTAGTTTTGTGTCAAGGTTACTCTCGCCTCTGTGGGGATAGATACAAGTGTATATAATGCCTTTCTCAATTGATTTGTTTACAAAACAATTTCGGGAATTTTTGGCTGCTTATAATTATATAGTTTATCGAGCAATATATTAAAGCAAAAATCAACAAACAGCAATTGTGCTAGATTCCTAATCTCTTCTGGCAACTAAATATATGGGTTATATTTTCCTTGACTTTATATATATTGCATTACATTGAAATCAAATAAAATAACTGACTGAATATACCTCTATTCTTGCAATGAACTTTAACTGCCAATCGAATTTGAATACTCAATCAGAATTAGCATATTTGAATAACATTCCGAGTTGTTCTGAATTAATTTGTTGTTTTTTTTTCATTTTGGCTAATTGAGTTCGTTTTGCTTTTTTTTGCGGTTTTGGTTGGTATCTCTATAGGACTTTAACGCCTCCATGACGTCATTGCGGTATAGCACACAGTAAATAATATATAGTATATAGCGCATTTCATTATGATGAGTTTTTATCGTTTCAACCTCTGACGCCATGCCTGTGCCATTGGTGATTATTTAAATCGCCAAACAAGTTGGAAATTTGTCAACGCCACTAGGCCTGACCTTCATCGCAAACAATCAGAGCTTAAAACTGAGAATTCTGTGACATAATCACAACTAATTAAGGGATTATTTACAACAAATTGATTTTTTAAACTAACCCTAACTCTGCCTTGCTACAAAGAGATTCTAGAACATATGTATGAAATTCTTCAACTTGGTTTCGGTATAGTTTTATTGTCTTCTCAATAAATGTTATTGAAAATCAAGAACAATAAAATCTATAAAATTCGTAGGTGCAAATCAGTCAGTGTTTGAGCCCCAGAGTGGATATTTCTCCTTGAATTCAACAACGCGATCGAAAAAACGACGCATCTGTTCCTGAGTGCGACTGTTTTCCTCGAAGCCACCGACATCCAGACAGTTTAGGAACATCTCATCCGCGTTTAGCTGATGGGCAATGCCAGAGCGACGACGCACTGGTGGGCTGGGCATCTTGTCCAGCCTGGTGCCCACCACCAGAATGGGCACATGGTGGGTCTTCAAGATCGGACGATGACGTCCATGGCGCTGCTTGCAAATCTGACGCAGTGGCTCGTACAGCCAATCGTGGAGATTGTCCTGCGAACGCATGTTCTCCAGATTGTGGACGAGAACAATGCCATCGATATCCTTGGTTAAATCCTTATACTGAGCACGTTGCAGACGACACTCGGTGATTATATCGATGAATTCCACGAAATAGAGGATTTCGGTTTTGGTGGCTTTGCGCTGTGGGGGAAACAGGGACTTATCCTCCGACGAGGAATGCGATGTCCAATCGGGCGTAGGCGGCATCACCTCAGTCTTGATATACTCGTGCAATCGCACCTGAATGTCCCAGTAGCGATGTTTCACCGATCGGGAGGCCAGGGTGGGCGTATCAATGCTGCAGGCCATCAAATTGGTAACGCTTGTCTTACCCACACCTGGCAATAGGAATAATGGGACATTCAATTGTTAATTCAATACACAATTACCAATGGCTGGTGTGGACCATTGCGCACCTTTGTCGCCCAACATGAGGATGCGGACGGTGGGCACATCGTTGACCTGGAGCTGTTTCTCTGCCATTTTTTTCGGAGATTCCTTGTTCAATGTTAAGTGCACTAGTAGCGTCTCACGATTTATGACGGGAAAGCGAAAATCTGGACACTAATTGTTAACTCGATGGCAACTTGGTTTAAATCGACTAACTTACAGGGTAGTCGCTCTTGATCCTTTTGTAGTGCCATAACTATTGTTGTATCTTGCCAGCAGTACGATAGTTAACTATATTCTAATACCTTAAATCCTCTTATTGACTTCAATTCTTACAAAAACTACCAACACGTTTTGTAAAGTTAAAACAAAACAAATCACAACTTTATCCTATCGATAACTCGATCTTACGATAGACCTCACTCCAGGAATGTATCGGTTTCTTAATCTTCTTCTTCAAAACATATGTTTGCAACTGAAAAACTGTACTGATATTTTATTTTACCAATAAGAAATTGTACATAACTATCAACAATTTTATTTTTAACATTTGTCCTGCTAACTGAATGGATGTTTTTTAATACATAAGTATGTATATATACATATGTATGTCAAATAGAATGTCGAAATTATAGAGTTGCTTCCTGCAACATGCATTTCGTTCTCCAACCCTGGTATTTGATGATTTTCATCAGAAAACCATATGTGCATACACTTTCGACTTTCTGCTTTACATAAGACATCATTAAAGTATTTCCCAGTCAGAATGTCTGGCTTTTCTTGCGCAAATATTTATACTCTCTGTTGATATTTCAGATAACAAGATTTATCTATCTTAGCCACAATCTTTCGTCAGATGCCACGCGTGGGCGACAAACAAAACGATAAAAAAAAGAGCAAGATTTCATCATAGGTGAGGCATGCGTCATGCTTCTCCGCCTATTCAGAATTCCACGAATGGATCATTTGATCAATTAGCCACAGATCAATACTTATTGAATTGCGTGGGGTTACATTCTCCACTCTCCCCTCTCTGTTTTTAAAAATGACCAATTATAATATGGTTCTTTTTTTCCAATTCTCCCCCATTTATTTGTCGCTTTTTTGTTGTATCTACTGTGTGCATGTAATGGAAAATCGCTTGTGTTTTCTTTAAAGAATATAAGACTTTTTGGTACTTATTAAAAAGAATATTCAAGAAGACTTATTGTTCCACAAGTAAGTTAAGTACCTTACAAATTATAAACACAAACTTGATACAAGAACTTGGCGTTTCAATTAGCAAGAGTAAATGGTTCCCAGTTTAATTCGTACCTTTAAACTTATAAATTTGTAATGCCAATTACCTATTTAATCAATTACCAAAGTGTTCATGGAAAAGTTAATCAATTTCCAAGTAAATTGAGTGAATTTAATTAACTTAAAAACCTAAATTAAAATTGAACTTTGTAATCAATATACTCGAAATGCAACCCATTAAAAAGTAAGGGGACCATCAACTCAAATATGAAAACACGCAACAGAAGAAAAGTCGGCGGCGTTCTTTGGCTAAGACATTTTCCCCGCCTTTCAGTGGGAATTAGCGAGGCAAAGTTCAGCAGCCCAGAAAAAAAAGAAAACAATAGGAAAGCAGACCATGAGGGTTGCCTTGCCTTGCATTGGGTGGGGGTGGTGGTGATAGTGTTATGGTGGCTATGTGGCGGTGCTCCATAAATTAGAGCGACTTGGCAATATGGGCAGCCGGGACAGTTTTATGGCCACGAATCACACACACACGGACACATCGAAAATGCAGTTTACAAAATGCCCACCAAAGCACGCTTTTCTCCCCTTCAACCCCCAACATGCCAAAGGGGTTTTCCTTTCACCAAAAACGGGGGGAAAATTCTGCAGTGTGTCAGTTTGGTGGGTGGTTTTTCTGGCGCAAGAAGGAGTGCCGATTATAGGCTGATTAGGGGGTTATTTGGTGACCTACATACATAGCGGTTAATGTGTGGTAGAATGGGGATGCACATTAGCGGGTTAATAAAGTCAAGTTTTCGAATGAAGAAAATCTTTGAATAAAAGACATTAAAGCTCTCAACTCTGGTGAAGATCTCAAGTCTTTCGGGAAGGTTTTCTATGCAATTGTACAAATTGTTATAAATATATTTTAATAATATTGTAACTATATGTATGTATGAAAGAGGCAGACCCAGTTTAAATCAATCAGTTTACAATCAATCTAATATTACAAAACAACTTTCAAGTAGGCCGATTCAATGCATAGAAAGGGGTCTCTCCCACGAGAGTGAAAATCGCAGCTCATCTCGAATTGCATTTGTTTATTGGCAAACACACAAACAAAGTAGGTTAGCAACTTTTCATATCAATTTTCAGCCCACATGACGACCATTGACACCACACTCCAAAGACATGCCTCAAATCCATAGAAATCATAGAAGAAAAATCTGTGAAAGAACTTAAATCAAAACACGAAATAGTGGAAATTATTTTTAACTGAAAAGCCGGACGACTGACCGGACCAGGGGGGGCAGGGCAGGGCAGCAGCTGGGAAATTGAAATACGGGAAAGGAGACGTTGCTCCAAGTTGAATGAACCATACACACACCGGCAACAGCGACGAGTATCGAACAGATAATTATAATGAGAGCAGATGGTCTCCGGTCTCGGGTCTTGACTATATATTTTACTTGCAAAACAAAGGTGTCTGTCTGGCCAGCAATACTCAAGAAATATTAATAATTCTCGAGCAAAAGTAATAAAATTAAATAAACAACTTGAGCCACATATTATTTTGAAGTATTTAAAGCTGTCTTGGTCTATGAATTCTATTATTATTATACAGGAATTCATTTTTTTAATAGTTATAGTAATACTTAAACACTCTAAATAACCGCAAAAGTGTTCATAAATTTTAAAAATTTTAAATCGTGCCAAGAAATGTAATATTCGGAGTCTTTAAAGTATGCCAACCGTCAAAACAACTGTTTTGTATGCTTGGCAAATATGTTCGAAATGCATTATTAAAGAGGATCTTAAATTTCCAAAAATTATACATTTTATTTACATTTTTCAAGAATTTTCCAAAAAGTGTGCAAAATAAATTGCGTTAGCATAAAACTGGACCGAAAAAACAAAAACAGGAAAGGATTTCAACTTTGGCAAGTCGAAATTCGAATACTCTTAAAATTAGACAATTTTTAAAATATGTTTTTAATATATATAAGTTTTAAATTAATCATATTTAAATCCAACCTATTATATGGTAAATATATTCATAGTTTTTTTTGATTATTATTAAACTTCTACAATCTTTCAAATACAATACTTTCATATAGCTTAAAAAACGAAGATACTAGTCCATAGAGACAGGACTAGATCGACTTGTCTGGTGATGATTAATAAGAAAAACCTGATTAAAATTATAATACCCCTTTAAGGGTATTTAAAAAACAATGCTTAGTTAGCAACAATAAATTTTGCTGCGATGGCCAACGAGAATGAGATCATTTTTAGACTTCTCTCACGTTTTTTTTTCGGTATCTTTACTGTGTGTTCGTGTGTGTGTGTGTGTGTGCGTCTCTCCCCTTTTGTATACATTTTGTTAACCGTAAAAATTGTTGAAATTTCCACCGACTGGAACACCAGCGGACATGATACAAACAAAATAAATAAATATAAAAAAATAGGCACAGCAAATGCAGGTCAGACAAATGAAATAGAGACGCTGGGAATATAAATGGCGACATTGCAAAGTGGAAGCGGAAATGGATTTAGATAAAACCCAGTAAACATATAAAAATATACAAAAAGAGTTTATCAAAAGAGTGGAATATATATGTATATATATTGCAAATTTCAAGACTCACTTATAAGGGGTAATCGGTCCGGTTAGTTCTATGGAGGTCAGTATCGTTAAATTCACTTAGCCTTGCCGCCGCCGCCTCAAATTGCTCAAATTTAAATTCAAATGCAGGCAACACAAAAAAAAAATAACACAAGTTTATTTAGCATACCCTCGGAAATGGGATATGCACGAACTGTGGACAGCTTAAACTGTGTTAAGGAATTTCGCCACCTTTGGGGTTTAATTAGCTTATATTTATATTTTTGTTCTGGTTATTATCTAGTTTTTGTTTCATTTTAAAGCTGAGCTTAAATGAAATTGATTAATTAATTATCTAATATATTTCATCAATTAATAAATTAGTGATTGATCTGAATTAATAAGAAATTCAAATGTTTTAAAAGACGTATACTTATTTTTTTATATAGGAAACGTTTTTTAATAAAAATTTGATTGAGTTTACATTAAAGTTTATTTTAATTTTTATCTTAATAAATTTATAATTTATAATAAACTTTTTCTTTTGAAATGATAAATATTTCAATAAATTGAAGTCGAAGTTGATTTAATTAAAGGTTTATTTTATCAGATATACATATATATTTAAATATATAATTCTTATATTTATAAAAGCAAAAAGACGACTTGATTTAGAGTTTATTTTATTAGATATATATATTTATTATATTTATATTTTATTATATTTATTTATTTTTTATTAGAAAAGTTAAAAATACGCTTTTATAAAATAACAAAAGACTTGTTTGGTATTGGTAATTGGGAAAGGTGAAAGTACATCATATAAGAAACATTTTCACCCACTCCACTATATACACACAATATATATATTCACACTACACTCTATTAACTACTTACTACTCACTCACCTGTTGCTGGATCGGCAATAGACAAAACGGCGAAAATAAAATTACGTGTTTTGCAACCGGTTTTTACTTTTTGATCACTTCTATTTGGTTAAAATGTTGTTGTTTCTGTTTCTTTGGTCACTGCTCTAAAAAAAAATCATTGATGTTAACAACTTTTTCACAGAACTCTGATTGGATGCACAGCGCAAAAAAAAATGTGGAAAAAAAAGAATGCGAAACACGCGGCGATATAAAAAAAACCGTGTGTAGTTTATCTTATCAGCAGAGAACCCGGCGGAAGAGGAGGGAGAGAGTTGAGCAATAATATTCCATTATCAAACTGATAACACTCGCGGAGTCGTCGATACACACTCTGGCCCTGTTTGTTATTTGCCCTTCTTGCTGTTCTTCTGCTGTTGCTGTTGTTTTTATTTCTTTATTTGCAGTAGGTTTTAGTCACCTCCATTCTATCTCTCAAAAGCGTTTGCGCTACAGCTTTTCTCCGGTGTACTTGAGTCATCTGATCGCTAAACACGCTCAGTGACGTCATAGCGCCAAAGAACAATAGAAGTGGTGGGAGAGTAAGAGCACAGGGGGTTGCGTGCACTTGAAATAAAACGGTAGAAAAGGCCAAGCAAAAACAACAAAAGCAACGGCACTAGCAACTGGTTCACCTTCAGCTGATCAGCGAGATGATGCCATCTCCCTTGCGCACTCCATTCAAATTACAAACAATTGCTTTTTGTTCTACACTTGTTAGAACCACAACAACAACAGCAACAGGATAACAACAAGAACAACCGAGCGCGAAAACAATATATTAAATATAAAAAAAACACAACGTTCACTGAATATTGTCTCTATAAGAGTGCGTATTAAATTAGACTCCTCTATTTATATTAATAAATTGCACAAGCTGCGTATGTTTTCACCGTAAGTGCGCGCGTCGCTAATGAAGACGAAGGAAAAGGGCAAAAGAAAGGAGAAAGGGAAAGAGCGCGAGCGAGAGGAGGAGTAAAAGGAGCGCGTACACTTACGCCAAAATGCCGGCAAAACAAAACAGGGGATAGTTAGAACTTTTAACAGATGCGTCAGCTGCGTTCCGTCCGATTCGCTCAAAATTTGCTTTTCAACTGACTGACCAGACTTGACAGGCGGTTGCGCGGCCAAAAATACCGAAAGCTAGGCGCAGTGTGACCAGAAGCACATTGGGCTGTCAATCTCAAAAAGCTCGAGTTTCGATAACGATAAGAAACGGATTTGATATTTGAATTTTCTCTAAGAAAACTAAAGTAATTTAAACAAATCAAATTTAAATCAAATTAAGTTAAGTTTGCTGAAGTACAATGTGTTATATATTTTAATATTGAGTCTAAATTCAACTTCCCTTGAACTAAATAGGAAAAATAGGTCATTGCTTATTAAAACTTATTTAAACACTCTACAAAATAAAAACGTTACTCAAGAAAATTAAGCAAGGAACAAAATAAATCCTTTTCGTTATTTATTCTTACACTTATTGAAGACAAATTGATTTCAAAGAATATATATGAAAGATAGATATACGAATAAGAAAAAGAATAATGCTTAGAATTGTTTTATGACGATGGGTGTTGGCTCAAAATGGGATAACTATTATTCTGTATATAGGTAAACCCTTTTTATAAACAAATAATAAAAATATAAATTTTAAGTGCTCTCAGTAGTGACTTTCCAACACTGCGACGACTCACATACATATCTATCTTAATTATTTCGGCAAATCTTGAGCTTAAAAGGCACTTAAAAGTATTACTCAAAACCAGAAGCGGGATAACTCATATTCAAGCTGGCCACGCGCTGGCAAAATATAAATACGAAGCCATAAATATAATCGAAGATGAACACGTGAAAAATGAGCGAAGTTCAATGAGCCAAAGCCGAAGTGAACAAATATTATTAAGTGAGAGAACCGGTCGTCTCAGTTTGCTTTTATTGTTTTTACTTCATTGTTATTATTTTGATTTCTCTGACGCTTACTATCAGAAAAGCCCAAATCGTGTGTCATAGATGTCAAGACCCATCTCGGGGAGATAATACTTCAGGAGCTCGGGAATAACAAATGCCAATGTTTGCTTTTATTATAAATAATTTTTTTCGAGAGACCAGTTTTCGAAAGCAGTCAAAAATGTTTTAGGGAAAAATATTATTATATCAAATATATTTAAAATATCAAAACCAAAAACTCTGTATTATAAAAGCTTGTACTTCAAAACAGTAAAGTTTTGAAATATTAAAAAGTGTTGAAAATTCTACTAATAATATTTAAATTAAATTAATATTAGGTCTGACTCGTTTCCTAAAATCCCCCAATTATATCTCTCAGTGTAACTTGCTGGCTTTTGGTTAATTGGCACTTGGGAGGTTGGAAGTTGCCTGTCTGGTTTTCTGGCGATCTGAGCGCGCATCGCCGATTGCCGGCCGATCTCAGCGTTAACCCCACTGCATTCCGCATCTGGCAACGAGCAAGGAAGGAGATTCCCCATCCGAGTTCCAAGATGAACACTCCAGCAGCCGCCGGTACACAAGTGTATCCACTTCTACTCCTCGTGCTGCTGCCACTAATCGCAGGTAAGAGTTAAAACTACTGCTAGTGGGAGTGGTCTAGATCAGGCTAGTTTAATGGAATAATTTAATGAAAACTATAAGAAAAAGTCTTGGTAAACATAGAGTATGTAAAATAAAGACTGCGAATGTTTTGGAATTGTTTAAAACCCCTAAACAAATGGGAATACTTGTAGTTCCTGTCCTTTTTATTATTATTCTATTAAATTCCTCAATTAAATTTGTATCAAACAACATACTTTCTAAATTATATTTTATATTTCCTACTGCAAAACGAACGTTCTTCCCAAAAATTCTATAGAAATTCTTCAGGGGGAATTTTCTCTAACATTTCTCACCTCTTTTTGCTCCTGTGACTCATAATTGGGTTTTATTTTATTTTATTTTTTTGTACCTTTCAGTTTGGGCCACGCCCGCCATTAGTCCGCAGTCGCAGCGTGGCATTATCTTTCCCAAGGAATCCTTTGATGAATGCTACCTGGATGATCCCCAACGGACGAAGGGCACCTGCCGTCGCATGGAGGACTGTCCCTCCGCTGTGAAAAGCTGGCTGGAGAGACGGGAATCCCCCAAGACCTGCTACTTTGTGAAATTCGATCATTTTGTATGCTGCAATCCGGAGATTGAAGTGCCAGAGATAACCACCAGTGTACCGCCCACGCTGCCACCCACTCGTAATCCATATACAGCACCACTGGTCCAACGACCAAGTCTAGAGGGTGAGAGTTATCCTAATCCTTAACTAAGATCTCATTCCAATTTAAGGTGATGTAATTCCATGACTAACTAGGGATTTCCCCTTCTTTCTCGCATATATTTTGTAGCATGTTACGATTACAACAACGTCAAGTTGACTAACGAGAATGACCTGACCTTCGTGGTCTCAGTGGTGGGCGGGAAGCCAACACGTTACCGGGAATACCCCTTCATGGCAGCCCTGGGCTGGCGTTCCAGCTTCGATCAACAGATATATTATCGCTGCGGCGGTGCCTTGATCTCAAATACCTTTATCTTGACGGCTGCTCACTGCACCGACTTGGGCGGGTAAGAATGGATCGATTAGTTATCAGCAGAATCTAATGAATATATATATATATATTCCCCTCAGAGAGCCACCCAGTCAGGTTCGACTTGGTGGCGATAACCTGACCCTAACCGAGGGCGAGGACCTGCTCATCCGACGCGTGCTGGTGCATCCGGATTACAATGCCACCACAGCCTACAATGATATTGCCCTGCTGGAGCTGGAGACACCGGCCAAGCCGGAACTCCGTCCAACATGCATTTGGTCGGAGAAGGAGCTAATTAACTCACTGGTCACGGCCATTGGCTATGGACAGACCAGCTTTGCCGGCCTCTCCTCCGCCCAGTTGCTAAAGGTGCCGCTCAGGAGGGTGACCAACGAGGATTGCCAGGTTCACTATCAGACGGATCAGCTAGTCGAGGGACTCCAAGGTAGCCAATTGTGCGCAGGGGATTTGGCCGGGGAAAAGGACACCTGCCAGGGCGACTCTGGTGGTCCGCTCCTCATGCAGGATGCCCATTTGCTCTACATCGTGGGCATTACGTCTCTGGGACAGGGTTGCGCCAGTGGACCGCCATCGGTGTACACCAGAGTGTCCAGCTACGTTGACTGGATTGAGAGTGTCGTGTGGCCCACAGGATATACTTCGCAACCGCTACCACTACAGGACCAGATGTCCTCGAAACCTAAGGAAATGACAGATCCCAATTTCGATCTGAGGGCAATGATTTAATCTAATTTATTTTAAGGTTCTATTGAAAAAAAAGAATCTACAGGAAAACATAAATTAAATATCGAATTTGATTTGGTTTTTTGTAAGAATATATTAAGTTCATTTTTATACAAAAAATAATAATAAAAAACCACTGAGAGAAACAATAATTATTTGATTTTGAATGTGAAATCGATCATAATTAAGCCTTTCTGTGTTGGCTTTTATAAGGATACTAGCATATTGGACTTTAACATTTAGATAATTAAATATGATAATGACTGAAATACATAGCTAGTACAGCTAAAAGACCTATCTATATATGTATATATGATATAATTGTCATGGTTAAGACTTACCGCATTAGTCCTCAATTTCTTCCAGTGTAGAGTATTATTCCTGGTGTCTTCAAGTAGGCTTTCCATGGTATCATCAAAGTAAACGTCTTCCTGTTTATAAAAATGTAATGCATTGGTCAGGTGATGTTTTCGAAGTCGAAGGTCACTATCACTAAAACTAACACTATCACTATTGATGTAAACAGGAGAAAGACCGCGGACAGAATGAGGTCAGCGCAATATAGGTGCCTGTATTTATAGTCCCCGAGTAAAGAGAACAGAGAAAGTGAGAGGGACAGAGAAAGAGAAAGAGCCACCTCTCGAGAGAAAGGCAGAGAGGAATAGAGAGAAAGTAATATCTCTAGAGCAACCCAGAGAGAGAGAGAGAGATAGGCATACCAAATAATATAGAGGAAGAATGAGAGACAGACAGAGAGTTATATATAGAGATAGTTAGAGAACGGGATAGAGAAATAAATAAAAAATGTAGCATTTTTCTCTGGATTTACATGATATATTCTTCTGATTTTAATAAAATTAAGACCAAAAATATAAAATAATTCAGCTATATATCACAATTTAGATGAAAATATGTTAAATTGATTTCTAAAAATCTTCCCGTCCCAAATTTTCTTATTCTACGGCAATAAATATAAATATAAATTGCCAATAAGTAAATATAATCAATATATTGACTTGGAAACTTTCACTTTTATACACATAATGTGTGTGTATTATATACACAAGTATATCCATTTCCAATCTGTCTGTGCCTTTTTAATTTATGAATATCACCTGGGTGTTATATTCTCTGCCACCTCAGGTTAGGCTAGATGACATTCTATGGAAATCTGTGGCTGATTCAGGTGTTCATACCATCCGAGAAATAGCTAACTGGGGGCCATAAAAGCGTCCAGAATTCTGGACATCGGCTAGTTGAGCTCTGAATGTTGAACAATGATGACGATAATATCGCAAGCCATGTTCCTGCTGATCCTAGCCAGCGCCTGGACTCTGTCAGAGGCCTATCTGCCCGATGTCAATATCTTTACCAATTACCGAACCGAAGTCTATAATGGTAAGTTAAATTTATATTTGGTTAAGTGATCATCCTACGTATTTGTTGCAGGTATACCCTCGGAGATTGATACCACACCCTTTGTTAGGATCGGGGACAATTACTACTATATCGAACCGATGAACAAAGTGAATTGGTTCCAGGCGGCAGGAGCATGTCGCATGATGAACGCCCACCTGGCCTCCATCGAGGACAAACCGGAAATGGAGGCCCTGATCAAATATATGAACGCAAAGGGATTTAAGAATAACGATTACTTCTGGATATCGGGCAACGATCTGGGCACTGAGGGTGCCTTCTACTGGCTCTCCAACGGAAGGCCCATGACCTATGCCCCCTGGAATGGGCCAAAACAAATGCCGGACAACTATGGGGGCAACGAGAATTGTGTCCACATGTTTGCCACCCGGGAAATGATCAACGACGCCAACTGTAAGATCCAAATGTTGTATGTGTGTGAGGCCACGGAACCCAAGACATTCAAATTCACCTACATCAAGTGGTGAGCCCAAGGGGGAAAAAATTAAATTAAATTTACATTCTCAGACCTAAATGGATATGTATGTACATATGGAAAATTTAATAATATAACAGAAAGAAAGTTAGGCAAGATATTTAATTAATTAGATCATTTTTGTTGTAGTTTTTGCCGGCTTTTATTTGTCGCATCTTTTTGCTTATCGCTTTCGTTTCATCTTTTCGCTAATTATACAATTAGTTCGATTTTAGCATTGTTTCTCATTTGGTTTATACTAAATTGTTACGATTCCGATTCCTTATGTTCCTTACACAGCTATTAAACTCTATCATATACACGTTATTCATCCATCGATTCACTTGAATTGAATTTAGTTGCGTTAAATGTAATTAAATTAAATTTCATTTAATTTATTAATACCCACTAATATCGCGACGACAAAAAAAAGTGTGTATTTCGAGTATATGATGTATACGTATGTATGTTACATATAGCAACAACGGCACACAAGTCATATGAATACATACTATACATATTATGTATATGGAAGGAGAGTAAACTAGAAAGGAAGCGTTCTTCAGCAAGCCGAAGAGATTGATACCAAAGGCCTTATAATAACAAGACGAGGAGTAACATCATACCATCTCTTCAAAGCCGGAGAGATCTTGTTATTATAGGGTATTTGTTAATACCCTTGCAGTTAAAGGCAAATTTCATTGTTTAAAATTAAATGGGATGGCTTCTATATGGCAGCTATAAGATTGAGATGACCGATCCAACAGATTTTCAAGCCTACATCTATTTAAAGACAATTACAAATTGTTTGAAATAAATATATCTTTTCAAGTGAGCGAGTAAATCGCATAGGAACAGACAGACGGACTTGGCTAAATCGATACGCCTGGTGATGTACATGGGTATAAAATAGAATCAAAGCAATAACGGAAAAACAAGATAATATAAGATAAGGACAAGACTTATGGAATCCAGTATAGAGATGACGTTACGTTTTACAGTTAGTTTTTAGTTTCTTGGTTTTTTTTTCTCAGCTTACTTTTCTAGGCTAGAGGTGAACAGTGATCGGATATTGAAAAATCTACGACATAACCTCAACAATTATAGCGATTATGCGTGGTGTGTGTGTGTGAGTGCTTACATATGTATGTATGTAGGTATATGTATGCTCTGGTAGTCTAAATAGTTGTCGATTTACGATGTACGGAGTCTTACGTGGCTAAATCGCTAATTCTAAACATTTGTTTGTCCACAATTATGCATATAAATATTGTATATTTATCAATTAGTTAATATTAGTAACTACATACATATAATTTATATAAATATTCAACAGACGAGTGCATAAATTTAATAATTCTTACATGCTACTCTCTCTCGCTCTCTTTCACTTTCTGCTCTCTCTTTACCGTTCTACGCTAAATCTACCGTCTCTCTCTCTCTCTGTTATCCTGTGCTATGTCTGTGTGTGTTGAAGTGCTACTGATGGGCCAGTGTGAGTGAGAGAGTGCGCGTGTGTGTGTGTGTAAGGTGGGCTTCAAAGCTCTCAGCTGCAAGCTTGTAGGAGTCTTGTCGTGCGAAAGGGAGAGAGCACTTTCGGTCATTTGCCAACACTGGGCCTCGGGATATGGACTTAACACTAGACACATTTTTGAAAATATTTTGATTCAATTTCGAGGCAAACAACTTGATATTAATAAATTATAAACTCTCTACTTTCGACCTTAATATAACAAATTCAATGACCAAAACATCCTTAAACAATAGATTTCTTCACAAAAAAAAAGTATTAACAAATGTCTGGCAGATAATATTGTGTTTCAAAAACTTAATTAAACAATGTTGTTGCCTAGTGCCGCCACAGATCCCGATCAAGTTGCTAGACTCGCTTATTTGTTTATAGACAACACACACAAATCGATAAGCTATTTTCTGGCGTCACTTTACAATTAGTTCAATTTCTTTTTGCTTGGTTTTTCTCTTACAAAATGGAAAGAAGAACAGCCTAAAAAATGTTATACATGTACAAAGTCTAAATGTTATTTTTGTCCTCCTCATCTCTGCTAGCTCTCGTTTTTTTTTTCGACGTTTTTCTTTTAGAAAAAAAACCTTTTTTCGAAATGGCAGTGCGTTTAGAAAGGGGGTGGCGAGGGTTTGAGGTGATGTTAACTAAGTATTTACAGAGCAAGATCTTGATATTAAAAAAAAATAATTAATGGCAGGAATCGATGTAATCGCCTTGGCATGCACATAATCATAATCAACATAATTATCGTAAATAATATTAAACAAAAGTGGTTTTTCTTTTTTTTGTAGGTTTCTTTTTTTAGCTTTTTGTGTGGTTTTTGTTTTTTGTTGTTTTTTTGTTTCCTTTTTTTTTTGCTTTTAAAACACAATTGCTTATTAGACTTGGGCGTTTTTTGAATGCAATGTGTGTTCGTACAACGTTTTTAGTTTTGCAGATATTTGCTTAAAATTATGATTTAAAAGCTACTAATAAAAATATTAAGCATCATAATAAGTAATAGTAAGTAAAGAAATCATACAAAAATTTACATTTCAGGCATAAAATTACAGTTAGAAATCATCTTATTAAATGTTTAACAATGCACGGGCGGGATAAAGGATACAGAGTTGGGGTATCTGAAGGGATGTGGCTTCTTTTCATTTACAAAATACACTTATTTATTTTAAATAAATTATATTTTAAAATGTGAAGCACCTTTGTATTTGTTTTTTTTTTTTTATATATATAGAAATCACCCTTTACAAGATCAGGGGAGGGGGATTGGGATGATAGGTTTGGTTGTGTTTTTGTATGTGTGTGTGTGTGTTGAGCTCTAGAGAGATTTTAGAAACATATGAATGCGCTTTGTTCTTACATTATTTAATATTTACCAGCTAATTTCACACTTCAGTTTATCGCTCTTTAAACCATTATTACAAACTAATTATGAGTTTACTTTTATATATATATATATAAATATACATATATATATATATTTGTATATATATATATATATATATTATTTATATTATCTTCTATAATATATTTTTAATAATTATAATTTTTTTTTGCTTTCATGTTTATTTTAGAAACAAAATGAAATATATTGAACGCAATCAGAGGCAAAGTGTTCCTTATTATTTAGTTTTAGTAGGTTCTTTTTTGTTGTTTGCTCTTCTAGTTCCAAAATCTAGGCTCAAGCGAGACAGCGCAATGTTAAAAATAAGACTAAGTATTACGTTTTAGGGGGATTCAGTGTATCATAATCAAGATTAGGATAAGGTTAAAGGGGTAAAATAGAAAAATGCAGCATACATATTTGCAGTTTTTAACCAGAGAATTCCCTTTCTCTTTCTCATTTGCTTATCCCATCTATCGCTCGTCCCGCTCGTTTTGGTGATGTTGCCCATCCTGGCCAGATCCAGACGAACTGGAACTGCTGCTGCCTATCGATGATTCCGACGATATGGAAATGATTGATATAGCCGATGAAGAGTTCACCAGCGTGCCCCTCAGCGGCGGCAGTCGATGGTTGTTGTTGTTGCTACTGCTGCTGCTGCTACTATTGCTGCTACTGGTGCTGCTGGTCGACGACGTATTGCCGATGGTTGGGGATCCAACAGATTTTTGGTAGCGACTCCCACCGCCGCCGCCCAGACGTAAATGCTGTGGGCGTTGCTGCTGCTGCTGCTGTTGTTGCTGGTGGTGGTGATGATGTTGCTGGTGGTGCTGTTGTTGCTGCTGCTGGTGGTGATGGTGATGATGGTGCTGCTGTTGCCGGTGACTGTGACTATGGTGCTGCTGCTGCTGGTGATAATTCGAGGAGGAAGAGGAGGAGTTGGACTTGCTCAGCTGCTGCTGCTGCTGCTGCTGCTGCTGTTGTTGCATCGGCGGTGGCACATAGTACTGCTGGTGGTAGTAACCGCTGGAATTGTGACCGCCGCCGCTGCCGCGCTGGTTGTAGTTGCGTCCACCACTGCCGCCAGATCCTGAACCGAAGCCAGCGCCTCCTCCTGAGCTGCCGCCGGCCGGGGTCTCCGCTTGCGGCGCCTGAAGCTCCAGCTCTGAGTCCATCTCCTGGGCAACGACGATGTGGGCAGTTTCCGGCTGTTTTGGTGGTGAAGAGGTTATACATGGGTGCTTGCTGCTGCTGTTGCATCTAGCACGCATGCTGGCTGCAGTTGCTCCCAAGGTTTTCGCATGGAATTTCGTTTGGAGCTTCGGTTTCGGATATAACCGGGCAGCAACTGCGGCCAGCATGGGAGCATAGCCGCCGGCCACCTGATGCCGCATGGGCATTAGGCAGCCGGCCACCACCAATCATCGTGTGTCTAGGCGAGGGATTGTGTGCATTACCGACGAGCCCGTGGATGAGCTGCTGTTTCCATTTCCGCGTCCGCTTCCGGTTCCGTTCCAACTGCTGCTGGTAGTGGGCATACCAACAGCGATCACAGGCAGCGGCATGGCGGGCATGGCGCCAACCATTCCATTCGGTGGCGACAGTGTGATGTCAATGACCTCCGGCGACGGTTCCACAATTTCGCAGTCCTTGCTGTCCTCGGAATCATCACCGGACGAGGTGCTGCCACGTCTGTGACGCGACTGCGATTGGTTCTGCGACTGCTGCTGCTGCTGTTGCTTCTGCTGCTGGACCTTCGACGTCTGTTGCTGCTGCTGCTGCTGTTGGGCGCTGTTACCGGGCGCCGACACGCCAACCACCGCCACCGCTGTGGTGGTCGTTGTCGTGGCGGATGAACCGGTAACAAACGGCTGCCCCAGATGGCCAGGATGACCACTTGGAGTGTGCCCGGCATGGCTGTGCGTGTGACTGCTGTGCCCGTGGGCAGTGGGCATCTGCACCGGATGATGGTACAGTTGCTGGACAACGGCGCCCGAGGGCATAATCACATATTTAGGCGCACCATTTGAGGTGGCATATGCCGCAGCGGCGGCAGCGGCAGCGGCTGCAGCGGTGACGGGCAGCGGTGAGATGCGCTCCACCACCACAAGGTGTTCGAAATTCTCTCGGATCCATTCGCGGTAATCGATGACGTCGTCGGTGATGTGAATGATTCGACCTATGGGAAAGGCAAACGGACAATAAAAAATAATTGCAGTCCTGCAGGGCTTTTAAGGAATTTCATTTATTTTTAATGCTCACCCAGTATAGAGTTGAGGCGCGGATCGATGCCTAGGAGATTGAGCGGACTAACCGCGAGAGCGAGGACACGGTAGGCGCACTTAAAGGCCTGCTGCACTTGGAAGACGCCATAACTGCTTCGTCCAATGTCATTGCCCGGCGTCAGCGGATCCTCGATGCACAGAAGCGAGGGCCGATGGCCATCGACCATGTCCCGCTGCAGGTCATCCTTGGGCATATATCGGCCGCCGTTCTTAATCGAAATGCCAATCTTCATGTAGTTAAACCGACGACCGTACAATTCGAAAAACTCGAGCAAGAGCACACCCAGATTGGCCGTCTCGTGGTATATGGCGCGCGGATGCAGCTGCAGGAAGCTGATACACATGAGGATCAGCGAATAGGAGGAGATGCCGCCGGTGAACACCTCGTTGAGATCGCGGAGCAGCAGGAACTGCTTTAGGACCAGCACTAGCTTCCCCAGCACCGGATAATCACGCTTGAATTTCTTAATTAGCTCCGCCGACTGTACGCCGCTCTGCATATTGAACGATATGTCAACCTTCACCTGCGTCTCCCTGTCCGTCAACTTGATGATCGGCACGGATGCCTTGTCTAGTACACGGACCGTGCATGCCTCCGCAATACCACGACCAACCAGCTCAGATTCCAGCGTACGCAGCGGCAGCTTTTCCCATAAACCTAAAGGAATATATGTAATATGCATTAGAAGAATTTCATTGATTACGGAAAGGTAACGCCCACACTCACCTAGCACAACGAGATCAATGTCGGAGGTGGGCAGAAAGAGGCCGGTACGGAAGGAGCCAAAGATCTCAACCACCGCCTGCGGCCAGATGGAATGGACGACGGCCTCGATGCGCTTGACCACCTCGTTGCGGATGGCGTGCTCGCAGGGCGTGGGCAGGACGTACTGATAAAAGTGCTCGATCTCCTCATGCAGCCCGATGACACCTTCGCCATAGAGGAAGTCCGGCTTTCGCCAGGGTTCGCCCTTGTACTTGGCAATCATCTCCATGTGGTTGTTCATATAGTAATGAGCCCCGCCAGCCTTGTTCTCTGGACGTTTCTTTCGCGATGGATTGTAGTAGATGCTGTTCGTGCGACTGGCACCACCCGTCGTCGTCGTGGTCGTGCTCGCGGTCGTCTGTGACGAATTGTTGCTGCTGCTATCGTTCATACTGGTCGCTGGGGGTCCAGTCGCTGCAGTTGCAGCGGTATTGGTTGCCCCTGCCGTGCTTGCTGGACTGTTGGTTCCTCCTCCGTTTGTTGATGTGATGCTGCTGCTGCTACTGTTGGCGGGTGAGTTATTGTCCCGATTTGTGCCGGAATCGGTGGCCGAGCTGCTGTTTACAGTACTGTTGCTATGCCTCTGCGTGGTACCGTTGAGATGCTGCTGCTGTTGCTGCTCCTGTGAATCCGCCCGGAAGTTAAGCACACGGCTCAGTGAGCTGTTTGGCCGTGATAAGTAGGGTTTGCCCGTTGAATTGTTATTAATATTAGTGTTAGCCGCGTTACTGTTACCGTTGCCGTTACCACTGATGTTATTGCTGCTGCTGCTGGTACTGCTACCGCTGATGTTATTGCTGCTGGTGCTACCGTTTATCGTCGCCGACGTCGTCGTTGCTTGCTGTATCTGCTGGTCAAGCAATGCGCCCATCTCCTGGGCATTCGACTCCCAAATCTTTAACCATGTGCGCAGCGATGGGCCCTCCTGTTCCTTCTGAAACCAGCCAACATATGGATCCATTCAAGACGCTTTCGCACGACTGTTGGCTGGAATGGGAAACGAGGGGGCTAGCGTCTCTCCTTCGCTCCTTCTTCTGCCACTTCTGCCACTTGATGCTTATAGTCCTTCCAATGATATCCTTCGTTTTATAGATATGATGATTATCTAATAATTGTCTCTGGGCATATGCGATCCACGTGAATAAGCTCAGGGTACTGTTGCCCGGGAATTAGCTTCAACCACTGAGGAAGTCTCTTAGCATTCAGTAACTAAGGGAAACATACAAAATGTGTTACGATTTAGTTGGCTTTGTTCTAGTTCTCGAAATCCCAGACAAAATAAGGTCTGTCTGATCTTCAATAGAAAAAAATCTGTAAACGATCGAGACCTATTAATCACACAGTACCTCAAAATCTTAGGAACCGAACATAAATCACATAAACAAATGTATATAAAATTTAATTTATCGACACAGCTGGGTATCAACTGTCAAGCTCTCGGACAGCCAGGCCAGTTGTAACTCATAAAGCCGGGCACAGGCACAATTAGCGAGAAAAGCGAAGAAGTAGTTTCCACGAAAAACCTCCACTGGCTGTGGTTTTTGCAAGCTGAGAGGGCAAGGATTTGAGCGAGTCTAGAGACTTCTAGAGAATAGACCTTGGAGTTCGATGCAAGTATTCTTCTTGTGTTACTATTAATTTTGTCCAATGTTCTTGTTGTAGCACGCTGTTGTATCCTTTTAAATGTGATTGATCTTAAATTCATGACTATCTTGAATTAGCATAGTTTTTAATATAAAATTATGAAATAAGACTTTTAGAGATCTTAAAATAGGTTTTTTTAAACCGAAAGCAGACATTTTCTTCAACTTCTTTATTGACAGGGCAACTTTTATTTATAGAAGATCGATAAATAAACACGATGTGGCGCAATGTGGCATGAAATAAAGCCGATATATGGGTTAAAACCAAAATACGGCAACTTGGGGGGGCCGATGGATGAATAATAAACAAAAGAGTGAAATGAAAATAATAATAAATACAAGTTCACATACAAACTGTTGTACATTTGTAAGTTGCCACTCTCCAAAAGGCGTTTGCATGCATTTTCATTTCGCTCGAATGGAAAGCGTAAATGGCAAACTATTGCAAATTATGCGCTCTTTTCTACAAATAGAAATGCCGACCTCTCTCGCTCGCACCCCCTCTATCTATGGCTCCGCTAGTGCTCCCTCTTCGCCCCCTCTCTCACTCACTCTCTCTCTCTCTCTCACACTCATTACGAGCCAACTGCAGCTGAAGCGTTTAAAGGCGCCAGGCGAAAATTGTTTTTCAGACCGCAAAAAAATAAATAAATAAATAAACTAAATAAAAACCCAGACACACACACACACAACATAAAAAAAAAACACCCAAAAATGGGGCAGAAAAAAATCGACTCACGAGACTTTGCAAATAAAATGACTTCCAAAGTGATATTATATCGCTCACCAACACAATGGCAAGTACTCTAGTTTTGTGCATGTGTATATGTATATATTGCCCGTGCGTGTGCCTGTGTGCAAGGGCGTACAGGTGGCCGTAGTATGCGGGGGAGCGGGATAGCAGGCACATGCACATGTACCGAAAGGCGGCTGAGATTATGCAAAAAAACAAAATGAAATAATACCCGTACCAAGGCACCGCTTTTCGAACGTCAACCGGAATGGCTTTTCGTAGACTTTTTCAAAGTTTTCATTAGCTCAACCGAGATATTCAAGCAACTGAAGATGCATTTTTCTAGAGGAAAACTTTAGTACGCACACACACACGCACCTACATACACGCACACATGAACTTGTACATTTTAGGCAAATTAACACTTTCTTAATGTTGGTCAGTGTTGGTTAACACCCAAATGAGGGAGAGGGTGAGGGCGAGAGAGGTGCCGGAGCGAAAGAGAGGTTTGAGCAATGAAAGAGTGAGAGGGAGCGCGTGCTTTTTCTTTTGTAATTGTTTTATACCGGCAAAAGTATGTTTCTTTTATTGAATTTCCTGCTGAATTGGCAGTGCCTCACTTATCGATGAGCTTCGCAGGGTTGCCACCTTCTGGCAGTTGTACAAATTTTACAGCACTAGTTTACGCAAAATGTAAACATTTAATTTATGCAACAGTAATTAAACGAAAATCAATCAAGAGTTTATCTTCCGCTCTCTCTCGCTCTAACGCACTCACGTGTGCGTTCTCCTTTTAAATTTCTCGCGTAATTACGTTGGAATTTTGCACATTTTTTTAATAATTTTTTTTGTTGCTATTTTACCTTGACGAGTTTTGTTCTCGCTGTATTTCAAGTTTAGCACACATACGGCTGCACGCACTTAAAAACACACAGGCAGACACACAAACGCACACACCTGGACGTGCATGAAATACATAGAAAAACATAGTTATAGTATGCAAGTTTTAGGTTTTTTTTCTGCAGCTTAAAACCCGCCCAAAAATTAATGGAAAATTACAGTTGTTGTCGGCGTCGCCCGCTCTGCTCTTTCCCTCTCGCTCTCTCCCTCGCGGCTATATCCTTATAAGCAGTAACAATTTATCGTTCTTGCTCACTTGCTCGCTCGCGCCTCTCACTCACACTCATATACTGTCACTGACACACACACACACACACGCGAGTACATTCACGAGTTCTTTCGAGTGTCGAATCCAATCGAGAATTACCGAAAGTAGCAGTCTGCTCTTTGTTGCAATTGGCATTTGCAAGCGCCGATTCGCATGTCCTCTGTAGATCGCAGGCTTTTAGCCGCCCTGCGAATATGATTATTTGCTCTTTTTCAGCGCCTCCTGTCCGTTTTTGGCTCGATTTTAACGACGAAAATTGCAATAATTTCTGTGCGAACACGCGACTGGTAGAGACGTCACAATGGCGATAACAGTGTAACAGCAAATCGATGGCCGGTATCGATAGCGTGCGAATATTCCGTTGCGATACTTAAGAGACTATCCCATAAAAAGTTCAGCAGCCAGTCGAAGTCTCCATTTTTGCAATTTGTTGTTTTGTTACTGAAAATGCTCGAAATGCTGTTTTTTAGTTAGTTTACATTTATCTTAATACAATTCTTAATCTCGAAAAAAATAAAACATTTGAGATTGGCTAAAAAATCAGTATACCATTTTTTTTTTTAAATAATATACTAAAAAATACTCAAAAACCTATCGATTGCACTACTATCGGTGGCTTCGCAGCTTAAAATGCAAATGCTTGGTGTAAAATTCGGTATTTTTATACATTCGCAAGATATTCTAATTTTAGTCAAAAGCTTTCTATGTCTTCTTTAATTGTAATTAAATATATTATATTATGAAAAATTAATATCTTTCTTTAAAGAGTTATTGGTTTTTAATACTATTGCAGGGTATAATAAATTTTGGCAAAAGCTCGTAATGCTGAGCCGTAGTTATTTCCGAGAGAATTTAACACAGAAATGCTTTGCGAACTGAAATGAATAGTTTTGATTTAGTAAAGCATTTTTTTAATTTGATTTGTCCCAAAAGATATCGCACAGCTCCGCTTGAAGGCCAGAGATGACTATGAAAATGGCCTGAATTAGACGGTTTAAGAGAAAATACAATATTTAATAATACAATTTGTTACACAATAAATATTCGATATATCTTTATGTTATGTTATATATCTATAAAATCAACATGGGCTCTCATCTCACCTTTCGCTTGAGGTACACGATTTTCATAATAGTTTTGGTAATGTACATAGTTATTTACAGTAAAAATATACACAAATATTCGCAGATATCTTGCATTTACATAAATTAAATCCGTGGACTGCGTCTATCTTCTTGAAGGGGGCAATAATAATTCGTATATAAAAAATCATTCTAATTTTGAAATATAAGAAAAATAGTTCTAGAAAGAGATAAAAATATAAAAAACTGGGCTACGGATTATGAGCTGGATGTCATTAAGAATAAATATAAAGGATATAATGAATGCAAAGGCAAAATTTATAAATTAATTCTCTCAAAATCAACTCGATTAATTTCCATTTCTCAAGTGTCTTTTGCATTTACACAGATGGCGAAGAAACCAAATTTCAAGCGAATGCTAGCTGGCCCGACTCTGTAGACGGGAGCACCTGGAACACGGATAGCTATTGTTGCTGCGACTGCGACACCGGATCTTCCAGCAGCTGTGATGGAAGCAGGCGCCACATCGATCACAGCGATATACTTTTCGTTGCCAAGGGTAAACAAGCTCGCCACCTTTGCAGTGTTCGCAGACAAAGGCACGACCAGTGCAGAGCTTGAAAGGTAATAGTAGTAATTAATGAAAAATATTTATATTTCGTTTATCTTTGATTTCAAAACTCACCACACAGTTACGGACATGTTGTTCATTTAATGCTATTACCTCCTTGATGGATCGATTCATGCTGCTGTTTTGCACGTCCACAAAATCACACATGGACCACATGTCCGGGTCTTGGGTAATGTGAGCAGGAATAACATTGAAGAAGGCTTGCTCTCTTTACGTGAATAAGATGATGATGAAAATGTAGTTCAACAGTTCAACAGTTCGAATTACAAAAGAATTTTAGAGTCCTACTTACCTCTCAGCAAACCGACAATTTGCTATAAAACTTTTGACCGTCTGAAGTTGCTGTCTCCTCCTCCTGGCGGTGGCCAGTTCCTTGTGCTTGTACAGCTGCCCATTAAGATCAGGGACATGAAATAACGGAAAGGCGTACATTTGCTCAATTAGTTTATATGCAAATGAGCACACTGGATAGCACCGGAAGTCCCAGGAGCGTAGAATCCTCGCTGGAATGGCGGATATTTGATTGCGATGACAGCCAGTGCACATGTATTTGCCAAGGTAACTGCAGTAGCGAAAATGCTGCTGAAGATGCTTTGCCACACGCATTCCGCAGCCGGCACAGCGTTGATTCTGCTTGGCGAGCAACTGGGCCCGACTCTCCGTGGGATGTTCGGTGAATATGATTTGCTGGCGAGGCGGTGCCCAACTGGATGTGCCCCTGGTCAGGCTGGATTGCTCGTGATCCTTTTTGGGCATTGGCAGCGGCAGAAGTTTTTGCGGCGCCTCCTGTTCGGAAACGAGCCACTTGAGATGGCTCAATCGTGGCAATTGCTGGTCACTGAAGCGCGATATCAACTGCAGACCCACTGCCTCCGCACTGTGGTTCTCCCCGCCGCCGGCAATCTGCTCGGCATAGGGCATTAGATTTGGTTCCGCTAGATTCCGGTTGCTGGGACTGTGATCTGGTCTTGCCTCCAGCCTACGACTCCACTTCACATGCTCGATGGCTGTGATGCAGGCCTCCGAAATCCGAAAATGGGCATTCTCCTTTTCCAACTGGGTATTGTTGTGCGTCTGTCGGGACATTTGAAGGAAGGAGGCCAGCGATTGCTGGTCCAGCTTATCGCTGCCCGGCGTAATGCTCACCGAACTGGAGGCTGTCGTTGAGGCGGTACTACTGCTGCTTGCTGCCGCCGATCTTTGGATATCCCAGGGTGCCGATGCTGTGCAGGGAGCCGACGCAGCAGCAGCTGCAGCCTCATCCAGCATGCTGACGCCCTCGAAAAGGGTCTGCTGTTTCTTAAGCTTTCGGCCATTTATGGCCAGGAAGTTGTCTAAGACGCCGCCCTCGCCGGTGGCATTTAGGTCCTCACCTAGGCCCCTCTGGAACCAGCTGGTATACACGGGCGGTGATCCAAATAGGCTGCCCAAGAAACTGCCCACCGACGAGGAGGTGGAGGAGGCTGCTGCTGCTGTTGCTCTCGGTATCTCTTCCATTTCACGGGGCACTTGTTGCTCTTGTGGCGTCAGATCGGTCCAGATTTTAATGTCATCACAGTTTATAAGTTGTATACGTTTATTTGGACTGCCACCGCTGGACGAGCAGGAACTTGTAGATGCCGGGGCATCCACAAAGTCTTCCCTTGGCCGGTGGCTTCTGCTACAGCTGCTGAACGTCTGGCAGCGTCGTCGACTGAAGCCGCTCTCTTCTGGCTCCACTTCCTCGGGCTTTAGATTCGGCAGACTCTTCAGTCGCCGCAGAAAGCTTCGTTTCTGCTGCCTCTGCTCCTCGGGCACGGCCTGCAGCTTGGGCGAGATGCTAAAGTTCGGCTGGGAGCAGGTGCGCCGATGGCGTAACTTATTTCGCACCTCCAATTGTCCAAGCAAACCGCTTTGATTCATCTGAACAGCCGTTAGGCACACAAACAGGGCGGTGGCATCGCTCGAATTACGCAGAAAGGCCTCCTTGCTGGGATAATAAAAGTCCATTAGCTCTGGATCGGAGACTAAGGTCTGCAGGCACTGCGTCAGGCACTGGGCACGCAGCGACCGCTCTGTCCACTGCACAAGGAACACTTCAGCACCGAATACTACAGCCGGATGCGACTGGGACTGCTGTTGTGATTGTAGCTGTGGCGGTGGTTGTTGTGTCTGCCTTTTGCCTGCACTTGCTAGCAGGAACTCAAAGTCATCCGCCAGTCTCTGCAGCTCCACGGGCAGCAACTGATAAGTCGTGCAAGAGGGAGACCCAACGAGAATGAGAGAGAGTGTGAAAGAGGCGTTGCATAAATACAATTCTTGTATCTAGTATTCAGTAAAACGAATAGCTAATACCCTTGAATTTCAAGTCTATAACTTCTAGCTACTTAAGTAGCTTGAGTACAGACTGATTTGGGCTAAATCAAGTCGCCTGGTGACGCTCTGATCGATCTATAATTATGTAAATACCGATATCACTGGGAATTCCCATACCGATCAGAGTGAGTCAGTGGCTACTTCTCCTGCTTGATCTTTGCCATCTTTGGCCTGCTTACCATTCCATGCTGCAGTATCCGGGTGCAGCTCTGCGATAGCAACTGGAATCCGTCCGATGACTTCGCACGAAACCAGAAAATTGTCGATCTTCTCAATTCCGACAGAAGGGAATTTCTTGCCAGGCGTTGTTGTTGCTGTTTTCGCTGCAATTCCACGGCACTTTCCGACGTAGTTGCTACGGCTGTTGCTTCGGTTGCCACGTATGTGGGCGCAGGCATGGCCATTGCTGCACCTGAATTGTCAGTGGGGCGGGGCGCTTGGTGGTCGCATTTCCATTTAGTTCTTCAATGTTTTGCGAATTCTTGTTATTATTATTTTATTTGTTGCGATACTGGCCAGTGTGCCAGTTGCTGTTTTCAGCCGAAAATACCGAACTACGCATTTTAGATTTTGTCGGCAAACGGTAACTCTAGGTATGTGGGAAACTAGAGTTAGCCTAGTCTTGAACCTTTTGGATATTTTGTATATCTAAAGCTGTTATACAAAATAACGTATGTTTAGACTAAAGTCGGTTTATAGCAGCTTTGGAGACTTATCAGATCGATAAACTGACCGTTGATGTCTCTTATCAGAAACTTGAGAAACAAATAACTTGGATAAGTTTTCTTTTGTGTTTAATTTTCAATGAACCAGTTTTTTAAGACGTTTGGTTATTTTTAAACCCTTTCAAGGGTATTAAATTTCGCTTAGAAGCTTGTAATTTTTTAAAAAATTTTATATCGAGTATACAAATTTTGTAACACTAAAAAAACTAACAAAGAAGTGGTTACAGAATTGAAATTAATGCATTTTTGACGTAGTTATGCAATTCGAAAACTTTGATTTTTCCCAAAAAGTATCATATAAAAATTTTAAGGGGTTGCATTGTAACATTTTCAATAATTTAAAAAACACTTTTATTTTTACAAATATTTTCTTTGCGGTATGCAGATAGTTTAACCTTTCAGAAAACAACACAGAAATGCTTTCCAAATGGAAAGTAATGCTTTTCCGATCGATCTCACATTCGGACCCATAGGTTCTATGGGAACTGCAAGGGTATACACACGTCGGCTTATCAAAGTAAGCTTTCTTCCTTGTTTTTTTTTTTTTAACAAAAACACTTAAGCACCACAGTATTCATATATTTTATATATATTTCAACTCTATAGCACTATTTACGACCTCTTTTTGACTTTATTAATATTTAATTTTCCTATAACAGATGAACACAATTCGTTAAGATAGTAATTCAATAATTATGATTATGTTAATTAAAAGAGAGTTCATGGGTTTATATTACTCAGATTGCATCGAATAAAGTCTTCGTTAGTGGACATTCATTCTCTCTCTAGAGTTCTAGAGGGGGAAAACAACTCGTAAGTCATTTTAAACCCTCTAAAAGGGCACAAATCTGGCCAAAATGAAGCCAGGCGTTAAAGCCAATGCTAATCGACAGCTTTGGATAACCGCAGACAGCGGTGGCAATATTGGTGAGCATTGAAACACGTGACTTGAAGTGAGGTGTTGGTGCAACGAAGCAATTGAATTAGCCAGCAAGCCCCCCCTGAAGGGTATCCACCGATATCGGAGGTTTACACTTGAAGAAATGATACTTATTTTGCAAATTAGTAAAATAATATAAGAAAAATTAAAGTGTTGGTAATTTAACACTCTTATAATCTCTCATTATTTTAATATATTTAAATGAATTTGTTTGAAAACATTTATTCATTTTATTAAGCTTATTAATAAAATAATAAAGAGGTAAAGAAAATGTTATTAATTTAACACTCTAATTCTATCTTTTTATTGAATATATTTGAATATTTTATATATTTGTATTTATTTATTTATATTACTTTCATAATAGAAATAATATACACTGTATATGACCATATTTGATTGGAATTATTCTTTTAAAGAATAGAATTAAAAGATAGCCTTTACAACCTTTAAATTTTTTTATTTAAAGGCAAGTCCTTATATAAAAAGTAAAATCAATTTTTTATATATTTAACCCTAGTATTTTAACCAGAATTTTAAAGGCAAAATACCGACCGCTCAGAAATACAGAAACCAAATATACACATTGATTAAAAATCAATTAGTTAATAGTTTAGATATATAAATTAAGACAAACTAAATACAAAATTTATAAAATATACTAAATATACAATTACCAATGGATTTTATTGATGAAAAAATCATTTCTTGGAGTGCATAGAGCAACAGCAAAAGGACTCTAGGTGCAGGAGTAGGAACGGAAGGAGCGAAAGGCAAATGTAATTGGTTGTGCCCTGACCCCTTGACCCCTGGTAGCTCTCCCATCCCACTCCCCCTGCTGCGAATGAGTTTACAGTTTCGATTACAACGCTGCCCCGACGTGGTCAACAGCCTTAGGGCTTATTTTACCGCCACTTTAGCCAGCTCGAGTGGCAGGTAACTAGGCAGAAGGCAGGATTGTAGGTTCAAAAGGTGCCTGCATTGTCAGGTATTATTAATTAATTATTAATACCCTGACTGGCACCACAAATATCTCCTTTAAAATGATAAATTAACCGAAACAAGTATATCCCTAGCTGTGTCTCCACTGATTACTGTCAGATTGAAGGTGTCATTAATTAAATTATCTTACCAACAATTGCTTGTGAAACGCGTTGAAACTCTTCATTTTAACTATTTGAAAATTAATGTGAGCGGGGAGTTAAGGCTTGGGAGTGAGAATGCTGTGCAACGTGACCTGTCAGTCGTTGACATATTGACTCATCAATTGCTGGCTAACAGCTTTGACAATACTCAAAATGGTAATGGAAATTTCCAGCCTCCCCCCAAGACAAACCCACAAACCCACCAACTGTCAGCGAAAGGAACTTGGACTCTAAGGACACTTGGAGAAATTTAAAAGCAAGGATTTGGTAGTGGTAATTTTAGAAATTAATTATAAATTATGAATACAATTTTATAATTTGATTCATATTAAAAAACTGAAAAGAGCATTAGAAAAAACTATTTGTGTTAAGAGAATATAATTAATTACTTATTAATGCTAGAACAAATTGGGAATTATTGTGACAATTTTAGTATTCAATTATAGATAATTACAGAGTTAATATAATAATAACAAATACACTTTTTGTTAGTTAGAAAGTCTAGTTTTTGGGAACTATAAAATATATTTATTAACTTGGGTATGCAGTGTATTAAAGCATAAAAGAGAGTATATAATAGTTATATATTTTTCAATCAAATTTGTATTATAAATCTTTATACTTTGTGTATAAGAATAAAAAAATATAATTAATAAATAAACAAATTATAATAAACAAAAATGCGTCTTAATATAAGCATTTAAAATTATTAGGTACCGAATTCAGGATACGTTTTCTTTTACTAGGTAAAATGTAGCCTTCTTATTGACACATTTTTCCGGGTTTCAAAAACTATTAGTTTCTGTAGCACTCCCGAATTTACTTTCACAGAAAAACCCCAATAAAATCCCTTGTAAATTATATTAGGAATTTGTTTTAAATTTACAAATATTTCTTAATAGAAACATTGTGTAATATTTTGTGCAAGTGCACCAAATGGAGCGGATTAAGACTGCCGAGAGGAGGACAAATTTGAAGCGACTGACGACCGACCATAAAAATGGCCAATGTAGTGGAAGAAGCGAAATTTTTATGTTAATGAACACAATTTTTCTCTGTTTACTTGCGCTTGTGTTAAGTGTCGCAAATAAATTCATTAAAGTGACATTTTTCAATTTTAATGAACCTGCCCCATCCCCCCCATGCCGATTTCCTGCTTTGCTCCGCTCGAATAGAGTCGAAATGTAAATGAATGTAACGTCCAAAAGGAATGAATACAAATAACACCCATTACGTTACGACGCTGGATAAATGTTAAAATTAAGAAATGAATTACGGCTTATTTATGAAAATCATCAGCGGCCGATTATCGCTCTCTCGAAATCGCAAACACAAAAAAAAACATATACAGTTTTCATACCCATTTATGGTTGATTTCTGGTCTTTATCTGCAAAATATACTCGTAAATAGTTGAGTGTTTGACAGTGGCCACTGTCGAGATGTTATCGATAATGCTTTTGTCATTACGCTGCGAATTTATTCGCCCCGTTGCGCAATTATCAAACATGTCATTGTTCAATCGCTAAAGTTTTAATTGCTCTCCGCTGTTGAGAGTTGTTATTATTGTGTGGCCCTGTTCTAAAGGATAAAAGGTATTGTCACAATGTGTGTCATTTTCCATCATGTTAGATTTAAGTTTTCATATATACTAGAAAAAAAAAAATTAATTTAAGCTACACCTACTGGGAATGCACATATGTATATCAAGTGAAAGTATACAAAATGATATATTCCTAAAGCTAATTAATATACTGAAAATATCATAAACACTGATATATCGAAAAATCAATATCACTGAAAAAAAATAGGTGAAAATTTAATTTGATGAGTTTTTCTAATTTTAAAATACATTTTTATAATATTATTATAATTATATTGCTTCACTAAAAAGCTAAATACATATTAACATATAGTTTTTGGGTCGAATATCAATACAGTATCGGTATATTCTTATTTTCTGGTATCCATATTCAATAAAAATAAAGAAAATATCGTAGTTTCATATAAAGAAACTTTAAATATGTAAAAAATGGCAATATTATTCATATAATTTGTTTTGTTAGATGATAATAGACGAAGGTACAATGTAATATTTATTAATATTTATACCAACATATTTTATAACCTATTTATATGTATTTTAATCATATTAATTACAATTAAATACAGATTTTATGGGACAGTTCCATATATTAATATTACATTATATCATTATATTATCCTAAATATGTCGCTTTCTTAAAATACATATAATAACAAGAAAGGAAGCTAACTTCGGCACGCCGAAGTTTATATACCCTTGCAGATAGAACTTCTATGAATAGGAATCCATACAATATAAATTATATATACTTGTGTTAAAAAACAATGAAGTAATACCTGCTTTCATTTCATTCACCTATACATATTATATTTGCAGTTTTACATTCACAGATTTGCATTTTTCCTCTACATCAAACGATCGTTTGTATGGCACCTATATGATATAGTCGTCCGATTTTTATGAAATTTTCCACAAAATTTTAGACTTATATAAAATGGCTATACCTCAAATTTGATGAAAATCAGCTGAAAACTAAAAAAGTTATAAATTTAATTGTATTAATTTCTCGATCGTTCCTATGGGAGCTATATGATATAGTCGTCCAATTTTCATAAAATTTTACACAACATTTTAGAATAATATGAAATGGCTATATTTCAAATTTGATTAAATTCTGTTGAAAACTAAAAATGTTATCGCCACCGCGATTGTCAGTCTTCCGACAACAGCCACCGCCATTCTCATTCCTCTCAAATTTCTCGATCGTTCCTATGGGAGCTATATGATATATTAGTCCGATTTTCATAAAATTTTACACAAAATTGTAGAATAATATGAAACGGCTATATCTCAAATTTGATGAAAATCTGTTGAAAACTGAAAATGTTATACTTTTTAATTGAATTAATTTCTCGATCGTTCCTATGGGAGCTATATGATATAGTCGTCCGATTTTCATAAAATTTTACACAAAATTGTACAATAATATGAAATGGCTATATCTCAAATTTGATCAAATTCTGTTGAAAACTAAAAATTTTATAATTTTTTTTGTAAAACTTTTCCGATCATTCCTATGACAGCTATATGATATAGTCGTCCGATCCGGCCCGTTCCGACATATATACGAGTGAGAGTATATAGAAGACTAACTGCAAAGTTTCATTCAGATAGCTCCAAAACTGAGAGACTAGTTTGCGTAGAAACGGACAGACGGACAGACGGACAGACGGACAGACGGACAGACGGACAGACGGACAGACGGACAGACGGACATGGTTAGATCGACTCGGCTGTTGATCCTGATCAAGAATATATATACTTTATATAGTCGGAGGTGCCTCCTTCACTGCGTTGCAAACTTCTGACTGAAATTATAATACCCTGCAAGGGTATAAAAAGCGATCTTCGGGTCACAGTATTCAAGATTTGTGTTATTGGAAATGGAAACGGAAATGATTTGGATTAGGTTTATGGATTAGGTTACAGCATAAATGAGAAAAATCTTCTTTCCCTTAGGTGTTTTTATACCCTTGCAGGGTATTATAATTTCAGTCAGAAGTTTGCAACGCAGTGAAGGAGGCACCTCCGACTATATAAAGTATATATATTCTTGATCAGGATCAACAGCCGAGTCGATCTAACCATGTCCGTCTGTCCGTCTGTCCGTCTGTCCGTTTCTACGCAAACTAGTCTCTCAGTTTTGGAGCTATCTGAATGAAACTTTGCAGTTAGTCTTCTATATACTCTCACTCGTATATATGTCGCAACGGGCCGAATCGGACGACTATATCATATAGCTGTCATAGGAATGATCGGAAACGTTTTACAAAAAAAATTATAAAATTTTTAGTTTTCAACAGAATTTGATCAAATTTGAGATATAGCCATTTCATATTATTCTACAATTTTGTGTAAAATTTTATGAAAATCGGACGACTATATCATATAGCTCCCATAGGAACGATCGAGAAATTAATTCAATTAAAAAGTATAACATTTTCAGTTTTCAAAAGATTTTCATCAAATTTGAGATATAGCCGTTTCATATTATTCTACAATTTTGTGTAAAATTTTATGAAAATCGGACTAATATATCATATAGCTCCCATAGGAACGATCGAGAAATTAATACAATTAAATTTATAACTTTTTTAGTTTTCAGCTGATTTTCATCAAATTTGAGGTATAGCCATTTTATATAAGTCTAAAATTTTGTGGCAAATTTCATAAAAATCGGACGACTATATCATATAGGTGCCATACAAACGATCGTTTGATGTAGAGGAAAAATGCAAATCTGTGAATGTAAAACTGCAAATATAATATGTATAGGTGAATGAAATGAAAGCAGGTATTACTTCATTGTTTTTTAACACAAGTATATATAATTTATATTGTATGGATTCCTATTCATAGAAGTTCTATCTGCAAGGGTATATAAACTTCGGCGTGCCGAAGTTAGCTTCCTTTCTTGTTTTCACTTTAAATCAAGAAATATATACATACATCCATATGTGTAAATTATAGCAGAAATTGCTGTGGCTTTGATAACAATTATAGGGGTTTATAAGCGTCTAAAACTACCATAGCATACTTTTCAACACTTTTTTTCAGTTGACTTAAGATAAATATATTAATTTATAATATATATTCACTGTTTTTTTTAACCCTAGCAGGATATCATAATTTTAGTCAGAAGAAATGCCAGAGAAATGGTTGTTAAATGTAGAGGATCAATAAGTATCTATGACCAATAAGTATCAATGGAACATTGAGTAACTATAATCAGTAACTATTAATGAACATTAAGTAACTCTGAACAGTAACTATCTATGACCAGTAAGTATCAATTAATTAAATAACTCTGAACAGTAAGCATCTATGAACATTAAGTATCAATGAAAATGTAGTATCTATGGCCAGTAAATATGTATGATCAGTTGATTACTTTGAACACTAATAAACAATGACTTGCAACTTTTGGAACACAACACATATCTAAGACGTGGCTGGCAGCAGTCACTTCGTTCCGGGGAGGTTAGAACAAGTTGGGAATCATATGCATAGGTGCGCGAAATTTGTTTTGGAACAAAGAGCAAGCTATTTGAATGAAACTATGGAGTTATTCTTCTATATTATTTTACTAGTATATAAGTTGCAGAATGGCGAATCGGTGGACCATATATATACATATATATAACTGCCATAGGAACGATCGGACAACTTTAAGAGAAATTAATTATAACTTCTCCAGGTTTCAACAGATTTTGATTAAATTTGATATATAGCCATTATATATTATTCTAGAATTTTGTGTACAATTAAATGAAAATCGGACTACTATATCATATAGCTGCCATACAAACGATCGTTAAAAATAGAGGAAAATGCAAAACGGTTAATGTAAAACTGTAAATATAATATTCATAGCTGAATTTTGTATCCCCTCACTTTAAGAATGTTCTCGATTAAGGTAAAGGATACATTAGCACGTATATAGCTGCTATAGGAATAATTCTCCTTAGTTTTGTCCCCAAATCACCAAGTTCATTTCCTTTAAAATAAAACCCTTAAAGTTCTGAGCAATTTTTTGCTTCATTCTAATTTACATTTTATAAAGATAAAGCTGAGGGAAAAAATCACCGAGCAACCAGGCACGTGTGACTTGTCTCTGTGTGTTTTTACATGTCAATGTTTGTACACACACACACACTCACTCACACACACGTATACACTTAATTTTTGGCCATTTGGCAGCTTATTCTTCTTCATCTCCATGTGATGGGCTACCCAATTATGAGACATTAAAAGTACGCGCATATAAATCGCTTCATTTTTATGCGCAATTACACGGGGGAGACGGTAACCTTGGCTTTCCCAAGTCCCCTGTTTTTCTCCTTCCTTCTTTTTCCTTTTCCTTTCCTTTTTTTCACACATTTTCCGGTTCACTTACACGGTAAAGGAGATACAACCTCAGCTTAAGTGTATGGGTGTATGACACCTGCAAGAGAACACATTGTCTAAGCTCAAGTTTTGGTACTCTTAAAACGATCGTCAAAGCAGGCTTAGGATAAGAGAGTTGAGCCTTTAGGCACACAAGAGTGAGCAAAGTAGGAAGATAAGAGAGCCGGAAGTGAAGAGTCAAAAGAGAAGACTCAAAAGAAGAGGGAGGAGAGTTTACACCTTCCACATGTCACGTGCCAAAAAGCTCATCGTTAATCATCTTTCACTAGCCCTTCGTGGTAGGTAAAGAAAGCAAAGAGAGAGAGAGAGAGAGAGAGAGGGATCTTTCTCTTAAAAGACGATCTCTTTAATATAAACAATGCTACCCCTTGAAGTTTAAGTATTTTGCAAGCTCAGTTATTAATTACCTCGCGCTTCTAAAGCTAAATTTTGATGGATCTCGGTACATACATTAATTAGTTTTGATAAAATCAGAGTTTAAGTGACAAAAAAAACGAGGCTTAAACAGCTCTTAAAGGTTTTCTCTTTCCTCTTTTTCATTTAGATTTCCAATAGCTTTCCTAGTAGCTTATTTTCACTCCTGTTGCAGGGAAAACTTGGGAAAGAGAAGAGGAGTTCGGTTGGCAAAGCTCATCATCAAGTGCTTAATATTTTGGTTTTGTTTATATTTTTTTTCGTGTGGTGAATTCCTACACAGTGTGTGTGCGTGTATTTGTTTATATTATGTGTTATGTAAGTGTGTGTAGAATTTGTGAGTTGCATTGCCTGGAAAGTGAAAAAGTTCATTCACTTAGGTAACGGAGAAAAAGTCTCGCTGAATAACTGTAAGTTATTCCATGGAGATCTTCAAAAAATTCATTTAAACTATTTCCCCAGATGGCCGACAAAGCCTCATCTTCTCTGGCTAACGTCGAGGATGTGGCTTCTCCACCACTGGCCTTGTGGCGCCGCACTAGCCGCCGAGTGACACCTGTTGAGGTAATCGATCGCGACTATTTGCTACGACGCCCCTTTAGGGAGTCACCTGAAAGGGAATCTCCTAACACAGCTGCAGGTGAGTGCCCGTTGCTGTTGTTGTTTCCTCCACAAAACTGAGCTTAAAATTGTTTAATTACAGACCCCGAAGGGCCTTCAGTTTCTAAGCGCGAGCAAGGTCATAAGAAGGAGCAGGAGCAGGAGCAGCAGGAGGAGCAGGGTGACCCTTACAAGTGTCCACTTTGCCTGGAAAGTGTGAGGCAGCGCCAGCCGGTGTCCACCAAATGTGGACACATCTTTTGCCACGATTGCCTGGAAGGTGCCATGCGCAGGGCCCGGAAGTGTCCCCTGTGCAATGCCAGGCTGAGACAGCATCCATTTATTCGCATTTATCTGTGAGACGACTTGCATAATTCACAAAATTCCATTAATGAATGTTGTCAGAAATCTCCAAAAAAATATATATGTTTTTAAAATTTATTTTTGCCGTGTTCTATAGGCATTCTTTTCTCACTCTCACAATCTCTCTCTTGCTCTTTTTCTTCCTCTCCCTCTCTATCTCCCTCGATGTCTCTGTTGTTTCTGTGCTCCTCTGTTCGCTGTACTCAATTAACTTAATTCCCGCTTGCATAAACTGTGGAGATGTCTTCCCGGCCCTTGGAAAAAACCTCCCTGCCTCCCCTGGCACATTTCCCCAGCCCCTCAAAGTCATGTATTTTGTATTTATTTTGATTTAAGCCAAAAATTTAGGCCACTCAACCGTGTGCACTTCTGGCCGGAAAAGTGTCAAGCCTAGGCCCAACACACACACACACTCTTACCCCAAAAAGAAAACCCGGAAAAGACAAAGCGACAACTTAAATACACAAAACCTTCAAAATTCATCAGAAAAAAAGAAGAAAAGAAAGGAAAAATCAAGACTTTAAGGACTAAGAGTGCGGCTACCAAACTTTCACCGGAAGTGGGCCAATAAAAAAAAAGTATACACCCAAAAGATATATGTATCTAATGCGATTATGCAGGAAGCCTCCTCAATTCCTTCACGTCATTGTCCCTCGACCATCTCCCCCTCTTCCTGACAGCCACTAATTTTTTTTTCGGGGGCGATGGCAATAAGCGGATAAAGTCATCTCCAGAATTAGCATTTATTTATCTCAAATCATAAGCCGCATGGAATGAATATGGTGTGTGATGAATGAGTGAGTGATGAGTAAATTGATTTTATATTCAATTCAAGGATAAGTAAATCTTTCAGTTATTGAGCAAACGAACTATAAAATTAAACTGAATAAAATTGTATTTGGGAGAATTAATATATAGTTGTTAAAGTTGTTAATTAACCTTGCTTAGAAGTATAAATATAATACTTTTCCTTACTAAAATAGTCATCGTAAGTTAAAAATGTAGAATATAATTTGATCGACTGATAACATACCCAGTAGTAAGAAATCGTACCATAGGGTTTGTTGTGAAATCCCTTAACTGTCTCAATTCATAATCATTTAAAAGTATACCAATATTACATATAGAAATGTAGATATACCAATGTATATACCTTCCTTTTCCTACTTATGCTAGATCAATTGGGCTGATAACATGACATATTCTGTAGTCACATGTTCTAGGATCAGGATTGTTGTTAAATTCATCGAATTTTTCAAGCCATAATCATTAAGGTATACAAAATATAGAAGTATACAAATATAGAAGTTGGGGTGTAAAACTTTCGATACTCACTTATACTAGATAAAATTGGCTAAAGAGCTCACTTACCCTCAAATGTATCAATTTATAATCTGAAAAAGAAAACAATACACATTTAGAAATGAAGATATATTCAAGTTAAAATATAATACACCCAATATACTCCTTAATACTCCTTATTTAAACGAAAGAAAAATCAACCAAAATAAAGAAGAAAAAAAACAAATGAAAAGAAGTCACCGGCCGACCGACCAGCAAAAGATAAAATGAGAAAAGTCCACGTCGACTTTGAAGCTGATTATCTTGCCACGCTGACAGCAGACTTTTAGTGGCAGGGGCAAGTGGGGTTAGGTGGCAACCAGAGGCAGTTTATGGTAGCCACATTTAAAGGACTTTTAACAGTGGACAAAACTTCGATTTGTTATACCATAGCAGGGTATTATAATTTCAGTCAGAAGTTTGCAACGAAGTGACCATATAAAGTATATGTATTCTTGATCAGTAAGTATCTATGACCAGTAAGTATCTATGACCAGTAAGTAACTATGATCAGTAAGTCACTATGATAAATAATTAACTATGAGCAGTACGTAGCAATGAGCAGTAAGTCTCTATGATCACTAAGTAACTAAGATCAGTAAGTATGATCAATAAGTATCTATGATCAGAAAGTATGTATGATCAGTTACTAACTTTAAACACTAATAAACAATGACTTGCAACTTTTGGAACACAACACATATCTGAGACGTGGCATGCAGAAGTCACTTCGTTCCGGGGATGTTAGAACCAGTTGGGAATCATAAGCACAGGCGTGCGAGATTTGTTTTGGAACAAAGAGTAAGCTATTTGAATGAAACTATGGAGTTATTCTTCTATATTATATTACTAGTATATAAGTCGGAGACTGGCGAATCGGTGGACTATATATATATATGTACATATATATATAGCTGCCATAGGAACGATCGGAAAATTTTAGGAACAAAAAACTATAAATTTTTCAGTTTTCGACAGATTTTCTTCAAATTTGATATATTGCCATTATATATTAATCTAGAATTTGGTGTAAAATTTAAGAAAATCGGACTACTTTATCATATAGCTGCCAATCAAACGATCGTTAAAAATAAAGAAAAAAGGCAAAACGGTGAATGTAAAACTGTTATACCAAAAATATATATAAATATTGATAATTTTATCCCACTGTCCCTGGGCTGCGATGAAGGCGCAAAAAGCCAAGACACGACGTTAATATTATTATACGCTTTGTAAACAAATTATGAATTATGTTGGATAAATAGAAAAACTTAATAATAACTTGATTGCGGCATTTGGCCGGCTGTCTGCTTAGCCACCTTCGTTAGCCTCCTTGGGGCTATGGGTCCTTTAATGGGATGTTAATAATAAGTACACTGAACAGATAAAAGCGACACTTTAGAGATACATTGAAGCCATGAAAAGTTATGGAATAAACCTAAAGGTACTTGATTAATAGGTTGTGTGTTTAATAATAATTATATATTTGTCTTTTGATTACTTTTCGGATAAGACACTTTTTTCAATGCTTTGATGAAGCCTAATAGCTTTAGCTTGGTCCGAGCAGGACCCAAACTTACCGCTGGCCTAATTGAAGGTGGCTATAATGGTAAATGGCCCAACTTGATGGACACCTTTGCCTCATCTTTATCCTTTTGGGGATCTCCTTCTGTCCAGGTGACCTCAAGGTCCTGTTTAGTTATGCCCAAAAAATGGACACCATTCTTGAGCTTATTTTTATGAAATTGCAAACTAAAAGGTTTTCTTTAACTTCAATAAATCGTTGTAATTTGCAATACATACACTTTGAAAATTGATTAATGCTTGGAAACTAAAGCTTTTCCTTACTTTTGATTTCCTTTGCCAAATTAAAATTTAATATAATTTCTGTCGAGAGTGCCCCTAGCGCCATTGCTACCCCCGGCCATCATAAAAATTGCTTAAATCGAAAAAGTTTTTCTTCTTTTTTGCTGCGTACTTGGGATGCTGCCGTGCTGTTCTTATTTATATATATAGATACTCTTCTTGGAGAGTCTGTATGCTAATGTATCTCAAAATTAATGTAAAGCAAGAAATAAGACTCTCAGAAGGTCCCTAAAAGAGGTTTTTAAAAGTCTTAAATAGTTTAAATCCTAAATTTGTGCGTAAATTTATTGTTTATAGAGTGTTTTGGATGTGAGTTTTATGAATAAATTGGGATTTTAAAAATAGATATCATAGCTAAGAATATTTCAATGTAAACCTATGGTTTACAGAGTGTTTTGGATGTGGGTATTATGATTTATTTAGTTTACAGATTATTTAATATATGATCTTTATGATTTTTTTTATAGATTGTTTTGGAAGTGAGTTTTATGATTTATTCAGAAATATATAAATATATATCAAAGATTAAATTATCTCAAAGTAAATCCATACTTCATAGAGTGTTTAAGATGTGAGCTTTATGAATACTTTAAAATTTTATTATATTATATCAAAGAGTATCTCAAAGCCCTTAGACTCTTGTGTTCCATTTTGTATCTTATTTGTTGTTCACTCTGGCGCATCGCAAGGATTCGCGACTAGGACATGGCAAAGAAGGGCGCAGGATGTCCAGGACACCAGCAGAAATACAAAGGCGATAACGAAGCCGAAACTCCAAGCTGACCGTTGAATGAGGTACTCGCATCCGGCCACCAACAACGACGAATACAAATTTATAACAAAAAAAAAGAAAGATATATACATATTATATATATATTATGGACAAAAAATTGTGCAGAAAAACAGGGACAGCTGTTGTTATCCACCAACCTCCCCTGTTGTGTTACCTTTTTGAATATTTATGAAAAATTGAAACGTTTTAGCGCCGCGCGCCTGGATTTTTGGGTATTCCTCAGCTTCTATATGTATATATATATATATATATATATAGCAACCATCCTGTGTCCGCCTCATTTATCCACCTTTTCTGCCTGCGCCTCGTTTGCTCGCTTGTTAACTAATTGTATTTTTTATACCTCGCTCCTTTTTGAGATCAAAAGTATGCTCATTTTATATATAGAACAAGGAAATATTGATTGTTTTGTAACATGAGATCAGAGACTAAGTTGAAAGGATTTAAAAGATAAAGGAGTTTACATAAGTTCTAGAGATTTTTATTTAATTAAAACCTAACAAAATTAATAGTGATAAATGTTAACCAATTTATATAATTCCCAATAAGTATGCTATACTTTTTTGTAAGCCAGTTACCGGGTATATCAAAACTTAAATGATTCGTAATTGAGCACTGTTTTTCATCAGCTTAAAAAAAGTTTAAGATATTTCCAATTAATCTTACAAAATTAGTTTTATAAACCCCCAATCAATTTTATTTTAAATTATTTAGCTAACTAGCATGTATATCATAACTGAATGGATTAAAAAACATTAACATTTACGAAACTGTAAGATTAGTTTGGGATTTCCATTTAATTTACATCTTACAAAATTGTATTATTCAATATAACCCCATTTATATTAGTTTTCGTGAGTCAACTGCCGGGTAAATTAATGCTAAAAGTATTCGTAATTGTGCATTATTCTTAATCATTAATTTTAGACATGTTCAATTAATTTAAATCGTAAAAAAATGAATATTCCTATAACCCAATTTATTAGTATTATTATTTCCACTAAGTATGCTACAATTTTTTGTGAGCCAATTGCCGAAGGGATTCGAAAGTGTGCTTTATTTTTCAACAGTTTCCAGTTGCATTTAATTAATTAATTTATTTATGTGCACTTTAAGTCAATTGCTGGGTATTTCACAGTCGTGAAAATCAAGTTACTTTCTGCATTTTTTTTGTTTTGGTTTTGGGTTGATGGGTATTTTGTTGCCACGCACAAAAATGATTTAAGTGCGCTTTCATTAATTACATTTGAGGTGGGTGGGATATAAAAGTGTATTTCCCTCTGTGTCTCTGTCTGTGTGGGTGAGTGTGCTTAGGTGTGTGTGTGTGTGTGCGTATCTGTTGAAACTTTAATAGACCGAATTTCTGGATAATTAACACGCTAAGCGTATGAAAGATGCATGAAAAGGGATAGGGTTTCCCCGTTTGACAGCGCTAATAATTGCCAGCGCTTAAATTTAAACTGAGATTGAGTTAGTCCAAACCCTCATCAGAGCATCATCAACAGACCCCAATTTTTATTGCGAGCACTCATAAAATAAACTGACAGGTGGTGGTGCTGCGGTGAAAAAGGGTTTTGCCAAGGTTAAAAGAAATAACAGCCAGGACTTTCTGGTTTTTTTTTTTTTTTGGCAGAGGAAAATAGGTATTCTTGGGTGAATTATTCCTAAGTAATAAGAATTAATGAATTTCACTTATTTACAGGTATAAAAATAGAAAATATTTTATGAATATGTCAAGCTCTTAGCTTTAAAGATGTGTCTATATAAAAAACCTAAAATATGCCAATGTAAAGCCAGTATATTTTTTTATTATTATTATTTTGAAGAGATATTTCTTAAAGCTGGTTAAAGCATATAAAAGATTGGTTCCTGTGTGCGCATACATCAAAGTTTTGTGTGTTCTAAACCTATCAATTTAGTTTGCTCTCCTAATCCCTCCGTTGAGATCAATTAGTGTGCTGCCAAGAGAGGGAGAGACTCACGAACTTAACACTTTTACTTCCACAATTTTCACTTTTCCCCTCCCAGAACCCCCCCCCCCCCCTCCCCAAACACCCCAAAAAAGTTTCCTCTTCGAATTTGAACTTTGTCCTGTGTGGGATAAATTTCTGTATATTTTCTGTATATTTTCCTTTGTTGTTGACACACAACAAACATGGCCAACACACGTGACAAACCGAAACTTTTGACGAAATTAGGAGTGAATACTGATCAAATTGATTCCAACTTAAGCACAATTTAATTATTGAGAAACTAAACTAAGGCCAAAGTCAAATTTGAATGTCTCAAAATCGCATTTCGTATTTAGTATTTTCTGTAGCTTTTTTCTGTTTTTTTTTATCGATAAAAGGTTGACTTGGCGTGTTTGTCCAAGGACCACAATCAGCAAAGTTACAAAAGGGGTTTCAGAGACAGAGAGAGAGGGTATATCGTCTGGGACTTGCAGACAAATGACTTAATTACTTTTTCAAGTCGGTTAATTAGTTCTCGGCCAGCAGCCAAATGGAACTGGTCAACGGACGATGACAGAAAATAGCAACTAGAGAGAGAGGGGAGAAAAACTGTGGAACGCGGCAGAAAGTTAAACATAAATTACAAGAAATTGAAATGGCTCTTCCATTGACACCGCTCGAGTTCACGGCTTAATAGGAAACAAAAAGAAGGGAAAAAAGGGGGAAGAAATTTAACATTTATTGGGGGAATGTTAACACTATTAGGAGCAAAGGTCCCCTTCCTCGAAACTAATTTATTTTAGGCCAAAAGACACCAAAAAGCAACCGTGGGCCAAGAGTCATTAGGACAAGTTAAGAGCCGAAATTGAAATCAGTTTTGTGTGTGTGTGTGTTTTTTTTGCAAATAAAAAACCTAATTTATTTTTTCTATTCAATTTGTGTAATTTATTTTATACAAAGTGCCATCCCCTGCATTCATTCATGAATTATTAAGCTTATTTCGCTAATTGTTCGATTTAATGCACGCATATGTATGGCAATGTCTGATTTTTCCAATTGAATTTATACGCAACGCATAAATTTCCATTGTTTGATCATTGTGCGTGCAATCAAACAAAAAAAATAAATAAATAAAAGAGAGAAAACTGAAATACAATTTATACATAAATTAATGGACTATATCGATGGGCGTGGCTCTCAGTCTTGCATCCTTGAATTTTATTATTATTATTTGGATTTGGGAGTGGGAAGTTGTCTGCTGATTTTCCCTTGTTTTCCTTTGCCTTCGTTGGTTTTTCCGCAATAACGCCCTTCACAGCAGAAGCTTTATAATGGATCGTAATGAGTGGGAAATTCGAGATGATACAGAAAATACCCTGTAATAACTTATTTTTGATATTTTTCTCAGTCTGAGAAAAATTATTTAAATTGTAAATAGTTACAATTTCGACCTTTAATTATTTCAGATATTTTTTCATATTATTTTGATTAACTTTAAGAGCACTTTATGGTCGACTTTGGTATTGAAAGAGAGCTCTTTTTGCTGGCATTGCGTGTTTTATGAGACTATTAAATGGCCGAGGAGCTCTCGGTGCAGTTTCACGTTCAGCCTCTCCTCCAGTTCAGTTCAGTTCAGGGCTCAGATTAATTGCTTGCTATCTTCAAATTACTCATACGACCCGTTCGACCCGTTCCCGCTCTTTGCTTTTGTTTTCATCTGCTTGAGCGTTCAACTCCTGCTGGCCCGTGTCATTTACATTTAAGCGTTTTCAGTAACAGTTCTGTTCGGAGGCTCCCGAGGAGCTTGGGAACCGTGAATCGGAGTTGCCGGAAGCGACCGCTCGTAAATTACCTGAATAATGCAAAATAACAATATTTACTCCATTGTTCTCGTCCTTAACCCTACCGTATTTCGTAGGTGCTTATTTCTCTTTTTTTTTGTATTTAAGAAGGAGATAATCAGCTCTCTCTTGGTCTTAAATGGAACTTTAATTATTCCAAAGCAGCGGGGTGTCTTTCTTTCTGTAGATTTATTTAGGTCGTATATTTAAGATAAATTCGCAAAGGAATAAAATAATCCAAAAAGTGATATTGGAGTATGTAAAAATGTGTATAAAGAGGTAGTCTTTATGATATTTTCTGAGGATTTATAAGTATTTTTTAAGTTTTTGGAATTAACTATCAACAATCGGCATTTTTAATATAAATGTTGCATTTTTGCCACTGAACTAACCTTTAAAAGTATTAAAAAAATAAATAAAATGATATTTATAAAAGTAAATATCTCAAAAAGCACTGAAATATATTTAAATAAAATGTAATAAGATTTAAAAAGTCAGAAATATAAGTGATTGATTGAAAATATCTCTTTCTTGCTCAATTTACCAACTCTATTGGTATCTATAACTCCTTGATTACTAATTATTATAATAAAGTACAAGTAATACCTATCTTCTCATCCTTATTTTCCCTCTGTGTATATTTATATATAAATATACCTACAAGTAGTTTGTATAAATACGAATATATATGGCTAGATACATCGATAAATGATGATGTTCATTATGTGCGGCGCGTCTTTTGCGATTTAATTAAAGCTCCAGTTCAGCCAAAGTGGGGGATGGGGAAGAGACTAAAGGGTGTGTAAATGGTGCGAGGGGTGGGAAGGTGGTTCTCTGGAAAACTGGAAGGCTCCAAGGTAGGCTTCGCATGCTGGCCAACGATTTTTCAGCCATGAAGCATCGAGATGGCACGGAGATGGCATCATCTCGCCTTCATCGATGAATTGCCGCTGTCATTTAATAGCCTGATGATGTCGACCGATTGCTTTCCTCAAACCCCCCTCTCTCTCACTCTTACTCGCTCTCTCTCTCTCTCTCTCTCTCTCTCTCGCTCGCTCTGTTCGTGTGTATGTCTGTCTCTGCATAGCTTTGTCTCTCTCGTTCCTGGGACTGCACACGTTCCAGTTTGTTGGTGCCGCCATCGTTGTCGTCGTGCACGTAATTTCCGCTTCCGTTTCAGCGAACGGCAGCCGGTGACACGCGACAGATGTTTGCACATACTTAACGCACACACACGCACCCACAAGCATACACACACATGCACGCATACGGACGCAAGCACACAGAGAGAAATGGTTAAGCAAATAATATTAAAGGGCAATTAAGTCATAGAATTAATCGTCCTCTAATTCTTATGTTCCTGTTTCTATCTTCTACAATTTTAATTAAATGTATTATATATGTACAAAATATAATATATATTTTTGCTATTATTATTATTACTTCTTTTTTAATAAACGTTATTTGCTTTTTAAACCTTTGCTGGGTATTATAATTATAGTCAGAAGCTTGTGACGCTATGAAGGAAAGGAAGGAATTTTTTTTTATTAAACAGATTTGTTAACCTTTTAAAAAGTAGCAGAAAAAAATTTCCGAATTGAAATAAATGCATTATTGACTAAGTTATGCATTTTTTAAACTTTAATTTGTCGAAAAAATTGTCAAATAAAACTATCAATTAATATTGATTCAAAGAAACCAAATAGTTTAAGCTTAGCTATGATCGATATGATTAATTTTATAATTAATTTGCAAACTGCAAGGGTAATTAAACTTCGGCTTCTCCTAATTAGTGTTCCCTCTAGTTTTAACCAGGTTACAAGTTTTGGTCTTAACAAGACTTGTCCGTCTTACCAGTTTTTATCTCAGAAAAATTACAAATAATATTAAAAATGATTTTTAAATAAATAATTTGCTGAATTATTAATATACTTGGTAAATATTTAAGAAATTCTTGATATCAGGGTGGGCTACTATTATATCCTCAGAACTTCCCTTCGACTATTTAAAAATTCTTTATATGAACATATATTCACCTATACTTTCTCTCAGTGCATACGCACACTGACACATGACTGGGTAGGCCTTACATGTCCCCTGGTTTGTTTGTATTTGTGTTACTATGCCATTGACTGCGAATCAGAGCGTGAAGGCCATTACAAGTCTGATTATATTGAATCAAGAATTCAATATTTAAAATTGCGCGCACACAACTCACCCACGCATCCTCATCCCTCCCGGTCGCCTTGAGTCCCCCTCGGTCGATCATCAGTTCCGCTCGATGTTAACAGACAGGATATACATATACATATCATATATATAGATATATGTTGTATATATTGTAAATGTTTGTCTGTGCGTGTCGCTCTCTGAAGAATCGAGGTGGAAATGAGTCGCTGGGTGTTGGTGCTGAATTGGGAGGACAAATTAAATGAAAACGAGGCGGCAGGAGGACAGCCTTCCCAGGCTCGGTGCGATGAGTCAAGCGGAAAGAGCAAACAATTTTAAATTATTGCTCAAGCACAGCCAAGTGACTATTAATAAGTTAACAAATTGGTAACTTTATTTCAGTATTTCAAGTGATAATTCTTGTGGTTTCGAGAAATATGAATGGTGTGTGAATAATTATTAATGGCATCGAAAGTTTTAAATAAATAATGCTATGAATTGAATTGCAAATATTAAGAAACTATGATCAATAATTAACTGTGACCAGAAATTATATATGATCATTAATTAACTATGAGCAGTAAGTAACTCTAATCAATAAGTAACTATGATTAGTATGTATCTTTGACCAGTTAGTAACTATAACTAGTAAGTATCTATGACCAGTATGTATGTATGTATGATCAGTTACTAACTTTGAACACTAATAAACAATGACTTGCAACTTTTGTAACACAACACATATCTGAGACCTGGCCGGCAGATGTCACTTCGTTCCGGGGATGTTAGAACCAGTTGGGAATCATATGTACGCGAGATTTGTTTTGGAACAAATTTAAGAGCAAGCTATTTTAATGAAACTATGGAGTTATTCTTTTAAATAATTTTACTAGTATATAAGTTGGAGAATGGCGAATCGGTGGACTATATATATACATATATATAGCTGCCATAGGAACGATCGGACAACTTTAAAATAAATTAATTATAACTTCTCCAGGCTTCAACAGATTTTCATCAAATTAAATATATAGCGATTATATATTAATCTAGAATTTTGTGTAAAATTAAATGAAAATCGGACAATTATATCATATAGCTGCCACACAAACGATCGTTAAAAGTAGACGAAAATGCAAAATGGTGAATGTAATGAAAGAAAGCAACCCCTATTGTTTTTTTTTAACATAAATATATATAATTTATATTGTATTAATTCCTAGTAAACGAATATAAATCTGCAAGGGTAGTGCCTGTAATGTATTGCCGAAGTTAACTTCCTTTCTTGCTTTCTTTGTAAAAATTATAGTTTACAAAATGCACAATTATGTGAAATCAGCATTAATTTAAAATCAGAAACCGCATCTATATTCGATTTTTTTAGTTTAATTAATCTACAAAGTCGATATAAAATTTTAAAACAATCACAATTTTTGTACATTTTTTTGCAAATTTTAATGATGCAACCACTTAAAAATTTTATTTGATATTTTTTGAGGAAAAATCAAATCCTTCAAATCGCATAACTACGTCAAAAATGCATTAATTTTAATTCGGAAACCGCATCTGTGTTAGTTTTTTTAAGGTTAATAAATCTGCATACTCGAAATAACATTTTAAAACAATCACATTTTTTGTCAATTTTTTTTGCAAATTTTAATGATGCAACCCCTTAAAAATTTTACTTGATATTTTTTTAGGAAAAATCAAATCTTACAAATTGCATAACTACGTCAAAAATGGATTAATTTTAAATCAGAAACCGCTCCTATTTTAGATTTTTTTAGCTTAACAAATCTGCATACTCGAAATAACATTTTAAAACAATCACAATTTTTGTCGATTTTTGCAAATTTTAATGATGCAACCCCTTAAAAATTTTACTTGATATTTTTTTAGGAAAAATCAAATCTTACAAATTTCATAACTACGTCAAAAATGGATTAATTTTAAATCAGAAACCGCTCCTATCTTAGATTTTTTTAGCTTAACAAATTTGCATACTCGAAATAACATTTTAAAACAATCACAATTTTTGTCAATTTTTTTTGCAAATTTTAATGATGATTTAATGATGATTTATTTGATATTTTTTTAGGAAAAATTAAATCTTACAAATTGCATAACTACGTCAAAAATGGATTAATTTTAAATCAGAAACCGCTCCTATCTTAGATTTTTTTAGCTTAACAAATCTGCATACTCGAAATAACATTTTAAAGCAATCACAATTTTTGTCAATTTTTTTTGCAAATTTTAATGACGATTTAATGATGATTTATTTGATATTTTTTTACGTAACTACGTCAAAAATGCATTAATTTTAAATCAGAAACCGCTCCTATCTTAGATTTTTTTAGCTTAACAAATCTGAATACTCGAAAATAACATTTTAAAACAATCACGCTTTATGTCGATTTTTGCAAATTTTAATTATGCAACCCCTTAAAAATTTTATTTGATATTTATTTAGGAAAAATCAAATCTTACAAATTGCATAACTACGTCAAAAATTGATTAATTTTAAATCAGAAACCGCTCCTATTTTAGATTTTTTTAGCTTAACAAATCTGCATACTCGAAATAACATTTTAAAACAATCACGATTTATGTCGATTTTTGCAAATTTTAATGATGCAACCCTTTATCTTTTTTTTAGAAATGGCAAAAATTTAGTTTTCCTCCCGACATGGCATGTTAATGCTGACAAGACTGTATACCATTTATAGAGCCGAAAATGACTAATTCATTGCGTTTCAAGCTTTTGATTCAAATTATAATACCCTGTAAGGGAATAAAAGGCAACTCCTTTTGAAAATGCTTCCGGCCGCCAGTCCAGGCGATGTGAGACAAGCAGCTTCATGTTTGCCAGCCATTAGGAAGACAACAAACGAGGATTTGCCGCACTTAATTGTTATCTTTGCATAAGCATGAGCAAGAACAAAACAATTGCCATTTAATCGCAATGAAAACGAACTTTTCGGGCCTTTTCAGCGAGGAAATTTAATTACACAAGAACTCGACGACTCGCCAGCTTGGCTGTCCCACATTGCAGTTTGTGCCAGGAAGGGGGTAGGGGGGTAAGGGAGAAAGGATCTGCGGCAGAAGGAGGAGAAAGTGCTAAGCAATAAGGATAATCCGAAAGGCTTCGCAAGCAGCAGCAACAGCTCTCCGGCAGCTTAACACGCCAAACATTGTAAGCCAAAGGCATGACTGGGTCTTACCGCCTGTAACTCCCCAACTCTTACTCATACCCTCACTCATACCCTCACTCATACCCTAACTCATTCCCTTGCTCATACCCCTGTACCTCCCTTCTCCACACCCTTGTAATTACACATGTGTGAGCGAGAGAGATTATTTGTTATTGTGAATGTTATTTTTATTTGCACGTCAACCGCAAACTCATCCAAGTGAAATTGAAGCAAAAACAAGGCTTAACATCTTAAGGCGGCGCATTGTTGGTGAGCCTTTTGCAAAATGATGACAACGCTTGAGGTTGTCTCCTTATTTTATTTTATTTAATTTTTTTTTGTTTTGTTTCTCAAAAACCCTCTTTTTCTCACACACAAACACAGGCAGAAAATGTTACTAATAACGAAATGAATTGCAAGATTTAGTATGCGAATATATTACATTAAATATTATAATCCTTTATTAATAGGTTTAATATGAACCACATTTTGTTTGGTTATCTACATTTCCGTTGCGATTCCGGTGTTTCAAAAAGAAGGAAAATGTACAATTATAAACAAATAAATGTCCTAGGGTTTTTTTATTTGACAATTATAAAACCAACTATTTAAAAAACCGGAACATGGAAAAAATTTGTGATTCATATAGTACATATAAATATTTCAGATATTTCTCAACTTAATAATATTTAATATGTATATTTTAATAATATGAAAATATTATATTAATTATTTTTATTAAAATAATATTTTCCTTAATGATTCTTTATTCTGTACACCGCATTTCCACTTCCTTTCCCTCACACTTTTCCTTTGTATCCACGTCGCCTTTTGCATTTTAGGTTGTAATTGTTTGTTTGTTTATTTTTCTTGCCACCTGCCTGCCTGCCTGCCAGTGCTGCTAACTGACTTTCAAAAAAAAAAAATAAACAAAACAAAAAAAAAATACACAAAAAATGTGGAAAAAGGATAATAATTAATAAGACCAAAAGCTGGGAACTATACCTCTATTAAGCTAAGATATATTTTGACAACTGAATTACAGATTCCTTTAAGAAAATGTCTATTACAGTTATCAATTAATATTATACATCATTTTTAAAGAAAAATAAAAGTGGATTTTTCTGAATTTTCGATACAAAAAAATTTAAAAATACATCACTGTCTAGGCTCCGCAGATTAGCAGCAAGATTTGATGAGCACACATTTTGCCAAGGAAAGTGGAAGAATCCGCATTGAGGGAAATATATTTCTAGATATATTGCGCCGGCCAAAAAATATTTCACTGCAATTATACGGGAAATGCTGTAAGTTACAGCACACTCCAAGTGTTTGCCTAACTACCTGCAGAAAATAAGGTTTATTTTTATACAGGTAAGGTAGTCGACTTCTATGATTTCCTTACTTTAAGAAAGTGAGTAAATCTTTTTGGTTCTATGCTCAAAATTCGTTAGACGTTACCCATCTTTTTGTTTTAATCTTCTTTAATGGGAACCCACTTCATGCTTTTTATAGCATACTTTTCAGGGCCATCATCCTTTGTAGATTTAATACGATTTTGTTTCAACTATTGCATATACTTTAGCTACCCTGTAATTACCCTGCCTGAGCTTGGCGCATTCATAAACCTTTTTACTCTCCACATTTCGTTTTTTTTTCGAGCAATTCCTTGTAATTGAAAAGCGCTGAGCTGCTGGGAATTCTGCATTGTACATTTTGTGAATGAGAGACAAAGTGAAAGGGAAAAGGCAAAGTTAAAGCAAGCCAAAGTAAAGCAAAGCAAAGCAGGAGCTTACTTATCATGGCAATGCCGCCATATCCGCCTGGTAATCGAAATTTGCAAAAAGGGATATACGAATATCTGGGCTCACACAAATACAAAAATTTACACACGGAAAAAAATAATTTAAAATGATTAAAATTAGAAATATAAATAAGCCAAGAAGTGGTTTAAAGTCCCATAGTAAAGAAAAGATAAATGTTATACAAGTGTATAAAGTGCTCTCTTAACAAAACAAATATAATTTAAGAGATATAGTGGATTAATTAACCTATCTATGTTTCCAACTAATTTAAAGAATGATTTTAGTAAAATTCACTTACAGAAAAGTATTTCTATCTCACTTCCAGTATAACTAATATATATTATTTATATTTCTATCTTATTCTTAAAACATCTTGTATATATAATCTATATCTTTATATATTTTCAAAGTTTCTTTCCCCTTCAAAACAAAATTCTCAGCGTTTTAAGAGCATATAATTAGAGTGTTTAAAAATGCATTCAAATGCTGTAAAATCCCAAAACATGGTAGAATGGTCTGGCTTCTTTTTCTCTTATTTTATGCCAAATTTCTTATTAATCTATTTTAGATATGTAAATGCGGATGACGATTTTCCATAAAGTTTTTTCGGTGTGGCTTTACATAATATCTTTCACACATGTGTGTTTCGTGCGTTTAGCAGGTGTTTTCTTTTTTTTTGTTCGACTCTTCTGTGAAAATTTTCATTTGCATTTGAGGAAATTGTTTCGGTTTCCATGCTTTCCCGCCACTTTTCCTTCCCAGTTTTGTTGAGATTTTCTTCTTCTCCATATATATTTGTTGTACCTTTTCTCTGGGCCTTTTTTTTGGGAATGAATGATGCCATAGAAATAGAATTGAAAAATTCAGTTTAAAAGTGAAAATCATGGCCAGAAGTTTACTACGCCAAATGCCAGCGGCGGCGGTGAACATTCCTTTGTGTTTTTGGGTGTGCGGGGGAAGGATTTCAGGGGGTTCTGTGCGGTTTGAAATTCTGGTTTTTGGGGCTTGCCACATGCCACGCCCTCACCCAAAACGCCCAACAGACCAACCGCCCATTCCACCATAATTGGCCAATTGTCGGTGTCATTAACATGCTTGTCATTATTGGCAATGGCTCCGGACTTTGTGCGGAATGGGTCCGCAATCTCCTGAATATTTCATCAACTCTCTTGGCAGCTGAAATAACAACAACAACCACTGCGATTTCAACCGCCATTGGCGGCAGTAGCAGTAGCAACAACAACAATGTGACAGCTGCAATGACAACGTTAAACATCAAATACAACACACAAAAGGTGTTTAAAAATTAAATTAAACTTAAAAGCTCACAAAATAATGAAATGAACAAAATGAGCAAAGTACTCACACAAAGTGGTTAAAAACCAAGGGGTCTACCGGTTAGCGATGGCATATACTGTAAAGGAATCGATTAATGTAATAAATATATCGTATATTGTATCGATAAAAAATAATATAGAATATAGCAGATGAAGTTAAAGATAAAGGTAAATAGATATCATAAATATCAAAAATAATATATAGGAGAGAAAACTTATATAAAGGAATATTAATATATTGTTGCTTCAAAACAAATTCATTTCTATACAAAAATGCGTACAAAATGTTAGTTTGTTTCATAGTAAATTTATCTTATTTCTGCAGTTATAAAAATATAGTCTTATTTCCTGATAAAACCCCAAGGAAAAGTACTCTAAATGTCAATGATTTTTTGTTAATAGCTTGATAAATAATTGATTTCTGTTCAACAAAAACGTAACATTTTATTATATAGATATTTATCGATTTATTAATTATTTATATTAATTTATTATATTAATTTAATTTATTGCTGTAATATTTGATATCAATAGGAATTATTTAAAAAATATTCAGCGTTTCTAAATCGATTTCCCTTAATTTGTCGATATTTTTTGCCAATAATGTGTGTTCATCTCCAGGCCTGGTCTGGCTACAACAACAAATAACAATTACAGTAGCTTCTGGGAAAAATACAAAACAACAAAAACAAAAAACACACACACACACAGAAAAAGTAACAACAACAACAAATAAGAGGATGCAGCAGCAACAATAAAATCGCGGTGACAATTCAATTAAAATATTTCTGCATAAATTTTCAGCGCCTGCAAAAAGCCGCTTGAGTAGCCACAAAAGCATGAAAAGCCTGTGGAAAGCGGTGCCATTAGGGCGGGGAAAGTCGCCGGCAATGGGGGGTGGGCAGAGGGTGGAGGTAGAGGCCACAGGAGTGAGTGAGTGAGTGAGAGAGAGAGCGAGGGAGTGAGTGAGTGAAAGCGAAACAAACAATCAAACCGCAACAGCTATCGGGGTAGGAAGTGAATGATTGAATGACAATTGCATTTGCTCGGATGTTCGGGAATTCACTGTTTTTTTTTTTTTTTTTTTTTGTATTTTGCTTTTTGTTGTGTTTAATTTTCCCCCATTTTTATTTCCCCCCCGCATTTTCCTCCCCTACCGAGTTTATGCGGTGTAAAGTTCATGGGAAGCTGGTGAAAGGCAAATGCAACCGGCTGGAAAAACGGGAAAGAAAATGCAACCGGGGGGAAGTGGGAAAGGGAAAGGGGAAAGCGGAAGTGACTGGCAACCAATTAAGGTCCAATTGGAAGCCAACCGGGGCACCGGCCAAAAGCAATCCGTCGGATGTCTGTTTGGGTTCCAACAATAAGTCAATCTTAAAGCGTAGAGTCCTTCCGGACGTAAAGCAGATTGTCAGGAAATTAAAAACAAAAGAGAAATTCTCTCCTTTCAGATATATCAATTTTAAGCTAATTAACTTCTTTTCTGCAAACAAAAAAAGTTGATGAGAAAAGCAAAAGGATTCAGTTAAAGAACAGTTTTCAATCAGGAACATTTGTAATAATATATTTTCTTGATGAAAACTTAAGTACTTATAAAGGATTTAAGTTTATGTTTTTCAAACTTTACCTTTACTATTGAAACGACATAAAAAACCCAAGAGACAGCATACAAATTAATAATTAACTATCAACAAAATTGTAGATTTATCTATAGTAGAGTTTTCCTATAGTAACTTTTCCCCTAGTTGATATTCTTTTAGTTGATTTTCCCTACAAAACTAAAAAGGACAACAGTTTCCGTTTAGAAACCGCAACGGGTTAAACATTGTTGTGAATATTGTCAAGTGTTCGGTGGCCTTAAGCTCGTTGACAAATTTTGTAGGGCCCTGCAAAAAAAAAATATATATATATGTATATATATACGTATATCCTGGCCAAAATGTATGGTTTATGGCACACCGAGGGGGAGGGTTGTGAAGGATGCGTAGACACATATACATACATATAGAAATGATAACAATAAACTATAGCTGGAAAAACGCGAACGACGAATTTTCGCCCCGTAAATTGTCCGCACTATCCTGGATCCCAGTTCCGTTGTCGGTTCTATTGCTCTGCGTATCCTGTTCGTCCTTGTGACAACAACAACAACAACAACAACGATAACAACAATAAGAGCTCTATGTGGTCTTTGACAATTCGTCAGACATTGTTGACACAGTGTCTGAGCAGGTTCGTTGTCGTTGTCGTTGTCGGTGCTGTCCAATGCGGTTTCTAGGATTGTTCGCTGCTCGTTTCCTCTTCAGTTACTTTTTCGGTTTGCTTTAAGTAAATATCCTGTAATCCTTGGGTATTCAAGGTATATTCATTTAATGATAAAAGGATATTTTTTGAGGACATTATTAAAGAAAAAGAAAACAGCCTTAATACACTACTTGATATAATTTATAACTTTAGTCAGAGAAGAAGTCATTTCCGACCCTGTAAATAATATATATTCTTGATCAGCATTAACAGGCGAATATTTCTAACCATGTCGGGAGAAAAACTAAATTTTTGCCATTTTTGCAAAACAAAGATAATGGGTCATCATCATTAAAATTTGCAAACATTTACAAAAATTGTAATTTTCATAAAATGTTATTTCGAGTATGCAAATTTATTAACCTTAAAAAAACTAACACAGAAGTGGTTTCCGAATTGAAATTAAAGTCTTTTCGCATTAGTTATGAGTTTTTTAAACTTTGACTTTGTCGACAAAAATTTCATATAAAAATAATAGTAAATATTTTATTATTATTAAAAATAATATTTTATATAAAAAAGGTATATTGATAGTCCGAAAATGCAATATTTCCTTTCCTTCCGCTGCTAAGACATTCGTTCAACAAATAATAATAGCAACAACATTTTACCACAGGTGAGATTTGCTTAGTTTATTTATTATATTTTTCTTGACATTTTTCGTTCTTTCTTTTTCTTTTTTTTCGAAATTTTGGCCAGCATTTTTGGCAATTAGATTTATTGCTAAGAGCTGAGAACTTTGTAAGAGTTACTCGGTTTTCAGTTTTCGGTTTACGCTCTGCAAGGCATCTGGAAAAATTAACTGAGAAATGGTTTTTCTCTGATGCTTTTTTTGTGGTCAAAAACCTAACTTGGTAAGAAGGAATCCTCAGGTTTACTTAGTTACAAATATGATTACACATGTTCTGGCTTATATTTCGGTTCAGTGCGACTCAAAGTGTGTTAAAAGGTTATTTTTATTGAAAAGGTTATCATTTTCTGAAGGGAAAACTAACCCTTTAGACCAAATATAAGGAATAAATATTGTTCTTCTGGGAAAAAATTTAAAATGAAAACTTGAAATTGCATGGGAAGTCCATATTAAACTGAAGCTGTGGTTTAGTTTTGAATATGGAAAAGTTTCTCAACCTTTTAAGGTCACTACAATATTTATTTTATATTATTTTTATTAAAAAATAATGGTTTTTAGCTACTGAAATAATTTGAATTGTAATTAAAAAATAATACTGAAATAGTTCGAATATTCCAGAAAAAATGTTATTTTTCCAGCTTACATATTTAATACCAAATTGTTTAGAGCTATCAAAAGCCTAAAAGTATCCCTCTTCTGTCTATAAAATACACAAATTTTGACACAAAAGAATGCCATATTGCACAACAAACAACCAGGTGTAGTTTTTTTTTTAAATAAATTTCAAATTCAACTCTTTTTTTTTATAAAAAAAAGACAAATCTACTAAGCTTCCTTTTCGTTACGCTAAGTCCCTTGTAAAACACGCTTTGCTTTTGCACCATTTCGTATTTTGTTTTATACACATATGTACCTATGCATATTCACAGATTGTAATACACTGTTATTTTATTTTGTAAGTGTTTGTTTCGGTTTTGGTTTCGGTTCTGGGTATTTGTTTTTGTTTTGATTTTGGCCCACGCGCTTGTTGGTAACAACGACGTGTAAGCCCGTTGTAAGTCGCTTCATTTCGCCTTTGTTGTTGCTCGCTGGAAAGCTCTTTTGCCCCATGCTGTGTTGGCCCGCTTAACCCCCTGTTGCTGTTGCCCCGCTTAACACCCGAGAGCACACGGGGGCCACATTCGAATGGCGCAGGACACATGGCCGAGTCCTTTTTTCGGGCAGACATGTTTTATGCCACCTGGCACTGTTGCGGTTCCAAACACTGTTTGTGTGTGTCTCTGTTTTCTGGTTTTCTGTTGTCTTTTGTCTGTTTTCTGTTTTCTGTTGTCTGTTGCTCTCGGGTTTTGGTTTTTGGCTTAAATGGTTATGTCCCTTTTTTTATATTCACAGTTTTGGCCGTTCCGTTATGAATTTTTCAATTTTGTGCAATCCTTGCTGTCCTTCGTCCATTGGTAAGGGGATTCCCGGAATGGTTGCCAGTTTGCTTGTAGCCATTTTCCCTGATTGTTGCTCTTGATGTTGCAGCACTCTTTTGGTTTTACTGTTGCTGCTGCTGTTGCCAGTATGTTGTCCTTGTTGTTGCACTTATTGTTGCTAATTTTGGAGATTCTTTTTTATTTTTTATTTTGGATAATGTTGCTCTGGTGTCTAAGGACATTGGTTGTCCGAGAGTAAACGCTCTTGAGAGCAACAATTTTTAGCCAGTTTCTTTTAATTATTATTGTTTTTAATGAAATAATAATAAATATATTGAAAATAAAATGTATTTCAAAATTACTTCAAAAATTTACTCTAATTAAATTGAATAATAAAAAATTCGAGAAAAATTGCAAAAACAAATGAAAAGTATATAATATTCATTCAAATATCGATATACCAATTTTAAAATTAAGTTCTTTAATGTTAAAAATCTTGACTATATTTTGAAAAAGTTATAGTTTTGGAGAAGTATTGTACGAAAATTTCTCTTTATTTTTGGTTATCTTGAAATGGTATTTACTAATTTATTAATTCAAAATAAGATCAATATCGAATATGGCCAAAAAATATATATTTTTAAAGCTCTACTAGAAATATAAAAATTATTATAAAAATGTTCTTTTCAATTATATTTCTGGCATGACTAATTATTTAATACTTAATTTCTTAAAATGTTTTCTTATTAAATGTGAAAAATATTTAAAGTTTTTGATATAATTTTATGTAATTGTAATCAAAAATTGGTGTAAAATCGATAAATATCATTGTTATTTCAGCTCTAACTCAAATAATACTTTTAGATAAATGTGCTTAATATTTTTAAAATTATTATAGCTTTACCGCCATTGCATATTTAATATCCTTTGACTTCTCTATCTATCTCTATAATTATCAATGAATATTATATATATTATATAATATATATTAGTCATATTATGTATAATATTAATATTAATAATATTATATATATATTATTATATTATTATATATATTATATTATTAATAATTGTCCCTTGAATTATCATAGTGCAACTAGCTTTCTTATTTGTTTAAATATTGCATATTTTGATTATTCATTTATTGTTTAGATATCTTTATTCTGGTAATTTCTGTTTCATATTTCGGTTGATATTTCTGTTTATATTTCCCTTGTTAATTGTCTATGTTTACCCGTTTTTGTTGTTATTGTTATTATTGTTTGTCTTTTTTTTTGCCTTTGCTGATGATGATGTCCAAGTTATCGCTGCTGTTATTGTTTTTGTTGTTCTGACTCTATACTATTGCTTCCTTTTAGCATTTTCATCAGGTGTTTAATGGCTGCAACAGACAGAGAGAGAGAGAGAGAGATACAGAGAGAGAGAGAGAGACAGAGAGAGAGAGACAGTGTCCATTGCCAATATGCTGGCAAAAGGACTTGCGCCCGCGGGCTGGCCAACTGAAAAACCTGACAATTCAGTGGGTTATGCGGCACACGGTGGCCAGGCATTGTGGTTTTAATAGGCCGATGGCCATACTTTCGCAAAACTCGTTCCGGGGCACTCAAAAAATATATATACATATATATAAATTTTTATTGCAACTTGAAAAAATTCCCTTTTAAAGAAAAACTAAATCAGAAATCAGGAATGTTGTAAGAATGTCAGATATTTTGGCCAAGATCAGCTTTAGACTTTAGACTTTAGACAGTTTCTTATCCTCATCAATAGCTTTAACCGTATTGATTTAACTTCCTATTTAAATACCAGTGTTTAAAGCTTAATAAACACATTTTTCAGCTTAAAATATAGGAAATTAGTGCCTTAAAAAAGACTTCAACTTTGTGATTTCAAAAGTTTTTTCCAAGTGCAGTTCCAACTCTCGATGACCCGCTTGAATGACCGTCGACAGGTGCTCATTTTATTGTATTCATTGTTTCAGTAAAACAGCCATTGTCCTCTATGTGCGAAACTGCGGGAATCGGTTGTCCTTTTTAGTCAGCTTTTGTTTTTATTTGTACTGTTTTATTTCATTTTTTTTTTTTCGTTTGTTTCGATCGATTTGCGGAAAGTTTTTGGCTCCTCGTTGAACTAAACCAAGTTTAGCAATTATCAAAAATAGAATTTTAATTATATATTCAAAATTTGTATGGTTGCATTGAAACTTTTCCAAACTTCCTCCTCCTTCTCCCTAGGGGAGGGAAAATTTCTCAGAAAAAATAAATAAACACAACTTTTGTGGAGTAAATCGTTGTTGTTTTGTTGACTTTGCTTGCCAGTACTTAAATGCTTGTGAAGAACTTACGTAACTGATGCTAATTAACCAAGTTAAATCATTATTCGTTTACTTCTTTTTGGCTATAATCGCATAATTAGAAAGATGTGAAAACGTTTCCATTTCAGGTAAAGTTATAGAAAGAGTAAAAGGGTATTTAAGTTAAAAAACTTAAGGACATTACTTATACATTGATATTTAACAAAAAAAAATCTCAATAATAGGTAAACATAGAATTTTTCCACTTCTAAGGCTGTCAGTTGCTTAACTTAATTTAATATTTAGATAAGAAGCAACATTTTTGTATAAAAAAGAGGGTTCTCTAGATTGTTTAATAATAAGTAAAATATTACAATAATTATGAAACAATTTTTTCCCAAAATTCTAATAAAATCGATTAATAAACTTGTAGCTATTTAAGTAAAGTTTCCAACCTTCTATCTCCATCTCGCTTGCACTGCAACATCGATTTGTTGCGCAACATGCTTTTAGTCACATCTTGTGCACTCCGTTTATTAAATTTCCATTTCTATATATGTATGTTCTATAATTTCCCAAGTAATTGTACAATTATGCATTGGTTAATCATTATGCTATGCACTTTGAACACAAGTATTAATTTAGTATTTGCAAGATCTGCAATTACTACAAATGACATGGAATCTAAACCATAAGTACAAGCCCGAAAATCAAGACCAAACATAATGTATGCTTTTAGAAAATAACACCAACAATTACATGGCCAAAATCATAGATAGAGCTTGCAAAACTTTTGGGCCAGCTTAGTTGATTATGTAATTAGGGCTTTTGGTTCTGATTCGGCCTTTTGCTTTTCCTTTCCCTTTCCCTTTCCCTTTCCCTTTTCCTTTTGCTTGTGCAGGCAGAACGAATCTGCTTTTGGATCCTTAGATCCTTGGAGACGGACTGATTAATAATTGCACTCGATTGACACTTAATAGCGTTGATTGCGAATAAATTGCCAAATGCAAACAACAAGTGTGTGTCGTGTGTGTGTTTGGGTTTTTTGGGACAAACTTGAAAGTTGTATTCTTCCAGGAATATATATCCATGCGTATTTTCTTGTTATTATCGAACATGTCTGCTAATCACACTCAAAGGCATTATACATATTAGATTCGAAAGGCAAATAATAAAGGATACAACACACAGACCATTGGGTTGGGGAAAGTGGCTGCGAAAAACCCAGAAAAGGGGGGGGGGGGAGGGGAAATTATTCCTTATTGAGGCAAGCAACAGGATTTGTATACCCTAAAGAAGGGTATAGAGCTTTTGCTATGAAACTCCTTTTGTCTGAGAGAGACATTAAAGAACTTGGAGATTAACATTTAAGGAATAAATTACAAATTAATATACATATTTAATTATATTTTAAACTACTTGCTACTACTTTTAAAATACTTGCTAAGCATTCAATCGTTATAATAACAAAATTATTATAACAAAAATATATCATATCTAAACAAGGGAATAGCAATTAATAATCAAATTTAATAACTATTTAATCTTAAAATAAAAATACTTATATGTATTCAATCTTTATAGTAAATTTAGTAAACTTTTTAAAGCGTTTGCTTATTAAATATGAATAATATTTAGAGTTTTCTATGGTTTTAGAAGCAAAACTGTTCGATTTTAAATCGATTAATATTAATGTTATTTCAGCTCGAACTCCAATATATTCTTTAAAACAGAATTAAAATATATAGTCAAGGTGTAGGTATATATTTCCCTTAAGTCAACTTATCTTCATTTGATTTTATTTAAATCCCATTGATAGTGTACTCAAAGCCTTGGGTACAATTTTTTCTAGATACTTGCTATTTTGTGGGTGTTTCTTTTTTTGCCCGACTCGGTTTCCATCTTACTCATTTGGCTGTAACTGTAGCAACCTTTGACCGCATTTTCCCCCCTTGTTCTTGTTGTTGTTGCCCTGTGGCCTATGGAAGCGGCAAAATAGAACAGCAAATTGAACCAAAAGAACGTCTCCTGTCATCCCTGGGATCCCCTCACTATCCGTGGCCGCCTTTCCTGCGGCTTTTTCGTGTGGTCTCAGTTGTCCTAGGTCCTGTTTTTGTAGAAACGCAGTCTCTTTTTTGTACTCTATGTCGTTGTGTGTGAGTGTTTGCGCGTTAAGGCAAGCAGGATTTTTTGTTTGTTGTTGTTCGTATTTTTTTTTTTGGGGGGGGGGCACTAAGGGTATACTCTTTGGACAGGGTTAATTGGGTATTAAGGTGTTTAGTTTGACTCACAAGCATGTAAAAGTTGTCTGCTAAGAATGAAGAAAGGGAAGGAAACTAACAGGAAGTAATTTTTAACTATTATTTGAATTGTTTCGAACATAAAATTAGGAACTAAGGATACATGCTGTATTATTTAAGCTAATTTCAAACTTTAAAATTTATAATTTTCCCCTAAAACTACCACTTTAAGTAATCCCAAGTTGGTCCTTACAGCCATATTAACTTAGTTTTATCTTCTATATATTTTCCCTGTAAAAGACGAGTTGAGCAATGAAAGGGAAGGAAACTAACAGGAAGTAATTTTTAACTATTATTTGAATTGTTTCGAACATAAAATTAGGAACTAAGGATACATGCTGTATTATTTAAGCTAATTTCAAACTTTAAAATTTATAATTTTCCCCTAAAACTACCACTTTAAGTAATCCCAAGTTGGTCCTTACAGCCATATTAACTTAATTTTATCTTCTATATATTTTCCCTGTAAAAGACGAGTTGAGCAATGAAAGGGAAGGAAACTAACAGGAAGTAATTTTTAACTATTATTTGAATTGTTTTAAACATAAAATTAGGAACTAAGGATGCATGCTGTATTATTTTAGCTAATTTCAAACTATACAATTTATAATTTTCCCCGAAAACTACCACTTTAAGTAATCCCAAGTTGGTCCTTACAGCCATATTAACTTAATTTTATCTTCTATATATTTTCCCTGTAAAAGACGAGTTGAGCAATGCCAATTCGCTTGGGGCTAATACAAATGAACGGCAACAAACAAGAGCTAGCGAATGCATTTGCAACATTTTTCCAAAATATTTGCCGCAGTCTGTGATCCAAGAATGTCAACTGACATTTTACAAAATACAAAAAAAATAGAAAGATAAACCCAAATAAAAATAAAATAAAATAGAAATAAATAAGTATATATGAAAAATATAATCAGACCGTTGTTGGCGTTGTCAGCGAGGCTACAACTTCCTTGGGCCAGGACGATGCCGGAAGTGCCGGCGGAAATGAGTAAAAAATCTACAACTCACTCAGATTCCCTATTTTTCTCTCTCCCTCTCTCTCAGTTCGGTGCTCTCTCTCACTCGAACGCAAGGAGACTGTTTTTGAGTCAAAGGCAGGCCATGGTTCCGAGTTCACTTCGGCCCTGTTCGGCTCTCACTTCGTGTTACCATTCACTCAACATTGAGCGTTTGTAGAACAATGTTAGAGATGCCAACATTTTAAGGAGTGAGAATAAAATTAAACAAAAATTAAAAACTAAGTGGAAGCTCATAATTCAAATTAAGTTGGAAAAGCTGGCTAATAAAACAACAGCCAAATACATCTAGTTTAGTTATATTTCCCTTTCTTATCTTTGTACATTATAAGAATATATACAAAGATATAAGTATTAAAATAAAAATAAATTACTTTAAAAGCTACTTTTTATTCTTTTTTTTCTATAGTATTTATTTTGTATTTTGTATGAGACCCTTTTCATAAACCCTTAACATAATAAACATATTTAATTAAAGATGAGAAAATTAAATAAATGATTTATTGAATTTACTATTCATTTTAATATAAACTGCAGTAGTAGTAGTAGACTTAAAAAATCATACGACAATTTTAAATCAACATAAACAGTCAAAATCTTGCAAATCAGTTCAGAAGTCGTTTCCGACCCTTTAAATCATATATATTCTTGATCAGCATTAACAGGCGAATCTTTCTAGCCATGTCGGGAGAAAAACTAAATTTTTGTCATTTTTGCAAAAAAAGATAAGGGGTTACATCATTAAAATTTGCAAAAATCGGCAAAAATTGTGATTTTCCTAAAATGTTATTTTGAGTATGTAGATTTATTAACCTTAAAAAAACTAACACAGATGTGGTTTCCGAATTGAAATTAGTGCATTTTTGACGTAGTATATGTAAACATTGATTTTCGCCAAAAAATAGCATATTAAATTTTTAAGGGGTTGCATCGTAACATTTTCAATAAAACACTTTTATTTTTGCAAATATTATCTTTACGGTATGCAGATTTATTAAGCTACAAAAATCTAATCCAGGCCCGCTTTCCGAATTGAAATTAATGCATTTTTCACTTAGTTATGCAATTTGTAAACTTTGATTATCCCAAAAAAATATTTAAAAAAGTATGAAATAAAAATGTCGATTTCAAGAATCTTGCTGAGGAAAATATAATTTTAATTAGTAAAGGAGTCATTTCCGAGCCTATAAATCATATATATTCTTGATCAGCATTAACAGGCAAATCTTTCTGGCTGTGCCGGAAAGAAAACAATTTTTTTAGTATTTTTTTTAAATTTTATAAGGGCAATATTATTAAAATGTTCAAAAATGTACAAAATTTTCAATTTTTTTAACTTTGTTAAATCAGTATGCAGATTTGTTAACTTTTTAAAACTAGCCCAAAACAGCTTTCCGAATTGAAATAAATGCATTTTTGGCTAAGTTATGAAATTTTAAAACTTTTAGCGGTCATACAAAATATTAATTTAAAAATTTGTATTTTAAAATGCACAGAAAAGCTTTCGTAATTAAATATGTGGTTTTTATGGTTGGTTTCTTGTTTTGAATTGATTTAAGTTTGCACTTGAAAGGGAGTAAGTAAATTTAAATATAATAAATACATTATCATTGCTATTTTTAATTTTGTTGATCCAAAAAAACAGTCACTGAATAAGAATCTCTAATTATTACTGGGTTTCCCATAATTCCTCCATAAAATTTAATCACCAAAAGTCAATTTTACCCTTGCAAAAGCAACCTCAAGCAACCCTCAAGAGAAAAAACAAGCTAGATCTGGCGGGAAAACTCGACGCCTTGTCAGCACTGGCGGCACCGCATCCGCATCCGCGTGGAGTGGAGGAATCAGCGAGGGCCAACATCGCCGTGGCATCGCAACACAGAATCCGGCAACAGTCGAGTAACAGACTCGATGCAGAGCTGCTGATTCCGACATTCCGACATTGCGTATACGCCCCAGTGTACGTCGAGCTGGCCACGTGTACGGACACGCGGCGCTCTGTGTTCTTTTCCATAATCCGGCGAGAACTAAGATCGCGAGAGAATTGTTTGAAATAGTTCAGTTATTTTTAAAAATAAATATAGAGCGTGTGTGTGTGTTGTTTTTTTTTTATGTTTTTTGATTTTGTGCGTTTCTGTTGGTGCAAACAGTGATTTGATTTTGTTGTGAAAAGTGTAAGTGTGTGTGTGTTGTGTGTGCCGGCATGGAAAAAATGCGCGCCAAAAATTGAGAAATTTTCAACAAAGCACAACGTAGCGGCTAAATAACATCAATACAAAAAAATAGTAAATACAAAATAAAATTAAAAAGAAAAACAACAAAAAGGAGAATTTGCAGTCAACCAACGGGAGTCACAAGGCATAAATAGTAATACATATATTCACGTATAATTCTCGTAGATTTATTTATTTATTTAATGTTTGCATATTCAAATTACAGCAGCTTCGCAGCAATGTAAACAAATCGGTTTTTTTTTTGTCGTGTTTCATGGTTTCATGGCTTACCCAAAAATAACACATTTATTTACCCGATATTGACCAATTAATTACCTAACGTGACAATATCAATTAGTAAAACAAAACAATTAAAAACCGAGTTCAAGTTTCAAGCAAAACAAATACCAAAACATTGAAGCAAAACTAAAACGATAATAATAATAATCAAATTAAAACCTTAATGCGGCTGAAAGAAATTTGCATTTAATTGGCATTTGCAACCGTGTCGTAATTTGCTTTTAATGAGCCAAAGACGAGATTATGTACCGGATTAAGCTGAAAGGTGCAGGGAAAAATACACCTGCTGGTGGTGCCAGGAGGGAGAGTTAAGGTAGGAAGGAAGGAAAATAAAAAAAGGAATACAATTTATTACTCACGGAAATTGTGGGCCTTTAAAGCTCTTTTGACAAAAAGCAAATGGGTCGAATTTCGATACTTTATGGCTGTTTGTTAAATCATAACGTATTTTTATTATGTTCATATCCTAATTTCAATGTTTTACAAATTAATATTATTGCTTTAATTGGGAAATTGATTTGGTTTGTATAAAACCTAAATGCATTTCATTTATTTATGTTCTCGGTCTCTTGATTATTATTATTATTCTATAGTTTTCTTTTACCCAAAAATAGCACAACAAAACTCATTCGTCTAATCTTTAAATTTATTTGATCAGAACGATTTTCTATTGGGAATTTCAAATGTATTTTCTATGTATCCCACATATAGATACGTTTTTGGGCCACTTAGCGAATTGGCAGACATATTTTTAGACATAGCCTAAATAGTAAAAAACAAGAGAACACACAAAAAAACACAAGAGGGGAAAATCGTATAAAATCCGACGACACGAACTCAGATGCTATTAGAGGAGAAGCGATGAAAATGAACAAGAACCAAAAAAAAAAATAAAATAAAGGGGACAACGATGGGGGAAAATTGAGAGAAATTCATTAATAAAAGACAGCAACAAGAACAAGAGCAAAAATTAAACGCCTGCCATCAAGTTTTTTCCTTTTCGCATTTTCCATTTACCATTTCCCCCCATTTTCCTGGCCTTCTTGTCCGGCACAGCTGTGATCACAGAGAAAGAGAAAATTGGAGGAAAATTCCGGAGAAATGCGAATGAAAATGAAAATTATTACATATGCGTAATAGGCGGTTTTGTTGTTATTGCTGCTCTTATTGAGAAAGATTTTGCTGAACCAACAACAACAAGTTTAACAACAATGACAACAAAAACAGTTTGGTTTTTGTTGTTGTTTTTCATAGTGCCAACTTTGACGAAGGTTTTCTTCGTTTTTCCCCGAGTTTTTCCTTTGAAAATACCCTAACCATACCTCAAATGCTTTGGAGTATGTTAAGCTAAGTGCTTGTTTTGATTAGAAAAATATAAAAACCATGGTTTACTTTAAAGTAAATTAAGGTAAGGTTTAGGGAATGTTTTAAGAAATGTAGCTACAATTTGTAACTGCTATATTTTTTAGCTTAGAAGTTATCTTTAATTAAATAAACTGTAATACTAGGTAAAAATAACGTTAAGGTGATTTTTCACCTGATTTAATATGCCTAAAAATTTCCTGAACTTTATTAAGTATCTTAAAATTTGTGAAAATAGGTTAATAAAAAAATATAGAAACTATGTTTACATTTCTTAAACGAGTACATAAAATATACCCTAAAATATACCCAATAAATTATATTTATTTCTTTAAAAAGTAAATGAAATATACTATAAATGAATATGGAAAAATCAAATACAAAAGTTTTTAATTAAATAATGCTTATCTTCATTGATTAAGTACATTTTATAATAATAGTATTATAAACAATTCCATTATTCCATTGATGTTTGTATTTGTTATTATGTTTTTTTGTTTTAAAAACCCAACTTTTATTAGCTAGTATTTTACTAGGTATTTACTTAGTTTTAATTGTTTACAAATTGCCTCGGCTTTTCCCTATTTTGTATCTCATTGGCTCTATCTCTTTCTATCTTCTCTATCTCTCTATCCTTTTCTCTCTCTCGATTTGTTGGCGACTGACAAAGTTTTGCATTATGTACATCTATTTGGTCTGGTTTTCCCTCCTCCTCCACCTCCTCCCATTGGCACATATGTGGCCCAAGGCTAACGCTATAAGGCTGTGCACGCACTTTCGGCGCCCTCGTCGATTTCTTAGTTTTTATTTTTCATTTTCCATACATTCTTTGCTGCTCTCATTTTGCCTTTTCCCTCTCCATGTTTTTCTCAGCAAAAGAGCATTTTTGGGTGAGGAAGAAAATGGCTTAGAAGTCTTACAAAGCGATGATATTAATTAATTAACCAAGAACTCATATAAATTTAACAAAGAAACATTATATTGATTTAAAACTTGATTTTATTACATTTAAATAGGGAATTTAAAAGGTATTTACTTATTGAAAACTTTTTACTAACTTATAGTTAGAAATAAATTAAATTTGTAATAGGGAAAGCCCTCTTTAATCATCATTTTCATATATCTTTAGTGAAAATTATCTTTTCAATTATTTTGCCATATCTTATTTAGGTCCCATTAACTTTTTATCTCTGTTGGAATTTGCTGTGATTACATTTCTGTATTTTTTTGTTTTAATATTAGGCTCCATTTATTTCAAAAGAATTAAGCCGCAAGTTTCTGCGGTTAAGCCCGGAACTTCCTTTTACGATTTCCCAGCTATTGGTTAGCTTTATGCTCCAGCCAAAGTCCTTTCCCCCCTTGTTTTTTTTGGCTTTGTGTTCGCAGAGCAACAGGTTCTCTCATTTGCGGGGATTTCTTGTAATTTATTTGCCATTTTATTGTTTTCATTTCAAAGAGTGTGTTTTTTTCTTTACCCTCTCTTTATGTTTTTTTGTGGTAAAGTTTCCTGCAATTTCCCAGCAATTGTCCAGGGGAATGCGAAACTAATTGCAGTAGAATTTTTGTGTTGCAAGGACTTAACAATATAAACGAAATCGCAGGCTACTAATCAGAACAGAAAACCAGACCAGAACAGGGAAAGGAACGAAAGAAACGATTTCAATAAATGTCATAAATTTTTGGCCGAGACAACTTTACACCAAAAAAATACTGAAATGGCCAAAAAGGAAATGGTTTTTCAGCCATCGTTGGATACCCTTCTCCTCTGCTCCTGCTCCTCTTTTGCTCCTGATTATCGTTTGCTTTACTGTCGGCTTGTAATCGCTTTCATTACAAGCAGAGAAAGCAAACTGACCAAAAATAATAAAATAAAATGCAGACTCTGGAAGGGAGAAGGAGGAGGGTGAGCACAGAATGCAAAATGGCATGAAAATGGAAAAACAACATGTCCATTTTCACAATGAATGAAAAGGGAAACGAGAGAGAGAACGAGAGAAAGAAGCGATAAACTACTGCCTTTCACTTTTTGCCTTCCTTGACTTTCTTTCTTTCGTTATTTCTTTAGTTTCAGCTGAGCTGTAATTTATTTGATTATATTTTTATTCTTTATTTATTAATAATGATACATTTCAATTTGTTATATATCTTAAAAGAATACTACTGAATAGACTGCTGTTTTTGGTTAGATTTTTCCACGTTTTGATGAGGTTTTAATATATATATTTTTCTCTTCCTGTGCCACAACAAAGTCGAAAGTGAAAAGCCGAAAAATATTATTTATTTTGTGGTAAAGAGGAAAAAATATATTTTGGTATTGTTTTTTCACTTATTCACTTATTTTTTAATATTTCATACAAGTTTCTTTAAGTAAGAAGCTTTTCAAAGAACTTTAAATGGTTTCAAACTCTTTAATATTTGTTTAAAATATAATTGAGGTATTTTTATTAGATATTTTCCCACACATTTTCCTCTCAGTGTGTGTCCATGTGTATCTGCTTGTCTGCTATGTGACCTGATTGCGGTAGAACGTACCAACTCTTGGGCAAATGTTTTAGGAAAATTAAAGGCAATGGCATTGAAAGGACAAGGCAAGTAGAAGAATTACAAATTTTTGAATAATATTTACAATTTTTATTCAATGCAATAATATGTTCTACTGTCCCAATTAATTTTAAATAAATTTAAAACAATTGAAAAGCCATAATTACAGCCTAACAATTCCACGAAAAAATTCAAACAAATGTCAAATATTTGTGCCTAAAGCAAACGACAACATTTTTAATTGTATATTTATTTTGTGCCAAACCAAAAAGTTGCTATCGTTTTTAAGCAAACGCGAAAATTTGCAGTCCATTTCCCATGGCAATCGCTTAACAAAAAATAAATAAAATAAAAATATGGCAAATGTCGCCCGTTAGGCAAAACAATACATATATTTAATTTTAGAAAATTGCTAAATGTTTACGCTCTATGAAATCATATCATGTTGCGGAATAAAAATCAACTTGTTATTTCTCTTGTAATTGTGCATTATTTGTGTCAGGTTTCTGCCAGCGTGCATTGTCAACATTAAATTGTTCGTTCTCTCTCTATCTGTGTATCTCTCTCTGTTGCTCTCCCACTCTTTCTCTAATCTTTTGTGTTTTATTTTGTTATTTATTTGTCCAAATATAGGTATCTTTTTTTTGTGTTTTCCTTTGGGCAAAATTAGCGAAATTACAAAATAAACTGCAATCTATGAAAGGCAGAATTCCATTACTAAAGGTGGACTGAGCTGCATTGATATAGGGTTGTGTTATATAGAAAATATCTTTAAAGTGGTGATTTCTTGATTTAAAAATATAATTGAAAATAATGTCTATTTAAAATATCTATTTTAAATAGTCTATCCAATAAATCTTAATTTGCTGAATCTTGAGAAAACAATAAATAAATAAATGATTTTAACAAAAAATATATATATTATATTATTCAAGTCAATTCAAGGAGTTAAATCATTAACAAAGTCATCGAAATAGGTATCGAGAAATGCTTTCAACGGGACGAAACATCAAATGAATCCATAAATAAATATACCATATCTTTCAATGTGTATATATTTAAATATTTCATTTAAGTTACTCATTCAGACATATTTTTATTTCACAATCGGAAAACCTATCCGCAATAAACTTAGAAATGAAATCAAACGATATATTATTTTTTCAAAAATTTAATTCAAAGCACTTATTTAGTAAAATATTTCTTGACAAAGTTATCGAAATGCTTATGGAAAATATGGACTATAAACGATAGTTATGCTTCGATAACTTTGATAATCGTGTGCCATCGCTAACATTGATGACGTTGACGTCAACCGAGAAGTCAACCTTCGCAGCAAACTAAAAGAATTTGGTTCAAGTGCCAAATGAAATATTGACTAGGCAACGGCAACGGCGGCGGCATCTCAACGACCAAAGAACACTGAGAAGATGAGACTTTGGGCATATGGTGGCGACGCGCGTGTCTGACCAGCTCTTTCCTTCCATACATTTTCCGCTTTTCCACCTTCTCCTGCCCTCCATCCGACAATTCGTGCCGGTGGAGAAGACTATCGTGTTGTTGCTCTAAAATAATAATAAACATGGCAAATATTTATTTCTCATACACTACGCGGTACCAAGGGGGTATATAGCGAGAGTATAAGGTACCCACAAATATATTTACACATATGTTTGGGTCGGAGAATTTAACAAGTATGTTCTTGTTCTGCATTTATTTAAAACATGTTGATAATTAAGAATGAATTAAAAGTGTCTGGTCTAGGCTAGATGATGCCCTGAACTGAAAAATAGTGTATACTTGAGAATCATCTATTGCCATCACCTAAGTTGGTTTTATTTTATCAGGAAATTCGATGTTAGTCAGGAAAGAAATCAATAGAATTTATTTGAATAAATCAAGACATAGTTAGCACACCTAATTTCCAGGTCTAGATCTACATATAAACTAGATATAATTTTCATGGTTAAGACTTACCGTAGTAGAGGATGGTAGAGGTTATCCATTTTCCAGGTTGTTCCTTCCAGTTTAGCGTTACATTCCTCGTATCATCGAAGTAAACTTCTTCCTAGTCATCCAGTTATATTCCATTGGTCAGGTGATATTACTGGGTCGAAGGGCACTTTCACTTATACCATTAGCACTATCACTCCAGATGTTAACAGCGGAGAAGCCGCGGACAGACTGAGGCCAGCGCAATAGGCGTACCTCTATTTATACCCTCCGAGTTAGGAGAACAGAGAAAGTGAGAGCGAGAGAGTAAGAGCAACCTCTTGAGTTAGGCAGAGAAAGGAGTTTCTCTGGAGATGAACAGAGAGGGATAGACATAAGAAAAAATATAGAGTTAAAAAGAGAGAGAGAGAGAGAGAGAGAGAGAGAGAGAGAGAGAGAGAAAGAGAGAAAGAGAGAAAGAGAGCAAGAGAGTGAGAATAAAAGAGAGACAGGGAGAGTTAAGTAAACAAAAAACAGCGACACAAATGGATGAGTAGAGATGAAGATTTAGAGAGAGACTAAGAAAAAGGGAGAAAGCTATGGCAGCTATATGATATAGATGTTCGATCCAGCCCCATTCCGACTTTTTTACTAATATATTTAAATATATACTAGAGGATATTGAAATAATAACTTTAAAACAGAGATTAGTTTGCGAATAGAAGAAAGTCTGACGTGGCCTGTTAATGCTGCACATACAATAATCTTTATATTGGCGGAAATGACTCCTTAAAATTTAAAATGATACCCTTCAAGGGTATAAAATTGTGATATTTATGTTGCTTAAATTGAATTAGCATCTTTAAAGTTGCTATGATATTATATATTATTTCTCTGTGTAGGGTATCGAGTTTGTATGTAGTTTCCTCATTGAAGTACAAGTATGTTGTGTTGCTCATCGCAATGCGTTATGTTGCTGCTGTTGTTGCTGCTGTTGCTGCTGTTGTTGCAGTTGCTGCTGTTGTTGCTGCTGATGTTGCTGCTGATGTTGCTGCTGTTGCTGCTGTTGTTGCAGTTGCTGCTGCTGTTGTTGCTGCCGATGGTGTTGCTCCTGGTATGCTGATGTCGTTGTCGTTGCGACAGCTACATAAACAGCTGTCATGGCCCGGCGACCGCTGCAGTCGCAGCATCTTAGCTCTTTAGCTTTTCTCTCAGCTTATCTCCGTTGTTCGCCTATCTCTTTCTGGCCTTCCCGCCCTCTCTGTCTCTTTCTCTGCTTATCTTTCTGTTCTTGGCCTCGTGGCATCGTCTGTTTCTTTCTAATAATAAATTGCCAACAGCAACGGCAGCAAACATGTCTGATTATTTTTTTCTCTTGCTTTGTGTCTCTGAGGTTTTTTTAGTTCAGCTTATTTAATTTGATTTGGTTTTATTTGACTTTTCCTCTCACTTTCACTTTTGCTGCATCACTTTATAGTCCTTTTTTAGCTGTTAATCAGCTGCCATGTAAAGTAAATTTCTCAACACTTTGCTGGGAATTCTATTTTGCCTATAAACACTCTTGGGCCGAACTGTGTGTGTATGTGTGTTTTCAAGGTAAATGTGTACAGTGTACAATTTTCTTAAGAGTTTACCTTTATTAAGGGAATATTTCTCAAAGGAAATCGTTTTTAAAAAATAGTAAAAACTATGTTATATGAAATTGTTCATCTTTTAAGAAAGTCATTTCAGTATTTCTACTTTTACTTTTATATTTATATACCTACTAACATTAATATTTAATTTAAAATATTTTTAACAAATTAACCATATAGTCAAGCCCCCAAATTAATTAAAAATATGAAGAATTTTTAATTAATTAATAGAAACTCATTGAAGAAAGTTTTCCCACTTTCGGGTGACTTTTCCATTAACTGTGCTTGCGTTCTCAATTTGCTTTCTTGATGATCAGGTGACAAAAGTTTTGATTTTCGTTCAACTTTACTTTATTGATTTTTATTTTCATTTTTTTCTTTGGAAAATTCTTTAAAATTTCTATGTGTGCCGCAAAAAGTTTTCGTCATTTGCTCTTAATTGAATTTGTATGCTTCCAAACGAAAGCAGAAATATGTATGTGAGTGAAATAAAATAAAAATAAAATATATATAATATTTGAGATTCTCACTCGCAAATTGTGCAAGTTGCTGGCACAGAGGAAAACAACAAGAAAAACAAGAGAAAGAGAGTGGAAAGCAAGTGGGAAAAATGAAAATGAACTGCATAAAAGTTTGTGCGTTGAGCGTTTTTCAATTGCTCTGAAAACTATTTTACTTACGTTCAACTTTCACTTACAAATGGTGGCAAACTTTCAGCGGCAACTGTATGCGAATATGAAACAGATAAGGCGAATATACATACATGCACTGTGAATATCATAAATGGGATTCATTTCAACTGTCAACAATTGATGAGAAATTTTGAATATTATTTTATTTATTATTACGGATCAAAGAAAATTGGGAAAATTAGAAGTTATTTTCTTTTTTTCCAGTGATTTTAGTTTCCGATATATTTAAATAATTTATATTAATTAATAATTTATATATATTATATTTATATTTCCCAGAACTTGGATATTAAATATTTAGGGAATATTATTAAATATTTTGATGAAATATCAAATATCTAAGTAATATATACCCAGATTTTTTTTATATTTATATATATTCAAGATTTAATTATACAATTTTAGTCAAAGAACAAATCTATTTAAAGATTTTAAGCCTTCTTGGCTACCTAAATTGTTTAATAACCATTAAACAAACCCCTATTTACAAGAAGTCCTCCTTTAAACCTCCTTTTTCTATTCCTTAATTATATTTTACCGTGTACAATTACTTTTATGTACATATGTACCAGTGCCTGTACCTGTCTACATCTTTTTCCACTGTGAGATATTAATTAATAATTGAAATAACTGAGCTCGTTATAAAGCGAGGGCACTTTGGGCACGAAATGCCCCAGCAGAAGGGCCACCCCCTACCTAGTAACCACCCCCGGGGGCACTTGTGTGTCTCACTCTGTGTGTGTGTGTGTGCAGTTTCAAGTTTAATTTAAAGTTTAGTTGTAATTTTGTACATTTTTCCCTGCGAAGCAATTAAAAATTCAATACGCAAACCCCACAAGAGAGAAAAAAAGCTGAGGCGCTGAAAAAATTGTCCAAATTTTTTTGTTGTATGTCAGCCAGCTCCGGCTTTATTTATTTATTCATATGATCTGCTTTAAATCTTGCCGAAAATACATATATTATTTCGCTCTCCGTTTTTTACAGGGGCAGAGTTCCAAACAGAAGCAGAAACAGAAACCGAAACCGAAACTGAATATTTAAAGCAGAAATCTAAGAGCGGGCAACATGGCGTATGATTAACATACGCAACGCTCATTGCTCGACGGGATTTTTTGCGGTAAGTGTTAAATATGCTTATTAATTAATGCCGCAAAATTAAACACAAAATCGCAACTATTGAAGCATTCCTAAAGCCGCAACAATTTTGAAGCGCAAACGGGATTTTTATTCAACTTATAGTTCGCCATAAATTAACCGACCACAAACAATTGCCCTTGTTGCAAGGTTTTTTCTATTGTATTTATAAGTGGATAAGTTGGCAGTAAAAAATAGAGGGTTTTTTTTTAGCAGTTAAAAAAAAGGATAGAAAATACATGAATAAATAAATAAGTAAATAATTAAATAAATGCTAGGCAATAATAAAAAAATTAATAATAAAAAAATAGGTGCTGAAATGGTAGAGTGTTTTTAATGTTGTGCTGTCTTGTGTTAAAGGGCAATTAAGTAAATATTTAAATGTTTTTTGCTTGATATATGAAATTCTTCAAGAGGTTTTTATTTATATACATTTGTTTCTTAAATTCTGAATTATTATTTAAAATATTTTATATTAATATAATATTTATTTTTGGTTTTTCTATTATATGGTTTAAAACATGAAAGGAAATTAACTTCGGGATGCCTTTTGTTTATGTATTTTTGAAATCCTTAAATCAATATTTATCAATATTTTTATATTACAGTTTTTTCGAAAAATCAAAGTTTTAGAACACATAACTAAGCTAAAAAAGCATTAATTTTAATTCTGAAAGCTTTCCCATGTAAGTTTTTATTAGGATAATTAATCTGCATACTAGATTTAAAGATAAAACAAATTTGAAATTTTTATAATTTTTTTGAAAATTTTAATGATGTAACATCTTAAAAAATTTTGAACAAAATTTTTCGACAATTTTTTTGTGCCGGAGATACCTAGAAAGATTCGCTTGATGATGCTGTTTAAGAATATATATGATTTATAGGGTCGGAAATCTTTTTTTCACTTAATTACAAGCTTATGAATAAAATTATAAGACAAGGGTATAAAAAGGCAAGGTTTTATACTATAAAAATTTATATATAAAATTTATAGTTTAGGCAAAAGTCTGGCTATGTATTTTTAAAAGCTTAGTTATAAGCATCTGCATTTCACTTATTTCTTATTGATTTCCCTGATTAAATGACCAATTTTCTAGTTAAGCTACACATTTTATTTATTTATTTTTCAATAAAACAAAATCTTAATCCCTTTTATGCATCAATATCATTTACACCTTTTACACCGAATGATTTATTAAGGAAATTCACTGGCACTTTTTTTTCTTTTGTATAGAATATGAAATGCAGTTCGATTTTGGTTGACTGGACACGAATACCTGTCTATCTATCTATATATCTACTATATATTTATTTCTACATTTTGTGCGTCCCACTGGGCGTATGTGTGATTTTTTCTGGCGTGCGTGTGAATGCGAATGCGTTATATTCGTCCAACTGTGCGAAAACAATTCGAGCGCTACTTTGCGCCATAAAAGAAGTGGTATTAAATGCATATATATGTATATATATATATACATATATATATATATATACTGTGACATTGCGATATGTATATATATATATGTTTGTAAAGTGAATCGCAACCAAAAAACCCATTTTTGCATTTAAAGTTTTATGCATTTTATTGCCTCGTCTGGTAAAAAACTATCCTTAGTTCGGGGTCCCTTTCCTTGTTGTTCCCATTTCGGCAACCTTACTTTCTTTATGTTTTTTTTATTTCGGTTGTTTTTTATTTTCTGTTTTTTATTTTCTGTGTGTATTCCTGGTTTCAGTTTTTTGGCGGTCGTCGAATGCCCCAGTGAAATATGATAAAAGTCAGGCGCGAGACAACGCGGCCCTCTACAGTGGCGCTTTGCATTTTGATTTGTGTTGGTGACCCAAAAAAAAAGGAGAAAAATAAGAAGAAAACTTTTGGGGATCAGCAAATGCACAGCAAGAAAATTTAATGGAATTTGGCAATATTAAGCCTTTGAAATCGGGAACTTTAGAAAGGCAAGGAAAAACTATCTGGTACTTTGTAAAAATTAAAAAAAAAAACTTAATAAATCTATAAAAATCAACCTTTAACTGATCTACAATTTCTTTAATATACTTCCCACCGACTCTTTAATAGTTTATTAAGCACAAAAACTCTATTCAGCCTTTGCATTGACCTTATATCAGTCTGAATTAAGACCTTACAGCAAACTCATGAATAACCATATATTTTTTTGTGGCCTGATTTAGTGACTTGGTAGAGAGATTTCCGCGAGAGATTTTCTAGCCCCACTTGGGGGGCGACGGCATCAGCATCAGCACCAGCACCGGCACAAGGATGCTTATCGACAAATAAATTCTTTGTCCTGTCAAATGCCCTAGGCGTTCGCCCCCTTCTGCACCACCAAGTGGGTGGCGGTATATAATAAATAGCCTGACATAGTAATGCCACAGACACTAACTCACAACTGTCGCACTGTTGCTGTTGGCCCTGCGAGTAGTCCTCGAACGAAAAGTTGACGCCTATAAAACGGATATGGATGTGCACCAAACTCCCCCTCTGGGTGCTCCGCGTGGGTGCCAAAAGTGTTGACAAATTTATGAGCTTGTTTTGCTTTTACGCCAATTTTTTTTTTCTCTGATTGAAAGTTTTCTTTATTTTTTTGCGCCAATTGATGGGACATTGAGGGGGGAGAAAGGCATTGACCAGACATCTTAATCGTTGCCGTTCTTTATTTAGAGCGAAACAGATATTAATAATGGCTTTGATTGATTGAGAAAGTAAATCAAATTCCAGGCAATTCTCTCTCACTCTGACCAAATTGATTCATCAAAATTTCAGTATGACAATGGTACGCTTGGAATACCAAACTGTTGAATATTTTATAGTTTATTGGCTGGCATCTGTCATCGAATTGAAAGTTATTTCAATATTTTCACACACAATCGGGGGGAAAGTGATTTAAAATTGATCAACCAATGGCAATGGGAAATTTCAGTGGAAAAAGACGGTTAATTCAGCAAAGTATTTCGATACTTAAGGCATACTTCATGTATAATCATTGAAATCTTTATTTTGGAATAGTTAATAATTAATATTGCTTTTTGCTAAACTCTTTGGAAAAAACTACAAAAAAAAAATACATTTTTCTCTAAAGCCAATTTGCCTCGCGGTTAGCTAAGAGGCACAGCCACACTGGCCACTCTACAGAGGCCATGCATGGAGCCTGGTCACACTGGACAATTAATTGCGCTTGGCGGCACAATTCTCAACCAGTTTGGCCAAACGACAAGCCTTCAGCTCACGATCGAACCAATATCCATTGGGACAGTTCTGCCTCTTTGACTTCTGGCGATTGCACACGTAGTAGCGGCGACAGTGACGCACATCGGCCAAGAAGGTTCCATCCTCCTGACCCTGACAGTCGTGGCGAGAGAACAACAGCTCAGCGTTCCTCAACTCCGGATTTACGGTGGTTGCGATCGTGGTTTGGGCCGTGGTGATGGGACAGGTGGTGGTGATACAGGGTGGCGTGGCGGTGCACGGTGGACGAGGTGTAGGCCTGTTGCATGGTGGTGTCCTGGTGCATGGTGGAGGCGGGGGTGGGGTCCTGGTGCATGGTGGTGGTGGGGGTGGTGTCCTGGTGCAGGGTGGTGGTGGGGGTGGAGTCCTGGTGCAGGGTGGTGGTGGGGGTGGAGTCCTGGTGCAAGGTGGTGGGGGTGGAGTCCTGGTGCAGGGTGGTGGTGGTGGTGGGGGTGGAGTCCTGGTGCAAGGTGGTGGTGGTGGTGGAGGTGGAGTGCAAGGTGGTGGTGGAGGTGGAGTGCAAGGTTCCGGTGGTGGTGGTGGTGGTGGTGGTGGTGGAGGTGGAGTGCAAGGTTCTGGTGGTGGTGGGGTCCTGGTGCAGGGTGGTGGAGTGGTGGTACATGGTGGTGGCGTACACGGCGGTGGATCGTCTCTCGGCGGTTGAGCCAGGGCCTCTCGTCCGCCGGCAATGGCCGCCAGGCCGAATCCAATCAGCAGCAAGTGGTCTAGAGGATACAAAAAAAAAAAAAAGGGAACACCTTTTAGCCTTCCCGATCGAAGGATGTGGTGGAGAACTACCCACAAACTCTCATGTTGCGTCGATTTAATGCTTCTGCTACTGCAGTTTCTACTTCTCTGCTGGATGAATGTATGTTGATTCGTTCAAACTGGTCCCCTTTTATATGCGAAGATCTTATCTCTCGGCCCGTGCAAGGTAGCCACTTGAGATCGATTGTCGTTTGTGATCCCAGAGTTTTCTTTTCACTCTGCTAATTAACCAAAATAATAGTTGTGCAGTTGCACGAGTTGGGTGTTCCGGGTTCATGGCGTTTACACACCTTTCGAGTGAATTGTTTTTAGCCTCGGAGAGCTTGTTAACAAATTGTTATGAGATGTTCATGTAATAGCAATATTGACGGAGGAACATGTGTAAGGTTTAACAACAAACGTACAATCTGGCATTATAATTAAATTCTTGGAATTAGTCTGTGTTGACCTTAGAATATTATTTAAATATTTGTCCTTGGAGCTTAGGGATCAGACACTTACAAAAGAAAAATGTTCTATATAACATTAATTGAAAATAAAGTATAAAGAAGTGTGGCAACATTTTCTTTTAATTTGTAATAAAGGCAGCCTCATAGTTTGCTTTCAACATGCGACTGGGCACACTATTAATCTATTAAGTGCAGACACACTTTATTGTATGAACTAAACTTTTGCCTAGTTATATATATTACCTATTTAATTATCTGAATTTAAATATTTTTACTGATATTAAGCAATACAGTATATATAAACCCCACCATTTACCCACGAAAATACTTGTAAATTCAATGCCCCAGCCCAGGTTTCCGAATAAAGGTTTATTATTTTATTATTTTTTTTTGTTTTGCAATAAAATCGCTTCGAACGTACTGTGATGGTATTGACATTTGGCTCGGGTCATTTGGCATGCCGTACGCAGTCTGTAAAATAGTTTAAATTGCCTGTTAACTGATTTCGCAGTCCCTGTTTCAGCTCCTGCTGCTGCTCCTGCTCCTGCTCCTGCTCCTGCTCCTTTCTACCCCCTCGGTCAGTGCAAACAAGACATTTCGGTTTATGGCTCCGGCCCCCGGAAGTGTTAGGCCAAGTGGCCAGAAGCGGCAGACTGGACCAAGTGACTGGACCATTTGGCAGCCGATAAAAATGGGAAAGAGCCGAAGGGGGCGTGCCGGGTTGGCATTCGTGTGTGTGTGTGTGTGTGTATATATGCGTAATAATTTTCCCCCCACCCAGCATAAACCCCACTCAAAAAGAATGCCATCCTTTTTTTTGCAGGGTGTAAAACAACAGAATTGGAGAAAATCGGGAAACGGCAGGAAAATTCCAAAAGGGGGCCGGGAAAATTGTGAATAAGCGACGCTGGACAGTTGACCAAAGTTCGATAATTATATATGGTTGAAGCAAAGATTCATGAGTAATTTTTTATGGCAATTAGCAAAGAGTAAAGGAGAAAGTTGAAACTGGTTTAATATATATATTAAATATATAAATGCAATACAAAATGCATTATTTCCTTTTTCCCAAAATGGTTATATAATAAAAACAATTGGTTGCTCAATAAGATTACTTATGCAATAGTATTTTCTCACACAAAATGTAAAAAAATAAAACTGTATGACAAAGAGTATAAATTTTTCATTTCTGTGTCAGTAAATTCAAGCTTCGTTTGAAATCAAAAATCTTATTCTATAAAAATGTCTACCCTCTTCAATGGTATGACTTGGGTAGCTTTTACTTTTGGTGTCATATTTTTATTTTTTCTGTTTGCAACATTTAAAAATGCACAAAGGCAAATAAAGTTGTGTTGACAGAAATCGGGACACAATCATCCCTCGAAAAAAAAAATCCTTCTGCCGGAATCGTAAATAATTATTTATTTAAAGTGCTGCAGATATTTCCAAATGAAATCGATGGTTGTCTCCTCGTACAATCTCCCTTTATATATTTTTTTTTAGTAACTTTTCTTTTCTTTTCTTTTGAGTTTGGATTTTGGAGTTTTAATTTACATTCAAAGTGTGGAGTTTTTTATGGCAAACTTTTCTTCGTTATGGGTTCAATTGGATTGAGTTGAATTCACTTTGTTTCATTCACTTAGCAAAAACATCCAAAACGAAAAAATACGACTTGGCCATTTTGCTGGGTAAAATTACTCATACGCCGCGTGTGACGTGAATATTAAAGAGAAGCAAAAGTTTATGATAAATCCCTCTGTTTCCTCATAAGCAACTGAGCACAAGTGTTTATGTACCACTTTATACACATATATAGTATATATGTATATGAATAGTTGGGGAAACAATCTCAGATTATGAATGAACTTTGGCCAGTTTTGGCTTAGACGAGAACGATGGCGACGACGAGAATGAATATGTATGAACATAGTTAAGTTTCTTTAAGATTATGAATGAATCAGGGGAAAGTTTACACATCAAACAACTAAAAAAGAATAACTTTAAAATGTATTAAGAGTTTTTTAAGAGTTCAAAACAGCATTTGTGTGTACTTTTATTCGGTTAAAACTGTGATCTATGTCTTTGTTTGCTTTTATTCAGGAATTTATTGAAAATGAATTGTATTATGTCTAAGATTCTCATATAATTCTGCCTTAAAGGTGACTTTAACATAGTAAAACTTAAGCTTGACATCCCATTTAAAATATGTTTCTTTTGCTAGGCCATGCTTCTGTTGCTTGAGTGCCTTCATTCAATTATGCTTCAAGTTGAATATAAAATGTATATTTAAATTTATTCTTCAGCACTTCTTAAGAGAGTGAGAGAGTCCACACACTACAAGGCAACAAGGACCTGCAGGCTAACCCAATTATTTACTCTCTAGGGGGACTTGGTTGCCTTTTTTGTCAGGTTTTTACAAGGGGGGGAGAGTGCGACAACTTAGGACTTTTTCACTTATCTCTGACCAGCCACGACCATCTCAATGAATTAGTCCAGCAACATAAATTAAGCACTTAACTGTTGTAAAGTTCTTCCTGTAAAAGGAGCAGGCGGCTTCCTTTTATAAAAGATGACCTCGACCAACAAAAGACAAACAGAGACACGGCTCAATGGAAATTCCTAGCTTCCAGCTCCGGTTTCCACACACACACACACACACACATGCAGATGAAGAATGGGAAATTAAATTAAGCACACACACTCTAGTGTGTGTGTATGGGGAAGGATTGGATTTAAGGACTGTTTGGGCAAGGACATTGTATCAACAATTTTCGAGAGTGTGTGTATGTGCTACGAGGCATTGTAAAACTCATTAGTGAAGTGACCGGAAATCTTATGAAATCTACAAAAAACAAGGAGAAAAACAAGCCAAAAGGCTTGGCTTATGTTCTACACAGGAAGAAAATGTTGAAATGAAATTAGCATCGAGGTAAAGGTGTCAAGATTCCCAAGATATTCTTAGTAAATAACTATAAAATTGCTCTCAAATGTACTTATTTAAATGTAAATAAGGGATTAAATATCAAAAGTATGATTTTTTACATATTTATAATGGCTAAACTATGCAGTTTTCTCTCAGTGTGTCCAAAGGACTCGCTGGTGTTGCCTCTCTCCTGTGACAGGTTGGAGCAGTCATGCATGTACTTCAATTTTTCAGCAGAAATGAGTGCACATTTGACAAAACACACACAAACACAGAGACGCTCACACCTTGCGAGAAAGATGGGCGATGGGCCCAGGAGCAGCCAGCAGGCGAATCCCTGCAGGACATATGTCCTGCTGCTGTCCGCTCTCCACCTCCTCCTTCTCTCAAACTTGTTTTTTTTTTTATCAAACTTCAGGCAGGAATATATATGTATATATGAAACCTTGGTTGTGCCAGTGTGTGTGTGTGTGTGTGTGTGTGTGTGTGTGTGTGTGCGTGTTCCTCCCCTCCCCCTCTCTCACACCCGTATCCTGCTCTGCGGCAGTATGGGTGTGTCTATGGTAGCCTAATTCCAGCTCATATTTTATAACAGCAGCAGAATCACTGCATCGGACTACACAGCTTTCTGCCAAGACAGCAAAATAAACCAACAGACAAGCTCAAAAAAAGAAGAAAACTCAAAAAAACCAGAAATAGAAAAACTAAAAAAAAATATATATGTATATATATGAGAAAAATGACCAAAAAAAAAAAACGCCTGTAAACAAGACAGTCCTGGGACAGGGAACAAACTGTGTGGGCAACAGTACGTGAGTGCCCAGCAGGGGTTAAAAAATAGGTAAGAGAACATGAGATTTATTGGGCCAAATGCCAAACGGGCTTTAGTGGGTTAAGGTGATGCCATATAATGAATATCGTATGAATATATTCGAAGCCTAACACACTGAGTTATCTATATTTCATGAAACGTGTTACACGTTTTCTATGGCAGCCAATCAACAGATTGGGTTTTTGGTACACTTCGAATGTTGCCTTAATTTTAGATTAAGAAATTCGCCTTAAATTTTGAAATATTCAAATATTTAATATTAAAATTATTTTTATTTGTACTAGGAATAATTATTAAAAATCTTGGAAAGTTTGGAAGCTTAGTTGTCACACGATTAAGTCCAAAAATGAGTTTTTTATGAATAATATAAATGTAGTTGTCTTTATTTTAAATACATAAAAAATGGCCTAAAGTAAGTTTAAGAAATGTTTCTTTTCAGAATATTTCAATCAATTTTAGAAGTAAATATCGTATGAATATATTCGAGTCTAAGAATAAGTTATCTAATTATTCTGAATCTTGAAAAGTAAAGTTTGTGAAATTAGTTTTCAAAAAATATATAACATGCAGTAAGTTTGATTTTTGCGAATAAAATAGTTGCAGATATGTGATTACTTTTAATTATTTTAAAATTAACGTTAACTATTAAATTATTCAAAATTAAAGATAGTTTTTTGTCTATCATAATAAAAGTTCTCAAAAATCTTGAAAAGTTAAGTTTGTTAACTTTGTTTTTACAGAATAAAACCGGCAATAAGTTTGTTTCTAGAAACAAAATCTTTTGCAGATTTGTAAATAGTTTTAATTACTTGAAAAATTATCCAGGCTTCACCCATCTTCTTTCAAAATAGGTGCATTATTTATATATATATATATATATACTATAAACTTCAGTTTAGTTGCAATACGTATACGCAATGTTTGCCTTGTTGTTTTTACTCATTATTGGTAACAAAAGGGTTTGGCCAAAGTTTCTCTTAAAATTACAGTAAAAATTACGCAACAAAAGTGAATGGGAAACATAAAGAAAACATTATATTTTCTATATATATATATGTATATAGTGGAGGTATGTTTTTAATATTTGTATACACACACACACACACACACAGATTCAAGTACACTTTTGTATGGCAAAAGTTTGAAGAACTTTTCTTCCACGCGGCCACTCTGCCGCTTTTTTGAATGCCGCCGCCCCACCTGCTGCCACGCCCCCCGCTTTTCACCAGCCCCCCTCCCCACACCCATTTTCCAGCAAGCCTTGCAAATTGTTGAATAATTGCAGTTGTTCCTTTGCTTCAGTTTATTGTTGTTGCCGCTGTCGTGTGGCAGCTTTTCCATTTTTCCACGTCGCCATCGCGCTTTCGCATGCAAATTTTTCCAGTTTTCCACTTGTTTTCGCATATTTTTTTCTCCTTTTATATAAATTTATATATTTATATACATATATATATATATATGTGGGCCTACCTACATTTCCTTTCCGCTTTTATTTAATTTTATTTTATTTGATTTTGCTGTGGCTTTGGCCCTGGCTCATTTTTATTTACTTCACTTTGCGATTTGTTTTGTTTGAAATTTGTTTTGCACTTTTGCCTATTTTCTTCAAATGTTCATCTCTTCGTCGCTTGGACAATTGCAATTTCTGCAACAAAGTTTTGCCCGAAGTGTGTGAAGTGGATAAGAGAGGGTTTTTTTTGGGTGGCTCTTTTGGTTGGTTTTTGGGGACTTTTCCCCGTCCAAGTCGAACAATTAAACTTTTATTTGGCGGCAAGAGAGGGGAGAGGAGTGGAGAGCTGTGGGGATAGAACTTAACTGGACTGGATTGGCGGTACTTGCAGCGATTTGTAGTACTTTTACACACTCACATAATGTGTGTGGTGTAGTACAGGCAGAAAAACTTTGTGTAAAAAATATATTGAATATATGATAGATTTATTTGGTGATAGTTAAACTTTTCATTGAGTGGGAAAAATCTTTCTCTTGTATAAATGATCAGCATTAACCGCCAAATCGATCTAATCATCTCCCATAACTATGACCATTAAGTATCTATGATCAGTAAATAACTATGAGCAGTAATTAACTATGAGCAGTAAGTAAATCTGAACACTAAGTATCTACGATCAGTAATTAACTATGATCATTAAGTATCTATGACCAGTCATTAACTATAATCAGTTAGTAACTCTGAACAGTAAGTATCTATACCCAGTAATTAACTATGTAAGTAGTTATACCCTGTAAGTATCAGTGACCAGTAAGTATCAATGAACATTAAGTAGCAATGAAAATTAAGTAACTATAACCAGTAAGTATCTATGACCAGTAAGTACCTATGTATAACCATAACCAGTAAGTATCTAGAACCAGTAAGTATCTATAACAAGTAAGTACGTATGATCAGTTACTAACTTTGAACACTAGTAAACAATGACTTGCAACTTTTGGAACACTACACATATCTGAGACGTGGCCGGCAGCAGTCACTTCGTTCCGGGGATGATAGAACCAGTTGGGAATCATATGCACAGGTGCGCGAAATTTGTTTTCGAGCAAATTTAAGAGCAAGCTATTGGAGTTTTAGAGTTATTCTATGATATAATTTTACTACCATATTAGTTGAGCATGGCTAATCAGTGGACTATATATATACATATATATAGCTGCCATAGGAACGATCAGAAAATTTTAAGAAAAAATTATAACTTTTCCAGTTTTCATCAGATTTTCATAAAATTTAATATATATTCATTATATGTTAATCTAAAATTTTGTGTAAAATTTAATGAAAATCGGACGAATATATCATATAGCTATCATACAAACGATTGTTAGAAAAAGAGAGAAAATTAATATAATTAAAAAAATAATTATCAAATAAAAATGAATCTTGCCGAGGAAAATATAATTTTACTCAGTGAAGGAATCATTTCCGACCCTATAAATCATATATATTCTTGATCAGCATCAACAGGCGAATCGATCTAGTCATCTCAGGGAGAAAACAAAAATTTTAAATTTTTTCCCAAATTTTGTAACGTGAAAATTTAACAAAAAATTAAAAAAAAAAATTTTTCAAAAAAATATAAAATTCATTATGCAGTTTTGTTAACATAATAAAAACTAAAAATGAAAAACTTTCCGATTGGAAATTAATGCATTTTTGACTGAGATACGATGAATTTTCTCAGCAGGGGTATAGAAAGTTCTTACAATGGCTTTGTTTAAAAGATTAAATTCAATCTGAAATTGTACTCTATGTTGAAACACAAATATATTAAGATCAGCAGTAATTATTTTCAGTGTAAGTACTCACACGCTGAGCCAAGTTCTGATATATGCGTAGGAGAGAGAAAGATAAAAAACAACAAAACAATATATACAAAATAAACTCCATTGAATTTTTATCTCTTGGTTTCTTTGTACCGCGTTTATCTCCATCTCGCTTTTGCCACATTTTGGCATTTTTATAGCGCCAAAAATTGAATTGTTAAGCGTGTGGGCGTGGTCCTGGGGCGTGTTGAGTATCTGTTTTTCTTATTTATTTATATATATATATATATATTTTTATTTTTTTTTTTGCTCCTCTTCAGATAATATTATTCGAAAAAAGTTTTGTGCGTGACTAAGCGCCGAAAATGTTTTCCTGAGCACTTTCTGGCTCTCAAACTCAACTTTTGTTGTTGTCGTTAGCTTTTCCTCTATAGAAACTTTTTTTTTTGACTAGTTTGAAGAAGTTTTCCTTGGTGTTAATATGTTGTTGTTTTGTTTTTATTTGATATATGTTATTTCTGAGATGTTTACAAAATTTATGGGGGGGAGGGAAGCTTAAAGACATGTCAATAAATCAATTAATTGGTGTAAGAAATAATTAACAATAACTAATCATTTTATTTATATATATTTGTTGTATTGTTTACCATAAAAATGACCCAATATTTGCGCTTCAAAATACTCAAGATACCAACTGAAGCTGAAAGCTAAATAGGTATTCAATTAAAAGGACTTCAGCAAGGAAGTAAAAAACTATGTGAAAAACTATGGTAAAAACTATGTGAAAAATGCTTACAGCAAACAACTTCATGAGATAAGTGTGCAAACAAATTGAGAAATGCAATGGCAACAACACAGCAATTAGAAGGACTACAAGAGAGAGTGTGAAAGAGACAGAGAAGAGGAGATGAAGAAGGACAACAAGAACCTGGCAGGACATTAAAATGAATGGCTAGCTGGGAAGGACCCCCTTAAACTAGAGTCTAAACAGATTGGCAAAATGAGGCAAAAAAAGAAGAGAGAAGATCCAGACAATGGGCCAAAAGTGCTGAATATGCCTTACAGGTCATCAGGTGTGTGTGTCAGTCTGTCCAAGCAGAAAACACTGAGGGAAAATGAATAAATAGCTTCTAAAATGATCAAACTTTTAGGACTTTAAAATATATAATAAAGGATTGTATTACATCCTTTTTCGCCCTCTGTAAACTCTCCCCTTTGCGCAGAAAGTTGGGTTTCCTGGGAACAACACATTGATGTATATCCCTACTCTGGCTAATTGAATGAATACCTGCCCCCATTGCCCCAATTCAGTTAGCACCTGGAAAATTTGATTAGCTTTTATACCCACCTATACCCGAGAGCCTCTGTGTGTGTATATATCTCCGGGTTAATAATTCGTAAATGTGGCATGATGAAAAATAGCTGCTTGTAACACATACCATCGTCATCCTCATCGTATTCATTTATGCATTTATAATTGCCCAGACAAACGGTTTCTGCACACAATAACTGACCACACATTTCAATATAAATTTGAAAATTCATTGGATTTTGTCAGTAGTACATAGATATATAGATTTTCTGTATAGCATTTAATTTTTAATGCTTTAGGGTAGGTGGTAAAAATATTGTACTCTATATATAATCCCAAAACATTTACCCCTCAATCGGTCTATTTGATTAGCAAATTGTTTCTAAATTTGAAGATTAGCAGATGCCCAGTGAAATAGTAATATGGTAATGCAATTTTGTCACAAATGGAGCAATTATGCATTCCTTAGTTAAATAATTTAGGGGAATATTTACCCAAAACGACCATGAAGAGAGAGAATGTATAAATAAATGGAGGAAAGAAAGCGCAATGTGTGCGTGTGTGTGTGTTTTGTCATTTGCCAGAATATGTGATGACCGGGACTCTCTATCCACCATTGTCGTCGTCCTGGACTGTGTTCCATTTCCGTTTCCGCTGCTCCTCTCTCTCTCTCTCTCTCTCTGTGTACAAATCCGATTATGTGAACAAAAACCCTCTTTTTCTGACCGCGAATTACTGTCGGGAGAAATAAAATGCAACATTATTCTTGTGGCCGTTGACTTTGGTTTTGGATTGCCTTTCCCACTCGCCTTTTCCAAAAGTTCCCAACATTACGTATACGCAATTTCAGACCATTGACATTACGTATACGCCGCATATTACCTAATGCTTCTTTGCATGTCCAGCACAATGAAAAATCCTCAAATGTGGGTGTTATTTTTTGTTATTTCCCCTCCTCTCCTCTCTCTGGGTTGGCTATAAAATACTCGAGCTTTTATTTATAACGACATCAGAAATTAATCTTGCATTATGTGCGCGCGTGTGGAGTTGTTTGCTGCCTGTTTTTTATACTCGAAACCCGCCTCAGCTTATCCTTTTCATGAAGTTTGTTGTCGTTACACACCTGCACACCGACACGTGCTAACACTTACTAACGCACCTGTTTTGCTTACATATGCGAAAAGGCGACCAAAGTGTCACCAACGATCTAGCCAAAAAATGGTAACCAACTTTTGCGATTTTTTAATATTTCTATATTTGGAATTTAAAACACTTGAAACGTTTTTATTATTGCATTTGATTGAGGATTTTCTTTTTCTTGTATTTTAATCTATGTTTGTGCTGTCTAGGCGATGTCTCAAGGATATCAGTTGGGTAAACATTTGTCTGGTTGATGTCGCTTTTAGCCAAGAATCGTTTGTCAGTCATGCGAGGCACTGACGTTCCACGTCCATCTCTCAGTAAACAGTGGCTTCAGAGGGAAGGATTTAAGAGGGATTAGTTTTTATGGTCCAAAAAAATTATATTCATTCCTAGATCATGTTTTCTTTGAATCTTAATCAAAAATAATATATTTAAGCTTCCCTTCTGTGTGTTACGCCACTGCTTGACCATCTTTCTCTTTCTGTCTGTGTCTCTTTGAATTTTCCCAGCATTTTCCTCCCTGGCATTTCCCTTTGCGCCAGCCTTTGCGTGCTGCCTGCCTGCTGGCTCTGTTCATGAAAAATTACAACTCTCAGCATCAGGCGTAACGTGCGATAAATTCCAAAAAAGGACGCACACACATCTACATATATATAAGTGTGGTGTGTGTGCCTGAGTGTAGTTCAGGTTGATTTTGAAATTCGTTGCGTGTAGGATAATTCATTGCTTATTATCTCTTTTTTGAAGCTGCAATTTTTGGGGGGCTTACCATTCTTATTACTTTGGATTCTGCCTACTTGGTTATATCTTTTTTTTTTGGAAGGACAATGGCAGGAACTGTGGGAGATAGCAAAATGCTTTATTAATTTAGTGTGTGCCAGGCCAGGAAAATATGATTGGAGGCTAAAGAGTGCACAGAGAGAAAAATGAACTCAAAACAACAAAGATCTCTATGGAAAAATTTCTAGGAAAGTGTAGATCATTAAAGTATTTAACAGTATATAGTTATATTTTAAATTTTAAAGGCATAATTTTCCTCTCAGTGTAGTGACAGCGTTGAGAGGCCCGAGCGTGTTAGTCAGACAATCGAGCCTAATGATTTATGAACTAGGCGCTCCAAGCGTGGCCGCAAGTATATAGGTTTATAGCTATATAACCAAGAGCCAGGAGTCAGGATCCAGCAGCCAGGAGCCTGAAGCTTGGATCCCCCCCTACCTCCGAGGCAGTGGCTCCTTGCCAATTTTACCATTTTCTTTGCCTTGACTCCCTTTCGCTTTTGTGGTCCGTGGTCCACGCTCTGTCCAGGATGATATATGATGCCGGGGAGTTTAGCGACTGGTTAAATGAATTTTTCACACTGCAAAACCATTCCACGCTGTTGACTCGGAACAAAAAAGTCAACCAAAGTGGTTATGAAGAACGGACCCCCAAGAATGAATGACAATTATGGGTAATTTTACCAGGACAACAACTCAAAAAGGGTTGAAAAGGGTATTTAAAGGGTATCAGTAAGGTATAAAGAGTGCTGATATCAGAGTTTAAGAGTTTATGCACAATCTTATCGTAATTAGCAGCTCTTAAAAACGTATTTTCTCACCTGATTCTTTCCCCCTTTGTGGCTTGGGTTATTATTTTCATCATTATATGCTGACCATCATCATCATCATTATTATTATTATGGCCAAGATTCACTTTTGCTGTGTCACTGAGTGCATTCTTCGCTTACAACCGAAAAATTATTGGCAGAAACTTCATATTTCAGTCGAGCGGAAAAAGCGAGAGGTAGAAACTTTTCGCAAATATCATGCAGGTGATTGAGTGTGTGTGTGTGTGTGGAAATTGTGGAAATTGCGGGTGGGAAAATTGTGGGGCTTAAAAGGAAAGGATAGTTGAGAGAGTGGCCAGCAAAAGTGTGCAGAGTCAGTGATGGGAAATGTGAGTCACAGAAGGGATTCAATTGGTCAGCGATTATTAATCGATAAATATATCGCTTGAAGTTAGAAAATATATAATTACCAAAGTCTGTATAAACTCTTAAACTTTATTGAATTTAAGTAACATTTAAATTAATAGAAATGTTCGTAACCCTTTAGCTATAATTTCCTTATATTATCGATAATTTGCCCATCCCTGGCCACTGGACCACACAGTCGTTTGACAAGTTTAAACTTGCACTTAGCAAACGACGCGCAGCGAAAAACATTTGCCGGGAAAGCAGGCAGGAAAGGGTTTTTCCCCCACTCAGCTTTACACGGGTGCGCGTGCAGGTTTTTCCAAGCAAAAAAAGTAAGGGGGTTGATGGCTTTATTTTTGGCTAGCATTTGCGTCAAATCAAGTGGCCACTTAGTTTCGGGCGTCGTCATTAGCTTTCAACTTTTGCAAAATTGAATTTAGAAACGTTCAACGTGTCCAGGAGAGTTTTCTGCGACTAACACACCCTCTTTTACTTTTGTTTTTGCTTTTACAGTGAGAAAAAGATATTGATTAATGGAGTAAAAAATACCAAGAGTTCAATAATATTTCTATATTTTTGAAAATGTTTGCCAAAGAGCTTAGGGAAGCATTACTTTGGAGGCTTTAGTTGCGTAGTTTTCTGTAGTTGGTTCGATAAAAAATGAACTTATTTTCGATAAATAAATAAATATAAATATATAAATATAGATATATATGTATCGTTGCCTCAATTTCCTCAGTGTTTGTATCTGTTTTCTGGTAGTATTTACTCACAACTTAAACTTTTCCGCCAAGCCAAAGTCAGCCAAAAAAAAAACATTCCCCAGGAGTCTTCCTTTGCCCCGCCGCACAGTGGTTATGTTAGGACTAAAAGTGGTCAGAATTTAAGGGGAAATAAATATTTTTTAATCCCTATTAAATAACTTCAAAAATTCTTATAAACAAATGGTAGATAAGAATAATTTTAAGCTGTAAATTAACCTTTTTACTGGCTTCAGTTCTTTAAAATACAAACTTAGAAAGAAAGTATCATAGATTTAGGTATTTTCAAGAGATGTAAACTAAAAACTTAATATAAAAACATCTTTCTTTGATAAATCTACCCCACTGTGCACCCTTCCTTACTGTTTCTGTTGTCGCGTCGCTTCGTTTGGGGCGGCATTCAGTCCACTTGGGAGTTGTTTCATGTTTTTAAGTTCACTTTAAGTAGCTGGGAACTTAGTTTTTATGCTCGGCACACGCAAAACTTGGCTATCTGTTGATAAATGGCAGGCGAGAAGGCTTTAAAAGCACTCAATCCACTCCCTCATATAAATATACAACCCCCCTTTTCTGGTTTTAATGAGGCATTCGGCGTGCCAAGACGCCTGAATTAGCCGAAAAGTCGTACCAAGTGCTAAAGCCAACGAAAATGTTAATGCCATAACTATGTAGTCTTAGCACAGCAGTGGTTAGGAAAACAGGATACTATTATGCATTTTCCTATTTATTTATATTGAATTTACTATGATTTTTAATGAATATTACTAATATTTACATTGCCTTAACTTTTTCTTGTCTGATTTGCGAGAAACATTCTATAAACTTATAATCCCATAGGGGAAAGGAACCGTCTCAACATATCTGGATTATCCTTTCAAACTTTTCAACAGTTTTCTCCCCCCTTATCCCTGTTGAGCTTTCCAACTCGTCTTCTTCCTGACTCTTTGCTATAGAAAATTTAACTCAAGACTGAAACAAGCCAAAAGATGGGGCATAGAGGCAACTGAAAATCAAAAGGACCTAGGAGGAAAAAATATATATAGGAACAACAAGAGCAGAAGCCAAGGCAACAGACAGCAAATACATACTATATATATTTATATATATATCGGCAGGAATCTGTGTGTACGCAACCACCAGCTGACATATTTATTACACTGTGTAACAAGGAGTTTGATATATGAACTGATTCATTTAATCATATTGCATTTGTCATTCGCGAAATTGATTGAGGCACTCGACGAGCCGTGTATTCGATCTTTTGGGAAAAAATTTATGAGCTACTGCTGTACCAATTTTCCTCCCTTCCCCCTAATTTAGACATTTCCATGACTGACAAAGAGAAAAACCGAAATGCTGAAGAAAGTGACACATGAAATGTCAGAAAAAATATATATCTTCGACCTAATGAAATCGAATCAATCATCATTTTTGAGGTTTGAGGTTTCACTCTCTTTCTCTCCTCACAAAATGTTCCATTGTGTGCATTCAAATATTTTATATAGTCTGATTCCTATATAGGAAAAGTGCTTTTGGTTTTATGAAATCTGATTTGTGTGCGAGCTGAGCTTGCCTTTAATCTGTATTCCTTGTGGCTCCGATACAAATACACAAATTGGACAAAAATGCAGTGCATGCCCAAAAAAAAAGGAAAGAAAAATCAAATAATAAGGGAAAAGTAAAGGAAAAGCATCCGCCCCAAAAGCAGTGATCAGATTAAGACACTGCCGGTATGCGGAACGTGGCCAATATGCCTTCGTTCTGTCTTTATTTTTATTTTCTTTGTGGTGGTGGAAATTTCTGCAAGCTGGCTAAACAGGAGCAACTCCTGTTGGGTTGTCCTGGCTTCTAATTAAAGTGAATAGATGTACATACATATCTCACACCTCACAACTGCTGCTGCTGCTATCTGGGAGAATTTTGTAAATTTCACAAATTAATTTCATGTTTGAAGCAAATTCGTAAACAAGTCTTAATGTGCACTAAGGCGTGTGTTTCCAAGGGCGTTGGGGGTTGAATTTAACAGGGGGCGGGTAAGGAGCAGGAGGGACTATTGCCCAACCACCCATCTAATAATGTTGGGCGCCCGCCAGACATGAATTTAGCATTTATCTAGCGCCACTTGAACAACGCCGACGTTCTCGTCCTCGTCCTCGTCCTCGTCCTCGTCGTCGTCGTCTGACAATGAAGATGAAGATGGCGGGCTTGGTCCTGGTTGTTCCTGGTATGGGTATTCACGGCTGGTTCACTGGGTGGTTTAGTGGGTGACTGAGTTCTGATGGTGGTGGTGATGGTTAGGAGGGGGCTTTGAGCTAATTTCAACGCCTCTTAAGCGCACAGTGGTTACAGAGCCCCTGTACTCGAGTGGCGCCCAAAAAGTCAAGGAGTGCCTGAAGGATCCAACAAATAGCAGTGGGAAATACAGGAGAGATCCATGAATAAGCGAACTCTGGCAGGGGAACTCTGGGTCTCAGTTTATATGAAATTTGGTATGAATTTTGCGGAGGAACTTTAAATAAATCGTGTTGTAGTTTATAGCAATTTGTTGCCTGCTAAACCAAAGTTGTAAAGAACTATATAATACTTTTGTACATATGATATAGAAAGGTATATAAAGTTTCCACATTTTTACTTGATTTATAAAAAACCTAATTAAATTATGAAGTGATCTTTGAACTCATAAGATATCAAGGATTTCTAAACTACATTTTTTTACTGCTAAACTATATTTAATTAAGTATTTATAATACTTATAAATACAATATAGAAACGTATTAAAATTCTTTCCTTATTAACTTGATTTAAAAAAATACCTAATTAAGTCATAAACACCTTTTTGAACTCAAAAGATATCAAGGATTTCTAGACTTTATTTATTTCCTGCTAAACTATATGTCTTTAAAACTTTATAAGACTTATAAATACAATACTGAAATGATAAATCAATTTAAAAAATTCCAGATGAATTTATAAACTTCTCTTTAGACTCAATAGATACCAAAAATTGTACAACCCAATGATCCCTAAATCGTTTTTATTACCCTAAAAACTCATTTGCAAATCACATTTGCCCCACGGTGCACTTAATTTCGGTTCCATGGGCATGTCAACAGATTCTTCTCGAGTGGCGGGAACTTGGCCGACCGGCTTTCAGGGCCAATAATTGTTGGTGCCATTGCTTGCTTTATGTAGATGTGACAGCAGCGGCGGCAGCAAGGCAGGTTTTTGTGCCATTTCGCCAATTTTGCTATGGCCCATGTTCGAATTTGTTTCAATTCGAGTCGAGGACCCAGAGAGTCAGTCAGAGCTCCACTCGGCGACACGTACGAGGGCCATGAAGTCACGGCATCATGGAGGAGCAATAACCAAAGGATCCAAACACAAAAGGAGATGGTCCGTGGGCGGATGGCTGGGTGGTGGTCTGGTGGCCTTTGGTGGCCAGTCAAGAGTGAAACAGCGCTGTTAATATAAAGTAGGTAATTGAGATGGAAAGTATGGGTGGGACGAAGGCGACGATACAGTGGCTCGAACTTGATGAAATTAATCAAGCACAGTGGAACAGGGTTTTGTCTTCATATACATATACATATATCCCCCACTTGCTGATTCAGCATTTCGACTACAAAATCATGCGTGGGGCCACTCTCCCCAGACAATGAATGCACATAAAAATAATAATTGGAATTGGAAATGAAAACAATTTTCATGGCACGTGAGTCGGCATAAAACTTTATTCCTACGGAGAGTAGGAATATTTCTGCTTCTGTTTGTGCACTGAAATTAAAGTTTTGAAAGCAAGAAATACAGAATTTATTAGGGAAATGTATATCATATACACCTTTTTATTTATATTTTAATACTGCTTAAAGAATGATTGATTTTGATTTGGTTATTTATTAATTTTGCTCAATAAAAGCCCATTGTCTGGGGTTCATCTTCCTTTTTTTGGCCTTCGCCTTCTTTGGTTAGTGGACAACCTTTGACCTATCCGCCTCGGTAGCAATTATCACCACCAAATCAAGTGTGTGGTGCCAAATTTCGAATGCCCTGCAAAAGCTAGTAGAGCCCATAATGCGCTTATCAGTGTCACCCACACACTTTCGCTTTCGGTTTCGCCTTTGCATATGCATGAGCTTATACTATAGCGACCAACTGTGCGTATGCGTAATGTGCGTATACGTAATATTTCACTCTAAAGTGGCACCTGAAGGGGGTAAGTATAATTTCAAAGGGATTTTCATTAATAAGAACTTTGAAATTTGCAAATCTTCAGCAAAAAACTTGAAGAACCTACTGAAATAAAGCGAAAGTATTCTTTAAAAATTTGAAAGTTATCGCTAATAGAGACAACTCTCTTTTATTTGTTTCATAAACAATTTTAGTAATCACTAAATCACATTTAAATAAAACCAGTCTAAAAAACACTGCAAAAAATATCTCTCATAAGCTTCTTAGTTAATTTATTCCACTCCTTTATTGTTTCTTTACTGCACATTTACATTTTTGAGAGTTATAAACTGTTGCGCCCCAAAATAAAATAATAATAATTCCATGCACCAAGAACCAAAAGGGTACACCAAACGGTGGCAGTACAATACAAAAAAAAAACGTATGTAATAAAATGAATTTTTATGTCGCATTTTCGCAATGCAGGATAACGCACACAAACCATAACACACGAAGAGAAGGCCGTCACCTCGGCAAAAAAAAAAGAAAGAAGAGCAATATATATGTGTATGTTACCTTTGGTCCAACCATTCTTAGCCCCTTAACCCCACACAGAGACAGACTTTCCTCCCATGCCATACCCGGCCGGCAGGCTGGATGCATTCCTGTGAACCGAAAGCGAACCGAACACATTTACACATGTAAGTGCATAAAAAATGTTTATGAATTTCAGTTTATGGCGCGTAAAACACGCCAATAAATGTACCAAGGTATTAAAAATGCCTTTTTCCCCCAACGGGTACACTTTGCCGCACTAATAAACAATCAGAAATGGGCATAAAGTATGGGGAATCGGGCAAATGGCAACGACATTGGGGAATTTTTGGGTGCCTTTTTTCTCTCGTTGGTGTTGTTGGTGTTGGTGTTGTTGAAGTTGTTATTGTTGTTGTTATTCCTCTCTGTATCTTTTGTTTTGGTGATTTTTTTGCCGGAAGGTGTTAGTCGCTCCGCTGGCGCAGTTCTTGTGGGCGCTTGTCCCCCTTCACCGTCATCCCCCATGAATATTTATGCAAAACACTCATACGCCCCGTTGTACGCTGTATGTCTGCTGTTGCTCCATTCGCGTCAGTCGCCTCTTTCTGTCCTCTCCTATACCAAAACTCCTTGGTGTTTTCTTATTGTTGGCTGCGTTATATGCCAAGTGCGCTCTAATGCACTTTACGACACTTTATGGCACTTTTCCGGGGGGCTGGGGCTCACCGAATGCCAGGCACACAAACGTAGATATCTGGCAAATGTAAATTATGGCAAATTGATGAGAATATGCATATGTGGCCTGGCCCTGGGCTTGGCTTGGCTCCACGTTTGCTGCGAAAGTTTTTTGTGTGTCCGTGTCAGACTGTCATTGAAAATCTAACATTCGGGGCAATCCTTTTTGATTGAATTAAAGCCAAAAAAAGAACCTTTACTTATTTGTTTGATTTTTCGATTTTACTTAGCTTATAGGCTTTAAATACTTGCAGTATAAGGTCACTTCAGCCATGGTGTTGATGAAGTTAATTAAGTTTACAAATGAATAGTCAGTAAAAATATCTGAGGAATTGCAAGATTTTTATTATTTAAATGAATAAATGAATGTTATTGATTTTTATTGCTTTCTTTTCACAGATAAATGATTTTATATTTAAATTCCCCTTAAATTGGAGCTTATTTTCTCCGAGAATTTCTCCGATCAACTTTAAGCTTCATTTTCATTGAAAATCCTTTCTCTACCTTCAACATTTCGTGCTGGAATCTCGAACGATTTGCTTGCCCACAAAATGACACCAGACATTTGCGTCAATTGCACACTTTTTCGTTTGTATTTTGGGGCTAATGAAAGTCCTGGACAGTGTCCTGGCCTGATCCTTGAGTTTGGATTTAGGGGCATTTGCCTTGTCCTTTTTTTTGTTTCGACGCGTCTCTATCTCTCTCTTTAGCCATGCAAATGGTGGATGAGTTTTCCCCCACGGATGAGTTTTTCCCCCTTCCCATTGGAGAAGCCTCTGTTTTCGGCCATTCTGCCTCGTTATTCCCTTCGGTTTGTTGTGGATGCTTTTGTGAGTACTACTTAACGCCACGAGGAATCGCCTAAGACAACTGAAGCGCAAAAAATGCGAAAAACATGCAGAGAATAAAGTGGAAAATTGCGTGGGCGACAACAAAAAAATTAAGGATGGATAAATCGACGATTGGGCGGCGGGGCGTATAATCAAAGCGTTTGGTTATCAAAGATTCCGGAGAGCAGAGAGTAAAGAGCAAAGTTATGCATAAATTTTGGACACTGTCGCGACTAACGATTTCGGTTTTGCTTTGTGTTTTTTTTTTGTATTTTGTTTCACCCACAATCGATATAGGAAACAAATTAGTTTCGCCTTAAAAACACAGAGCAGAGTATCAAAATAAAATTTCAACAGTCGAATGGCAAGAAATAATACAGCAAAAAACAAGCGAAAGTGCCGAAAGCCCCACCTCATGTACGTTGAATCAAAAAATACACTGGAACTTAAAGGGAGAAGTAGCCTTTTACACATTTATGTTAATTTATAAGTAATTATAAAATAATTATAAAAGAGATAGTTCGATTTATATTTCAGGTTTTGGGTTAAAGATTTCTAAAATGGAATAAATTCTCATAAATAATAAACGAATTTTGGGAATATATCCAGAACATCTAAAGTTTACTATATAATTACTATATATTATAAAATAAATATAAATTTTAAACATTTTATAATTCAAAATTGCAAAATTTAAAACAAAATTTCTTATCAAAAATTCATTTTATAATAATTAAATGCAAAAACACAAAGTTGTTTTTAAATTTATAAATATTTATATAGCAACCAACTTAGTAATTGACTTTGAAACAGTTTTTCTTTGTTAGAAATTTAAATAAAACAAACATTTATTCTCAATCATTGATTCATTTACAACAAAAATAAATTTAATTTGATTACTTTATGCATTTCCTTTAATTAAAAATATTTCAAAATTTAAAATCACTTCTGTTTGACTGTTAACAAAACTAGTAACATTTCCTTGTCTTTTTTCTTGGACCTTTATCTCAAATATATTTTAAAAAACCTTTCTAAGCAGGTGTAAAATTTGTTGAAAGATTTAAATTTCTTGCCGTGATCAAACAGAGAGAGCCCAAGGATCCTAAGTGACATTGTTTGTTTGCGGGGCCGCAGGACACGAACAGACACGAGAGCCTAATAATAGCCGCACATAAAATTTTATTAGCACGAGCGTAACAATTCAATTGGGTCATGCTTTATGGCGCCGCAGGGGTGGCGACTGGCGGTTTCCCAAAAAAAAGGGGGGTCCGGTCCGCTCCAGTCCGGTTCGGTTTAGTCCGCAAAAGGCGGATGGGCGTGGCAGTCAGTCGTCGTCGTAGCCAAGCAAACAAAAAAAAGGCCACCCAAAAATTTGGGTCACTCCAAGTGCAGTGTAGGCCCAAAAAACAGGATAAAAAAAAAACAGAGCGAAGGATATGTGCGTCCAGGAGTTTACCTTTATCAAAGGATGTCAGCGACAAAAAAATCACTTTAAAATCCTTGAATGCTATCGGTTTAACCCTATATATTCAATTAAATTCATAGACTCTCTTAAATTAAGTATATCGAATAATTATAAACTATATTATTGACTTTATACACAACCATTTTAATTAAGTGCATAAAGGTGTTCATCTGTAAATTCCATCAGTTTATTAAGAGTTCCAATCCTGCCTTATCCCTTTGACTAATTAAATTTCGAAATACCATATCAAACACCCACATTCATACCATTTTCCTTCCTTTGTCTTTAATTCCATTGAAATCCTTTAACAAAATTCCAAAGAAAATTGCAATACACTTGCTCGACACTTGATGGGATTATCATTTATTTTTGGTGCTGACATTTCGCCAGCGGCGAAAACTCAATTTGAGGAGAAACTCATTTGTTGCTACAACGACGAAAGGAGCGCAAAATTGTTTGAACAAACACCCAGCAATTGTCTTACACTTGGCATCAATTGGATTTCCGTTATGTAGCTACCACGTGGAAGGTTTCATTTCTTGGGCCAAGTTAATAGCACAAAAATAACATTATATAGGAAATTTATGATGTAAGATATATATTGTTTTTTTTTTTAAGACAAAAAGTGAAGTTTAAATGTTGGTTCCATTTATCTTAGACTTGTATGTGTGTATAAAATAAATTAATAAATAAATAAATATGCAAAAAACTTCATAAGTATATATATAAGATTCATTAAATTCTTAAAATTTTAATATATGTATATAAATTGTACCAATCTAAACTTGACTTCTATTGCCTTGCTTATGGCTGTACCTTTGGACTTGTGTCTGTTCTCTTAGCTGCTTCTTCTTTATATTCCGTATCCTGGTCTTATCCTTGCCGTTCTTCTTCTTTCTCTATATTTTACAGTTACTTGTGTGAAGGACTCTGGCTGTGAGCAAGACAGAGCGAGGGGCTTAGAGAGAGACAGGGAAACAATAAGACTGAAGCTGGCAAACCTCTCGCAAAATGCTAAGAAGAAGAAGAAGCGGCTACAACACGCAGCAGCAACAACATCAGCAGCAGCAACATCAGCAGCAGCAGCAACATCAGCAGCAGCAACTAATAGCAGATGAAAATCAAAGGTTAATCCATAGCCACCCACGCTGCTGCTATTCTCTGCTAATGTTGCTAATTGTTGGCCAAGCAGTTTATGGTAAGTGCCAACAGAACATACTATAGCTTAACTGAAGTACAACATATATACTAAACAATACAATATGCTAACTGAATATATATACTATAGCTTAACTGATGTAAAACATATATACTGAACAATACTATTTGGCATTTATCTGAGTTGCTAACAAATTAGCAGACAAAAGATTTCCCATTGAAACTATTTCCAGCTTTGTTTTGTATTTGTTCTTCTCTCTTTAGTTTTCTCTCAGTGCATGGCAGTTAGCATCTTCACACATGCCCGAATGTAACTTTTATTGGGTTGAACATGGTCGGGAACTTGGCCAATGCCCCGTTCTCTGACCTCATTAGACGTTCATTTGTTTGCTTATTTATGCAGACACACATACACACAGTCAAAGAGATACTATATACATATATATATATATGGATCATCATCAGATATATATATTTGGCCATATGGCTTTTTGTGGTCTCTTGTGTTACCAATTTCGCACTCACACAAGTCCAGAATGCATACATTTTCGCTTCGCTTTTGGCCATAAAAATTGGAATTCGAATGGCCCCAAATTGTATGCTACACAAAAGGCACGCACCAAGATGATGTATGTGAGTGTGTGTATGTGGAAGTGTTTCTATACACTGACAGATTAATTGTGGACTTAAGAAAATAATCTCAATATTAGAAACATTTTTAGAGAAGCAATTTAACATTTTAAGGCCGTAATAATTAAGAAATTACTTCAAAACGTAAATTATAAGCAAGTCTTTATAGGACTGCTTATTTTTTCTCCGTGTATTTTCCTTTGTATATATAAATATTTATACGTGCTTGGCTGGATTTTTGTGTGTGTTTGTCTGTTTGTAATTAATTGACTCGCACATTTTTTCGCATAAAAACAAGTTGCAAACTTTTTCGCCCAGACATTGTTTTTTTTTGCATTGCCAGCTTGTTTATTTTTCTTTCCGTGTGCTGCAGTCAAGGTCGTTTGGAAGAGGTGGAAATTCAGCGGTATTTTTTTGGGCCATACACTGAGAGGTTACTTGAGTTTTGAGGAAAAGTTTGCTATCTCTTATTCCAAAAAGTAAAAGCAGGCTACAAGATCTAGTCAAGTAACTCTGACTGATTTTACTTTTTTAAACATTTTAATATCAATAAAAAAAACATAATAATAGAGTAATCTTTAATTTAAATATACTTTCACGGATATACGAACTTCCGCTTGCTATTATCCTCCTTTTATATATTTTAATGATTAAATAATATTAAAAGTGTTGGTAAACATTTTGGTGGAGGTTTTATTTTCCATTCCCATTTTTCTGGCGCTCAAACAAAGTTTCCCAACGCACACACACAGAATTTCCTTTTATATATAATATATTGTTTGTCCTGTACCTGCATAAGTACCTGACCCCTATTAATCGAGTTGAGTTTACTTAATACGCAGAAATATTTAAATATTTAACTATGAGGTTACAACATTTTCTTCCCCAATTTAAAAAATCCAAATTAAATCTAGCAAATATATTGCTTAAATTGTCCATCGATTGTTTGTTAGTGGTATTGCTTTAAACAATCAACACCTACTACCTTCCGGATGCTGGGACTACGCCCGCTGTCCGCCCATAGAAATTTCTATAGAAGGATGCATTCCCTCAAATGGAGTAATTGATTGACGCTATTGGTCAAGCGTTTACCAGAACATCCTTGCGGCTTTCCATGCAGTTGGGGGCATCCTTGGCAGGGATTCATTTAATTGCCGGACAAAGTCCGTTCGTCCTTGTCGTCGTCGTCGTCTTCGTAGTAATTTCAAATGTCTCTAGCTCACCAAATTGACAGATTTTTGCCCACCTGGGGTGAAATAAAGGACATTATTTTGACCTTTGGCAATTGGAGATGCAGCGGGGGCAAGGGTCTCCTTTGTAACCCGAATCGTTTAGTGGGAAAGAGGAAGGAAAAGCCATCGAAAAGCCACCAAAGGAATAAATGAACGAACGGGGGTGGGTACACTTTGAGCTTTGGCTTATAGAAATTCCAGAATAATTTTACCAAACTTCGTTTTTGCTGATAATAATTTATGTAGCCTCTACGACTGGGTCTTAAAAGGGTAGGGCAGCTGTCATCGGTCTATCGTAATTGTAAATTAATGAATGCAGAAAATGTGACCCACACACACAAGATGGCGGCGGACCGGAAGTCAGTCAGAGAGAGAGAGTCAACCCTGCTGTTACCCTTAAACCTATTGAGGCCACGTGTTATAAAGTTGACTTAAATTGGTAGCTAAATCAATTTTAATTACATTTTTAAAAAATATTAAACTGAAGCTTTTATCCAAGGTATTTCCCTTTTTGTACGAGGAATTGCGAGTGAAAATATTTACAGATCAACAAAATAAATAATATAAATTGGATGTCATACGATTCGATGGATTTTGAGGCCAAATCAAATTGCAATGAATGGAGGAGCAGGAGAACTGGGGAAACCCCTTTGCCAGTGGGGGATTGCGTTTATTTATTTGAAATTAGAAACTGCCAACTGTTCCCAAAAGTGGCCATTAATTAAAGGCTATGGGCTGCCTGCTGGGCCAACTAACTACTGGGGATTGTGTAATGACTGCAAAATGCTAACAAATAGCCCCTGTTTTTGCCTATGCTTTTGAATCCTGTCCCAAGGATGGGTTTGGGGAATCGGGATCAACTGTGTCAGTCACAAATGGTAGCTGACTCTTTGTAAATAATTGTCTCACCTTTTACCTGAAAAAGCTTCAGCAGAAAGGACAATCAATTTGGGGAAATCGTATCGAATTACTTTGCCAGCTTGGCCATGTCAAATGGTAAATCAGATGGAGTATAAAATGGAGTTGAAAATTCAATTCAAAGTAACTTAAATTGAATTCACTTAAAGGAAATATATATTTTTTTGAGAGTGGTATATTATTAATTAGAATATTTAATTGCCTAAAGGGGTTTTAGGGTTATATGATTTGAATTACTTGTTTAAATTTATTTTAAGCTGTTTTGTAAATTAAAGCCAAGCCAATTAAAGACATTGTTAATTAAAACTAAAAATATTTATGAGGATTTATTATAGGAAAGTTTTAGGAAATTTATTACCCTGATACTTGTACTTATTCAACGAATCTATTAGGACTTGTTAACACTCTTTAGCAGTTTAAATATATGCATTTTTACCACAGTTAAATAGCAAGTGTCCTAAAAACACCTTATTGTCTATAAGGAATATATTTAAATATATTTAATTCAGGTGAAGTATCCTTGAAATACATTTTTATTAATTGTCTTTAAGGAACATTTAAAGTCTTTAGCTATTTTAAATTATATTTAATTCATTTTTACTACAGATAAAGTGGCCTTAAAATACACTTTTATTTATTGTCTTTAGGGAACATTTAAAGTCTTTTGCTATTTCCAATTCTATTTGATTCTTCTTTATTACAGTTAAAATGTCTTCAAAATACTTTATTTATTATTTTTAAAAAAGCAGTTAGTCTTTATAATTTTTATGAATTTAATTCATTATCTAACATAGTTAAAGTCATCTGCTTGTGCTGTAAGAAAAGTGTTATTTATTATTATTTAGTGCTATTTAAGTGTCAAAAATTGTTGATTATCTTTTATTAAAAAGGTTATCCCTCACTCACACACTCTCAAGTGTGTCCTGTGTGTCCTGATCAAATTTAAGGAGATCTCCGTCGAATGCTTGTTTAAAGCACTTTTCATGCTTCTGTCACGGCCCGTCGCATTTGGCCATTTGGCCATTTGGCCATTTGCTCCAAATGTTAGCTGACCCAATTGCGGATGGCCTGTGGAGGGGGGGGGGGACTTTAAGGGAGAGCGAGTGAGTAAGATGGGTATATTGTTGTTGCCATCTCGCTCTCGGTGCGGAAACTTGGAGAAGTTGAGGGAATGGAATTGGTTTTGACTTTGGGCTTTGGCTTTATCCAACATTAGCTAATTTGTGTGCTCTCCTTGCTCTCTTTATTTGACTTGCCTGTTATGTTTATCCTCGTCCTTGCTCCTTTCCATATATATTTTCTTCCTTTTTTTTAATTTTTGCATCTTGCACTTGGCCCTTGTCTGCGTTTTTTCCCTCTTAAGTGTCATTCTGAGTCCTGAATATCGTCCTTGTTGTTTTGTTGCTGCGGATTTCTGTTTACTGTCGTGACACTGATTTCAATTATAAATTTGTTTTGTTTTGTTTTTTTTTTTCTTTGGTCTCTCTGATTTTTCCCATTTTCTTAACTTTTCCGTATCCTCCTTTTTTTTCCCTGGCTGCGATTGCTTTCTCAATTGGTGCCGCTGCCAGGAGCGTTTGTCTGGCCATCACTTTTAATCTAAGTTGGTAACAATGCCCATCTTGTAACCAGAAGGTTTGTCTACCTTATTGTCCTTCTCCTGCCCAGGATGTGAGTGCTCCTTTTGAGAGTTTTTCTTCCTTTTTTTTCTTGCTAAGAGCTATAGGCTTATGTCTGCTACTGTGGTTACCGAATCATTCAATGGAATTGGTCTTGAAGATACTCTGTTTTTGATTAAACTTGTCTTCTTTCATGGGAAATGTAATGTAAATTAAAGAAGGAAATGGGATTTATTGATTATTATTTGGATTTAATTACTTTCTTTATATATTTTCCATTAAATTATTGTTTTAATTAATTATTTTTGATGTAGAAGTTGTGTTTTTTCCTTTATTTTCTTGTCATTATTTATTTTCTTTATATATTTGGTACTCAGTAGTTATTTGAATTATTTATCAATCATTCTTTATTTATTTATTATTTATCCGAAATTTCTTTATTCAGTTTTCCTCTCTGTTTTTGTTGACATTTATTTTAAATGCTTTCCCCATTTACAGGAAAATATTCGTTTAAGTTTAAGCCCCACTTTATTGCACCTTCGGAGGTCTTTCCGCGAATTGTTTTCTTCACCTCCTCATTCGCATTCTCAATTTCCCGGTGCCAGGTGCCAGTTTTACAGGTGCCAGGTGCGGGTCGCCTTCTCTAACCCCTTTTTCCCACCCATTTGTCTGGTTGAAATCTGAAGTGAAAATGCAGTCAACCCTAATCAAATTTTCGCTGCAAATTGACAGTTTGCCTGCAGATTTTCATTTCGCGTTTTCATCTCACCCACTAAGCACGCACAAGGGGAGGTAAGGGGTAAGGGTAAGGGGTAGCCATGGCGGTTGTACGCCTTTGGTGAAGGAGTTCTGTTCGTGTTCGGATTTTGCAAGCTATAATTCTCATGCCTTCCAAGTACCTCAGAGATTTCAGGGTATATTGATTTTCAAAGCAAAATAATTCGAATTACCCTCTGAAATAACACAACAGCCGAGCAGTTTTATGAAAATCGGAATACTATAGAGAATTAGTAGGAATTTTCAACAATAACAATCCATGATCAGTAATTAACGATGACCAGTAATTAACTATTATCATTAAGTATCTATGACCAGTAAGTAACCATAATCAGTAAGTAACTCTGAACAGTAAGTAACTCTAAACAGTAATTATTTATGACCAGTAAGTAACTCTGAACAGTAATTATTTATGACCAGTAAGTAACTCTGAACAGTAAGTATCTATGACCAGTAAGTAACTCTGAACAGTAAGTATGTATGATCAGTTAATAACTTTGAACACTGGTAAACAATGACTTGCAACTTTTTAAACACAACACATATCTGAGTCGTGGCCGGCAGCATTCACTTCTTTCGGGGGATGTTAGAACAAGTTGGGAATCATATGCACAGGCGTGCGAGATTTGTTTTGGAATAAAGTGCAAGCTATTTGAATGAAACTATGGAGTTATTCTTCTCTATAATTTTACTACTATATAAGTTGGAGCATGGCGAATCGGTGGACTATACATACATATATATAGCTGTCATAGGAACGATCGGACGATTTATAGAGCTATGATCAGTAATTAACTGTGACCAGTAAATAACTATGATCAGTAAGTAACTAAGATCAGTAAGTATCTATGACCAGTAAGTAACCATAATCAGTAAGTAACTCTGAACAGTAAGCAACTCTAAACAATAATTATATATGACCAGTAAGTAACTCTGAACAGTAAGTATGTATGATCAGTTACTAACTTTGAACACTAATAAACAATGACTTGCAACTTTTGTAACACAACACATATCTGAGACCTGGCTGGCTGAAGTCACTTCGTTCCGGGGGTGCTAGAACCAGTTGGGAATTATATGTACAGATGTGCGAGATTTGTTTTGGAGCAAATTTAAGCTATTTGACTGAAACTATAGAGTTATTCTTCTATATCATTTTACTAGTATATAAGTCGGAGCATGGCGAATCGGTGGACTATATAAATATATGTACATATATAGCTGGCATATCAAAAAATTTAAAAGAAAAAATATAACTTTTCCAGTTTTCAACAGATTTTCACCAAATTTGATATATAGCCATTATATATTAACCTAGAATTTTGTGCAATATTTTATGAAAATTGGGCTACTGAATAATATTTAACATATCTTCAAGAAAAATTTACCAATATCGGCGAGTACATCTAGCTCTTAAACCTCTATAACTAAATAACTAAATAATCTGGAGTCTCATAATTATATACATATACTGTTTTTTTTATGTTTAAATTGCTTGGCTACTTTTAGAGCTTAAATTTATTTAATTAAGTAAAATTTTTATTTGTTTTTCCAAGGATATTCCAAAGTCGAAACACTCTCTCTTATCGCCTTAACCTTGTTTTTTATTATTTTTTTGCTCCGCTTGTGGTTCGACGTGCCCCCTATTTGCGGACCCCCTTGGGGCGAACTAAGGGGATGGTGGGAGTGGCATATCTGATTTAATTTTAAATCACTCTGCTGCGCCGCCTGACTCAAAATTAAAAGGGCATCGAGGGTCGAGGGACTGAATGGGGGCGTGAATGGGGGCGGAGATGTCTCGAGGTTTATGTGTGTCAAAGGGGCGGGGCCTTTCACCTGCCCTGCTGCTGCAGGTCGCAATCCAATTGTCAGGTATTTTCATTTTAATCTAACAATTTCGGAATTTGTCGCCACTGCCGCTGCCGTTGCAAACGGAAGCAGCGGGTGGAAAGTTACCTTGGCAGCGATGATGTTGCAAATTAATCGGCGTCGCGTCTGCATGTCATTTCAGTCAGTTAGTTTGGGCTTGTGACTCACTTATTGTCTTCGACTTCCGTTTCCCGCTTGAATTTTCACCCAAAATTTACACACACACATATATATATATATATATACATATTTCCTACCTACACATCCACAAATTTAATTTAAAAGCACACATCACACGAGTGTGAAAAAAGAGAGAAGAGCAAATATGGTTGAAAATTAACATGAAATTAAGGCGTGAAATTTAAAATACACAGCAAAAGCGAGTTAAATAAGTTGAATGTGAAACAGCACAGAAACCAATCTAGATTTTATACATTTTTTTCCCCCAAAACTTTCTGTATAAATGTACATATCAGTGAACCAATTTCGGTATTCAACCTGGCGAATCATTATCATCAGCTGCTGTCTTTAATTAAAAACTGCAGCTACTGAAAATTCGTTAATAGGGCGGAATGCAGCGGCATTGTTAGGCAACTTTGACAATGGACTTCCCCCGGTCCGATAAATGCATAATTGATGATTATGGCTTCGAGCCCTCTTCCGGTTATTCCCCCTACACCTCTCCTTCTCCTCCGTATTTGGTTCGCCATATTTTCATCTGGCCACCGCATGCACTATCAATTAGATATTTCGAGTTTTATTAACTTCAGACTCCTGGCAACACAGCACTCACCTGCCTGCCTGCTGCCCAGGTGATTCCCACCCAATTGGGGTTTTACCAGGTAATGAGCTTAGCTTCCTAGTGGCCAAGGGGAGCAGAGGGGGGAGCAGCAGGTATAATACACACAGAAAATAGGATACAAAAGTGCATTATATTATATTTTGCTCCCTTTTGGAGCAATGGGTTGATAATTTAACGAGTTTAGTTTTGGAAATAAATTTCAGTAAACGGATTCTAATAGGAATAAGTAAAAATTAGTAAATATTAAATAAAATCAATAAAGCACAAATAAAAAAAATATAAAATTATATAAATAAATATAAAAAAGTTAAAACAATTATAGAATACCATAGAATACCCGATCTTACTTTTAGTTTTAGTCAGAAGCTTAAAACGCAGCGAAGGAGTCATTTCCGACCCTATAAATTATATATATTCCTGATCAGCATTAACAGGCGAATCTTTCAAGCCATCTCCGGCAGAAAAAAATGTTTAAAAATTTGACTTGTCAAAAAATCGAGAAAAATTTCAAAATTAAAATAATTTTAAATTGAGTATGCATATTTATTAACCTTTGAAAAACCAACACAGAAATGCTTTCCAAATTGAAATTAATGCATTTTTGACGTAGTTATGCAATTTGTAAACATTGATTTTCACAAAAAAAAGGCATATCAAATTTTTAAGGGGTTGCATCGTAAGATTTTCAATCATTTAAAAAACCCTTTTATTTTTACAAATATTATCTTTGCGGTATGCAGATTTGTCAAGCTTAAAAAACCTAATCCAACGCCGCTTTTCGAATTTAAATTAATGAATTTTTCACTTAGTTATAAAATTTGTAATATTTGTAATATTTCTAAATATATAAAATAAAAATGTCGATTTCAAGAATCTTGCTGAGGAAAATATAATTTTAATCAGGGAAAGAGTTATTTCCGACCCTATAAATCATATATATTCTTGATCAGCATTAACAGGCAAAGAAAAAAATGTTTGAATTGTTTTTCAACATTTTTTTATGGGGTTACATTGTTAAAATTGTCAGAAAATCGAGAAAATTTTTAAATTTTAAAAAGTTTTTAAATAGAGTATGCAGATTTATTAACCTTCAAAAAACTAACATAGGACCGCTTTCTAAATTGAAATTAATGCATTTTTGACTTAGTTATGCATTTTTTAAACTTTGATTTGTTCGAAAAAATTGTCATATAAAAATATCGATAAAAATCGATTCAAAGAAATCGAATATTTTAATATTAGTTTCTGTGCTCCGATTTTAGCCCATAATTCATTTGCAAACTTCTAAGGTATACAAATTCGTTTACTGACATTCTCTGTCCTTCAAGGATTACAAATAGGTAATAAAATAGTATAATAATAATATACACATTTCTCTCAGTGCACTGTAGATGCATCTTTTGTTCCGGACTGCCATGTTTTATTGCTAATTGCAACTTCAGGTTGCATTGTGGCTTCTTCGACAGTCTGCAATTTACAAGGCAGCCACAGCCAACGCCACGCCCACTTTCCCCCCTTTTCAGCCGAACCGAATTTCCCCAATTTTCCACACCCCACAGACGGGGGGATGAGGGGTTGGGGAGGCAGTGTCCATGTCTGTGTCGCACACTTGGCAGCTCTATCTATATGGCCATCTTTTTCCGTTGTTTGCGCCACGGAAAATAATAAAACTGATTTTATTTATGTGCTGCGCCAGACCAAAATTGAAATTTTGCAACACGAGCTGGAACTTGAGACTTGAGAAGAAGAAGAAGGGGTCGAACGGAATGTAGTTTTCCGTACAGAAAATTTTTCCAGGCATGTGTGTTTGCCAAAAAAAAAATTGCAAACAAAAAAAAATCGCATCGCGTGTCTGTCTGCTGGAGTTTTCTGTTTACTTATTGTTACCCACTTTAGGCACTCCATCTTCATCTGATATTTTTATATCTTCTCCACACGGATCACAATTAATGGCAAACGTGTGAAAAGTTTCTATAAATTATGATCCAAGTATCTGTCAGATATAAACACAAGCACACCTGCAGATACAGATACATACAACAAAAGGTGTGGAAAGAAATGCCGTCGATCAATCACATTTTTTTAGCAATTAATACAATTGAAAAGGTATCTCAATGAGCTTAAAAAATTGCTAGAAAAGATATATAATTAAGGATTCACTAGTCAGCTATCAGTTACTAATACATTTTCACTCAAATTTATCTACGATAAGATATAGAATATTCCATATACATATCCCTATTTTTTGTTTTTTAAGTGTTAATCTCCCTCCATCCTACACTCTGTGTCCTTTTTGTTCCCTCTTCAAGTTTCAGATTTCTCATGCTAATTGCAAATTATGGCCAAAAGTAGTTACATACACCCACTTTTTACTTAGTCCTGTGGAATGCGTATATGTACATATGTGGCATGCCCGATACCAGCGGCTGTATCCTGTATCCTGTATCCTGTATACCCAATCCCCAGCTCCCTCTGGAAATTTCTGCCCTACGGCAGTGCTTCAACAATTCGCGTTACCATGGATCCCTCGTAATCTCGCCATGAAATGGGGCAAAAATGAGTGAAAATAAGCGAGAGAAAAGCGCAGGGCAGCAAAAAGAAACAAGAGAGAGAGAGCTTTAAAATGCTTATGGTAAATGCACACTAATGTGGCCTTAATTATGGACAATTTCCTATAGTTTCGGCCCAGGACGCTTAACAACCAGTGCGGTTTTATATACATTTATAAATTGTAAATAAAATCTGAGAGAGATTCCTAGTTGTATTTAAGGTTTGATACAGTTTCAAAGTTAAATGCTTGAATCCGTTGTTTGTCTTGAAATAAATATATATTTTTGTTTGCTTTTAAATAAATATAGTAAGCCATAATTATTTGCATTGCCTCAGTGCGACTATCTTGAAAGTTGCAATTAATTTATTGAATTCTCACATGGTTGAATTTTGTAATGATTTGTGTGTCATTTAATTTGAAATATTGAATTGAATTGTCCTTTGACTGTGATTACTTTAAATACGATGAAAACACACCGTTTGACCCCTCGGGGCGGGGAGTCCAAATGCTTTTCAATGGTTAATCAATGTTTGACTATTTGTACACTCAATTATGGATTTGGCATTCTCGTGTTTGCCCAACATCAAAGCGAATTTGAAGAGCTTAAATATATACAAAGATGTATGTTTGTACTTGAAAAAAGATGAAGGGGTGGCTACATTTTCAGCATTTAATTTATTCAATACAAATCGTAATTGTAAAAGTTGCAGTTGAGCAACAAGCAGGCCAGCTTCCAGCAATTAGTAAGTCATGAGAAAATTATGTACTCTCTAACTGCAGCTTTTGTGGAGATGCTGTAGAAACTGGAGGAGTCCCAGTTGGCAAAACGAACATTTTAATGCAAACTGTAAATTATTATACACTTAGTTAGATTTCTCCTCAGTTTCTACTTACTACACTACACAACCCCGAAAAAACGAACTCTAACAAACCCGCCAACCCGACCCAACCCAACCCCTTTTCAACTGATGCTCAAAAAGGCAGTTTTAGTCATTTCTCGGTTGGCTGGCAGACAATACAAAACTATAAATATGCACAGTCACAGTTGCAATTATAGCCACCAAAGTGAACAGAGAAACTCGGCACAGTGTGGCCCTGAATAATGAATATTATTCAATGTAATGCATTTAAATTATATTTAATACAAAGCAATTGGTGAAACTACCCAAGGAAGTATCTTTCTCTCTCTCAGTGATGATTTTCTGATAATATTCACTGTGCCCGGCTCTTTTGCAATGAATTATTATATTTTTTTTTTCTATCCAATGCCTTTTATTTTATCAGCTCCTTTTGGCTTTTGCCCGGCTGGGTGTCTCTGGCAGTGCAAGCTAAATGCAAAATTTATTGCTGAAAACTACAAAACACACAGACACACACACACACACACTCACACAGAGTGGGTGGGTGGTGCGGGTGTGGAAAATGTGTTAAGTCTATTGAGTGTATTAAAGCAAATAACTGCGTCGACGAATAAAATACATACGAAACGACGACAGCGAGGAATGTGGAGCTGTGGCAGCGCCAAAAGGGAGGGGGGCGGTATGTATGGTATGGAGGGCGTGGCAAAGATACTTTATAAACACACACACACACACACAGAGTAACCCTCTGACAGATGCACCAACTCAGACATATGGAAATATGAATATAAATGAACAGCGCGATGAAGTCTGAGATGCAACGAGTTGACAAGCGTGTGGGGGATAAATGTTATGCACGCAGCATCACATATTGGCATCTAAAGACAACTTAAATGCTGCATTTTTACAAGCAGAAAAGTTGGTTTGCGGGGGAGGGGTGGAAAACCCAGAGGAAAAGCTATGTCAAAGGGGCGTAAACGTTGTCAGAAAGTCGGAGTTTGGTTCATGGTTGGATAACTTAGCACAAAACCCCATCGAATTGCTAACTATTATGATAACAAAATAATAAATCTTCTACAAAAAACTCCAAATACTAAAATTCAGCAAACCATAAATGGTGACAATTTTAATTAGTGAAATAGATAGAGAGAGAGCAACTAAATTTAGGCACACTTTAAGCGGTTCATTAGCAAGCAATCCATTTAATAAATTAATTTTAATGTTCATTCCGCTTAATTGATGTGACAAATAGTTGCCTCAACGAGTGCATGGTACATGGTAGCTGTTAGTTGGAGCAAAACAGAAGCTGAAACGGAAACAACAACAGAATCAGAACGGAAATAAGCAGCCTTTGACTAACGGCAAAATGGATGCCATAGCATAGTGAGTGTGCCTCTGTGTGTGCCTCTGTGTGTTGTGTATGTGTGGTGAAAAGGAGGACTGCAAAGTGGAACTGAAACTGGAGTAACATCTGGCGTTGCCCTGTGCGATTACAAAAACATCAACACTTAATATGTTTATTAAATTTGTTGCTACATCATTAGGCACTAGCAGCCATGTAATGTGAGGCAAACACTTCACATGTGCCCCATGTCTCTTTGCGTACGTGTATACGTATGTGTGTGTGTACTGAGAGTGTGTATGCCAGAGTCCTTATTTGTTGGTGTAACGAATCCTGCATACACATGTATACCCTATGACCCGTAAAATCAACACAAAAAGTAGGACTAAGGCTAAGCACTCATTAAAGTAGAGAAAATATAAAATATGAATAAAAATACATATAAATATAACAAATATAAAATAATAATATAACAAATATAAATATAATATAATAAATATTATGTTTATATTAGAAAACTAAAAAACTAAAAAGAACTTAAAAATGTGATTATAAAAAAATGTGTATTTATTAAAGAAAATACGAATATGTGTATATAACTTCAAGGCTTCTTATGTTTTTTTTTTTAAATGACAGGATAATTATAAACATTTTCTATTGGTTTTATAAAAAAATATATAATATACATGTAAACATATTTATAAACATATATAAACATATATATATAAATATATCTATACATATAAATATATTTATAAATATATCTATAGATATACAAATATTTATTTATTTAAAAAAGCAATAAAATACTTTCAAATGCCCATAAATTCAAGGTTTCTAATATTCATTTAGCGTAATATTTTATTGTTTTTATTTAGAAATCTTGTCTAATTTTGGTTGTCTTCAAGTATTATTAATATATATTTATCTTTATATTTATATTTAATAGTAATATATACTTTCAAAAGTAGACTTACCTTTAATCCAGTTTTTACTAATGATCTTCTTATGTTTTCGACTTTAAATCAGAAGTTTTTAAGGCTTTATAGAAAGTTTCCTGAAATTGAAAAAAGGATATAAATAAATCAATAAACGCAATTAATTTAAATCTCTCTCAATCTTCTTGAAATATAATAATAAAAACCAAAAGCAAGAAAAACCTAACAAATTCCTAAGCATAGGAGTAAACAATTTAATTTTAAATTAAAGAACTTAAACTAAATCAATTTACACATAAATTCAAGGTAATAATCCAAATCAGTAAATTAACCTTTTAAGCTTATAGAAATCCCAACCTAAACCCTTATCTAAAATCATTTAATGTATGTTTCTTTAAGTATCATTAATTACTATCATAGATAATGAATTAAATTAATTTCCTAATCAAATGAATGAATGTCAATTGAAATTTACTGCTAATGATGGCCAGTAATACAAAGTGTGATTTGCTTTAGCCTCTGTTAGCCATATGTAATGCGGTTTTTAAAACACTTCAGACTGTCCAAAATCAGGGTTTTATATATACTTATATACTTAGATTTAATTGCAGTCTGTTAAAGAGTTAGGCCACAGTTTCGGGGATCGAGGGCATCTGAGGTTCGTTGGTGGTTCTAAGCCGACTTTTTGTTGAATGTTGTGCCAATGCCCTGTGCATACACACACACACACACACAAGTACATCCAGATGCTCGCACACACTCGAACCTACACACACACACGCACACTCATACACAGAGGAGTGTTTTGTGCGATGCTTTGGGCTACTTTGCATGGGCTTAATGATTGTTGTTTGGGTGCAGTTTCAGTTACAGTTGCAGTTGCCGTCACAGTTGCTCAGCTCAGAAAGAGATGGCACAGGCCATGCAGAAAGAGAGGGAGAAAAAACGAAAGAGAGAGAGAGAGAGAGGGGGTGAAAGAGAGGGAGGAAGTGAGGGCAAGCAAGCGAAAGTAGCGAGTTAAGGCTTTAAAAAAATAAGCATTGCCTACTTTTTAGCATGCCAAGTACTATGGGTGCTCTTTAAGCAAAAATTGTTGAAGAGTTAAGATAAAAACATGGGTTCCTTAAAAAACAAATTGTGCTACTTCATAAGTGTACAAAATATTACATTTTATAAAACTATCACAGACAATTTTTTCACTTTAAAACTAAGTTCTTTTTTGGATTTAAGTTAATATTTGAAATAATGAAAGTATGGTTTTCTTAAACTTTGATTTGTCCTAAAAAAAAGTATTATAGAAAAATATCAATAATTGATATTTAATTAACAGAATAAGGATATTTCAGGACTTTCTTTCATTTCTTTCAATTTTAAAATAATTAAGGTACTTAATATGCATTTATATGAAATAACTATAACTATGAACACTCAACACGTAAATATTCGCTTATTTAAAGCACAATGCACACACACACACATATTAAACTTTATAAATATATGTGTGCTTTTAGTATTTCGACCTTGTTTCTTGCATTTTCCTCGCTTTTAGTTTTGCCTCGCAAAAAAGTTATTCGCATTATTAAAAATAATAAGACCGAGAAGGAATGCTAACCAAAAAGAAAGTAGAAGATTGTATGCCCTTAAAGATACTTTTTTAATAAAATTTTAAAACATTAAATTATAAATTTTATAGAGTGGTTTAATACAATTCTAGCATTTGAAATTAAACTATATACTATATCAGGAAAAATCATAAGACCCTCAGTAAGGGTATGCCAAAAAAAATACAGAGCTCTCTCTTTCACGCTGCATAAATTTGAATACTCATGATTCTTATTATTATACTAAAAACATAATGCTACCGTCGCACACATAGTCACATAGCGCCCTACCTTTATATGGAAATTGCCACTCGAATTGCATAATACTCTGACATTTCCCATTTCCTTTTCATTTCCTTGCAGCGTCGGCCGGCAGTGAGATAATCACCAATCGCTCCAAGCCAACCGATGAATCGCTGGCAATTCCGCCGACTCAAGCCGGCACGCCTCCGGCATTTACCCGCCCCTTTCGCGAGGAGGACATGGCCGAGGGTGAGCTGAGCCCGGAGGAGAGCTGGCGGGATGCAGTGACCATCTCCAGGCCACCGAGAGCGGGCAGAAGCGAACGGCAGGCGGCGGAGGAGGATCAAGTGGATCGCTGCCGGCTCTTTGTCGAGGGGGATCCCACTAAAAATGAGCTATACAGCCCCGAGTATCCCAATCTCTATCCGAAGAATATTAACTGCACGCGGGTAATAACAGGTGAGTTGCAGTTCTTAAATAAGGGGTTTTATTTATATAAATATGTGTCATATATGGGGCTTTTATATGGAACATATATGTAATATATATAATATGAGATATAACTCTAGTCGACTCCAACCTCAATCAAAGAATCTTCTAGAAAAATGTTTTAAATAAACAAAATAAGCTTTGTTTTTGTTTTGGTGGTGTGATAGTCAGGAAATAGTCAGAAAATCGATTGGAAATCGAATGAACCCAATGGAAAACGACGCCATTTTGTGTCACCACTAAGAACTTGTTCCAAGTCAATGTAAATAAACAAGTTTTATCCCCAAATGCTATAAGGCAGCCTTGTATAAAAGGATCCTCGCATGTTTACAAATTTATAAATAATTTATATTTTAATTTGTGTAATAAAAATAAATCGAATATTTTATTATCTGGCAACACAAACAGCTGTTACATGATACAATTAATTGTATCGTGAGCTGTTGGGTGGTGGCTTTCGATATCGATAACTTTCAAAGGAGCCATCGGCTGCGCAACTGGCTAACAAGCAGGAAAAACTTTTAATTTAATTTCAGTAAACTTAATACCTTGCGGATTATCGATTGGTTCAATTGGTTCAAGTTTTCTAAACTATAACCCCCATCTATAAGCTACAAAAAGAATATTAAACAAAAGCATTTCAAACGCAAAGCGATAGTATTTCTTCGTAAGTTTAAAACACGTGTTTAAACAAAAAAAATCAGATCAATCAAAATCTATCTAATCGAATTCAGGCGCAGAGTGTGATTAGGAGATAACAAGAAGTCCAAGGAGTACAAGGTGAAGGGGCAAAAAGAGTGAGTTTGTAAGGTTAGGAGACATCTATTCATAACTAAACATTTCGAGTTCACAGAAATAATAATGGAGGCTTTGAGGACCGCAGCTGATCGCATATTAAATAAACCTGCGGTTGACGAAAACAACAATATTATTGTTGAGAGTCAAAATTATCCCCACTACTTTTCATATTCCGATTTCTATGATTTCCAATCCTTCCGTTTGTTTCGCGATAAGATATTGACCAAGGAACGACTTGCACTCCAGGATATGTACGATAGACCTGGCATGGTGCCTTTTGTCCGGACCAAATTGTGGATAAAGGATTTGGAATATAACTACTATACACGAGAATATCTAGAATCGTATGCTAGTAATTTGGGACTAGAGGTAGTAAAACCACCGGGCTCCGATTGCTCGTCAAAGGAAGGCGAACAACGCTTTGTACCCAATCCGGATACTCCGCCCCTTCTACAAGCTAAACGTAAGGAGGCCATCTTTGATTTGGAGTGCACAAAATTTGTCTAAAATGAGCGTGAGAAGCGTGCAAAACAATGTCAAAATAAACAGTGATCCTGGCTAAGCAAACGAGAGCAATGACAACGAGACGGAGATATGAAACGAGAGCAAGACAAGGACAATGAGACCGAGAGATCAACAAGAACAAGATAGCAAGAATGAGACAACGAGAAGAAGACTACGAGAGGAAAGACAAAGAGAAGAAGAAAACAAGGAGAACACAACGAGAATATACCGAGAATAAGGAAACGAGAAGAAGACAGCAACCATGAAAGCCAGAACGATGACAAGACCTTCCACCGGAATCTAGCATTAACCTAGGGATTAGCCTTAATGCTTTTGAATATTTCCTATTCCCACATTTGACACATCTATTAATATATATTTATATGTTACAAAAAGAACATCTAAATATATATGGATAATTTAATATGCCTTTCCATTTCCCCTGCATATTTCATAGTCAAGTCCCTTTATGCCTTGGTCCATATTCATGACAGACACTTGACTCAATTCTGTGGATTATCTCCGGCTAGGCAATTAGCTATCTCGTTTGCTATAATTCAGTAGTATCAGTGGCAGTATCTGTAACTGAATCCCACAGATATAGATACAGATACAAAAGACAAATACGAACTTTGATGGAAGCCAATTCACTGGCAGCATCCTGTTGCTGAGTGGGCGCACACAGAAAACAATTAAGTTAACTCTGAATTAGAAATTAATTATTATAGACGAATTTATTAATCCAGAGAGTCCTAATAATGTGGAAACTGAAGATAGTATATAGAAGATGTTTGGGGGGAATCTGTCCTCGATCCGATTGAGGCATTTCTTTTTTGTCATTTTCTTAGCGTGTGAGTGGAGTGAAGTGCACAGGCCTCGTAAAAGTTTATATGGCAAGCACTTGGCGGCGACGAGCGAGCGAGCGCTACTGCAAATAATTGCAAAGTCTTTGGCCAAGTCTTGGTTGGCTGTTGACATTACCAGATGTCAGTCAGAGAGTCGAGTCGAGTCGAGTTTGCAGGGGGAAAATCGGTGGGAGTGGAAGTGAAAATCGGAAAAGGGATGGTTGGGGTAAGGTGAACCAGTGAACCGGAGGCATTAGATGGCGCTGATGCGTAAGATGCTCCACACAGATTCCACATGGCAGGGCCGTTCTGTGTGGCCCATTTAAAAGCGTTAGCGCTCCGGTCTTCCCTTACATCTCTCCCATCACCCATCGCTTCTACCATTTCCATTTCTCCATTTTCCATTTCCCCAGCCTCTATAATACGATCCCTCCTATTGGGGATTGTGCCGGGGCGCCATCATATTTGAGCACTCGCTTCAGTGCCTCCGGGAAACCAGGGGGTTGGATGCCAGGAAAACTAGAATGCTCTCAAACTCCAAGCTCAAACTCGAATGCTGCTTATGCTTATCTAAAGTCGGTGGGAGGCCAAATCATTTGTCAGTTAAGACAAAATAATGTCACTGCAAAAGTCAAGAGCTGACAGATAAAACCTGAAAGCGAATGATTGACTTTCCATAAGCACGCATCAGCGGTCTCCCCTCAGTATATGAATCCACAAATATGTCAGCATATGTGGAATGCTCCCAGCATCCCGTTCCGTTCAGCCTCCTCCGGCCAGACAGAGCAATCCCGCTTGTGTTCAGCATTAGGGGTCGTTCGTACTAGCTTATTTGCATATCAGCAAGGGCCATGTTAATGTTGGCCTAAGCGAGGGCCCAACAAAAAAGCCAGCAGCAGCCAGATGAGGCTCGGTTTATAGCCCGGGTCCGGGTCCGGGTTGGGTCTCTGTCTCCTCTCATACTCCGCCAGGGATTGCAGTCGTAAAAGTGTTGCGGTTACGGCAAAAGCTGAGAGTTCAAAGTTGTTCGGAAAATCAGCTGAGCTTATTTGTTTATACGTGGTTTCGAGGTCGAAACTATATAGAATCTCTGGAGGGAGTTGTACCAACTAAATAGAGAACCATAGTTGGTCCGTAATCGTGGCTATGAATACTCTTTCCCCCATCTGAACTAGACCTTCTCTCAAGGCCAATTGCTGCTTTTCCACTTTTATTACTTCTTAGGGGTGTGTGTGTGTTAATGTCTGGACAATTGATGGTGTGCGAGTGTGCCACATTGCCCAGGAAAGGTGGCGAGGGGGAGGATTCCCCCATTTGCCATTGATTCACGCCGAGGAATCGTTGCTTGAATATGTATGGCCCGCAATGCGAGTGTGAATGAATGAATGAATGAATGAGTGAATGAATGAATGAATGTGTGTGAGTGTGTGTCCAGCATCTTGATGCATTCTTTTTCTTTTTATGTAGGCCACTAAATGGGTCCCCAGATGCTTTCATTTGCTCTCTATATATGTGTATGTGAGATTGGGTCTTGTCCTTTCACTTTCACCCAAAAAAAAAAAAAAAAACACAAGAGAGGGTCCTAGTTGTATAGGGATGTGTGGTTGAATCCTTGGTTCCTGCTGGGTTCACATTTAAATATTTTTATTGGCCTGGCTAGTAAAATAGGTGTTCAAGTGGGTGTCAGGCTCTTATGTCTGATTTATTTGCATATTATTAAAGTTATCGTATTTTATTTAATTATTCTTCGATTTTTCTTGTATAATATTTATCCCTTTTGGGTTGCAACCTTAAGGCTTAACCTTAACACTTCTTAGATTCCGCAGAGCCACAGCTTTTCCTTCGCTTTGTGAAGCCAAGGTGAGCTGTTTGTTAATCAGTTTCCCGGTTACGTAACCCTGAGGCCATTTGACTTTACGTAAGCTGACGGGATTGACAGGGCCATGACTACCTGGGATTGGGAAGATGAAATAGTCCTGTTGGTTGTATATACTTGTGGACTAACGTGTTTGGCTTTTGTCCTAGTTCTCACTTTCTCACTTTCTCCTTTTCCCTCTCTCTTTGCCTTTTGCCACGGCATCTAATTACAGCGCCAAAGGGACAAATCATACGACTGGACTTTCGCAACTCGTTCAATATTGAGGCCAAGGAGGAGTGCAAATTTGATTTTCTAGAAGTAAGTAACAACGCAACTGGTAACTGAGACTGAGACACAACCACAATCACAGGGAGAGAAAATATGAGACAATTTCAATATGGAACATAAAATCATAGTTCCCTTTTGATATTTATGAATTTTAAATTACAATTTTCTCTCTCTCTGTGTAGAACCAAATCCCAACCTAAGCCACTTCAAAAAGGGTCAAGGCATAAAAAGCACAAAACTTTCTTGCAAGCTGCATACAAAAACAAAACAAAAAAAAAATAGACAGGGGAAAAGCAGGAAGCGAATGGAAAACTTGCTTAGTTGCCTCGGCTTTCCCGGCTCTTGTGCCGGGAGTTGCAAAGTTTTCGATTTGTTTCCTTTACGACTTTTCCTTGTTGCACCAAAAAATGGCAAGTTTTAATTGAATGTTGTCTCTCTGTGCTGCCTAGTGCAAGTCGTAGTAAGCCTGATTTGAATGAGCCCCTTCCAAATCGGTTTAGGCCAACTTCCCAAAGGAAAGACAATTCCCAAGTAGGCCTAAAAGCATCATATCCTTTACAGATCCGAGATGGTCAGTATGGTTTTTCCACGTTAATTGGTAAATTCTGCGGCACCGATTTCCCACCGGAGATCACCTCCAAGGAACGCTACCTGTGGCTGCACTTTCACTCGGACGAGACCATTGAATACACGGGTTTTAGTGCAGTTTATGAGTATTTGGACAGAAATCGAGAGGCACCCAGCACTGATCTGAATTGCACCATTGAAAAAGATGGCTATGAGGGGTTCATAAACTCCACAGATGTGCCGGCAGATATCCGCGAGCAGGTCATACGCAATAAGATCGCTCTGGACTGCATCTGGCGGATACAGGTCAGGGAAAACTGGAAGGTAAGCTATCTACATTGATTTCTAAAACGTAAAATTAATCACAAAGGTATATATTTCCCTTAGATTTACCTCAAGTTCCTGGACTTCAAGTTGAGCAAACCGAATGACTGTGAAACGAATTTCCTGGACATTTTCCCGGAGCGAACTGTGATGCCATTGAGGTGGGTTCTTGCCTTCGATACTCCTGCTGCTTAATCGCATTTTCGCTTCAAAATTTTACAGCACTGACAAATTGCATTCTTTTTTTTTGTTGGTGGTGATGGCGTATACGCAATATTCGTACACGTTGCGTATACGCAATGCCGCAAACCAATTTCCGCATTGCCCCCCAAAAGGGCGGAGAGATCAAAGGCATGGTCTCTGCTTCATGGTAATGGATAGTGTGTACTGGGAATGGGTCCTGGGTCCTGGGTCCTGGGTCCTGGGCCAAGGCTAAAAATTTCAATTTATTACCGGCCAAAAGTAAATTGTACCGCCAGCGGAAGTGGCGTCGCCTTTGACTTTGGCACAACCCAATCTCCTTGGTCTCCTTCTGCTCCTCCTGCTACACTTCGTCCTGTTGCCAAAAGTATTTTACCATCTCCTAACTGACGGACTGACTGAGCGACTGAGCAACTGAGCAATTGACTCTGGCATCCTGGCATCTTCGACACGCATTGACATCCGCTTTTAACGCGCCAATACATTTCCACTTGTTGCTCCTGCTGCTGCTGCTGCTCGGGACAACACTCAAATTGATTGACTGGCGTTTTCAGCTTTTTCGGAAAATGTAAAAGGCGAATGGCTGAATGGTGAATGGAAAATTCTGTGGCCTGTGGGCTGTCCCGTCTGTCCCTTTTTTATTTTTTTCCTTTTTTTTGGTCCTCGGAAGCTACTGATTTGATGCTGTTCGTGCTGCTGCTGCTTTTGCTTTCATTTAAATTCATTTTTCGTAACAATTTATCGCACACGACGGGTCGCAACTGTGCCAGCCATTGAAACAATAAACGGCGAAATGAACATAAATACAGTATTCAGTGAACGTCATCATTTAAGCCATATTATAAATTATTGATATTATCGATTATGCGTGTGTGTATGCGTCTGTGTGCGTGCCATCGATGGCCAAATATTTAACGAATTGTCAAAGGCAATGTCGGCAAGTTGTAAAGAATCGAATCATAATCAATCGCAGGATTTATTTTTTTTTATTCACTATATTAAATTAAAGATGGCTTTAAATTTGTTCAAGATTTTGGGAGCATTTGACAATTTTATTAGGACATTCCGTCTTTTTGAAACATTTCCATTAAAATCTTTAATACATTTTCTTTCAGCTCTTGAAGTTTATTTCCGAAACTTTTTTAACTTTTTAATTCTTGCAGCGAATTATAATTTTTGTTAGAAGCTTAAAACGGAATTAAAGATTCATTTCCGGCCCTAGAAATCATATATATTCTTGATCAGCATCAACAGCAGAGTTGATCTAGCCATCTCTGGGTGGAAAAAAATATTTGTAATTTTTTTCCAAATTTTATAAGGGGTTTCATCGTTAAAAATTCTCAAAAAATCGGCAAAAATTGTGCTTTTTTTAAATTTTATATCAAGTATGCAGATTTATCAAGCTAAAAAAATTTAATATTCGAGCGATTTCTGATTTTAAATTGATACATCTTAGACGTAGTTATGCAATTTGTAAACATTGATTTTCCACAAATAATATCATATACAATTTTCAATAATCTATAAAACACTTTTATTTTAACTAATATTATCTTTGCGGTATGCAGATTTATTAAGCTTGAAAAACCTAATGCAGGCCCACTTTCCAAATTGAAATTAATGAATTTTTCACTTAGTTATGCAATTTGCAAACTTTGATTGTCCCAAAAAAATATTTCAAAATGTATGAAATAAAAGTGTCGATTTCGAGAATCTTGCTGAAAAAAATATATTTTAATTCAGTGAAGGAGTCATTTCCGACCCTACAAATCATATATATTCTTGATCAGCATTAACAGGCGAATTTTTCTAGCCATGTCGGAACAAAACAAATTTTTGAAATTTTTTCAACATTTTTTTAAGCGGTTAGATCGCTAAAATTGTTGAAAAAAAAATTGATAAAAATTAAAAAAATTTTAAGTTTGAAACTTAGTAAGCAGATTTATTAACTATCTTAAAACTAACTCAGAACGGCTTTCCGAATTAAAATTAGTGCTTTTTTGGCTGAGTTATGAGTTTTTAAAACTGTAATTTGTAGAAAAATTGTGATATGAAATTAACAATAAATATTTAAAGCTTAGTTAAAATTAACAATCCAGCAATTCAATTGCTACCAGAAGTTAGTTTTCTTTCTTGTTTAAGTTTTTATAAATGGGTTAAAATAGCCAAAATTAAATACCATTTATAACTTTACAAAATAATGAAAAATGCTTTATGCATTCTGCACTTCTGACTTTTCAATTTCTAGTTAACAAAATGAAATTTTAACTAAAAATGGTCATTTGACTTTTGGCTAATTAATTTATTGTTTAACCCAATATAATTGCCTTAACATCCATGAACAAGTGTGAACTTGCTAGAAAGCAAAACTATCGATAGGCAGTTAAGCTTATTTCAAGGAAAGGCACATCACTATTACGTGGAATTCTTCACTTGTTGGTTATTTCTTAAAATTGAATCAAATTATTTGTGTTATTATTTAACAATGCCATTTCTGTTTTACATTGCAGGGTGAAGAACTTTTGCGGTTCGGCGGGTGAGAGTATCGCGGCAGAGTCAAATATCCTACATTTGCGCTTCTACGCAGATCAAATTGCGATTAACTCGACATTCGGCATTCTGTACACGGCGTTCCGGGACCGAGGAGCTGGTAAGTCTGAGTTTTTGGAGTTCGATTCGGCGGCAAAGCCCTCGGAATTGGCAACAAATGGCCTGGACGGGGGTGGAAAACTACAAAGGCATGCCCAAAAATCCTGGGGGCAATCCGGTGCTAAGCTGGCCCCAAATCTCTCCTTTTTCGGTTGCCCATTTGACAGCTGGAGATTCCGGCGAAGGATGCGAATGTGCCCTTGCCCTAGTGTGGGGCAAGTTGCCAGTTCAACTCCGACTATCTCCAGTCAGCCACCGAATCCTATATCTGTCTGAATGTCTGTCTCTCTGATTCTGAGAAATGAGCAGGGGTGAGGAGGAACGGGGGTCCTGCGTGATTGCCGCCAGTTGCCAGAGGCAAAAGGCTAAGCACTCTTTTGTCATTCAACGATTGTCCTTTGTCCCCGGGCCAGCATTGTTTACTTTTGGACCAGCTCCTGCTCCTGCTCCTGCTTCTGCTGGTGCTGCTGCTTACACTCTACTCTTCAGGACCTTAGGAAATCGTCGAGCCTCCTGCAGGTCCTCGAGATTCTCTAGGAGCACACCCCACTCCCTAGGCTCCTTCATCCGCTGCCAGCATCGGCAATTATTGTTGTTGCTTGAGCGATTTATGCCGGAGATTACGTGCATTTGCTTTGTGGCTTCTCGCCCATCGTCGCCTTTCAATTGGCGCACGGTGGAGAGAGTCTATCGATTTAAGTTCCTCTATTGATGTAGACTTTAAGTTGTTATCCCTGCTTGCAGCTCAATTTAATTGCCAGACTCGTCAGAGAGTTAATGGAAGGATAAAAGCCAGGCCCTTGATCAATTGTTTTCCACCCCAAAAAAGAAATTTGCATCTAATCGCACTGAATCCTTTTACAAAACTTTCGATTATATCCTTGAGAACTCATTTGAAAATTTATAGTTCTTTTCGCCGACAAACGACACTCAATCGTTTTTAGACCTCAATGAAGGACCCATTGAATTGTCCGTCGGAAAAAAGGGCGATGGAATGACACCATCAATTTTATGTGAAGCGATTTCAATAGAACTCAATTGTCCATTCCACTGTGCATTTTGCGCTTTGATTGCCGTTTTAGATTCTTCGCTTTTTTTACAACTTTCTCAAACTTCAACTCAAACTCTTAAACTCTATTTTTCGCATTTGGCAGCCTGCACCGAGGACGAGTACGATTGCGAGGACGCGACCTGCATATCAAAGGATTTGAAATGTAATAACCTAGACAATTGTAAATTTCGTTGGGACGAGGAGGGATGCACGGTAAGTGACACGCCTACACGGAGAGAACAAATTGTTATTATTATTATTATTTGATTGCTAATGTAATTTTCTATATAAATATATATACGAGGGGAATATCTATCTTTGGTTAGTTAGTAAACTTTGTTGACTCTTAGTTCTGTAATTCCTGTATACATTTTGAAATTACCTGGGATCAACTTAATATATTCAATTAAAAAGTCAATTACACTGGGCAATAATCTTTACATTTGGTATTTAATTAGTTTGATTATTTACTCAGTATACTTTTCAATATTCTAAGCTTGTTTCTGTTTAGCAACTTCCGCCATGTTAAATTTCAGTTTTACATAAATTAAAGTATATTAAGATTAATTTAAAAAAGTAAAAATCAATAATCTGTATAGCTGGTATTTCCTTTAATTATCTGATTAGTAAAATTGTGTATTTGAATACTTTTTACCATATTTCCAAGGCAGTTAAGATCATTATATTTCTGCCTAGCAACATTACGCCTTGTTAAATTTAAGTTTTACCCATAGATTAAAGCATAATTAACAAGTTAACTTTGTAAATCATTACTTTTGGTAGTTCCTTTATTTTTTGCCGATAAGTAAATTTATGTAATAAGTTCATTTTACCATATTCTTAGGGTCGTTAACAGCACAATTAAATGTTGCTCAACATATTTCCATCCAGCAACATTCCTTCATGTTAAATATAAGTTTTAGACAGAAATTAAAACAAAATTCGACTCGTTTCAACAGGAAAACTTGTACGAAAAAGACTTTCTTCTCACTATTTTTAATTATTTAAAATATTAAAACCTTTAAAATTGTTATTTCTGGTAGAGTCTTTAATATTTATTCACAGTGCACTGGCACCATAAAATTCGACCATTCGTACGTGCATCTAATTGTAGGCAAACCGAGTTTTGGGTCCACACCCATGTATCCCCCTCGCCTCGTACGAGCCCCATCAGGAAACCCCCTTTTCCAACCCAAAAATAAAACCCAATGCCCGTGCTCATTATAAATATGCTCAACACGCCGATGATGGCAACATCCAAAAACACTCACGTACACACACGTAACGCACACACTTGCAGCATGCACAACAAACAAAAAAGTTGGTCAAATAAGTTTTGTTTGGCAAAGTTTGAGGTTTGTATTTCAGGGAGCAGGAGGGCAAGCTATGATGTTTTTGCTTTTTTGGTGTTTCTGCCACAGCATCTTTCAACTTGGTTTGTTGTTGCCGTAAATAACAGTTATTTGCGGGGTGGGGAACTCCCCGCCAGAGATCAGTCAAGTTGATAAAGTCAGCATCAGAGAGAGAGAGAGAGAAAAGGGGAGGGAATGATTCATGCAGTGCCACTTTCTCCAACGAATTGTGGCAGTAAATCCCAGATAAAATTATTCAAGCATAGTGTATAGCATTAGTTAAGTAAGACAGAAAGCGAAATATACTACAAATCTTGAGGAATTATACAGGGTTTAACACTCTTATTTAAAGGCTTAGATAAATACTTGAGGCTTAGAAGATTGGTATGGGGTATTAAGGGGCCTCGTTTAGTTCTAAAATATATTATTTCTGCTTGTCCTCAATCTGTTTTGTGGTATATTTTAGCTTCAAAATATTATTATTGGTACTGAAACCTTAGTTTTTGATAAGATTCTATAGAAAAACTTTAATTTGCCTTCTTTAATTAGTGTTTATTTTATAAAAGTTCAATTATACAAGAAAAACCCCTTAACCATAAAAGACTTCTTGATATTTTCATTAAAAAGATTTTTAAACAAATTTGTAGACTGAAGAAAACCTATGGTTTCTCTTCTTTTATTATTATTTAAACTATATTATACTTTAATTGTATAAGGAATACATCTTTTTATCCGAAAAATAACTGATTTATTCATATCTTTATATTAAATATAAATGAATTCAGCAGATTCTGTAGCAAAACTAGATCATTGCTTCATGTTTTTATTTATTTTATATTAAAGTTCAATAATAAACAGAAAAATCCCCTTTATCAGAGAAATAACAAAAGCATTGCTATTTTCATAAAAAGTATAAACAAATACTATTCTACTAGACTCCATGAACAAAATTTGATTATTCCCTCTTCCATTATTATTTATTATATAAACCTGCTTAATTTTCTAAAGAAATAAACCCATTAATAGAGTTACTGATATTTTTACAATAGTCACAAATAAAACTCTGCCATGAAACAGAATATTTGAGGTAAATAAATTATTTAATTATAACAAAAACTTAAATAGGGTTTTTTATGCCAAATTTCTGTTGGAATTTTTAAACATCTTGCCCAATTAAAGCCGGAATTGTTGATATTTCTCATTCACAGCAAAACAGTTTCGTTTTGGGACAAATGAAAATGAAAATGCTTTCATAATTATTGGTCATATTAGGTGTAATTGGTGGTCATTTGCATTTGCAGATCGAATTTTAAGGTTTATTTTTCCTCCTGGCACATATGTATATATATATTATACATTTTTTCTCATCGGTATGCCATTGGCTGGTTTCGGTTTATGGTCTCTAATTTGCTCAAACGATATTAAATGAATGCGTTTGCAGCGTGTATGTTATGTTATGTACATGCGTGAGGAAGCGGGCTTCAATCAAATGTTCAATCGAGCGCATGCACAAGTTATGTTTATTTAATTGGCCGACATTAAAATTGGTTCAAAATACACGCTGTTGGTGTAGCTCCTCCTGCTATAGCCTCCTCCTGGCATATATAATAATATAATTTATGATGACAGCCTGGGCCTTCCATTGGCAGCTCCTCCTAATGGTCCCTGAATTTTGTCATAAAGTATATGGGAATAAACGAGTATATATAGGGAAAATTTTTGGTAGACACAATGGGTCATCAAATGTGGCCAATAAAAAAAATGATATTTTAGTATCGTCATTGAGAAAAGACTGTTTAATTTATGGCATATATTTCTCTTGTTTTTTATTTTTTTAAGCAAAAATTATGAAGTTTATGTTATTTCATAAATTATATAATGATAAAGCTTATTTGTAAGCTGTCTTTTGTTCTTATTTTCTAAGAAAAAATATGAAAATTATCAATAAATATTATTAAATACCTTTGTTAGAGAAATTATATAATGATACAAGTACATTTGTAAGTTGTAACAACTTGAAATATGTCCAAAAAAGTTTTATTTTATAGAACAAAAAATTCAAACAAATTATTTTAGTTAGAATATGTAACAAATAAATATATTTAGTAGGTATTTAATGTAGTTCAAGCATTATCATAGGCTTTTTCTACACAACAAAATACTTTTTGACACTGAAACCCTTAACATTTGATTAAAATTTCAACACTATATCATTTATTCATACATTTCCTTTATAACTCTTTGTTTAATTTTATAAAAATATACTTCAATTCATTAAAATCAAAGCAATTAATGTCCTATATACATTTTACAGAGCGAAACAACTGGCCAATCGGAGCATGTGGTCATCATTGTGATTGTCTTTGGACTGATTCTCGGCGGAATGGTCATTACCTTTATTGTCAACTGCATTCGGAAGATAATACGTGATCAGAAGATAATACGCGTGAGTATTGAGAAAAAATAAACTTTATGCCATGTGTGAAAACTCTTCTAGTCTCTCCTCGCGCGTGTCCCTGCCACCCACCACCCCCCCCAAAGAAATCCACCCAAAAGCTAACCAAAAAAAAAACCACTTGCCACCTGCCACCCGCCTGCCGCTCTCTCTCTCTCTCTCCACACCCCCCTCTCTCCCTCTCTCTCTCTGTCGCTCGTTGTGTGCTTGAACCACCCAGAAAACAAAAAATTTAAACAAAACACCCAGCAACCCACCAAAATATTAGTCTCTTAAATGTGGCCACCGCAGAAAAGCAACAATTTAATTTTCACACAAACTGTAAACGTTTCAATTTTTTGTTTGGCTCAGTATTAGATATTTTGCAAATGATATAACATAAAATATATAAATTAAATAATAAATATATGCATTTGAAATGCACGTCACCAAAAACAAATATACACCGGAAAATTACAAGAAAATTCAGGCATTGGAGGAAGTAATGATATATAAAAATAATTATATAAGAGTTTGGTTTTAATCTTGAAAATCAGTAATTAAGTAAGCATTAGGCATTTTAATTAAGCTGCAACTTAAATGTATCCTCAAAATTTTAAATAAATAGATACATGTTAAACTTCTTTTTTAAAACGACTAAAATTTTCATTAAAAAGTCAAGTGCAACCTCCACCACTTCAGCTCCTTCATATATCGCATAATTTAAAATATATTTAGTTTACAAAAACCACCGCTGTTACATGAAAAACATAATTAATTGAAATACCAACACTAACTTAACAAAACTCATACAAAAAAAAAAAAGAAAAAAAACAATGCTACATCGTTGGCAATAATAATTTAGTGAAACCGTGTAAATTCCGACTAAACATGCGTGTAATTATATATGATCAGTGCCTACTTATATCGCCAATTCGTTTTGCATATGTAAACATAATTAGCATTAACTACGCTGACTGCTTGACAGCTGAATCCCCGATATGGAATGGGTTTTTTTGGGGGGATTTCCCGCCACTGACAATCAGAACACAAAACTGACAATTAGTAGCCAGCAGCATCGGTGATCTGAAAACAGACGGGCATATCATTATAATGCCTAATTAAATCGGCTGGCTTTAATTATAGCATTGATCCCTGATGAAAATTGGCTAAAAAAATATGAGCAGAAAATCAAACATTAGCAAGCAACTGTGTAAACTTGAAAATAATTGGCATAAAATCAATCATTAAACACAATTTACAGTGCAAATATTTGGATATATATTATTTAAACACACACATATGCTTATGGAGTTCAAAGTGATGTTCTCATAATTAAATGCATGACCCCAAAGATCGAAATCAAATGAAGCAAACTCGAAGTTCATCTACACAGGCACCGCATAACAACCAATGGAGTGACGCATGTCACTCGGCTCATGATTGCAATTAATTATTAATGGTAATTGTTACCAGACATCTGCACACCACCAATCACAAGTCATCAAATACTTAACTAACCGGGGCAACTCGAACGATTCAATTTCAATTAGCGGTTGGGCCTTACACTGGATCTTTAATCGATGGCGGTTTCAAGTTGAAGGACCTAAAAGACCGACATTACTAAAACAATAATAGACACACAGCATGGTTAGGAATCCTGTCGCCTTGTCTGAGAAGAAATCCATAGAAATACGCGCTCTGCTGGCCACGCACTCTGAGAGTGTTTTTTATCTGCCTGCCAAGAATTTTCATAGGACATGCAGAATGTCCTTAGCCGCGAATATAGCTAGTATCCTACCCTTACTCCCAGAAGGAAAGCCAGGCAATTCTAATGCCGTCTGACACTTTGAAACGTACAAATAGACGTTGACTCTGAGCCCGAGGTGGTTAGACCTTAGCCGCAGACCCCAAACTCCACTCCACTCCATTCCTAATCCAACTCACTCTGAAGAGCCTGTCAGTGGAAATTGCGGAGTGAGTGGGTTCCCTACCCTCAACTTTGACTAATCAATACAAATGAAATTTGTCAGTTGAATGGGCAAAATGTGCCAGCGGTGGGGAAATGTAATCCAACTCCACTAGACTTTATTAACGAGTTTTTTGTTTAGAAAAGATAAAGGTTGACTGTTTATTAAAATATATAAATAAAACCATATCAGAAAGTAAATATATTTTGTATACATGTATATAAGATTGCTCTCCAACCTTTCTTTGTTACAAAACAATATTTTAAGTAGAATATGAATGCAATTCAGGACTTCCTCAACAACTTCTGCACATATATGTATATGGTTCCGCTTTTAATTGACTTTTCCGTGTCACGGTGTCATATCTGGGGTTTCCCCCGGAAAACCACCAATAAAGTAAGTACACAAAACTGGAATTCAAGAGAGTCGCTCGAGTTGGTTTAATCAAGCAGCAGAAGCTGTAGAGAGACTCCCGTCTATAAATATATGGCCAACCAACTCGCACACACACAAAAACACACTTAATTAACTCGCTGGCAAACATTTCTTTTTGGAGGACACCCATCCTGGGCCCTGCTCCTGCTCCTGCGTCCTGGCTCTGCTCCAGCGTCCTGGCCCAGCAATATTCAATTTCGGCCACATGCCCCACAAAAAAATAAAAAAAGAAAAACCGAAGTCAATGTCAAATTGAAGCTTCCAATGCCGAGTATGACCCCCGGGGGAGATAGAAAATACCATGAGAAATGAAGTGAACTGAGATGAAATGACTTTTGCCACGATAACAACAACAACATCAACCAGAAGGACCCTTGACAACCGATGATGTCTGCTGTTTTCCTTATATTGATATAGACAGCCAGCGTAACTTTATGTGGGAATAATACCCAAACGCAAATGAATAATTTAATTAGTTAAACGAGAGTAGAAAAAAAACATAGCCTCTTCTTGGATAATTTAATTATTAAGCTCAGCCAGGGGAAGTCAGAAAGTTAAATTTAAACGTAACCGCTTCAGTGAACTTATAATTATCGCCCAAAAAAAAACTAGATTTAATTGAAATGCAGTAGGTGAGGATTATGCAATAAATTCAATTATCAGCCATGCTATGATTTATGATATTTAATAAGTGCAAAAAACACCAGCAAATTGTTTCATTATTTAATGTGTGTATGGGTTTTTTTTGTTATATTGGTAGAACCAATCGCTTAAACTGCAAATAATGCAGTTTTGGGCCCCTTTAAGCCGTTTCGCCTATTAGTTGTTGATTTAAGGGGTTGGTTGGTAAGGTTTGAAAGGATCCGTGGTAGACAAAGCCGTCAAAGCATGTTCCAGCCAAATTGTAGAAAATCAACGCGTTCACTGACTATCCACAAAGCCATCCTGCATCCTGCATCCTGCAACGCATAAAATGCCGCAGCAAATGAAACAATGGGGCCAGTGGTGGTGTTGCCCCCCCTCATGGCGTGCACTCAATTTTGAAAGGCATACTTGCGGCCATGACCACCACGAGGGGAATGCATAAACAAAAAAACACGCTGAAAATTGACTTTGAACTTTTGCATAAAGTACTCTAAAGTGTAGTGTATTAACTCGTTCAACTTGGGTTTCAATTAAGCTTGAAATACCTGGTTTGTCCCACTGTCGTCTGTCACACCTGAGCAGCAACAGCAGATGTCAAAGCCTCAATCTGATTATCGCCTCGAGTGCGATAGATGACGGTTGATGGGAAGCTGTGTGTGTGAGTGTGGATTCTAGATTTTCACCTGTCTATCTGTGATTTCCAAAACGATTTTCAGGGGTGTTTGGAAATTATGCCATCAATAAAACGCACAGCAGTAAGGAGAAGAAAGATAGAGGGGGAGCCAAAAAAAAAGGTTGGGAACATTCTTCATTTATTGCCGGAATCAAGCTTTACCACATTTATGAAAACTGCAGCCACATCACATAAATTTGCACAAAGCGAACATCAAATCGAATTGAATCGAAGCAAATCAATTCAGCGTCAGCAGATTTTGATAAAATCATTTTTAGATCGCAAAAGATGATGATGGCCATGCCGGGCACTTTAATATATACCATTTTATTTATTTTTTTTTTTTTGGCCACCAAATAGCGTCCGAATAAATATATATATTTGTATGTTTGTATTCTGTATGGGGAAAATCCGCAAAGGAGAACGAAAACGAAAACGACCATAAGCATTTGCACATATAATAAAACTTATTTCCATATTCCCAGCCGAATCCTTTTCCCCTTTACCAGTCTTTGGCTTTTGGCAATGGCTTCCATTCGCCATCGCTTCCATCTCCAAACTCCATCTTCAGTTTCTTCAAGGCCTCTCTGGTCTATTCTTTCTTGGCCCCAGACTCTGGCAATTTCTTGTTCGCCAAAAATTTTCTGTTGCCACTTAGATTTTAGCATGTAGATAAGCAGAAAAAGTATTTCCGCTCACTCGTGCACACTCGAAATCAGCGAAAAGGATGCAATTTCTTTTTTAACCCTCCTCCACAACGTAACCTTTTCTTTCTTTTTCTTCCTTTTTTTTTGGGGGGGGGGAGTATAGGGGATTCCCAAACAGAGACGAGGGTCGCTACAAAATGAATAAAAAATTGAAATAGAAGAGGGAAGACAAGGTGATGAGGCCCATAATTCATTATAATAGATGTCCCACTTTCAGAAGATAAAGGTGCTGAGGTTTTCTCCTATCTTGTACAATTTGGGAAATCAGAGTGGAAATGTGAAAATTACAGATTATATTTAAATTTAAATTACTGAAATTGGTGTAATTTTAGAAAATTATTGCTAAAGTCTAAGATTTCTAAGCTAATCATAAAATTTAATGATTTTTAATAGGTGTACTTTATGAAATATGAAACAAAATGAAATGTATTGTAAAGAAGAATTAAATAAATTGAATTGATACTTATAATAGCATAACAAATTTCCACAAATTAATTAAAAAGGAACAAGAAGCTAGCTAAAAAACTTATTGATAAAACTAAGGACCAACCTAAGATCTAATCAATATATTTATAAAGTTAATTAAGTTATATTTTAATAAGTTTTCTTATGCAGACCTATAAAACTAAAGTCAGTCAAGAGGTTTGCTGTTTGCCGTAAACCATTCCCCTTTACAGATTATTTAACAAATGCAAGAACCTTTTTAAGCAGATGTTTATAATGTTTATAAACAACTTTCCAGCTTTAGATAACTCAGGTTAACAAGTAACAAGAAATTCAACATTTTTACATAGCATAAAGTTCAAAAATAACAAACTCTTGATTACCCTGATTACCTGATTACAATTTATACTTCTAGTTATGGCTTTAAGTACGCTTTTATTTTATACCAACTTGGGAGGTGTTATTTTCTCCTCAGTTTTTTTTTTTTTTTTTTTTTTTGTCGTGATAAATGTGCCAGTTGCAATTTGCCAGGGATTCCCCCGATGGGATTTTCAGTGAAAACTCGCTAAAAATCTCATCATGGCAATTCATCCTCAAGCGCACCTCGCACCAAAATGGGGAAGGGAGTTGCATTCGTATCCTGTCACCTCATCTTCCATTTGGCCAAGTCTGCGTTCTGGCCGCATCCTTGGCAAGGCGCTTGCCATAACTGCATGCAATTTGGTAACAACCGCAATGCATATTTGCCCAGCACACTCACACACACACACACTGGCACACCCCACACCCACCCTGTCACACACACACACATACAGAACATTGCCCTGAGTGGCATTTTAGTGTTGCCATTTAAGCAATGGCAGCGACTTGGGTGCTTCCACACTTGAAGAAAACTATCTTTCTTAATTTGGGTTGCTTTTGATGCTCTACAATAGGGGTTTCTTAAATATATATATTAAATATTATATAAATTAAAAATTATATAGTTTTGGCTTTTTTTTTTAACTCTAAAAGTATGTTTGTACATTTTTGTTGTATTTTTTTAAGAGGAAATATTTAAATATTTCTTTTGTAATAGAAGTCAGTGTGCTAGTTTTATGAATCTTGGCTAATGGTTTACAAAGTTTTTAAAAATTAATAAACAATTTGTTTTATTTATAAGAATCTTCCATAAGGCAGGCATAGACTTTAGTTTTTGGGACACTTTGAGGTAAGATCTCTCAAACGGTTTTCCTCCAGCTCTAGGAATATATATCCGAAAATTATAAAACAAATTTTTATGGTATAAAGAAAGGCTGTAACTGTTTCCTAAACCTCTACTTTAATAAATAAAAATATAATTCAGCAAATGAAACGCTCTCAAAGTTGAAAAACACCCATTTAGCAGATTCTTCTGCAGTTCTGGCTTTCCAGAAAACGATATATGTATATAACAATATCTTAAAAAAATGTACAAATGCATTTCTAATATTTTAAATGTCCTGAACTGTCTTTAACTTCCATAATACTTGGAATTTGATCATGTTTTTAAGGTTTTCTACTACCTAAACATACACCTTTAAGTTTCTTGGAAAATTCTCCAAGCTGTAAAGCATCTTTCTGCAGTTTTTCCATAGAATTTCCTCACAGTGCTTGGAGTGCAAGTGATGCTGGCTTGCCGTCGTGCTCTTGGCATTGGGAGTTTGTAGTTCGCAGTTTTGCAGTTCGCAGTTCGCATTTCGCTGATGCCGGGCCAGCGATTGCATGGCGAAAGGCAAACGAAGCGAATCATTGTAGTGATATCCCTGATATCCTTCCTCTCGAGCGCTTCCACCTCAAGATAAACTGCTTTGCAATGACAGCCGCCGGCACATGCATATCCATAGTTTTTACGGCAATTGCAAGAGCATCCGACCGCAAGGCATTTCCACAAGAACCGGAAACCTTTCAGGGTTTTTGGGGGTATTTTCTGCATTCACAGAAGGAGATATAACTTAGCTTGTCTAATATTTATTCCAAAGAATGTCTTACCTACAGGGTATCAGTCAGTCAGTCGCCTGACTTAACTATACTCTTTGTTATTTCATTTCAAGCTCTGTTAAGAATGCATTTTAGCTTAATTTGATGGCACTTCTCATTGTTTCCAAGTGCAACTGTCGCTGTGCTTCTCATATTTCATAAAAATTAAGTAATCCGCGAGCAGGATACGTGGCAGAGCAGGAAGTGAGCTGAAGAAGGACACCGTCAAGTGTCGGACTCTCACTTCCTCTACCCTCCCCCAAGGACTGTGGCCTGGCAGTTGTAATGGAAAAACTGCCATTTCCGGCAGTCGCAGGCATCTCATGCGTTAAGGGATGGGTTAGCCTAGACTCCCCTCCATGGATCCTAAGCTTATCTGGTGGTGGCGAAAGTCTCAGAGCAGGGAACCGGCACAGCCAGAGTCAAAGCCAGAATCAGAATCGGAGTCCGGAGTTCTCGTGTCCGAGGCCGTGGCCGTGGCGCAAAAGTGGAAACAGGAAACAGCAGGACCAAAGCCATGTCATGCATTGGGGAAATGCAATATTTTACTTGAAACTGAACACACACTCACAGTCCTTTAGATAGATTCCCGGACAGAGTGACGATTGCCATACACTTGAAGAATAGTTTTGTAATAGTTCCTTGGCATCTTCCAAATGCAATTGCCATGGCAGCCAGAGCCCTAAGCCTGAGCCTCTGCCTCATCAAAATCCCCTACTCATTGGGTGCTTAGCTTGAGGCTGAAGAAGCTTTACCTCGTTAGGGTGCCGCCTATTTTCTTCGAGTGCAGCTTTAGGGGTTAGTGGCTTTAAGCTGCAAGTAATAACCAACTTATGTTGCTAACCGTATTTCTTTCGCCCCCTTCAACCCCTCCATCAATTTGCTGAGAGGCGCTGCTTGCCTGAGAGCTGCCCCCTCATCGCTTTTCATCCGCTTTTCCGGACACTTGCTGCATCGGCGAAATGAAAATGAAATGAAATAAATCAAGCTGAAATGCAATTCGCTGAAGAAACACTCAGCCGTTGCCATAAAATAATGCCCTCGGGATCCGTAAGACAAGTCGGAGTGCGGAGGCTAAGTGAAAGGCGTTGGCTTAATGCGAAATGAAATGCCTTTCCTTTACTCCTTTACTCCTTTTTCTTTTTTTCTTTTTGTTTTGGAATAACGCATGGCCACTTAATTATGCCCGTCTTCGTCTCCATTTCAGTGGCAGGCTCAGTCTCTGGCTGAGTATCCTGCTCAGAGTCTCGCTCAGTTTCAGGAGCAGTCAGTCAATCGATCGATCTGTGAGTCAATCAGGCATTCAATCAGTCACAGCATCCACTCAGCCGGCAAACCGCAACAACAGGACCTTGAAGCCTTCTTCACCTCTCCCCTTCTTCTCAATGGATTTTCCCCCAATTTCCACTCTTGATTGATTTTTCCCCCAATTTTGTGCGGTTAATGCGGCTGTGCCTGGACTCCAATTAAACTGGAAAAATTATAATTAAGCCGCAACCACTTTACCCAGCAAGGACATACACGAAAATAACCCCAAAAAAATAAAGGCAAGACTATAAAATACCCGGTGCAATCATGTACATATATAACAAACCGACTTTGAATTTTCAATTCCTGTAATGAATTTTAATACGAAGATGGTTCGTCACGCTTTATTGGTGAGCAATCAAATTTCTGTGAAATTTATTTCGATTTTGATTCAGATTCAGATTCTGATTCTGATTCTGAATTGCGATTTCCTACGCACATTTGCATACTACCAGCGATTGTCAATAATCATAAAATATGATTTGGCCATTAAAAGCAATCGAATGGAGCACAATATTTCACAAATCGTTGCCAATCAAACAATGGCAAGGCATCAGATGCAGATGCGTTGACGGTTTTTGAGATGAGGGACAGGACTGAACATGGGACAGGATGCCCATGCCATTGGCAGGAAGTTGGTTTCGGGCGGATCCGGCTAAGGATCAGTATAGATACTGGGACATAAGTGATGAGGGGGCAAGTGCCTGACTCTGATTAGAGGCAACTTGTTCGAAGTTAATTTTGCAAATTGCCCTCGAGGTTGGGGCGCTGCAAAAGGTGAACACTTGGTTGGCAAGTCGGGCGCAAAATCCCGCCCCAAAAATTCCAATTAAACAAATGCCAAACTTTCAACCTCACTTTCCCTATAGCCCTCTCTATATAAATATACATATATATGTATATATGTAGATATCTGTCTGTTTTGGTGGCCACATCAGATTTTTGGGACCTGCCAAAAAGGCACTGGCAGTTAAGGCAACCAAGCGCAAAGCCAAAAAACTTTCACAAACATATATCGTAGCTCTACGCACACGAGTGCGTATATGTTTGTTGGCAAACAAAAATTTCCTGAATTGTGTGTGTATGTGTGTGCTAAAAATATTTCCGTAAAAATGTATTAAATAACCGAGAATTGAAGAATATTGAGAAAAATGGCATTACAATTGCATTGGAAATTTCGAATTCGTAATGGTTTCTTTTTGGGGGCATCAAACTCAATTAATTTTCCCCCCTTTTTTTTGGGGGGGGGGTTATTGGCACAAGGCATTTGGCCACTGAAACCGAAAATCGGCAAACAAAAACAAAAACCAAAAACTTTTGTGTAGGAGAAAGTAACTGAGACCGAAAATCATAAACAGGGCTAGCCACAATATCGGTGGGGCGAAGAGTGTTGAAATTTCCTGTGCGGTTGGATTATATATCATAAGCCCAACTCCACCCACAATAACAACAACAACAAACTTCCTGCATTATTATTGCGAAATCACTTCTGGCACAGTTTCGTGTGAGGCGAAAACCACTAATCAAATACTTCAGAAACATGAGACAATTGAATTAAAGGGGCTTGTGAAATGGTTTTTGGGGGCGGAATTCTGGATACCCTTTAAGTGCTTATGAAAGCTTAAAGAGAAATAATCTTGGGATTAAATTTGGTGTATATGTATGTCGTTTAATAAAACTACATCTTAGCTAAGAACTTTTCAAGTGGCGGGGGGTTGGGAAATTGCCCCCACAAAAGGGCAGCCACAGAAAGGAAAGTGGAAAGTGGAATAGGGAAAATCACAAGGCCAAAGGCAGGCCGAATCAGAGCCAGACAAACTCACTTGATGGCCGTCATCAGCAGGCCCCAGAAGGGCCGAATTGTCACGTCTTTGTCCCCCTGCCTACTCTCTCTCTCTCTCTCTCTCTCTCTCTCTCTCTCTATCTGTCTATCTCTCTCTCTCTGGTCTCTGTCTCTCTCTGTGTGTGTTTAATGACAGGACGACAGTTGGCAGCTGCAATCTGCAGCAATGATATCTATTAATTATGGGACAAACTCTCGCAAATTGAGTTTTATTTCCATCGAAGTGGATATTCATTTGCATATCACTCATACGCCAAGTGAGCAGTGGCAAGCAACAAATTGGCCAAGCTGCAAGTGGCAAATCGTTGACAATACAATCCAAATGGAATAAGCCATGGTCCCATTCTAGCCATATCTATTACTGCTCATCCTACCGCTCCACTTGTGAATCTCTCTGCGGCTTAGCCTTGGGGCTTTGTGTCCACTTGGTTCTTGGTTATCCACTGTGATATCCGTAGACAAAGAGAGAGAGAGAGAGAGAGAGAGAGAGAGTGAGAGAGAGAGAGAGAGCAAAAGACATGATTAAATTATCGTTGACTTTTGTTGCATCCAAAGTTCCAACTTCAGTTGCTGGCAATCCAATCGAAGACAAATGGAAAAGTATGGGAACCAGAAATAGCTCAGCTTTCCTTCTCCTCCCCCTTGGGAAAAATCTGCTGATGACTTGCTGGGATTGTATGCATATTCCAGTGATGCGATTGTCATGGCCACAAATCTCTTATTTCCTTACAAAAATAGCAATGCATTGCATCACCTTCCATTGGGATACATGGTTACAACGCATCAACAAATGCAACAATTGTCCTGCAAAAGATTAAATCTGTTTTTGAGATGGAGAAATACTGCTTTGAATTGAATTTAAAGATGAGCAATTAAAGTTACATACTAGCTTTTTGTTCTAACTTTAGTTTGTTACATAAATTGATACCAAGACATCTTATATTCGAGAGTTGATAATTAGTTAGATTTTGTTGACTGATTTTGTAGGAACAAAGTTTAAGACTTATCGATGGGTATTGGGTATGTTTTATATAAATATAATGAAAATCCAATGTGCATGTCAGTTGAGATAACTTGCAACTGGCTTTATTTTTTAGTTTTTAATTGTGATATTATGTTTATTATGTAGCCAGAGCTGCCATCATCATGCATGTAGCATACCATGCACCCTCCTCTATTTATAGTGCTCTCCTTCTCTCTCTCTCTCTCTCTCTCATACACACACGCATATACATATATATCTATATATATGTAGAGTTGTCTCGCTCTAGAGCTGTCTCTCACAACTTACTCTTCTCTTGATTTAAATCGGCAATGTGAAATGCTCACGCTCTCACGTTCTTTCTCTCTGTCTATATATCTTCCTCTTTCTCTCTCTCTATCTCTATCTATCTATCTCTTTCTCTCCCTCTCTCTCTCTCTCTATCTACATGTCTCGCATTCTCTTTCTCTCTTCTGGCTGTCTTCTCTTTCTGTTTGTGCCTCATCCACAGGAAGTGCCAGCATTGAGTGATGGTGGCATCTATCACATTGATTCCTTTATACTGGAAGCTCCCAAGAGTGCAATTTTCGTGGGATTACAGAATGACTTTATGTGTGATTTCTCCTATTCCTCGGATGGCTTGACACCCAACATGGTGCAAATGGATAAGGCGGGAAGTTCGAACTCAGACTTTGATTCGCAACTGGATGCTCAAGCTGTGAAGCTATCGGAGCAACTTCAAACCTGTGACTGTGATTTCGAATTGGATCTGAACGAAAGTGATCAATTGCAGCTGGAGGCAGAGGAGGAGCAAGATGATGAGGAGAACGAAGAGGAAGAAGAGGATCATGCAGAGGAAGAACTCCAAGCTGAGGATCAGGAATACGACGATGGCATCGGTTTCAGTTGCGACAGCGATAGCCTCGATGATGAATTCGTCCTGGTCACTGGACAATGTGTAGCCAGTAATTCCAGCTCCAGTTCGATGCAGTGCAGCAGTGGTGCTAGTGAAGGAACCCTAACCCATAGCTCATCCACCTCCATGGAACTGGACATTGTACTCACACCACCACCGCCACCAGCTCTGGGCAAGCCCAAGTCCAGCGTTAATCCCCTCAAGTTCCTTCACAAAATCATCTAAAAAAATTGAATTCGCTCACGTTCTGCGGTGGCTTCAACCTGAATTCGCATTTCCATTTTGCACATTTGCATTTTGAATCCGCAGCAGCTGCATCCGCATCGACATCATTAAAAATCAGGCTGAACAAATTCAAAAAAAAAAAAAAAAACAAAGAGAGAACAATTTAAAATTCGATATTGAACCACATTCCCCTTTGATTCGTTCAATTCCTACTCCAACTCCGACTCCTGTTCGTGCTGAGGTCACCGCAAAGCCAAAATCTGAACAAAAGCAAACCATTTCCTGGTTCCAGTACACAGTTTCCCCTCATTAAGTTAAGCTGCTAATTGTGACCAGCAGGAAGGAGAGTGTATCTTAGATACTAGATAGGAATACCCATTAAGACCAAAGGGTCAAATATATAGTTAACAATATTATCGAAAAAATAGATAATAGAAGAATGCTTGATAGTCACATAGCTTAAGTAGTTTCCATGGGACAATCGCATAATCGAAGTCGAATCCTTCAAATATAAAATAGTTAACTGTTTGTTAAAAACGAATTGCTGCCAAAGCTAATACACCGCACAAAAGCTATATACATTCGATATACCTAGAGAAAGAGGAAAATAAATATATATATATATAGATATAAACGAAATGAAATGAAATGTGTACCTTTGGAATCGTTTGACCTGCTGGAGTTTGAAACCAATTACATTTCGGTTCTGGTCAGAAGGAGCGGGGAAGCCGACGCGATTGCATTTCCTTAGCGATTTGCATTGAGATTTTCCCTCATTTTCCCATTATATTTCCTTTTGGCTTTGTCAAATAGTGCACTGAGTGCTTGAAGGAATGACTGAATAAATGGGTGAGCAGTGAGATATCCTACAATAAAAATCATTGCTGAAGTAATTGGCAAAAAAAAAAGAATGGGGTTTTAAAAAAAGGTGCACGAAATGTTTGCCTTGTATATACCATTATGAATGCAATTCGAGGTGATTTTTGCAAGTGGATGTGGATGGGGGTTGTGGGTTGCCATGGATCAGCGTTTTGTTCCTGGTGGCCCGCGTTCTTCATTATTTCGTATCTACGTATTAACGCTTCCTTTTATGCACCGGCTATCAAGTGCTTCCCTCTGCAGGATTTAAGCACCTCCCTGACCTGCACTCCTCCTGTACCAACCCTTTCCCACCCACAATCGACGTATTAATGACTGCAGAACACAAAGAGAGAGAGAGAGACAGAGAGACAGACAGACAGAGAGAGAGAGAGAGTGAGGGGTATAAGTGGCGGCATCAGGTGGCTGCTGGCTTAATTGCTCTGCCACGCCTCTTCCCTCTACCTTTTCCAGGACCCTCTCAAATAATCCTTACTATATGCAGGCCGGTGCAGTGGGCTTTAAGGTTATTATATTACGCGCCCTGCAGATATAACCAAGATGCGAGAATCGGGCTTAACTTCGCATCCGCCTTCCTCCCCCCTTTGCCAAATTAATTAAAAATATTTATTGTTATGCTTATTACATTGGGTTTTACCACCACCCCCCACCCCCCATACACACACACACTCTATCTCACTGTATCCTTTGGCTCCCACCTTGCAGGAACACATCCGGGAGTCCAAGGAGAGCAAGCTGGACGAGATGGGTCGCAACTCCAAAGGTCGTTCGCGGGAGAATATCTCCAGGTGAGTGCGCAAGGGAAGTGTACTTCGAACCTAGTTCGAGAGCCAGGAGTTCAAGGAGCAAGCACACAAATTATCACTAAGCGCATTACGTATACGCAACGTGGTCGCTGATACAGACACTTGACACATCTGTCAACTGTTTAAATTAATGATAACACAAGATAGACATACTATAATATGTCTAAATACATTTTCTAATACAAATTAATATTTATTTTATACCTAACCTTAGGCAAAAGCACTCTCAGACTTCGCTGCAAATCCTGGATGATGTCTCCAACAGATACTACCGCGAGGCTGTGCCTTTGTCAACGCAATCAAGCAAGGCTGACTTCAAGGAAAAGGAGCACAGCATCCTGCGCCGCCATGCGGACATGACCCAGACAAGTCTGGGCGGTGGCGGTGATGATGGGGAATCCAGTTCCACAACCACAGCCACCCACGAGATGATGACAAAGGCAACCATGGCGGCGGCACCAATTAATGCCTGCGACATGGGCTGTCAGACGAGGTGAGTCCTTAAATCCCTCGAAAACACAATACATCATACACTACCTATTATCCTTTGAACTAAATAAAACCATGTTGGCTGTAGCTAAAATCAAAACAAAAAAAAAAAAGAAACAATACAAAAAGAAGCGTACCATTTTCTTTATTTATCCTCAAACACACAATATGCCACAGTCCTATACTCCCATTTCCCATACCCCAATCCCATCCCATCCCATCTGAACAATCACATATGCCGTATGTGCAGTCAAATAGATGCCAGAAAATTGCAAAGTCAACGCCGGGCAAACACTAAAAACAATGACAGTGTGGAGAATGGCGTCCAGGAAGTTACAGGGACGATGCCGATGCCAACGCCTGTCGCTTCGACAATACAAATCGATGCAAATATTTGTATTTGCATGCGTCTTTATTGGATATAGCGACAGGTCCCACCGAGTTGGTATCGAAGCTGGGTATGGGCATGACAGGATAGTGGGTTTTAGCGAGATGTTTTTGGTATGGCGGAATGACAACCAGACAGACGCAGTCAGACATGGAATGCAGTGACACACAATGCCGGCGACGTGCCCACATAAAGATGATTCATGCGAACGAGTCACAGTCGCCGTCACAGTGAATTGACCGGGGTTTGTCCCGGTTAATTTATAGTCAGGAAGAAGGGGCAGGCGGAATTTATTAACATAATCTGGAAAATAGGGGGGAGCGTACCTAATGCTTACAAGTGGGAGTCACAACTGAAAATGCTTTAGCTGATTATAAGAGGTTTTAACTAGATAATGTGATTAAGCATTTTATTTGATGCCTTATTAACTCTCACAGATCTCTATTATTTATGATTTAATGTAATTTATAAAGAAATACCACTGTTTTCATGCTAAATCCTATATAAAAAAGTATAGCTTTACGACTTTTCAAGTAAAATTCAATGGAAAACCATGGGCATTGCCTTAACCATTTGGGAATTATACTTTGTACGAGGTGGAAAAATTCTCCTCCCACAAGCATCCCTGTAAACCTTCCCACATATCCTTTCTTCCTGCGAATGAATCAACCTGAAATGCCCTTTCGTGTGCAATTGACAAATATTAAAAACCTTTCCACTTCTCTTTTTTCCTCCCCCTGCTTTATCTCACACCGTATGCAATGCTCACCTCAGGGAATCGCTGTTTGTCAACAGTCCTGGAATTGGACCATCGACGGGCCCGGTTGTTAATATTGGCTTTGGTATGGGAGTAACTTCAACGGCCTCGTCCTCTGCTCCCGGAGGCGGTGTTGCCTCGCTAATGAGACAAAAGTCCAGCTCCTCCTGTGGCTCAGGGGGCGGGGCCATGATGATGCCACCGCCACCGCCGCGATTCTTCTCCACGTTTGGCTATGAGCCATCGGGATCGCCGTCAGCAGCTGGGACGCTGACAAGGCGCAGCATGCAGCAGCAGCAGCAGCAGCAGCAGCAACAGCAACAGCAGCCACATCATTTGCAACAGCAGCAACATCACCAGCAGTTGCCGCGCCAGGAGTCCATGGAGCTGGAGGAGCGACATAGCCTCCGTTCGCACTATGGCGGATTGCTGGCGACTCCAACGGCCAAGCCGCCGCAGGAGATCTGTCATCACCACCACCAGCATCAGCAGCATGCACAGCAGCAACATCAGCAGCAACAGCAGCAACAGCAGCAGCAGCAGCAACGTCTGCACCATGCTCATCCTGCCCATCCGCATCCTCCGAGTATTGCTGCTCGATTGCCGGCCATGAAAGGACATGGCCTGGGAGTCGGAGGACCTGGCCAGACAACGATCCTGCCGGGAGGCAATAACAAGCAGCAGCAGCAAAAGAACGAGGAGTCCAAAGTGTTCATTGACATACGAAATTCGGCGCCAGATGTGATTATCATGACGTCCCATTGACATTTAAGGATTGCCCGTCAATCAGGAACGACATCAGTAAGCAGCAGCAGCCGGAGCAGCAGCAGCAGCAGCAGTAATCACTTGCAACAAGGCTGCAACAGCACCAATACTTGGAGCAGCAACACAAGGAATTTAAGCGAAAACAGCGGCAACAAGAGTCACATGAAAGTGTATAACAGCAATTGTTTGAGCAATAGCAATAGCACCTACAACGGCAACAAAAGTGGCATTAATGTGCACAACATTAGTAGCAGCAGCAGCAGCAACAACAGGAGCAGCAGCAGCAGCAACAACAGCAGCAACAACAGCAGCAACAACAGCAGCAACAACAGCAGCAACAAATTGAGCAACATCAGCGGAAAGGGGAAGTGTTACAGCAACTGGACATTGGGCGACATATTAACCGCAGCGGCAGCCGCAGCGTCACTGATGACACAACAAGGACACTGTGCAGGACAAGCCTTTTTACTCCCTTTTGGCCACCCACACACACACACATCCTGTTTTCACTCTGCTGCACTCATTTGGCACTCTGCTTTTGCTCTTAAAGTGAGGTGTGAAGCGGCATTTTCAAGCTGCTGTTAAGCACATTTTTTGGTTAATTTTTTTGTGACTTTCTTTTAAATTTGTTTAAACATATTAGATATTTTTCGTTGTAACATTTTTGCTGCGTTTTCCAAGTACAATGCCTATTTTTCTGCTAATTTACATACCCCCCTGTTACATTAAGAGATTCAAAAGTTATTTTTTTAAATATCAGACAGTTTGAAACATACACAAAGCTCGGCTAGAAACATAAATTCACATAGGCTACGTACAATATAAATTAAATGTTTAGCAAATAGTGTTCACAATGGATAATGAAACATTAACTATAGGGTGGAGATATTAGTGTTAAACTCTAAAATCTACCAATGAATTGGATGATGATTTAGCTTTGTTTTGCATATCACACATGAAAAATTGTAATTAGGTCATTTGATTTGGAAAGATCAATGTATTATTGTTAATTTTCTAAAGATATGTCAATAAGTTTCACGGATTTGTTGATGCTTAGACCCCCACAATTCGATACCCGGCACTCAAGCATAGCTACAAATTGAATTTTTACTTCTATTTAATGTTAGGCAAAAGGGCAATAGAAATACTTGGAGAGAAGCTTCCCATACATGACTCTGGAGGTGACTGAGCGAGACAAATGGAAGATGTGTCGGTCCGCTGGCCTTGGTCTCGGTCTCGGCCAGCCTTTTTGCAATAGCCAGATCCCGAGTTCCGAGTTCCGAGTTCCAAGGAGCGAGGGAAGGAAGAACCAAGGAGCTGTTTCAGTTGTTGCCACCGGACATTCAATGGCATTTCTGTTCGAAAACAATGCGAAAGCAGGACCCATTTCGGATGCGGATTCGGATTCGGATTCGGGGGACACACATGCGGAGGAGTGGCAGACACTAAGCAGACCGTTGACAACGTGGCGTATGAGCAACATGTCCCAGAACATTGTTATCGGATCCCATCGCCGGCAGCAGCCGCACCCTGCCCCATCTCCCCACCGCCCTTTCGCTTTTCCAACCCAAAAAATGCCCTTGCTCGGACAGGAACCTGTTCATTTACATGCATTGCAAACGTGGTCCATTTGCACGACGATGTCGCCACCGGAGTCCATCCATCACGGGCACGTGCTCGGTAGCTCTATTTTTTGTCCAAGGATCCAAGTGGTTTTTCCGGGTCGAAAGCCGCTGCCCAGCCCAGTCGAGCAATTTTCATGAAAATAGTTTTTTAAGCGTTGTCAGTGAGGGTTTTCACCTCACACCAACTGGGGTTTATGAAATTAATTTTTGCTTCACAACAAAAGGCTCAGCCATTTTTTTTTGGGTGCGGAACTGGTCTCATTCATTTAACCCATTTAAGGCCAGTGGTCAAAAAATATGTTTTTGAAATTTTCAAGAAATTTTTTTGTATATAAGAAGGTTAAATAATGGCAAAAAAAATGTGGCTATTGAGGAGTTCCGGTTATTTCATGGTCGGGGTTGTTTTTAGCTAATTTTCTAATAATAATGTGTAATAATCACACAAATTTTGAGAGCTTCAGGGGTTTTGTTTATAAAAAACATAAATTCATTAGTTATATTTCTTCAAAAAACTGTCAAGTTAGAAAACGGATATTTCTACCCTTGTTTTATTTCAAATTAAACTCAAAAGTCCGAGAGGAGTTCTGCTTTTTTCGACCCTATTTTCATGGGTTAAGGAAAGGACCGGGGTACACAATCTTTCTGGTTCATCTGCTATCTAAATCTTTTTCAATTAGATAAATTAGCTTTCCCTCTCTCCCCACACACACACACCACTTCTACTACGTCGCACCTGTGGAAAAGTTTTTTCCATCTCTCGGTCTCGGGTTTTCCCCTCTCAAATCCGTCAGTTTGCAATTAGCGTGGTCACCGCAATGTGGTTACTTTCGGGCTTACAGATATATATATTTTTTGGGGGTCCCTGATTCCCATTTTCCATTCCCAGTCATCCCCGGATCATCCTGAGCAACCTGAAGTGGTTACTCCGATGGCGTAAATATTGTCACAGCTGCCGGTGAAAAAATAAAGATGACAATGACAATGAGCGACGGCGTGGGAAAATCCATTTGATTGATTGAATTTAAGGGGCAGCGACGCTTTTTTGTGGGTGTAAAAGGGAGTAAATGACAGAGACCGACCGATGTCCTGATGGTAATGATAATGGTGCAACGCTGCAATTTTTCTTTCAAATCATTAGAGTGATTAAAGAGAGAGCGCTCCAAACGACTTGACTCGCGCACAGAACCCCCATCATCATCTTGAGCACGGAAATCAGTCACATGGAAGCCCTCGTCGAACCAGAAAACAGAATAAGTTAGGGGGGGAAAAACTCTTTCAAAAGCACACTCCAATCGTAGTTACTTTTGTTCAAATAAAGTCAATTTTCTTAACTGTTCAAGGGGAGTGTGTTGTTTAAAGCTTAATTTTTGTTATTTTTCTCAGCCACATAAAATCGATATTTATTTTGGGGGAATTTTGTAAATAAATAATTAAAAACAATGAAACAGTGACTTGGTCATATCCGAATCCCTTTGTTGTTAAGCTTTTTTATGTATTAAAAAACACACACATGAACTAGTTGTAATTGTTAATTGTATTTTATTCGTTTTGTTTTAACCGTAAAAAAACAAAATTTTTTCTTGCTACCATTTAAGTGAAAAACTAGCGATTTTACTAAAACTATAAATAAAATAATATATGAATACTAGAACGCAGAAGGAGCGATTGTATTATAAGCCAGATATGTGTAGGATTAAGTCAAATGTATGATACTTTTTTTTTATAACAAACATATACATAAATAAATACTTAAAGTATCGAAATAAACTACGCGGAGAACAAAACAAAACAGAAAAAATAGAGAAACTTGTTCCGAAGTATTGTTTTTTTTTTTTTTTTTTAATGACTGCAAGCATTGTAATTGTAAATTGTCGAGCGACAAAAAAAGGTATACACATACGAGCATAAAATAATTTCCGAAAAAAAGAGGAAGAAATATAGATTTAAATAAGCATTAAGAGGACTAAATTTGTGTAAAGCATCGCTATGTGTGTATGTGCGAGCACAGACGATTTGTGTGTCTATGGAATGCATGTAAAATAAACTGAAATATGATCGAATAAAAATTCATTTGGTGGAAATGTAAACGATGGCGTTGTTTCTTGATCTAGGATTATATCCCCAAAAATATGCTCCTTGCTGGTAAGATTTGCCTGAAAGTAGGCAGCATTCGGAGAGCGGATAAACATGGAAGAAGCACTCTCGAATCGGATGACCAATTTTGGATGGAGAACCAGTAAGGACACCTGGCAGGACCACCAAATTAAATCGTAATTAAATCAAGCAGTGTTCTGGGTTTAGCCAGTTTTTTAAGGGTTTTAAGAAATCCAAATGTAGAGTTTTGTTTGTTTTTATAACCTGACAGATTATTAAAGTTGTAATCAGACATTTGGAGTGAATCATTTGAGGAGTCACATAAGTAGTACAAAGTAGGACAAAGAAGCCTTGGTTTAAGTCAAAAAACAAGAGGGAAAACTATCTTCAGGATGTGAAATTAAATTATAGGATTAAATTGGAAATATGTCATCATTAAGCTTAAGATATGCATATTCTTTGAATCAATATTTATGTATAATTTAATACGACAATTTGTATCGCCAAATCAAAGCTTAAAATACTCATAACTCAGCCAAAACCACATTAATTTTAATTCGGAAAGCAGTATTGTGTTTGTTTTTGAAAGGGCAATTAATATGCATACTCAATTTAAAATTTTAAAAATTTGACATTATTCTGGATTTTTTTAAATTTTAACGATGTAACCCTTTAACATTTAAAAAAAAATTGCAAAAATTTAGTTTTCCTCCCGACATGACTAGAAAGATTCGCCTGTTAATGCTGATCAAGAATATATATGATTTGTAGGGTCGGAAATGACTGATTAAAATTATATTTTCCTCAGCAATGATGATGCAACCCCTTAAAAATCTTATGATATTTTTTGGTAAAAATCAAATCTTACAAATTGCATAGCTTCGTCAGAAATACATTAATTTTAAATCAGAAACCGCTCCTATATTAGATTTTTTAACTTAATAAATCTGCATACTCAATTCAAAATTTGAAAAAATTAAATAATTTTTTTAATTTTTGACAATTTTAACGATTAAACCCCAATAAATTTTTACAAAAAAAAAAAAGATTCATTACTTTTTGTTTCTGAGATGGCTAGATCGATTCAGCTGTTGATGCTGATCAAGAATATATATGATTTATGGGGTCGGAAATGATTTCTTCTCTTGTTACAAGCTTCTGACTAAAATTATAGTACACTGAAAAAGGGTACAAAGGGTAAATATGTGAGAGCTTGTTAAACCTATATATTGAGAAGGAAAACTTGATAACCTAACTATTAATATGTATAGTAATTAAACTCTTCCCCAATACTACCCTAAATAATTGATTTTTATACCCTTGCAGGGTATTATAATTTCAGTCAGAAGTTTGCAACGCAGTGAAGGAGGCACCTCCGACCATATAAAGTATATATATTCTTGATCAGGATCAACAGCCGAGTCGATCTAGCCATGTCCGTCTGTCCGTCTGTCCGTCTGTCCGTTTCTACGCAAACTAGTCTCTCAGTTTTGAAGCTATCTGAATGAAACTTTGTAGTTAGCCTTCTATATACTCTCACTCGTATATATGTCGGAACGGGCCGGATCGGACGACTATATCATATAGCTGCCATAGGAATGATCGGAAAATTTTTACAAAAAAAATTTTAACATTTTCAGTTTTCAATAGAATTGGATCAAATTTGAGATATAGCCATTTTACTATACTCTACAATTTTGCATAAAATTTTATGAAAATCGGACTACTATATCATATAGCTCCCATAGAAACGATCGAGAAATTAATAAAATTAAAAATTATAACTTTTTCAGTTTTCAACAGATTTTCATCAAATTTGAGGTATAGCCATTTTATATTAGTCTTAAAATTTGTGTCAAATTTCATGAAAATCGGACGACTATATCATATAGGTGCCATACAAACTATTGTTTGATGTAGAAGAAAAATGGAAATCTCTGAATGAAAAGCTGCAAATATAATATGTATGGGTGAATGAAACGAAAGCAGGTATTACTTCATTGTTTTTTAACACAAATATATATAATTTATATTGTATGGATTCCTAGTCATAGAATTTCTATCTGCAAGGGTATATAAACTTCGGCGTGCCGAAGTTAGCTTCCTTTCTTGTTTTCATTTTAAATATATAAATTGTTATATATAAAGAACCAATTTAAATGTTAAAATCCTAGCTCTTGCATATTTGATAGAACAGTTCTGCAATTATTTCTTGTATCTCGTGACATAGCTAATGTTCTATAGCTTGCCATTCGATGGCAGCTTGTATTTGACAGATACTGAGATACGCATTCGTATCTGTTGCTTTGAAACTCGCTGAGCGAAATGCAAATTTGTCGCGCGCATTCCGTCTTTTGTTGTCCATAGATTTATGCACTCTCAACCGGGCACTTCGGCACCGACTCCGATTCCGATTCCGTCTGATTTGTGACCACCGCCAGCTCATCGGACAGAGTCCGCAGCCAAGACCCATTCCCATGCGGCCATATAAAAAGTGTATACCGGATGGGGGGACAGTAGTAGTTAGCACCAAGATGCCATCGGTTCGGTATACGCTGCAGATTCACCTGCTGCTCTCGATTCTGCTCCTAACATCCGGACAAAGGTTGCCGCCGGGTCGGGTGCCAGCTCCGCCGCGTCAGGATCTGCAGACGCCCAACTTTGATGGCGAGAGTTTCGAGAGATTCGGTGGTGGCGGTGCCACCGGTGGCCAGAGTAGTGAAAGCCAGGAAAGCAGTGAGGAGAATAGTGCCGAGATGCGGGAACAGTTGAAGCAGCTTCTGGGCGAGCAGCTGGCCAATGCCTTTGCCCCATTGGCCACCACGCCCTTCTCAAGGCGACCCGGAATAATTGCACCCAGCACGGGGGCCGAGGCACGGGCTCAGTTTGCCGAGAATTCAGAATTGGAGAATGAGGAGAATGAAGATGGGGATGAGGAGGAACCAACACCTCAGCCCCAGCCTCAGCTACCTGGATTTGTGCCACAGCCTCCAGCAACTGCGGAGCCAGAGGAGAGCTACAATCCCTGGCGTGATAACTTCTACGACCTTAATGAAGATGGCAGCTATATCTTTGGGTGAGTCTGCAGATTACCTTCTTCCTAATATATATATATAGTATTTAATTTAATATTTTTAATTAGTTATGCCATTCCCCATGGCGTTCGTCGCTGGGAGAAGGGTTACTACTCAAAGGATCAGCATAGCCGGGTCGTCAAAGGCTTCTACGTGCAGCCCCGTCACCTGGCCCAGGGTCTGGGCTATGAACTAAGATGCTATATAGCCGATTCCGAGGGTTATCATTCGCTACCAGGTATGAGAGGTATTATAAATAATGTAAATTAGAGAAATAATATTGGAGCATAATTACAGTGGAGTATCTAATACGACCGCCAAGTGTGCGACGCGATGAAGAGCCTCAAGTTAATTGCTTTAATAATCACCGAAAGCGTATATAGTTTCAACTATAACTAATCCACAGAGGCAATAGTTATAACCACAAACTGGGAAAGTTTGTCAGCTCAAAATAAAAATTGGATTACATTTTCCATAGCTAAAATACAATTTTTTTTGTGCACGTTTGTAAATATATAATTCTAGCAAAAATTGGCTTAAAGTTCAATAAATAAATCTACCTATTTGGGAGTTATGAGAATCTGAATGTCAGGATGTCCCTTTAAGGATAACAAAAAAAAAAAAGAAAAGAAAACAGGAAGCAGAAAACATAACTTTCCCGCAGACAAGAAGCATGCGAATCGCTTAAGAGAATTCTCGGGGCTTACCCGTACAGTCATCACTTCCTTTTTGCTTTTGGCGCTACTTCTTTATTTTTTTTTTGTGTTGTTTTCTTTCCTATTTTTTGTTTCTTTTTGTGCTACTTTTGGTTTATTTTTCGCAACTGTTTCAGCTTCCTTTTTGCTCCAATTCCAGTTTAATTCAAATGGCATTTGAAAAAAAAAACTTTTTATTTGTTTTTATTGTCTTTTATTTAGCCCTGGTGCCCGGTAATCTTTCTCTTGTCCTGCACTGGGAGATATTCTTAGTGCTATTAATAACAAATAATGCAAATTTAATGTCTCTGAAGGGCTTTTTTCATTTATTTAGGTTTTGTACAGATTTGTATTTCATAAAACCATAAAACAAGATCAACAAGAGTCATACTCTTTTTTGAGTTGCAATTGATTTATAGAATCGATTTGGAAATCCATCATAACTAAGCTTAACATATATGCATTTTTGTATTCAATATTTATAGATATTTTTAAGTAAAATTTTTTTTTCATAAAGTTTAAAAAACTCATAACTCAGCCAAAAATGCATTCATTTTAATTCGGAAAGTGGTCCTATGCTAGTTTTTTTTTTTCAATTTTTAATACTTTTAACGATGTAACCCCCTGAAAAATTTCGAAAATTTTTGAGAAAATTTTTTATCTTTCCTACATGCCTAGAAAGATTCACCTGTTGATGCTGATCAAGAATATATATGATTTTTAGGGCCGGAAATGAGTCCTTCACTGATTAAAATCTGGAGGATTTTTGAAATCGATATTTTTATATAATATTAATTTATTGTAAACATCTAAGTTTAAAAAACTCATAACTAAGTCAAAAAAGCATACATTTTAATTCGGAAAACAGTCCTGTGTTAGTTTATAGTAGTTTAAAAAATTTGCGTACTAGTTTTAATGTTAAAAAAAAATTCAATTTTGTTTTGCCAATTTTCGGACATTTTAACTATGGGACCCCTTATAAAAATTTAAAAAAAAATGTTAGAAAATTTTTTTCTTTCTAAGATAGCTAAATCGACTCGGCTGTTGATGCTGATCAAGAATATATATGATTTATGGGGTCGGAAATAACTCCTTCACTGTATTGTAAGCTTCGGAATGCAACTTTAATACACTGTAAGGGTATAAGAAAATTTAAATATTTTAGTGTTATCTGCTTTCTCTTAGTGTATTGGTCCCACAGTGGACCAAACGAGATTTTTGCTATGTGTGTGTGAGAGTTGTGTGGCTTCTGCGGCGTCCCTGAATGGAACGGTATTCCCACCATTTTCAATTTTTGGCGATTTGTTGCGGCACTTAACGGTTGTTTGTTAGCTGTCATTGTTGTTGCTGATGAAGCGCCTTTTGTCTCAGCTTCCTCCCCGCATCTCCTACCCCTTGCGATACAGTGGGGACAAGCTAAGTAGGTCTTTGAAGCTCGTAAAGGGAGATTTTTCTTAAGATTTATAAAGTCTGCCTACTCAGAAGAACCCAAAAGGATTTAAATAAATACCATTACATTTAAATTCTTATTCAAGAAACTAACCTTTACCTGGTTTCTTTTTCAAAAAAAAAGTAATCCCTTAAATAAAAATAAATTTATATTCTTATTTAAAAACAGTAAATGCTCTTTTAAATAGGAACAGCCTCTTAAAGAAATAAATTAAAATGTAAACTCTAGCTTAAAACAGTAACCACTTTTTTAATGCTCATTAAAACTTAAATAGATCAATAGAATGAAATTAAATTTAAATTTAAAAATTAATTAATTAATTTAATTTAAAAATTTAAATTTAATTTCATTCTATTGATCTATTTAAGTTTTAATGAGCATTAATTAATTAATTTAATTTAAAAATTTAAATTTAATTTCATTCTATTGATCTATTTAAGTTTAAATTAAATTTAAATTTAAAAATTAATTAATTAATTTAATTTAAAAATTTAAATTTAATTAAAACAGTAACCTTTATCTAAATGCTTTTTAAATATTTCATTAATTCTTGATATTTCCCTGGCATTTTCTGTACAGTTTTTACTAGCTCTGTTTTTTCTGTATCTTATTATACGAAATCTAACCAACCTTCACTTTATGGAAGTCAGTCTGTATTTGCTACTAACGCTGTTATTGTTTTTATTTATTTTTTTTTTTTGCTGGTAACTATCCCAAGACGGACGCGCAAATTCTGGGCAAATTGTTTTGAGGCAAGTCGCCGAAGAAAAGCAAAAAGAAAAGAAGGGGTTTCGCCACCCGCATCAGCGCCACATCCCACAAACATCAATGTATACATCCCCACATTGAAATCTACAACCACATCCGCGGTTTTTCCCGGCACAAAAGTTTCCCGGCACCGGCACCGGCTTTAGATGCGGCTAAAATGCGAATTTGCCTAAATCAACAGAGTTGAAGATATAAAGCAACCATTTTGTGTGTCTTCTTTGCATTTGAAAAGTAAAAAGTAACAAGATTTCATTGTAGCTCATATTGTGTCGTCTATTTGCATATCTGGCGCGTGGCTTTATGCCGAAAATCAGGCAACCGGCCGGGTCCGGGCCTATGTACCGGCGTAAATAGACGTAAATACGACGACCTTTATATTATATAGTCAGGCCGAAAGAGTGCGATAAGGCAGAGAGCGTAAGAAAAAAAAACGCACCGAAAAAACATACCAAAAATCGAGCAAAAAAGCAGATCAAAAAACGAGCAAAAATCATGCAAAAAACAGGTTTATTAAGCTCACGTTTTTAAACTTCAAGCGATTGATCGTGATTTTTTGTGCTTTCTATAAGGTCTTTTTATCGCAGATGTGATACGGGATTAACGTTATGTCAATAAAATTGATTGAGTAACATTTAGGGAACATCTTTCAAGAATTTTAAGTCATTTTAGTCATATTTTAACTTATTAAAAACACATTAAAGCTTGAGAAACCCCCAAAGATACAATATATCAAGCAAAAGTATCTCTTGAAATCGTTTAACTAATTTCTCATTTGCATATTTAAGGACAATCTGGTTTTTGATTTAATTTTCCAACATCCTTTCCTTGTTGACTTCATTACCATATTCATTTTCCCAGCTTATTGCATTCGCTCAAGTTGGAAAATGCAATTCATACTCCTTTGCCCGGGATTTGAACTAATTCCGAAATTCATTTCCACACATTTCCCGCTGGCTTTTGCGTTGAGTCCTCGGAAAATGCTATTTGGTCAACTGAAAATCATGAAGTAATCAACTTAAAGCGAAACTTTGCCATCGAAACTTTCGCACATGCTGAGATACAATACAAAAGATGGATAGATACACTCGCCACAGATACAAACTTGCCTATAATTGAGCAATTTACACCACAACAAGATAGGGGGGAGTTGACTGGGCGTCGCCTTTTTTTGTGCCGGAGAAGAGCAGGGGAGGGTCAGTTTTTGGGAGACGAATCGTGAGGAAAGTTTTTTGGCCGGGAGCATCAAACAGTGGCTGTGGAATGTGATAAAAATGCCGAGATTATGTAACCGAAATACTTTTAAATCGAAATCGAGCAATATAAATTCATGGCTTAGACACTTGAAAATGCCAATGTCGGTCTCCTTTTGGCCGCTGGCTAAGTGTGGGTGTGTGGATATGGGGACCTTGTTTGGCTGGCTACAAGGGGGAAAATGAGGAAAATGGGAAATGAAATATTGTGAGCACACGCCGAAAGACAGGGCCAGATATAGCGGTTCCGGCTGCTGCTAAACAATATTTTATACTTATGTGGGTACAGCAGATATTTATTAGTTTGTTGTGCGCTTTTCAATCTCTTTTTTATACCCTTATCTCCACCCATATAATGAATACATATTCTTTAAAAAAAAAAAGTTATAACTTTTTCAGATTTTAACATATTTTTATCTAATTTGATTCAAATCTATCTTTTATTATTATAGAAATTCGCCTTTAGTTTTATGAAATTCGGAATAACTGCCAGAGAAACGGTTGTTAAGTATTGATGATCAGTAAGTATCTTTCGACAGTAAGTATCTATGGCCAGTAAGTAACTATGATCTGTAATTAGTTATGAGCAGCAAGTATCAATTCACATTAAGTAACTATGATCAGTAAGTATCTGTGACCAGTAAATAACTACGATCAGTAATTAACTATGATCAGTAAGTAACTAAGATCAGTAAGTACCTATGACCAGTAAGTATCTATGACCAGTAAGTAACTCTGAACAGTAAGCATCTATAACCAGTAAGTACCTATAAAAAACCAGTAGATATAACCAGTAAGTATCTATGACCAGTAATTAACTATGATCAGTAAGTATGTCTGATCAGTTTCTAACTTTGAACACTAATAAACAATGACTTGCAACTTTTGTAACACAACACATATCGGAGACCTGGCCGGCAGCAGTCACTTCGTTCCGGGGAGGTTAGAACCAGTTGGGAATCATATGTACACGTGTGCGAGATTTGCTTTGATACAAAGAGCGAGCTATTTGACTGAAACTATACAGTTATTCTTCTATATAATTTTACTAGTATATAAATCGGAGAATGGCGAATCGGTGGACTATATATTATACATATATATGTACATATAAACTTATATATATTTTAAGAAAAATTAATTATAACTTTTCCATTTTTCAACAGATTTTCATTAAATTTGATATATACCCATTATATACTAATCTAGAATTCTTTGTGAAATTTTTACAAAAATCTAACTACTATATCAGCTATACTGTTATACAAACGATCTTTGAAAAAAGAGGAAAATGTAAAAGGGTAAATGGAATGAAAACAGGCATTACTTAATTGTTTTTTAACATAAATATATAAAATGTATATTGCATTAATTCCTAGTGATCAAATTTCAATCTGCTAAATTTATTTTTCTTTTGTTATTTTAAATATTTATATTATATATATATTTTCTTTTATTATTTTATAAACAATTCAAATCTTTGTCTGATAGTTTAATAAATACTTAATCTTTCACTGATTCTGAAACATATATCTTTCCCCTTAAACTCCTTATTTCAGTGACCCATTCAAAGGCCTTTTTACGATGCTTTTGGCATTTATATGCCAAATATTTTTGAGGCGATGCCGTCAGGGCCATTAAAAGTCAAATGAATGCATTTTTGAGATAAGATCGGAGTTGCCGTTAGTCGGCACCTTTAGGCCTTTAATAGTATGAGATGTCAGAAATGTTGGGGTAAAAAAATAAGATTACAAGGAGCAGCTGTTTCCACCAAAGTGCTTACATTAATTAAGTACGCTTGCGGTTTGACAGACAGGCTTTAGGAATTTGTAAGTCCCCGCAAATATTAACCCTTTGCTGGTTACTGGGACTATATGGTACTTTTTATTCTATAAATACTTTTTAATTTATAAATATTTTATATGGTATTTTCCTTAGTTACCTGATCATTAATTCTGTTGATAAATAATGATCTCCAAATTGAATTTATCAAATAAATGCTGTTTTGGTGTTAATTAATCACCTAAAAAATTGGCTTGACAGATAATTTATATAAACAGACATAGCTATAAGCCTTTATAAACAGAAACCAGAAATACATCTGAATTTTGGATTAAAATACTATATAAAATGTAATATAGGCAAATACAATACAACCAAAAGAAAGTAATATAGTGTACTCAAAATGTTAATTCACTTAGTTAACTTGTAAAAGGATACCAATTTCCTCAATTTACACCTAAAATCAACACCTTTAAATGGCTATAAAACGACCTGCAACAAACATTCAAAAACCTCCCTCAGCCTAATCTCCCCCCATTTACTAAACTAACAAAGAAAGTCTGCGAAAATCAATCCCCCTTTTACCCATTTAACCATTCAGTCGCTGTCAAATCAAAGTCATCACAAACAAAAGCCAAGGAAAACATAAATATTTAACCCAGAAAAAGGGGGGGCGTGATGAATGCCAGATGAAGTCTGGCATTTTCACACACACACACACTTCCTCATACACAAGGGTTAAGCAATTAGGGGCAGATGGTGACGCCTACACTGCTATCAAAATCGATGACCAGGCCTTGTGATGAGATGGGCCAAAAGCGATAGCAAATGTGGAACGATGACGCGGCCTGGTCAATGAACCATGTCGATTTGGGACTGAGATTTAACTTCTTTTATTTTTTTTCTTCTGTTTTTTTGCATCTGGGACTGACACACTTTGGGATCGATTCGGCGGCGGCGCAACAAACAAATAATCAAACAAACAAACGGAGTAAACAAGGCCCAGAAAGAGTCCCAGTCGCAGGCCCAAGGATGCCCTCCCTTTTCTCCACCCCCGCAGCTCGATAATACTGTCAAAATCACAAAAGGCATCGTGACGCCTCAGAAAACCTACCAAAAGAAGCGTTCCAGAGTTGTCCAAGGAGCAACAAAAAAAGGAACTTTTCAAAGGGGAAAAAACTGAATGACCCAAAGGGAATTCTTGGTCACGTCAGAGCCTTTGTTTGTTGTCCCGATTTAAATTCTAGAAATTTTACTTAATATTATTATTAAATTGTATGAGTGATCCTTTAGGTAGCTTATTTTTTAAGGGCGAGAAAAATGCTGATCTGGCTGCACTGTTCTCCAGAGAAAGCCCTCGATTGGGGAAGTGAGGAAGGAGAACTCGTGGGAGATGAGAACCCGAAAAAAGCGCTGCCAAATCATTGCCATTGACGTGTGAGGAATGGGTTTATTATACTTCAAGACCAGCCTGTTGCCTGGGCCTTTCTTTTCATTTGACTCCTTTTATTTTTTTTTCGTTTTTTTGTTTTCTTTTTCTGGGTGAACAGGCCAGCCAGTTGGTGGTTCATTGCTGTGTGTATGTTCTGCCGGACATTTTTCATCTTTAGTGCCGAAAGGCTTCACTCGAGTGGCCTCTGCAGCGGGTATATATAAGAAGGCGAATGCTTGGCAATGCCACACAATCAATTATTCAATTCTGAGCAGCATGTTTGAGTTTACCCCGAAAGTCGGTTCGATGGTTGTGATGCTGATGATGCTCCTGTTAGTCCTTAGTCCTGTGGACTCGCGATGGACCAGGCGACCCAGGCGTACGACCACACCAAGGAGTACCACCGAGAAGGCTGATCGACATCAGTATGTGCACCATTGGCCGCCACTGGTGGCGCCACCAGCAGCAGTTCCTGCTCCAGTTCCTTCTCCAATTCCTGCTCCTATTCCTGCTCATGTTCCTTCTCCAATTCCTGCTCCTATTCCTGCTCCTATTCCTGCTCCTATTCCTGCTCCCTCACCACCCCAAGTTATGCCCAGCCCAAGTCCCCGCTTGATTGACAGCTTTGATCGCAGATCTGCAGATGGAGAGTATGAGTTCAGGTAGGAGTATCCCTAAACTCTTAAAAAAAAGAACAAAGAAATATATATATAACTATTATATATTTAAATGCAGATTCCAATTGGACAATGGCAACACCCGCTATGAACGCGCCTACTGGCTGCCTGTGGGCAAGGACCTTGTCTTGGCCAAAAAGGGTTACTATTCGGTGCCATTGCCCAATGACCAGTTTTCCACCATATTCTACACAGCAGACAATCGGGGCTACCATGTGGATATGCGTAAGTATCATTCGCTAGCCCAAGGCATAGAGTGCGAAGCTATCTAGGATGAGAACTACCATAATTCCATACACCATGCCAGAGGCTCCTGCTTCTACTTCCCTTTAGCCGCTAATGAATTTATCCAAAACGCAGAGACGCTATCCGGAGAGCGACCCCTGTTGCCGCGCAGCCTAGAGGTGCCCGGAGTGGCAACCAAAATGGAATTGGTAACGGGAATGGGAACGGGAACCAGTGGAGGAGCCGGGACTAAGCGAAATTCAATAAGCGACCCGGAGCGTAACGAGCAGGATGTGGAGAATGTGGAGAACGTTGTGGATGGGGATGTGGACACAAGTGTAGCTGGCACCGAGCGGGTACCAAATGTAAGTGCCACGAGGGGGGAGGGGGTTTAACCCTCCTGCTCCACCTTATAGACCAGGAACCTTCCCTGTATTAGTACACAGAAAACAAAACCTAACTCATACACCTATTTTTAAAGGGTAAAGCAATAAACCTATACTCCCTTGGGACCTAACATTTCTCACAAAAAGTTATAAACTCTTTTATATTACAAACTGATTGATTTTTACAATTGTGTAAATTATATATATTAACTCTTTCTCATTGTGTATATTCCCCCCTTTGGCTGCAGGCTGTAAGCCAAGTCGAGACCGAAACCGAAACCGAGCCCGAGCCATCAACTTTGGCCAACGACATTTTGGCAACCGAGGCGGCTAACGATGATGATGATGATGATGATGATGATGATGAGGATGGTGCTGCCCCTGACGATGTTGTTGATGATGAAGGCGTCTCAAACTGAAGGCCCGAACATTAGGGGACACGAAGGACACACACTTGACTGGCTTGCAACTCGCTCTACTTGCTGCAAATCAAATTGAAAACAATTGTTGCAGTCACCAGTCACCAGTCCGACACAGTTGAGTTGGCCAGTCACTATATTCCAAGTTCCAAGGAGCACCAGCTTCTGGCTCCACTTAACTCCATCTTCATCTTCGTCTTCATGCTCATCCCCATTTTGGACTTGGAAATGCGTCTCAATTCCTTGCCTGACAGCTTCTGTGTGTGTGTCCCTATGTTTGTGACCCTCCTCCGCGTGCTTTAAAATTAATATTTAAAACCCCTCCCTCTATTTTTTTTTTTGTGTATATTTAAGAAGTAATAAATTATAGAAGAAATATCAACACACTCGCTTATCTTCTAGCCAAGCTGTATGCTTTTGTGACCCCCATAATTACTTGCGCGCAGGTTGGTCTATTGGAGCGTTTTCAAATAGTTTAGGGACAGGCAGAGGTAGGGTAAGGGAGCAAAGCTAGCTCTGTGTCCCTGTTGATGGCCAAAAGATGGAACATTATGAGGCGGCTGACAAAAACACATTCGAGCCTCAATTTGCCAGCTGCCGACTGTCGGTTGTCGGTTTGCCGGTTGCCGGTTGCCCTTTTGTGTCAATGCTCCTTCTTGCTGGCTCAGTTCTTGCTGGTTTCAATTTAAATGGTTTCTGTAAAAACGTACCAAATTGGGTGGCCGCCATTGGTGAAAAGGCGATGCCAAGAGATTTGTCGGCGGCAAATCGGTGAGCATTCATAAAACTTCTCCATCTCTGGCCCCAGTTTCAGTTTCATCTCCAGCTACCCGGCCCCTTCTTCCAGCTTTCCCAGCTTTTCCAGCTCCATGTGTGGCCATAAGACTGGGCTGCTTACCTTAGCCTTCGCAGCACTACTCCCACATATGCTCGTAAAATGCAGGATACACTGTTGGAAGTTGTGCTAGCTCATAGTAGTATCATTTAAGCAAATAAAAAATATACAAGAAATTACTACAAATTATATTTAAATACTTGAACTTTTTAGTGAAATGTTAACTTCATTATTTATTACTTCAAAATGATTTTCTTTCAGTGACCACGGATGAATCGGAACCGAGTTCTGTGGCAGGATAACTGCAGCTATTCATTTCGCTACTAATCCTATGCGGGCCAGGGATTCGGGCTCGTCCTTTTGACCCCGTTAGCTCCCTTTGGCCCGTTTTTGTATTTACGAGTCAGCCATGCCCACGTAATGAATGGCAGCACCGCCCCTCCAGGCCCCCAGTACCCCGAGAGTGTGAATGAGTTGAGTGTGCAAGCGGGCTGAATGAATGAATAAACGAACCGATGTGAGTGCGGTGCGGTATAGCCGCGTGAGTCACGCTCCCACCTCTGGCACGAGGATAACCTTGGCTGCAATTCTGGAAGGGATCAGGGAATTCTGTCAATCCTCTTCTCTCCTCTTTGTATACTCTTAAAGGGTTAGAGGACTGTAAGGGCAAGAAGAACTCATTTCCGACCCTATAAATCATATATATTCTTTATCAGCATCAAAAGCCGAGTTGATCTAGCCATCTTAGACAATAAAAAAATTTTTAACAATTTTTTCAAAATTTTATAAGGGGTTACATCGTTAAATTAAAAAAAAAAAAAAAAGAGATAAAATTTTTAATATTTTTAATTTTCAAAAGGAGTTTGCAAATTTATTATTCTAATAAAAACTAGCACTGGAAAGCTTTCCGATTTAAAATTGAGGCATTATTGGCTTAGTTATGAGTTTTTAAACTTTGAGCTAAGCTAAGATCGATTTCCAATAAGAACCTATTAATCAATTGCAAAGTGCAAGGGTATATGCATTTCGACTTCCCAAAGATAGTTTTCTTTCTTATATTTTTTTTTTAATTTTTACATTCGGCGCCTGCATCAAAGTTTACACATTTACCGCGCTCACGTGAAGCCCCATAAAAGCAACGGCATTGGAAATGAAGATTGAATGGACTTTACACTGGATTCACTTTCCCCCCGTATGACTCCCATCCCCACCACCACTTTTCCAATCACAATCCTCTCAGGAAAAACTCAAACACATTAGCGATTTACAGACAGATTCCACAATATATATATGATGGATTACGCACCCAGGAAAATATGTTTCGACACTTGGCGAGAAATAGGTTCGATCTGACTGTATCTATATTTAAACACCTTTTCGCGAAGTGTACTCCGAGTGGGTGTCGAGCACTTGTGGCTATTTATATGGTGCCATGGGTCATTGATGACCCTTGTCCCTGATTACTTATGTAAATATTCACAGGCCCGTCGCTTAGCCCTTAACCCCTAATGCCCATCATTTGGCCATTTGCCCAAATTAATTTATCTTCATGAGAAACACTCTTTGGCCAAAAAAGAAAAGGGGGGTAAGTGAATTTCTATTCAGTTAGATACAACCGACAACAGCTGAAAAAAAATAATAAAAAATAGAACAGAAAGCGAAATTAACTTGGGCACGCCGAAGTTTGTATACTTTAAATTTTAATATATAATAATAGTAGTACAAGTAATATATTTTAAAATAAGGTTTGAAATAGGTAATTGTATAACATTCATTTAGATTTCCCCGCATTTAGTTTTTTTTTATTCAAAAATATACAAATTGCCAAGAAAAACAGGCTAAGGCAATATTGACACCCACAAACGAGATTCGTATATAAGAGTACGTGGCTCCCACGGTCTAAAGTTCCCCTTTCCAGAAATAAGGCTTAAAGTACATAAATTTAAAGATTTCATTAAGATTACCAAACATAAAGTTCACAAATTTCCAAATTGCCAAGAAAACAGAAGGTAAACAAAGGTAGTTTTCCAACTGTCCATATTAACTACCACAAAAGAGAGTCATATTCTAAGAGTAAATTGCTCTTACACTTTTTCCGGGAACCGTTTTGTATTATAAATATTGTAAAATAAGGCTTTAAGTTTTTAGTTAATAAAATTTTTATAAGAATCCCTTGCATAATGTTCACAAATTTCCAAATTGCTCAAAATAATGATAAACAAAGACAGTTTTCCAATTCTCCATAAGAGATGATCATATTATAAGAGTACATCACTCTTACGCTCTTTGGCTGTACTTACCGGACGCCGTTTTGTGTTATATATATTGTAAAATAAGGTCAAAAATATATAATTATAAGAGTTTCATTAAGATTAACTTGCATTCAGTTATTGTTGTTTTGTTTCTATTAATAACTTGCGAAAAAAAAGCCAAACAAAGTCGGGTTTTCAACTGTCCATATTAACTACCACAAGAGAGGATCAAATTCTGAGAGTACGTAACTCGTACTCTCTTACTCTTAGGTTTCGAAGAGAACAACGCCAGAAAATATGCAAAAGGAAACGGCAGAAAAATGAATCGCGCGCGAGCTCAACGAATTACGAGGATAAGAGAAAAGAGAAAACGTTTTGTTTCACTCACCCGCACTCGTTGACATTCCTGCTGCAGATCTAACGGCGAATTGGAATATGTACGCAGAAAATACACACAAAAAAAAGAAGATAATAAACCTTCTAATTTATTTTACACATTTTACCCGCACTTTCATACTTTTGATTTATTTCCTTATTTATTATCCTTATTTTTTATTTATTTATTTTTTATTTATTTTATATATATTTTTTCGCAGCAACACATTTTTTTTCGAGTGCAGCCACACGATTGAGATTGAGAGTGGAGGAGAGAGAATAGAAATTTGCGCGGCATTTTTTTACACTTGAATTCATTCATTCTTTTTTTTTTAATTTCACAAATAAAAACATTTTTTAAATATAACAACATTCACTTAAAAAAAACACTGATCTTGGCATTTTACCCGCATTTCCATCCCTGTTCCTTATTTTTTAAAATTTTCACAGCTACACACTTTTTTCTGAGTGCAGCCAAACGATTGAGATTGAGAGTGGAGGAGACAGAATAGAACTTTGCGCGGTATTTTATTACACTTGAATTAAAATTCTTTCTTTTTTCACTTGAACACTTCACATATAAAAAAATAAAAAAAAATGCACTTAAAAAAGCACTGATCTTGGCTTTTTATCCGCTTTTGCCATATCTCTCCCTTTTTATTTTATTTTTTATAATTATGAAGCGACACCTTTTTTTCCGAGTGTAGCAAAACGACTGCTCGGAGAGAAGGAGTAGACATTGCGGTACCGGTGCCTTGCATCACGTGACCTGAAATTCTTTCTCTTTTCCACTGGCACTTTTCACATATCAAAAATGAAACAAAAAAACGCACTGATCTTGGGTTTTGGGGTCTCTGCCGCCAATTTACTAACACTTTTCGCGAATTTTCCACTGATTTTCTCCGTTTTTCCACGATCTCCTTGCGTGGAGCCGTTTTCGTTTTCATTTTTTGTGCCAGGCCGCGTGATTCGATATTCTTTCTCCTTTCCACTTGCACTTTTCACATATAAAAAAAGGAAGAAAAAAACGCGCCGATCTTGGCGCCGTGAAAAACCACGAAAAACCACAAAAAACACACGGCAGCGGCCAAATTTGGGTTTAGGGATACTTCTCCCCTCTTCACCAACACTTTTCACTAATTTTCCGCTAATTTCCCGTCGTTTTTCCGCCGTTTTTCCATTTTTTTCCGGGATCTCCTGCGAAGTGATGTTGTCGCTCTCGAATTTTTTCTTCTTTTGTGCGTCCGTTTTGTTACCAATTTGCTCCTGTAACTTAACATAGCTATGTTAGGTTTACATTTGACAGGTGTACAGAGAAATTTGACACGCTAACAGATACACGGTGTGGAATTCTCGTCCTTGGGATGGAATTCTCATGTATAAAGTAAAATAAATTAACAGATCTGCTTTTATTCCAGTTGGAAGACAGAGAGAGAGTGTGGAGTAAATGATTTTCAACGGGAGCGGGGGAGGCTCGCTTCGCGATATTAGAAGGAGGATGTGTGGGCGAAAGAGCGAAAAATGGAGATGGCCACTTGCCAAAGAGCTTTTTCTTTCGAAAAGGACTTGGCAACACGATCCAAATTAATTGGACAAATAAAATAAATAACAAATAAATATTAAATAAATAATATGAGGTAAATAAATAATTTATATATACTAAATGAATAGTAAGTGAATAAAAAAGTGTGAAAGTGGAGAAAAGGAAGAGAAAATATTTTCATATTTTAAAGTATATGAAAATAAAATGGAAATTGACAAAGTAAACGTTTTCTTTTAAACATTTTCTCAACGTTCCTGTGGATAATATTGACTTAACTGTTGATGTGGATCTAGCATATATATGTTACAGATACATATTATATATATTTATATTTTATAGTCAAAAATAACTCTGTTGCAAACTTCTGTCTAAAGTTATAGTACAGGGTTACAGCAAGGGTATCAAAAATGGGTGACCGAAACCGAGGCCGAGTCCTCCAGGGAGCTGACCCTTGTCTGCATCGAGCCTGACTTCCGTATTGTAAATAAATAAATAGCAAAGTAAATAAATAAATTGAGTAATGGCCATAATTGACGTGTTGCATGAAAAATTCAAAGCGCCGACACACACAAATTGAATGGCAATGGAAATCCGTCCGGGGAATGGGTTTGGGAATGGGGAAGGGATTGCCAACGGGAATGTCAGCCATTGAACTTCAGCTCCAAAGCGGCTCCAAGTTTGTCGGACGTGCGATTATCCGGAGAAGTCCAAGTGCAGAGTCAAACCCAAAACCCGAAATCGAATCGAAACGTTGACCTATGGGTACTATGGGGAAAAATGAAGTTATATATAGTTAAATTATTACAAATTACTATAATTAAGGCCAAAAATAAGTAAATGTAAAATTAATCGCGATTTAAAAAGCTTTTCTGAGTGGGCAACTTTTAAAAAAGCAGCGTTTAAGGTTTTAATTTTTAAAATATTACACATTTGAGAAATGATTTATAGTTGTAACCATTTTATAAGAGTTTAAAAAATGCTTTAAAATTTTTTGAGGAGTTTTTTGTTCAATGTTTTAGTCTTTTGTTTGTTGTTTTAGTTTTTTGATTAATTGCAAATTGAAATATATATGACTTTGGCAATCATTAGCTTTTAAACCTTCGTATACTATATCCTAAAATATGAGTATTCTAGGTACATATATTTAATCGATATGTTAAAATGCTTATTTATTGGGGTATATTAAAGTTTTTGAAATCTCATAACTAAGCCAAAAATGCATTAATTTAAATTCGGTAAACAGCCCTATGTTAGTTTTTGTTAGTTTAATAAATTTGCAATTAAAAATTTATTTTAATTTAAAATTTAAAAAAATTAAAATTTTTTTTCTCAATTTTTGATCATTTTTACGATGTTACCCCTTATAAAATTTTGAAAATTTTAAAAAACTTTTTTATCTTTCCTACATGGCTAGAAATATTCTCCTCTTGATTCTGATCAAGAACATATATGATATATAGGGTCGGAAATGACTCCTTCGCTGCGTTTCATGCTTCTGACTAAAATTGCAATACCATTTTTGAGTCGATATTACCAATATTATTATATGAAAATTTGACCAAAAATTAAATCTTAAAAAACTCATACCTAAGCCAAAAAGGAATTAATTTAAATTCGGACAACAGTCCTATGTTAGTTGTTGTTAGGTTAATAAATCTGCATACTCAGTTTACAGTCTTAAAAAAATTAATTTTTTGTAATTTTTTTTTGATAATTTCAACGATATAAACCCTTATAAAATTTTGAAAAATTTTTGAAAATTTTTTTCTTTTCATACATACCTAGAAAGATTCTCCTGTGGTTTTTGATCAATAATATATATGATTTATAGGGTCGGAAATGATTCCTTCACTGCGTTGCAAGCTTTTGACCAAAATTTTAATATCCTAAAATGGTAAAATTAAATGTCATTTAATATGTATGTTCAATATCTTATATTCCCTATAATTTTAAGTATTTGTATAATTTTAAAACGAATTCTTTCTTTGAATTCCATGGTGCATTGCAGGGAAGCCCAAAAAAAAAGACAGCAACTGCGTGTGTGAGTGACTGCGGCATTTTCCAGATTTATATCGAGGTTATCAAACCTCAAAGCACAATGCGAGCACACACGCGAAAAAACCCAAAAAAAAATCAAGCAAACTCAACAGAAAAAAATGGAGCAAAACTTAAAAAAAAAAAGCTAAGACATTGGCTTTTTAGTAAACTGGGCACATACCAAACAACCAACGTCCAGACGAGGGCAGAAAAGAGTCTAAGAACTCTTTACCCCCGAAAAGTTAGAAGCTACCAAAGCTAAATATTGTATGTATGTTAAATAATTTAACAAAATCTTAAATTTTAGGAAGAAAGTAAGAGAAGAAGGTGCTTTAATAGGATAAAACTGATTGAGTCTTAACCTTAACTTGGTTTATATCAGTTAGAGCAAGGCTAAGTGACCTAGTAGCCCTTATAACCTTTAAAATTTAAGTACCTCTTTATTATTTTATTCACTATTTCTCTCCCTGCTTGTAACCCCTTCATAAAACCATAATGTGAGCCCCTGCAACCCCCTCTAAAGGCACCCATAAGTACCCTGAGGGGTATTTTATGCCTTCAAACAACACACACAGTTTATGTAAGGCATAAATATTTGGCATTTCAGTTTATCAAAAACAAGACTCAATCTAATCTTGAGATTAATAATGCGGCTCTCCGTAAATTTCAATTGTGACCGGAAATACACACACTCTCACACACACATACAGCCCCATATGCACACACTTAGTGGGGTTGTCCGCAAAAATGTAGATTTAATGGGAGACCTCAGCTGCAATTTCAGCCACGGTCAGCAAAATCCAATAAGAGCAAGGACCATGGCCCAAGGCCTGCCCCTTTTTATGGTTAGAATTTTATTGACTTGGATTAGTTGTGTGTGCGGCAGTGTGTAGTCCGCATCCGTAAGATACACATTAGAGGAACCTGCTGCACTTACCCCATTCTGGCCATATTTTCAGTAATTGAGAATTGTGAATTTTGTCCTGGCTTAGTCGCTTAATAAATTTATGCAATCCAAAAGATAGAGATACAATTTTGGGTGCCTTTACTTGAATATACTATGAGAAAAAGTGTATTAAAAATACAGGGAAGTTTGCCAAACAAAAGAGAGTTTCAAGGCAATATTTATAGTCATTAAATATATATACTTTATATATAATAATTAAAACAAATTTTCTATTCACTTTTCTATCTCAGCTATTTTCTCTCTGTGAATTTGTGGCCAGTTTCGTTTGTTAGCACACACCCTTTTCCCTGCTCCCTATTCCTGGTATTTGTTTATCTTTTCGTGTGTTTTTTTTGTTTTGTTTTTATTTTTTGCACGGGCACTCCAGCTTTCGGATTTTATAATTTATGCAAGACACCAAACAAACTCAGCTTAAGTCTTACAAATTGTTTTGAGATGCTCGGCATATCATATAAAAAAGCACAGCCCAAAAGGAAAACACAAACCGGCAGAAATCTGTATCTGTATCTGAGTTTTGAAGAGCACCACAAGAAAAAAATATATATATATAAAAAACGAGGAAGGCGGGACAAGGGACGTGATTTGATGGGAATTATTCCATTGCCGGCAACAGGCAGCAGACTCAAAGCCACAAAAAAGTGGGCAAAGTGCTTCCAGAGTCCGGACTAAAAGGTAGCTATCTCAATCAGGGACGTAAGCAAAAGCTTTACTTACAGGGGATGCAGTTTTTTGCATAATTCAATTATAAATAACATTACATGTTTGTTAGAAATGTTTTTAAACCAGAGAACAGGGCGAAAACTAACCAAGTAAACATTAAGAATGAACAATTTCGGATGAATATGTCATAGTTCATTCGCCAAAGTGAACAATTCTCCACAAAAATTACTTCAATTGGGTTTTGTTTGAGACTGAGTATGGGAATCTCTCCCCCTTAAGGCACGCCTCTGCTCACAGCGGTGGTTAAGTGGGGGTGTGTGTGTTGGAGGCTCCACAACAAGTTGTATCTCGGGGATGTCATGTCACGTAGGCAGCCAACGCTACATGGACCATTCATACAAATTTTGTTTTATAAGCCACTTTCGTACATTATTTGTGTGTAACTTTGTCTGTACCCCTCCGTACACCCCGCTGCTGGGCTGGTTCTGTTCCGTGTGTTTATCTGTGGCTAAGTCAGTATCTGTATCTGTATCTGTATCTGCGATTTCTTCTCGTCTCGTCTCGTCGGCGAATTTATTTATTTATTTATGTTTTTGGGCTGTAGATTCACTTGAGAGCAATTGACAACATCAAGAAGCATGGTGAAATGTTTGTGAATATACATTTTTGCAAGGGGATAAGTAAATATAATTGAAAGGTAAACATTATTATGGATTATTTTATAAGGTAATGATGATTTATCTGAGCAAATATATTTTTGTATATACAAATAAAATTATTCTTTAATGTTTATTTAATTATTTCATATTATTTAATTAATTTTCGATTTTGAATAAGCATTTCGAAGTCAAACATTTAAAATATAAAGAATTTAAAGGTGGAACAAATTCGCAAAAGCATTTTTCTGTTATGTGTTCAGTGTCTTAAGTTCTCCTTTTCTTCGTTTTTGCCCCACTGTGCCTCTGTTTTGACTGCTTGCTAAAAAGCTGCATCACGTCGTCAACAGACTGCCGCGGGTCCTATCGCTGACACCTACAAAGTAAGGCAAAAGTGGGACTCCTGCTGCTCCTTGGTTCTTGATGTGCACACAGAAAAAAATTGCATAAAAAAATATATAAAAAATATATATATTCTATCCCTAAAACGAAATAAAATCATCAACATTTTGCCATTGAATTAAATATATATATTTCCTTGCAATTAATTTCAATAATTACATTTCTTACAATGGCTTTTAAATTGATTTTTTTAATAATTATAATACATATTTATTCCGAGTGTTAAGACAACCTGTCCAAAAATAACCGATGGCCGGTAATGACAAACAGCATTGTTGTCTCAACCATTTAGCATCACAGACAGACAGCAGCAAAGGCTACAGTAAAACACTTGAAGAAAATTGGTTCTACAAGGACTTCAAGGATTTTCACAATTGAAGAAAATAATTTTTTAAATCTCTAAATATTGGGAACCACAATTTTCGAAACTGAAACATATTTAGTGATGCTTTTATGTAAATAACTTGTATTTTGTGCAGTGCATTGGCATATAGTACCAGGAATTAAGGAATCACTTCCTGTCACGACTTTTGAGAAACATCTTCCTCCTTCTGTTGTGGATTCTTCTTGGACGTTGCCTTTGTCATCGACATACAAAACAAATGACCTTGCTGATGGTGTTTATCCCCTCTTTAAAGTTTTCCCCCTCATGGGGCCACATTCCTCTCTGAGAGCAAGAGCACAGAGAGAAAGGGATCAGGATAGAATTATAAAATCTCTAAATAAATCCTTTAAAATTTTGTTCAGTTCTATCAATAAATATACTATTAAATACAACTTAATCTTAATTGTAAGCATTCTGTTAATGAATTTTCTGCCTGTGTTTCTCAATTTGGGGCGCAACAAGTTTGCCAAACATTTTTGCACTTTTGTATTTTAATTTCTGGGCGGCGGTGGGTGGAGGAGAACTGGGCCCTCTGTCTTTTGTCCGCCAGAATGTGAAATGAATGCTTTGTCACAGGCAGAGATAAAATACGTTTATAAATAAATCAGTTTATGCCAGGATGAAGGAAGTTACTGCTGCTGCTGCTGCTTTTGCCACTTTGGCAAGTTTAGCGTGCTTTTTTTTTTGGCCCCCAAACTGACAGGGCGACAAACTGACAAACTGACAAACTGACTGCGTGACTGACTCACCCAGTGAGCGAGCAAAACAGTGACTGCGATTGTCACTGTACTGTCACTGCTACTTGGCCGTAAATCTGCACTTGGCTTGACTTGACAAAAAATAAACAAAAGGGGGAAAATAACAATATAAACTAAAACACAATTGTTTAAATCATAGTTTGGGGGTAAGGAAAATAGGAATTATATTTTGGATATTAAAATATATATATTTTGTGGATTTTGTATATTAAAATATATATATTTAGTTTAGTCAAGTAATCTCTTCAGCATTCTTCCAAATTTCCTTATATATTTATGACTATATTTCGTAAGAGAACCCAAGCGATCAATCATTTACTTCCCAACAAAAAACAATAATAAATAAAAAAACATTATCTACATTTATTAAGAGTGATTTTTAAATGCATTGGCGTGACCTTTGAGGTGTGCGCAAATTAATTAAATGGCGATAAGTCCGTGTCGACGTATCGACAGCTGCCCTGGAGCACCATCAGCACTATGCCAAAGCCAGTTAAGTTCCGCTCTCCGCTCTCCGATCTCCCCTGGCAACCCGGCTCAATTGCACATCATTAACTTTGGCCGACTGACCAAGTAGTCCCTCGTTTGGGCCCTCAGCCTCTGTCCTCACACCCCCCTGTCACGCCCCTGACCTTCGTCAGCAGGTCCCAAGCCAGCGCTAAATCGCTGCACATTAAATGCAATTAAGAAATGATTGAAATCATAAATTAGCCCTAATTGGCCGCAGGACACAGGAGCAGGAGTGCCTTCGCTTGCTTCCGGAGCCCCCTTTCCGACCCATCATCTCCTCCTCCTCCTGATTCCCTGGCAGTGTTGCATCTGCTCCAAATGGGATCCGCTCTTTTTGAGATTTTGAGCGATGACAGAGCCGTCCATATTGTAGGGTTTATGAATATTTTTGAGCTACTGCAGGGGGACAGTGGTTTTAAAACTATGGTAAATCTATGGGAATATAGATTTTTCTTATATGTATATAAAGGTAAAAAAAAGAAAGCTATAAGAGAGTGTGATCAACTGTGAGATATATAAGGTACTCAAAAGTTGTTTATTTATATTAAAATTAAAAAAAGAAATGAGTATAAAAACTTAGAAAAATATTCCAGAAAATAGTTTTAAGAAAAGGACATTAGAGTGACCATAGCTCAATATAAAAATTAAGAAAAAAATATGCATAGAAGGGTTCTGAATCGGGAAGTTATAAAAGAGTGTTCTTAATTGTAAGACATGCAAGGTATTCAAAAGGCTTTTGACTTAAATTAAAACTAAACAAAGTGCTGAGTATAAAACTTAAAAAAAAAGAGGAAAAATTCCCCAGAAAATAGTATTAAGAACTGGACATAAAAGCGATCATAGCTTAATATAAAAATTATAAAAAAAAATTCATTGAACGGTTTTGAATAAAATAAAAACCATCTTAAATTGTTACATCTTTTCAGTTAGTAAAACAGAATTTAGAAAACTTTAAAGTAAAGAAAATAAATTATAAAAAATATGTAAAATAAAGGTTCTTAATAATATTTAAAAAAAAAACCCTCAAATCTGTGCATCTTTTTAAGTATAGGTAAATATAGAACTTACAAAACTTGAAAGTAAATATCTTTAGGTTCATTAATTTATATGGAACCCCATTCGTTCTTGTATAATTTCCTTAAATATTTAAAAATGTACATAAAGAATCTGAATTTCCGCACTCATGATCTGTCACTATGGAAACATAAATCATTTAATGATATAATTTATCTGGCTTATTAGATACATAATGGACCAACCATTCCTGAACAAGCGGCATTAAAGGCACTTTGTATCGCTTTGCCTGGGCCATACATCAATTGGCAGCAAATCGATTATGTCTGGTGTATCAGTTACCAACTTTGATTGCTTGTTATCCGTAACCCCACCTCCCTCTACCCTTAACCCATACTAGCCCCCCTTTTGGAACTCCCCCCTTAACCCAATGAACACAATTTGGCGGCCGTGCGAACAGCGAAACAGCGCCAAAAGCAAACACACAAAAGAGGCGCAACCAAATTGGCCAGTTAGCAACCTGTCCAGCCCCGAGCCCCGCCCCCTACAGAGCCCTAGCCCCTCCCTCTACCCCCGATAAGCATGTGTGTAAGTAGATGAAATTAAGATTTTTTTTATACGATTAAATCTGAGAATTGTGGAAGGCAATGGCTCAGAGAGAGAGAGATAGAGATGGGCATGCACTGAGCGGAAATACTGGGTTTATAGAGCTTAATTTAAAACTTATGCAAGACAGGAAGTCTTTAAATAAATTGAAATAATCAACAAGATTGTGTGAATGAATAAAAAGCAAGATGGGAGACATCACTTCCTTTCTTTCCATTGGAAACTCTAGGGCAATTCCAGGACAACGGAAGTCTCAATTCCAGAGGTTCCTTCTGTACTTTCGACTCCTGGAATTGCTCAACATTTTAGCCAAAATATTTGTGGAAATATTTGGAAAACTTATTTAATATTTAATGTATTAATAAATATTATTTCATATTTATATTAATCTATATTAAGTATTTTTGCATCATTTGTTAATCGGCTTTTTGCGCATATTTATTGATAGTTAATTTATACATTTTCTGGTAATTAAGAAACGTTTCCCAGTGTACCTGGACTGCTCCTCTTCATCCCCTCATTCCCTTGGCTTTTTTGGCATAGCCAGCTCAGGTCGAAGATCTTGTGCGTCTCAGTCGCAGTCGCGTCTCTGCCCGCAGTCGCTGCCTTTCGTTTGTCGACGACTATAAAAAGCCAAAGTTAACACTGTTTCCGAATTAAACTGTTAAGAAATTCACACGCGACAGCACACGCCATCATCGTAACACCCACATATTACACATACCCATTTCCCTCACCCTCACAGACATCACTTCACCCAAAATGGCGGCTTCCGGTCTGATCCTGCTCTCCATTTTCCTGCTAACTCTCGCTTCGTGCTCTCTCTCCGCCGCCCAGCAAATTGTGGAGAGCGAGGGAAGGGGAGCCGAGAGCAAGGTGAGATTATTGGATCGATTCGATAATCGATATCCCGATGGCAGTTACGAGTATCGATTTGAATTGGATGATGGAACGTCGCGTTACGAGCGGGGTTACTTTGCCAAAATCAATGAGGTCAAAACTTTAATGGTTGTTGGATATTATTCCTATCGAATGAGCGATGGTCGGTTTCTCACGGTATTCTACAATGCGGATCAATTTGGCTATCGGCAGAATCAATGTGAGTAGAATTATCGATCATTTAATTGTTTTTAATCAAGGTAAAGGAAGTTTGAATTAAATTGTGAGCGAAGTTAATTGAATTAAAATAATTGGTCTCTCGTCTGAGTAGAATCTATAATTTATAAACTATCTTATAGATTCTATATATAAAACAAGGATCATTTACATATATATATCTATAATATATATTAAATTACTTGTGTTTAGTAGTTTATAATACATTTAATTCAATTAAAATCTCACTTTCCATTTCAATGATTAATGAAGCAAGCACAGATTAAATAATTCAAATATTAATTCACTGATTATCTAGTTACTATATTGTATTTTTATTATATTATTTATTATTGTTTATTTTTTTTTATTATTACTATTCAGCAATTACACCGCAAGTGTATCCCAATCTCCCGCGTTCCATTGAAGTGCCCATGGCCGGGGAGTCCTCCCCCTTGGAAGCTTCTACCAGTTCCCGATTGGAATCCCCCTCAGCTGCGGTAACCCCCTCTCAATTGTCGACGTCGACGCCCCGGGGAACGGGGAATGTGACTCCGAATCGCAGAGGGGGCCGCTACTGAGGCACTGTAATTGCAGACCATCCTCATTATTATTATTATTGCTGCTTCTCGTTTCGCTGGACCCCAACGACTACTCGTATTATATTATTATGAATTTTATGTTTTTTTCCACAATTTTTTTTTTTTTTTTTTTTTTTTGTGTTGTGTTCAATGGAATGAGATTAAAAAATAATAAAAAAATTTTCTTAAGGCAAAGGATGCGATAATTATGAATTTATTATTGACGATGTTTCAGGTTGTTTGTAGCTGTTGGGGCTCCGTTTTTATGGTTGCCGCCCCTCTTGTTGTATTATTTTGTTGTATTTTTTGGCTAAGAAGATTTCGGGAATTTTCGAAAGTCGCCAACAAATTTGGCAATAAATTTACCGCAAAGCGTTTCGGGACAATAAAACATAAAAGTGCAGGGCATCCCCCATTGCTCTGAAATTCAGATATATATACTTATACGATATATGTACACCGAATATTTGGCCATATTTTTGCATTTTTAACACATTTTTGGCGAGGTTCTGGAGCCAAAGGCAATTAAGAAACGAAAACGAAACCAAACCAAAAACGATATAAATCGCAATGTTTCGAGACGTTGTCCAGTACAGAGAGAAAAAATATGTGTATTATTTATTTAAACTCAAAAAGAAGCCAAGTAAATAAATATATCAATATCATAAGTGTTAAATATCAAAGTTAATTGAAACATTCCAGCCCAGAAATCAACTTCAAATATACATCAAATATGATTTTCACCAAGCACATTATAATATTATATTATTTTAAATTTCTATATTATTATAGTATTATTATAATTTTTCATATGATTTTCCTACAATTTCCAGCGTTGAGTACCGGATAGAACTGGAGTGGAAATGGTTTTAAAAGGCAGCCCCAAAAATTCCGTAGCCAAGAGTGTGTGAAGGTTCATCATAAATTTATTAAGTGCCGACAGGGAGGGATGTGCCCGGGAAACGAGTTCAACGTTCCGCCGACTGACTTGCAGAATTAATTCAATTTTTGCACCTTTTTTTATTATTTTTTATTCGGTGGTGGGGCCCGACTATTAAGTCATAAAACATAAAGGGCCATAAAAAATCATCTTGAGATCGGATTGCATTGCCGACTTGCCAGGCTTAATTGCAGGCATTGCCGAAACAAAAAAATAAAGGATGATTTGTGTGAATATTAAATTGAAATTGATTTCAAATCAGATTAAACCAAGTGTTGCGTAAGGCAAGAAGGACAAGTTTTCTTTACAAACAACAAAAATATGAAATTTATATATAAAGTCAAGCATGAAAAAACAAATCCCAGACAAAGGAAATTGCAGAAGGAAGTTAACTGAAATGAAAGCAATGATTGCTCATTGCTTTGGTTTAGCCAAGGAAAAGTATATGAAAAGTCAGGGAAAAAGTGAGGAAAAACTATAGAGACAATGAAGGTGACTTTTGGTCTTTGAAATCTCAAAGATATTTAACAATAATTAGAAATTAAATAAAAGAAAGTAAGAGAAATATAAATTAAATGTATATTCTATTGAAATGCACTTCAAATCATTTTAAACTTGAAAATTGAAAATCTTAATTATGTATAGAGAATTAATAATATCTTTAAATTATCAGAAACTGTTCATTCCATGAATTATTGTTAAAAGAACAACCAACTTTTCAGAAGTGCTTAAAGCGCCTTTGCAGTTCCACAAGAAGGACACGCAATCCCCAACTCTGACCAAAAATCCACCCTAAAAACAAGGACTCGTTAAAATTATCAATGAAACTTTACAATCACAGTTGGATCTGTTCCGTGAAAAGCTCGGAAAACGGGCGGTAGATGGGTGGGTAACAAAAACAACAGAAAAAAAATCAAATAAAACCAAATACAAGGCGAAAAAGTCGAGTTGAGCCAAGTTCTTCGACTGCAACTTTGTTAACTTTGACGCTTATTAAAGAGTGGAAAAATCCAGCAACTAAGTAAGTAAGTAAGTAAGTAAGTAAAGTCGGTGAACAATCTCCGTCCACTTGGAAAAATGCTCAAACAAACAAACTTTGACTCGATTAAAGACTTGGGGAAAAAAACCTTAAAAATTTCCCAGGACCCGTCAACTCAATGTCAATGCCACTCCCCATTTCGGGGTTTTCCATTAAATTCGCATCACACGAAAGGAAATTTCTTAAATGCCTCCAAAAAAAAAAAATTAAACACAAGCTTTTTAGCTTCTCCCTTTCCGTTTTTTATTATTATTTTTTTGTTAGCTTCGTCTGAAATATAATCAAAAGGCAATAAATATTGCAAATGTGACAAAGCAGGCAAAGTTTAACTAGGACATCGGTGCCTTTCCCAGGACACACAGCTACAAAATGTTTGCATGCTGCGGTAACAGCAACAAACACCGAAAATGGCGTCAGAAAAAAATGTCACAAACAAAAAACAAAATAAAATAGAAAGCAAAGCGAAAGGATAAAGAATAAACAGAGGTGCAGAGGACACCAAAAAATGAGCAAGTACGAAAGATTAACTTGACCCAAAACAAATTGGGAAAATACCCTATAAAAGTACATGTTGGATAAGCAATTGAAGAAGTCTTCTAAATTTGATAATGAATTAATTTAATTAATTAAATAAATATTTAACTTATTCAATATTGGTAATTAAAGTGTAAATTAAAGCTAATTCCTTCGCTTTACTTGACAAACTTGACCTAAGCAATTTAAGAAAATACCCTATAAAAGTTCTTTCCTGATGAACAATTGAAAAAGTATTCTGTATATTAGTTATGAATTTATTTTATAAATTTACTGTTTATTTATCCGATGTAAATAAAATGTATTTTAAAACTAATTCCTTGCTTTTACTGATGAGTTAAAAAAAACAAGATTTACTTGCCCCAAATTAATTAACAAAATACCCAAGAAAACTTTCTGTCTTATAAACAATTGAAAACATATTCAGAATTTTAGTAATGAATTTATTTAATTAATTAAAAGTATATTTATTTCATTTATTTATAGTAAATAAAGTGTAAATGAACACTAATTCCATGCTTAAGCTTATGAGTAAAAAACAAAAAGGAAAAACTCATGAAAATACCCTGTGGGAGGGTATGTTAAAGGATAAACGTCACAGCCACTGAGTGGACGGGAAAAAGGATGGCATTTCCGGGAGCCCCAGTTGTAGGGGAAGAACAGCAAAAAAAATTAAATATAAAATGCAAAAATGGCTTTTAAGCAGCCGACAGTCGCGTTTAGCTTCGCGACCGCGGGAGCCGAAGTGTAGGGAGCCTTGCCCCAAAGGACGCAGGACGCAGGACACACGGCAGGTGTGTGGGCAGGATGTGCTAAAAGGACATCGCTGTTGTTTGCCGGGTGGGTGATGTGTGCAGTTCATCAGCGACCGCAGCAAACGGTCGAGAAAAAAACACACTCTCCTGTCCCATCAGAAACAACAATAAAAAGAGCAAGGAAAAACCTAAAGGAAAGGGCAACGGAAAATGGAAAACGAAATTATCATAGGGCTGGCTTTGCGGCATCAAATGAACCAGGGAAAAAAAGGTTCATTAAAGATGAAAATAAGCCAAAAAAAAAAGACGAGAGAAAAATGTAATCAAAAGTATTTGATAAGTCGGAAAAATAATTCAGGTATTTTCCCTCAGCAAAAAGAAAACAATTTCCGGAACGGCCTGCAGCCCTGAACAAATTATAAAGTGCAAGCATAAAATTGTATTCTCTTGTAAAAATTTGCCACCTGCCTTTGCATTTTTTGTTGTATTTTTTATCCTTAATGAAATTGCCAGGCCGAAGTGGTCCCCAAGATTCCTTCTAACTAACTAACTAACTAACTTACTACGTTTTTTTTTTTTATTTTTGCCTCTCCCCTGGTTTGAGCCTTTTCCACACTCCTTTGTTTATGCAAGCGAAAGTTCATTATTTTAGCGTGCATGCCGCAAATTATGCTATGAACTTTTTTGCCTGCTCCTTGAATTTGTAATTTTCTTTCATTTCCATGTTTTCAGGACATATATGTGCAATTTTTGTTTGTGAGTTAAGGATTACAGGCGAGGATTACAAACCTATTGGCTTGGATTAAATTCATCTGGCATTGCGTACGTATTTCATGCACGGAATTAACATTCCAAATTGGTTGCGCTTATTTCGCAGATCAGGGGAATAGGGTATTGCATTGGGTTTTCGGGTAGCTTGGACTAGTAGTTGGTCTGGCAATGCACTACAAACCAGGCAAAATGTATTAAAAAAAGTGTATTATTAATTTTGGTATATTGTATTTATGATAAAATAAATAAATACGAGTTCAAGGGCTCTGCTTTATTCATGTTATATTAAATCCATAGATCCATAGTGAATAGACTCCCTCAAAAATAATTAAATATGAGTTCAAGGGCTCTGCATATTTTAAAGAAATAATTTAGAGCCAAATATTTAAGGTTTTTAAATTAATAAAACGTTTCTAAAGCCTTAATTTAGAGCCTAACTATAAAGCTGAATAACTATACCTTTTTCTTTGTATATGTATATATTAAATTGCTTTAATATCTTAATCTTTCAATAAGTAATTTTATTGTTTATTAATGTATTAAATATAAATATGACCACCTACTGACCCATAGACTTCCTCACAAGTAAATTAAAGGATATCGAATTCAAATGTGTAATTTAAAGTATTTATTAAGTTCTGCTTGTTGCTTGCCAATTATTTTTTACTTTAGCGGAATACAAAAAAAATCCGGTTGACGAAAAACCAGGGAATTTCCAGCCACAAAACAACTATGAAATTTATTTAAATTTTTAACGAAAATCCACTCAGAGCGTTGCCCGCAAAATCGCCCGCCCCCCTCGCTTAACTTCCGGGAAAATCAAGGTTAGGTGAGACCCACAAAAATTTACAAATGGGGTCAAAATAATAGCGAATAACAGGTGGAAAATAAAATTGTATTAAGAAAATATTCAAAATATATATATATAAGTAGTGAAATGAGTGTGACTATGGTAGGAAAATATACAAAACGAGTGTTTAAATAAAATGATAGTAGAAAAATATATAAATATATAATAAAATAACACTGTATTTTATAAATATTATATTATTATATTTTTATATTATGTATTTATATGTAAGATATCAAATATATGCAAATGTTTTACAAAATGAATTTGCCTTTAAAAAGTAATATAAAGCAATAAACATTATATATTATTGAAAAATTTAGAAAACATTATCTCTTTATATTTATTATTAATCTCAAGACCTAAAAATTAAATTTAAATTTACTTAAATATATAAGTAAATAAATTTTATATACATTTTAAGGAAACTTTAGAAAATTGTTTATTTTTGCTTCCTTCAGAGACTGATAAATGTATATCATTTCAAACCAGACTGTTTGTTATCTCACTTTAACAAAAAAACAAACTGAATTTTTTTAACCGTGTAACGAAATCCCTTATCATTTTTTTTATATATATATAAACCTATATTTTTATATATATATTTTTTTTTGTTGTTTGTTGCTTTTGTTCGTTGCTCTCTTTGGGTATGAAATGAACATGAAGCTATTTGTTAATTCAATGAATTTATTTTGCTGGCAGAGGCAAGGAGTCTGCCGCCTGTAACTGAGTTCCAGGATCCGGAACATTGCCGGAGCCATGTTTCATGCACACCACACACTGGCACACACACACACACACACACACACACACGGACAGACCCACTCACGGACAGACATTCGAACACATTGATAAACACATTACAAGATATTTTGCATATTTTATGGCTCGCGGTGGGTAGAGTTTTCCCCTTCACCCTCTATATATTCATGTTTGTGGCGGGGGAAGTCAAGTCAGCTCGAGTTAAAATCTGTTTTTATGATTAATTGCTGCTGCTTCTGCTGTTGGTGGGTTAAAAAATAAAAAAAAAAATATATATAAGCCACGACAAGGAAGGCGGCGAAAAGAAGAAGCTGCATTTTCAGTTTACATTTTCGCAGCCATTTCAAGTTGATGCCATTTTCACGCAGCCCCCACCGTAAAACCCACCGACCGCTTTTCCACAATTTTTTCCATTTCCCAACCAATATGTTTGTTTCAGTTCACGCATTCACAGCTTTTGGGGTTTTATTTGTTTTTGTTGCTTGATGTAATGTTGCATTTTGGATGATTTAAATTTGATCCCTGTGTAATCGGGCGTTAATTGAAACTTTTGTTTACTTTGATGCGGCAGAGCAAAAATTAAAGGAATGCGCATTTCGTTTCTTTAATCATATTTTTTAATTGCTGTATTTTCATATGTACATACATATACATAAAAAAGGCTTCTTAGCAATGCTTTTTTCAGAGGTTTATATGAAAAATATTAAAAAAAAAAATAGTTGAAATACTTTTTAATAATTTTAATACTTTTTAAGGGAAAAATTGCAGAGAATATTGTCGATATAGAAACTTTAAGATTACTTCTTAAAATAAATATAAAAAAAAATAAACAAATAAGTCAGATTAAGAAGCCAGCAATTTCCATTTGTTAAATTAATACATTTACTTGACATCATTGAGCATCATGAGCAGAAATAGCTATGAGCAGTCAGCAAGTCTTAACAGTAAGTATCTATGACCAGTAAGTAACTATGATCAGTAGATAACAATGATCATTAACTTACTCAGAACAGTAAGTATCTATGTCCAGTAAATAACTCTGAACAGAAAGTATTTATGACCAGTAAGTAATTATGATCAGTAAGTATCTATGACCAGTGAGTAACTGTGATCAGTAAGTACCAATTAACATTAAGTAACTTTGATCAATAAGTATCTCTGAACAGTAAGTATCTATAACCAGTACATACTTATGTATGTTCAGTTACTAACTTTGAACACTAATAAACAATGACTTGCAACTTTTGTAACACAACACATTTCTGAGATCTGGCCGGCAGAAGTCACTTCGTTCCGGGGATGTTAGAACCAGTTGGGAATCATAAGTACGCGAGATTTCTTTTGGAACACGATTAAGAGCAAGCTATTTAAATGAAACTATGGAGTTATTCTTTTATATAATTTAACTGGTATATAAGTCGGAGCATGGCGAATCGGTGGACTATATATATAGATATATATAACTGACATAGGAACAATCGGACGATTTATAGAACAATGATCAGTAATAAACTGTGATTAAGAATTATCTATGAACATTAAGTAACTATGATAAGTAACTTAATTAACTTTGATCAGTAAGTACCAATGAACAGTAAGTAGCTATGATCACTAATTAACTTTGACAAGGAAGTATATATGAAAAGCAAGTATCTATGACGTGTACGTAAGTATAATCAGTTACTTACTTTGCACACTAATATACAATGACTTGCAACTTTTGTAACAACAAATTTCTGAGACTTGGTCGGCAGCAGTCACTTCGTTCCGGGGAGGTTAGAACAAGTTGGGAATCATATGCATAGGTGCGCGAAATTTGTTTTGGAACAAAGAGTAAGCTATTTGACTGAAACTATAGAGTTATTCTTCTATATAATTTTACTAGTATATAAATAGGAGCATGGTGAATCGGTGGACTATATATATACATATATATAGTTGTCATAGGAACGATCGGACGATTTATAGAACTATGATCAGTAATCAACTATAACTAGTAATTAACTATGATAAGTAAGTTTTCATGACCAGTAAGTAACTATGATCGGTAAGTATCTATGACCATTAAGTAATTCAGAACAGTAAGTATCTTTTACTAGTTAATATCAATAACTAGTAAGTATCTATGACCAGTAAGTATGTATGATCAGTTACTACCTTTGAACACTAATAAACAATGACTTGCAACTTTTGTAACACAACACATTTCTGAGACGTGGCCGGCAGCAGTAACTTCGTTTCGAAGATGTTTGAACCAGTTGGGAATCATATGCACAGGCGTGCGAGATTTGTTTTGAAATAAAGAGCAGGCTATTGAATGAAACTATGGAGTTCTTCTTCTATATAATTTTACTAGTGTATAAGTCGGAGCATGGCGAATCGGTGGACTATATATATACATATATATAACTGGCATTGGAACAATCAGCCGATTTATAGAACTATGATCAGTAATCAACTATAACTAGTAATTAACTATGATAAGTAAGTTGTTATAACCAGTAAGTAACTATGATCGGTAAATATCTATGACCAGTAAGTAACTCTGAACAGTAAGTATCTATGACCAGTAAGTATGTATGATCAGTTACTACCTTTGAACACTAATAAACAATGACTTGCAACTTTTGTAACACAACACATTTCTGAGACGTGGCCGGCAGCAGTAACTTCGTTTCGAAGATGTTTGAACCAGTTGGGAATCATATGCACAGACGTGCGAGATTTGTTTTGGAACAAAGTGCAAGCTATTGGACTGAAACTATAGAGTTATTCTTCTATATAATTTTACTAGTATATAAATTGGAGCACGGCAAATCGGTGGACTATATATATACATATATATAACTGGCATAGGAACGATCGGACAATTTTAAGAAAAATTAATTAAAACTTTTCCAGTTTTCAAGAGATTTTCATAAAATTTCATAAATAGCCATTATATATTAATTTAGAATTTTGTGTATAATTTTATCGGACTACTATATCATATAGCTGACATACAAACGATCGTAAAAAAATATTATAAAAATAATGATTTTTTGGCTTAGTTGGAAGTTTTTTAAATATTGATTTTTCACAAAAAATGTCATATAAAAGTATTGAAATACTTCCTCCTATGATTGCAAATTAATGCTTAATTGAAATCATTTCTTTCGGTGTCTTTATAGCCGAGGCTTTAGCATTCTCTGTTTCCGTTTCCCTTAATGCTTTCTCCTTGGGGGCCCTGAGGAAAAGGGACTAAAAGGAAGATCTTGAGGCGGCACAAGGACAAGGAGCAACTGCAACTGGCATTTTTGGCGTTCCCGGCACGCGCTCACTAATTTTATTCCTTAATAAAAACCAAAGGCACACAATGCGCCGACGAGGGTGGGTGGTGGGGTGAGGAGGGGCCCAAATAGCAGTTCTGCACGTAGCGTCCTTGGTCATCGCCCCTCTCGTTCCCACAACCAGGGCGATTCCTCTCATTGGCTCCATGGTAGGTGGGATACCTTTGGCGTGGTTCGCTATCAAACTAGCAAAGTTCATTAAAGTGATAATTACAAAGGCCGTAAAGCTAACGACGGACGACCAAGACGACACGGAACGGATATACAACTTGGAAACTGAACGCCAGGTAAGGTAAGTTGAAAATAAAGAAGCTGCAATTGCAAAAAATAACAGAAAATCTGAACTTAACCCATTGATACCATGGAAAATGAAATAGTTATACAATCCCTCATATTTTTACTTGTTAAAGCTAAGGTAGTGGCCATTTTCTAGGTAAAAATGGCCGCGCCTGCGCATTTTTAAGCGATACCTATGTCTTGCGATAGTTCTTATTGGCTTATCTACTTTCAATCGATATTTGTATTGGATTATTTTTGTTTGCAAACGAAAGTTTAAAAGAACTAGTTCTTATCTGAATTAAAATATGTAAAATAATTATTATTTTATTACACATAATAATATTTTATAATTTAGCTTGTTTTATTTTCAAGCTTTAAATTGTATTTTCTGTAAATTCTTCCAAGAATAAATTATTTTTGGTTGAATAAATAATTAAATAAAGGGTTAAAGGAGGACAACGTAAGAAGAGACACCTTTAGTGTCCCACAGTAAAGATAGTTTCTTCATTTTCAGCAAATGGGGCAAAACAGTTACACTCGATAAGACTGGAAATTTAGTGTTTGATTTAATTGTAGAACCCTGAAATTTTTGTTCTGCAGAAAAACAACCTTTCTTAAATACATATGAACAGCTTTAGTGGAAATCATTGGCATTGGGGATTCAGGTCGAAATCGGGATCGGGGCAAACACATAAAATGGGGTCGAACAAGACTTTAAATAATCATAAGCCAAGACCCAAAAAACTTTGCACAGCTGCCAACAGGCTGACGCCCGAGGACCAAGAAAACTTTGCGGCATAAACAACAATACAGGGCTCCGGGGCTCCAAGAGGTAGGGGTTTTGGAAAATCGAGGAAAATCAAGGGAAAATCGGACGGAATTCGGGGCAGCGAAGGCCATAAACTACAATTGAAAGAAACAACAAAGCAGGAAGCAACAGCAGTGGAAGGCAAACAAAAATAATAATAAATAAATACAAATGCAAAAATGCCACAAGGATTGGACAAAAGTGAAATACTTTGATATGCATCTAAATGGCATCATCAGCATCATCCATACGCTTAACCCCCTCGACTGCCAAAGGGTTTTCCATGTGCGACAACATCAATACACACTGAAAGATATTTTCTACTACATGGAATTTTATGTACAAATGTGTAGAAGTAAAAAACAAAATGGCCGCTCCAGCTGAGCGTGAAGTTGGCTGCGCTTCGCGACAAGCACAGGGTTGCTTCAGCGATAGCCACAAATCACGAAGAATGGCAAATAGAATGACCTTGTTATACTTTGACATATTTATTTAAATTTATCATTTATATATATTTATATATTTTCTTTGTTCTGGAATAAATTACAGGAGTATGACAAATATATTTCTTTCAGTATAGCAGAAATGTGAACAACAACAATGATGGCAATCAGCGATACTACGATTGAGAAAGCAACAGCAAATAGAATAGAAATCAGCAGGACAACAACATTGAATGTTCGGAAAACTGGAAAACCCCAAAGAAAAACAAAAACAACAATAATCAGACCTGCCAGAAGCCAAAAACAAAGAAGGCAAAACATCACACCAAGGGCGACAGGCAAACAGAATAATAAAAAGAAAAAAATACCACAAATCATATTGTGTGCATAACATTTGATGTTGTCACTCGTTTAGAAGCTAGGACATTATATTCCCTGTAAATAAATTCATTTTATTTAAACTAATAATTAGAACACCGATGCTTCGTGATATTCGATTCTAAGATATCGATAAATTTGATATTGTCTTAGATTTTTCACATCACTAGCAAGCTTCCCTTTCCGCTTTAAACAACGATGCGTGCTAACCAACATACAATTCAGAAAAGCACAATGAAAATCAAACGCAAGAGCGTACAGTCTAAGAAATTGAATTTGTCTAAGCGCTCGGCATTCATATTGAAGCCAAAGCCAGCGAAATCAAGGAACAACTCTTTTTCCAACGAATTATATGTCGAAAGGATCATTGGGAAGAGACTAATGCACGGGATCGTCGAAATGCTAGTGAAATGGTGCGGCCATCACATCTCGGAGAGCACTTGGGAGCCGTTGGTTAACTTTGGCACATGCCTGTCGGTTCTTGAGGAGTACGAAATCGGAGAGTTCCTTGTGCAAGGGGTCCATGAAATATTGCTTTCGGATTTTACGGACTCCAGCGATACAGAGTCTAGCTCTGAAAGAAAATGTTCCACTTGCAATCAAGACATCAGATTGGAACCTAAGGTTTGACGGATTTCATTACCCATTGAAATTATACTAACAAAATTGTTACAGTCTTCCGGCGTTATCTCTGTGCCGGCCAGTCCAGAACCGGAACCGGAACCGCCCAAAAAGAAGATGAAGGAAAGCAAGAGGAAGGGCATCGATCTTGTCAAACTTAAGTTGAGTAAAGATCAAGATGATTCCGGTTGTAAGAAGAAATCGAACGCGGATAAAATCGACTTGTGTCGTGGCCTGGAGCTGGAGAGAGTGATGCACAGCTTTAGTTCGGGTGGGAACATCGTTATGTTTGTCAGATGGAAGGGACGACCCGGCATGGATGCTGTGCCCATGGAGGATTTGGAGAAGGCTTTTCCAGAAAAAGTCCTCGAGTATTTCCAGAAAATAAACAAGCGCTACGATTGATAATTTTCACACACTTTTTCCGGGTAACCCATAAAGTATGGATTTGTGGCAGTGCCTCAAATTGCTACGCTATGAATTATAATTTGCATACAATAAAACATTTCCAAATAACCCAAAAATGGGGATTCGTCAAAGTGCTTTAAATTGCCTAATTTTTCATTAAAATAAATCATAAAAATCTATATAGCGACAGTGGATCTCCTCCAGATATTCAAAATGTTTGGTACAGCTTGTCTTGAATTGGGTCTAATTCATCAAAGAATCAATCATTTATAATGAAAATATATCAGATTCATTAGAGCTTAGTTTACTTTTTATTGACAACTAAATTATAGGTTAAAAAAAAAATGAAAAAAATATCCAATATATGTATATTATTATTTGAAGTTTCTTGCTGTACCTGGTCTCTGGGTTTCCTGCTCATCCTTGCTCATATATGAGCCGCAGTTCTGATTTTATTCCGCGTCTCCTGCTTGGGCACTCCTTGCGGGTGGTAGGTATTCTCAACTGAAAAGGCAACAGAATATTATTTCCATTAACATATTGATTATTTAAGGCTCTAAGAACACTCACTTCGATATACATTGTAGCCTCGTTCATCGGCAATGTAGTACTGTGTCTGGATTTGATTTTTGGGTCCTGGTATGGGCACCGAGTTGTAGCCCTCCTGAACATTAATCACTTGATCACCAACGGTTTTCCGGTAGATCTTCTTGTAGTTTACCAAGCCATTGCTCATGACTAACCTGGAATTTTGGGGAGAAATTAGAGGTTTGTTTTAAGCTTAGCTAAGTTTTAGAGTTTAACTTTAATTAGTGTTCAAGTAGATATACATACAGCCTCATGGATTGCTTAACTAATAAGCTTCCATTTTATACAGGGCCAATTAGAAATAATATATGTGGTGATGGCACTCACTTGTACTCCTCGGTGCCATTGGGATGTATGACGTGATAATTTTGCACAACATAAATGGGGGTGGGGGTGGGTGTGCCTGTGGGATGTACACTGGTGGACGCAGGAGTTGTGGTAGGAGCTGGTGATGGTGCTGGTATTGGTGCCGGGCTAGGTGCACTTCCCGAATCGTCGAAGAAATAATCAAGATTCTCCTCTTCAAAGTCCATTTGCGGAAATACGACCAATTGATCCTCGTACAATGGCCATATTTGTTCAATAGGTGAGACGCTGCCAGTGGCTTCGGGCGCTTTGGGGGTGGTACTTGTGGTACTGGTGGTACTTGTCGTTGTTGTTCTTCCGGTGGTGGTGGTGGCCAGCGGCGGACTGAAGTCATCACCATCCTCAATGTCCGACGGCCAAACAACCAATTGTAATTCATAGATGGGCTGGCTGTCCGGTGCCTTCAAGTGGCGTTGCAGCTGCAAGCCATCCTGCGGCTCTTGCACCCCCGGCTTTTCGCCTGCATTTTCCTTTGGACCCAGATTCTCCTCCGGCTTATTACCCATGCCGGCAACTGGGCGCAACACCCTCAGCTTCTCAGCGACGACAGGCTCATCATTGTGGCAGCCTAACGAGTCCATTGTCGCCGCATCGAAAGTCAATTTGCAGTCGACGCGTCTCGGTCCCCCGTCTCCCACCTTGGTTGTGGACTCCTCCGCATACGGGTTCATAGTGCTGGTGGTGCTGGTGTCCGGATCCGTAACAATCCCGGCCTGCAGGAGCGGGATTAGTGTCGCCAGCAAAAGCAGAACAAACTCAGCCCAGAGACGGCATCGGTTTCGGTTCGAGCTCGAGCAACGGCTCCTGCTCCTGATACGGATTTGGGTTTTGTTTGATTTTGACATGACTGCGGGCGCTTTTCCTCGCCTTTTGCTTTTGCTCGCTTGCCAAAAGGCCAGACTTGTATTTATACGATTCAAAGGCGCTCGAATTCAGACTGCATCGCCATCATCACCATCATCGTCATCATCGATTTAATCAGATGCACTTTGGGCATCAGGAACAGATTGCACAGAGACAAGTATATTGCAAAAGCTTAAAATCTGGATATTTGCTGAAGAATATATATTATGGCAGTTCAAACTTGTTACAAACTCTGCAAAATATAAAGAAACATTTCATTAGTTAAAGCAATAACTTAGTTTTCCTATTTGAATTTTATTCATTTACCTGAAATATTCTTATTTACCTTTTAGATGCTGCATTTGTTCAGTGTAATGCTATATTCACATTGGCATAATACCGTTATACAAATAAGAGCCGCAAATACCAAAGAGAACTTGGTGATGTGGCGGAAGGGCCAATAATAATCCGTCCAGACTGCTTATGGCATTTAACCCTTGAGTTTTAAGTTTAATCGGGCTGGAAATTAATAATAAATATATACAAAAATGTTAATTATTATTGTAATCGAATAAAGAAATTATCAGATTAATGTAAGTCACATAAATACAATTTTAAACACAGTTTTTCGGTAATCATAGAGAAAACTCCTATGCTTAGTTTATACTTTTCCTATTAAATATATATTCTCAGTAATTTCATATCTTCAGATATAGAAAAACAATTTTTTTCTAATAAATGAAAGACCTTTTAAGGTCTTTAAACTTGTTGAGAATGTCTTTTAAAATATATAAATAACTTAACTATAACAAAATCTTTTACAAATACCAGTTACGTGATGATTTCTGAACACTTGCTTAGTGAAATATATAATTTAAATGCTTGTCAGTTGGTTTTGAAAATAATATATTTACTTCTAAGTCTGTTTTTAGATTTATTTAATACTTTTTTGAAACAATTTATCATGTAAATATTTTTTAAATAATTTTAATCACATTCTAATTACAAAATTTCGTTCCAACTGTAAGATTTCCATGACTCCGTTACCCTTTAAGGGGTTAAACTGCATTTTGTAATGCCAAAAAGATGATGAAAATCGGCAAATGTATATACACAGGTAAGTGGAGAGGATTAACTTTATAATCCGCAAGGTTCCCCTCTTCGCTCGTAAATGTCTTTGAGGGTATTTAAGTGCTAATATGGCATTCTCTGGGGGTGCTAATTAAAGTGTTTCGGGGGTAATCGAAGTTCATTGGCTTAGTTAAGGAGAAATATGTGCTTATTTTTGTTTGGCAATTTACTGGACAACGAAGATAATATTAATTGAGCTGGATGTCCTGACGCATCCTTCTAGCTATCTTTCGCCAGTCCTGTCATATTTTTTCTACTCCCTTTTCGGGTAATTTTAACAACGTCATTTATAAATGAGATTTTCCGCGGGGGTCAAGGGTGATGAGTGGTGGTGGGTGGACTTTGGTGCATCTGCTGTTGATGACGCAGCCTTTTGTTATCCTCAAGTCGTGCTCCTGCTCCTGCTCCTCCTCCTGCTGATGAGGATTCTTCGTCTGCCTTTTGCCCTCCTTTATTGCATTTCGGTTTTTGTGTCTCCGTTGTCGCTGTCATGTGTCATAAAAAATATTTGCCGCTATAAAGTATTATTTTTAAAGCTCAAACCGGTCCCAGGTCCCCCAGAGTTTGAATCATTTGACATCGTTTTGCTTCGATTTTAAAGTGTAAGTGGGTAGAGGTATATTTTCAGGGCCAGCCAGATTCTTAATTTAATTCAATTTCTATTTAACCGAACCGAGAGGGCGTCGTCGTCGTCGTCAATGTGCAATTTGTCAAAAACTTTTTTGATTTATGAGTCCGCAACAGCAAGCGGCTGTCAAACAGCTTCAGCTTTACTCCACCACTTCCTGCTTTCCTCTCCGTTTTCTCCATCTTCCTTTCATTTTCTTTGGGAAAATTGAAAATCTCACACACACACAGAAATTTCCATGCAAACGAAACATTTTTTGTCGCCTGGCTTTCAACCTCCCCGCTTCCCTTTGCTTTGTATTTTGATTTTTTATACCCTTACAGGGTATTCTAATTTAAGTCAGAAGCTTGTAACGCTGTGAAGGAGTAATTTCCGACCCTATAAATCATATATATTCTTGATCGGCATTAAAAGCGGAATCGATCTAGCCATCTCTGGAAGGAAACAAATTTGTTTAATTTTTTTTCAAAATTTTATAATGGGTTGCATCGTTAAAATTTGTTAAATTTTTGAAAAAATTTTAAATTTTTTAAAATTTAAAATTGAGTATGCAGATTTTATAACCTATTAAAAACTAGAAGAGAACAGCTTTGCGAATTTAAATTAATCCATTTTTGGCTTAGTTATGAGTTTTTTAAACTTTGATTTAAGCACAAAATTGTCATTTAAAAATATCCATAAATATTGATATTAAGAATGGGAACATTTTGTACCTTTCAAGGGTATATAAACTTCGGCTTCCCTACTTTAGTTTCTTTTCTTTTTTTTCAGTTTCCTTATTTTTTTGGCACAAATTTAATTTGATTTGATTTTTGCCACTGGACATGGCAAGCCCCAGGCAATTTGTCAAGAAACTGTATATATTACTATATATATATATATATTTACGTGGCTATGTGCCTTTGAATATGCCATGATTTAATGCCATGCCTCTTTAACGAACAAGTTTATGGTACAATTTTTGGGAAATTAATGTAATTTGTATTAAAGAAATTTTTATAAGACATTTGTTTTAGGTTCTTTCTTTACCAGATTTCAATATGCATAACTTAATGTTTTTTAATAATCAGGTTAAGTTTACAAAACTCTTCAGTTCCATATAAAAATACAATAAATAATTAAGCCAATGTACGTTTTTAAATGCTGACCCACTTTGTTTTGTGTAAAGAAATCCAGTTTTCGTTCATGTACTAAAATCCCTAATAAGAACCAAAAATAAAAAACAAGAACCCTGAAGAATATTATAAAATTTTGACGCCAAAAAATCATATATAAGAAGAGGCTGATATCTTTAGCAGATCAAAGCGAATCAGAGCCAAGTCAGCCTAAGAACTATACAAGGGACTCGAGACTCAATATAATCAGAAACTAATAAATAAATAGTATTCTCAGATTATTGAATTAAATTACAAATAATCATGGCTCTTAAATCGAGTTTGGTTATTTTTATGGCTTTAATAGCTGCGGGCATGGCTTTAACCACAACCAAAACGACAACTACAACCAAGCCTATGGTTAGAATTACTGAAGAAACAAAGGAAACCCTAGATAGACGTGACAAGCGTCAATTGGTAAGATGTTTAAATTATAATAACAGAAAATTCCGATTGCAAAATAGAAAAATAAATAAATATTAGTAAATAATAACATCCAAAGCTTAAGACAGAGCTCTTCGAGCCACTCATCTTTATTCACTAAACCAGTTTCTCACTTTTCGTTTCGAACAAGGACCTCCTTTTGTTCCTGATTATTTTCTATAAAAAACCTGAAATTAAAATAGAATTAATAGAATTTCTAGACAATTATTTTACACTTTCCCATTCATTTTTCCCCAGAACAACGCCCCAACGAGCTTGGCTGGATCTAATGGCAACTTTCCGATCTTCTTCGATGGTGTAAATCAGCCCCTGCAGCCTCTGCCAGCACTTCCTCCTCTTCAGCAGCTGCAGCCTTTGCAACCCATCACTGTGGTGACCCCGGTGGCCTCCAGCTCGAATTCCCAGAGCCAACAGCCCCAGAATGGTTGGTTTTCTGGATTTGGTCAGAATATCCCTGTCATTGGCACTCTGGTTGGAGGATTGCCCAATCTGATCAGTGGTTTGGGACTGGGCTCCATGAACGGGGGCTTTGGCACCCTGGGCGGCCTGAATCTTGGCAATCTGGGTCTGGGTGCTGTGACTCCTGTGGTGGCAGCACCAGTCCAACCTGCTCCCAGCTCTCAAGGCAGCTGTCCGCTAACCCAGAAGCTAAGTTGCCGCTGTGAGCCATTGATCCAGTTGCCGGGATTGAAACCCATTGGCAGTGGTGGCGGTGGTCCATTGAGATCTCAGCTGGTGCAGATTCAGAGGCAGAATGCCCGAATGAACGAGGATGGATCACAGGAGGTGCGAGTGGTATTGAGCAGCGGACATGTGATCTACCGACGAATGGCCAAGGATATGGGACAGAGTGGTTACATTGCCATGAGGATTCAGTCGGGCAAATATCTGACCATTTACTATAGTGTAAACAAGGAAGAGTACTCGGTGAGGGCGGATGTCACGGATGCGCCTCCTACTTCAGAATTTGATGAAGAGCTCAGTGGAAAGCTTTAAGGATTTATAAACATATAAATAATTTTTTTTTCATATATATACATATATATTTTTATAATTATTAAAAAAGAGAATGTAACGGAAGAAACCTTTTATTTTCTATAATTTGGGAATAGATCTTCCCTTGATTATAATCCATCGATCTTTATGACTTTTTCTGGTGAAAATAACTTTTTAAGGGAGAAAACGGGCGAGGTCCTTGGCAGGAGACCCCTTAAAGTTAGATTAACACAGATTGGAATCATCAAAAGGCCATCATTAGGCTCACATGTGTTCCACACAACCAATAATAACCCATTCCAGTGGAACCTCATCCCACATAACCGTATTAATCTGATGTTTTATTTTATTTTTTGGTGTTATGTGGAACTTTCCCTTTGAATAATAACAACTACAAACTAGCCAAGCTGAAGAAGGAAATAAACAACAATGAAACACATTCCTGCGATTGCTCCTTGGGGATGAGAAAGTTGGTGTTGGCAAAGACAAATATTCATGCGGACCGGCAATAAACTTGTCTTTTATTGCCACAGATGTTGTTAAAGGGTTAACAAGAGGGTTATGAGTCAGAGGTGGAGTCCAACTATTCAACTGGTGCCCAGGCAAATCGACAGCCAAATTGAAGAACTTCTCCTCAGGCAGGAGATTTGCCAAGATATAATAACATCTAGAAGCTTACAAGGAAAGCGTGAAATTCGTTGTTCCTTTGCACACTACAAAAAAACTAATTCAGAACTTTAACTAAAAGTATCTCAAGGATACCCCACTTTCCTTACATTGTAATTCAACAAAAAGCTAAAAAATCTATATTAAGAGACCCCTCATTAATGACTTTCTGTCAGTGTATTGCCACCAGTTGAGTTTCGCTGTGAAAAGCGCCCAAAGAGAAAGAGAGAATGAGCTGGAGTACAAACATTGAGCTCAATGGCCAAATGGAAATCAAGCTGTAAAATGCCATATCCTTGCCCGGCTCCACTCCGCTTTATACTTCACTTTCCGCAACTTCCTTTTCAAGTTGAGAGAGAGAGCGCAGAAGTTTCGCAATGAGCCGGGAAATGGTAGCTGCCAGGATATAGCAGGATATGCCCGGAAAAGCCCCAGTAAGTGCAATGCAACCTTACACAAAAGCCAACGGGGCCGATGTATAATTAAAAGTTCCCTTTTGTGCCGAGATTGGACTAGAGATCCTCGAAAAACGCAATGGAGTGATTTAGTCGGAATGTAGAGACGCCAAGGGATTGGGACTTTTGCGCATTTTCTGACTCTGGGGTATGGGTTTTCTGAATAAGGAAATTACTATGCATATAAGAATTTAAAAATGGAAAGGAAAGGTTAACTAACAGATAGGGAAATATAAATGCATATAAACAAAGGTTTGTCAGGTGGAAATAGCAAAGATATTATATAGATTATATCAATATTCACTAAACTTATACAAATAATTAATAATGATAATAACCTAATATATTTCTTTGCCAACTCTTGCCTAACTTCTTGCATTGCTTAGTGAAACCCCTTTAAATTGAGTTCTAAGAAACCATTTGGAAACACCTTCATAACAGCTTATTAAACTATAATATAATCCCCACTCAGTTATGAGCGCTACCCATAAACCCAACCACAAGTTCTCTGAAACATTCACTAATGTTTCACGATTTCTGACTATGGGAGGCTTTGGCCTGGATGCCATTGCTAATTGATGTGTGCCCGCAAATGACCCGACTCTCTCGACTTTTGACTCCAGGCTTCGATTTGAATTCTGGGCACTCACCGAAAATCCTTTACCGCTTCCTGCAACTAATTCGGTTGGGCGAATGCCGGACAACATTTGTGTACGGGAATGATGATTTTAAAAGAGGCTTTGGCACACACTGTCGGTGGGCGTGGTTACATTAAAACCGCAGAATTCCTGGCAGGCCAAAAGTGTAACTTTTTCAGAAATTATAAAATGGACGCACGGGGCACTGAGCTGTTTAACGTTTTCCCAAACACAGAAGCACTGAAAAATAAAATGGAAAAGAAATAGGTTAGAAATATTTAAAGAAAATAAATCTGTTTAAACTTGTAACTTACTTTCCTTATCATTCATTGTATATAAAATCAAGTCGTAGACTTACTTATTTATAGACATTTTCCTTTTCATTTGTGGCGAGTATCCTGTTTCCGGTGTAACTGTGACCCCTTGTTTAACCCCATTTCAGACGCTTCATTGGTTATGCCAATTGCAAAGTGTCCTGTCCGGGGGCAACAATTGAAATTGCCGGGACTCGTTGATGAGACTTTAAGCTCTCCCTGCAGTTGGTTCCCTGGTTACGTATTACCAAATGATGGTCATTAAGGGGCTCCACGTTTCCTCCCCATTCGCCACCATCCTTGTTTTTATTTATTTTCCAACTAAATGATGACTTTAAAGGCTGCGGCTTCTTTAAGTGGTGCATGGGTGCACGATGCACAACATTAAGTACCCTGAAATGCCCAACTTTTTGGTAGGTCTCTTGTTGTTATTGTTGCTGTTTTCAGTTAGTTGGTGGAGCGGTGGTTGGGAGTTCCATTAGCCAAAGGGGTAGAGGGTTCTGGTGGTGGGCAGTCCCAAGCGCCAGACTTGTCGCAACCGCAGACGTAACGTGAGTGACCGGCGGCGGCGGACGATGCGTCGATCTCTCTCCTACTGGACGAGAGCGATGTGTGTAGCTGCGTGTGTGTGTGTGTTTGTCCTACCATTCCCACAAAAAATCAGGATGCACCCAGGTTGCCTGTTTAAGGCCTCTAGGTTCCTGTAGGCCATTGGCTTTACCCTCGAAAAACTGCCGCATTGTGTGGCCAAAAAGCGAAACCGCTGCTGCAACTGCCTGGACACTGGAAATAAAATTAAGCAATTAAAAGGTTGTTAAATAATATAATAATGTAGTCTTAAAAATAATCCTAGGTCTTAGTTTAATTCGTTTTACAAGCAGGCTAACATATTTTCAGTGTAGAAAAGGACTACCTTTAGGCACAAAAGGAGCACAACGATAACTGAAAGGTGGACCCATGGCAAGCGGATGCGAATCGAGAGCGGAAAGCGTGTCAGATAGAGGACTGGGGCACCAAAGGGTTAAGGGGTTACGCAAAAGCGGGAATTTAGTTCGAGCTACTGTGGAAATGATTAAAGGAAAGGGTTAAAAATAATAGGAAAATGAGCCAAGAGATGGGAAAACCAGTAAGAGAGAAAAGGCTAAGAATAATATTATTAGCCTTCAAAGCTTAATTATGTATTAATACTTTTTAAAAGATTGTTATGTGGAAAGAATAGTTGACGATGCTGCTATATCTACTCCTTCTTAAAGATATTACTTAGATTATTGCCATTACGAAGAAGGACTAAGTGCATCCTTTACTAATAAACCCTTATTATTAATGTCATTTACTTGAACAGCTGCTAATTGGCTTGCTGGGAGGTAAAGGAAAAGCTGAGGAAAATACTGCTACCCCCACAGGAATCCGGTCAAAGCTTATGAGTACAAAACTTGCCCCCCTTTACCTGTGGCACGGAGCCCATGTAAACAGGTGCAAACATGCCACGGCAATTTCACAAACTCCCACTTTTCCGACCATTTAAATTATTTCCACTCTTCCTCGTTCAAATAGTTGTAAATGGGTATAAAAAATACAAAAAAAATACAAAAACAACGGCAATCCACTCGACCACTCTCGAAAAAACATGAATGGAAATTCTGGAAAAATCATTGAAGAGCAACAATGCGGGGGAAAAACAAAAGGAAAAGAACAAATACAAAGCTGGCGACCACTAAACAAGTGGAGTGCGTGGACGAGTGGAAAAAGGACAAGCTGGACAGCGGGGAAAAGCGGAAAACTGGATACCAGAAACTGCAAGGCTAAAGAGCAAATAAAGGATCAAGTGAGTGCCTTAGCATAAAGGAAGATAAGTTGCATAAGAAGGTCTTGTTGCAACTCAAAACGTATTTTTAAGGTAGAGAGTTTTCAAAGAACAAGAAGAAAGTCTTTAAAAATTAAATAATACCTATAAGAATTAATGGCAATGTACTTTTTCAGGTCTCACACTGTATCTAAATGAAATTACCCAATTTTCCCACACTTGGCCAATCAGCGGGTAAGAATGCGAAGCTTTACAAGATCTGAGTCAACCGAGGTTGGGCTCGGCCCTGTCCGGGATCCCTTATCGGGTGCCTGGGCATCGATAAGCTCTTATCTACATGTACCAAGGCGAAGCGGAAACACGGAAAGACCATTAAATCAGCCGTCAAGTCAGTCAAACGCCGGAGTTGCTGGAGAACGGACTGAAAAATGCAAGGTAATGGTAACACCCTCACAACTTAAAGGATATTTAGATATATAATACGTTTGTATAATTAAAATTACTCACAGACCACCGATGGATGCATTTTAGTCACGGCAGCGTGCCACCAAATGCTGTAGTGGCTGGCCACGATTCCGATGGCGACACGATCTTTGTGGGACGCGCCTTCTTCAACAACGACATGCTGCCCGCCAAGGTGATACCCAATAAGGGCAAGGCCTATGTGGCCTATGCCCGCGAGGAGCATGAGCTGGAGAACTATGAAGTGCTGTCCGGTTTTAATTACGAGTGGCTGCCGGCGGAGAACGGCCAGGTGCCGCCCGGAGCTGTCAAGGTGGGACAGAATGTCGACGGAGAGTATCTGTATGCGGGTCGGGGCTACCATGCCGGCAGCCTTACCGTTGGCAAAGTGCATCCCTCGCACGGCTGCCTGTACATACCCTACGATTCCGATGAGGTGAAGATCTTCTCGTATGAGGTGCTGAGCCAGCCGGAACGCTGGATTGATACCACAGCCACGAATATACCAGAGGGCGCTCTGGTGGCGGGTCACGACTCCAATGGGGACACCATCTATGTGGGACGCGTGTTCCGTAACGGCGACTTGCTGCCGGCCAAAGTGGTGCCGGCCAAGGGCAAGGCCTACGCGGCCTATGGCCAAGCGGAGCACGAGCTGACCGATGTTCAGGTTCTAACGGGAGCCGGCTTCCACTGGGTGCCCGCCTCCCATGGCAATGTGGTGCCCGGGGCCCTGTCCTCCGGCCCGAACGTAGACGGAGAGTCCCTGTACGTGGGCAGGGCCATCTATTGCGACAGCCTTAGTGTGGGCAAGATCCATCCATCGCATGGCTGCATCTACATACCTTTTGGCGGCGAGGAGGTGCGTCTGGAGCACTACGAAGTGTTGGTCCGTATTTAAGCCTGGTTTTTATTACGATTTTTTTTGTTTTCAATGGAATAAAGCTTACTTGTGTAATTTCCGCGTAAGTTGACTTCCTTCTTTACTTTGGAGACTTACACACACTTTCTAATTAGCTAAATATATTGTAATTTTCGTATAATTTGCAAATTTCACAAGAAAACTTGAAGTCAACGTAAATATGGTGACTTTGCACTTGCAGTTATCGATTCTGTTATCGGTTATCAATTTGAAGCCATAAATTGCCCGCCACTTATAGCATAATTAGCGGGTCTGGCATTTTGCACTCACGTAGTGACTGATCATTACAACAACAATTGTAGCTAGTCGTAAAACCCGGCCAGATATCGCAGTTTGATAATGATTATAAGAAATTCATTCAAAAGGCTGTGCCAGCGGTGCTGTTCTAGCCATTTAATAAAGCCCACATAGAGAACTTTTATTTTGTGATTCTAAATGCGGAAAGTTCTTTAATTTATTTGTTCAACACATTATATTATAATTATATATAGTAAAATCGCCTTATATTATGGCTATTTAAACAGGGAACGTTTAACGATCAATGTTTCATCACGTTCAACTTTAAACTTTGGTGTCTATAATTATGGCATCAGTAGCTTATAGTGAAGTTTCACTCCTGTAACAGAGAACAATATATTAAGTGTCCTATGTTATCGATTTAGACAAGACTTCAACCTAGCAAAGTTTTTCACCTTTATTGTGCGGGGTAAAACAAGCACATACAAATAATACTAAAAGACTAAAATACTGAGATGTCTGGCTAGGAAAGTGCTGTGGTATCGATATGAGATATCGATGTATCACCGTGCCGCAGAACATCGATGGTATTTCAAGTTCTGTAGCCAACGGTTACTCTGTTCGACAGCTTCACCAGTGTTGCTAGGTCATGACTACCCGTATAAGATAGATTTTGTGCACAAAAAGCTAAAAAGATAGCTAGAAAATGGTGTAAAACGCTAGATATAGTGGGAAAATAACTCAATATGTTCATAAACAGAAGCTTACTAACAACTTTAAACGCGTGCTGTTTAGGTTCGAGCCGCTAGATACTTCGCTCCAATCCGAATCTGATTTTTATTTCGATGCATGACGTGGCTTCCGACTCCGACCAGGTAGTAATGTCCAAAAGATTAACAGGCGCAGCTGCGGCGTTTCGAGGCTGGCTTTGTAGGTTTGAGATACAAATTAGTTGATTTGTTCCTTCCGTTGTCCAGCAAAATGAACAAATAAGCCAATAAAAGCTATTATCTAGTGGTCATAAGCTAGTTTTCAAACTTCAAGAGCATTTTTTTTTTAAATATGCCAGACATAGCTTGATTTATGTAGGTTTGTCGGATATTTTTTATAAATATCGTATCGATGATATATCTTGTATTACTGTAAGTTCCCCAAATGATTAATTTGTGACACTCTTTTACTCAGATGTATATTTATTTACAAACTGGTACACTTTATTTTGGTAACATATAAATAAAACGGAAAAACGCCAAATACGTTTTAAGAAAAATCCAGAATTCCCACTTCCCGAAATTCTCAATTTTTTCTCGCGTCTGATATTCCAAAAGAGGCAGATTTGACGAAAAAAAAGCTGAATTGGCAGCATTGCACCAAACATCCAACTTGAGAGGATAGCCGCTTTTTTTTTTAATTCACCCACATAAATATGTTAACCCTCTCTTTTCTATTTAATTTATCCGCAAAATTCTGTTAACCTCTCTCTCATATTTTGAATTTTTCCCGCAAAATTCTGTTAACCCTCTCAATTTTTTAAATTCTATCGCAAAATTCTCTTAATTCTCTCTTGTTTTCATATTACCCGCCAAAGTCTGTCAACTATCTTAAGTTTGTGTGACCAGTGTATAAATATACCAGTCGGAATTCAGATTGACCAAAACAAATATTCAAAAAATACTAAAAGTTATCGCAACCGATACCGATATTTGGGCAAACAACGATATCACGATACAAATACAACTGACAGCACCACACAAAAATCGGACGTGTTTTTCGCTAGTTTGTTTTTTTTCCGCGGAATTGTTGCAAAACCGAAACGACGTGTGTGCAATAGAGTTCTGTGTGACCGAGAACAAGTGCTCTGCATTTGTTTACTATTCCCGCGGAGCGCGCAACTTGTTGTGTTTGTTTATTTGTGTGAAGATACAATACAACAAGTGCGAGCACCATAATAACAACAAAGCAACTCCTTTTTTTTTTTGGTGACACGGAACAGCAACAATAACAAGAGAGAGAGAGTGTGAGAGAGCGCGCGACCGGGATAGCTGGAGGAGAACGACGGCGACCCAGCGGTATTTGTTATTGCTTTCCCCATAGATAGAATAATGATTAATGAACCCGCCGCAGCGACAGCAACAAATCAAGTAAATATACCGCTTAATTAATGTATTTGTATAACCCTTAATTTCCGTTATCTGCAAAGCTGGTCCAAGTGATTACTGGCTTCTGATTAGGGCAAAATTTCCGAATTGTAATGGGAATGTAGGAGTCCCTGGCGACGTGTGTACATTTGCGGGAACTGTGTGAAAGAACACGGTGTAATCGTGATCAGAAGCACCAACACAGTTCAGCCCAAAACACGATTTTGATTTTGGGGCTGAGAACAGACAGCGGAAGAAGAGATCTGCACTGAGCGAACGGTGGTGGAATAGCCTTATTTGTTTGTAATTTATAAAGTAAATAAGTGTTGTTAATGGTAATTTATCAAATCAGAAAGCTATCCTTGGGTTTTCTGCATGGCCACCTCTGCTCTACAAAAGCTAAAGCGAAGGGAATTCGAAGCAAGCTCTTGCACTTCCATTTAATTATAGTGCCATATTTGTTTCTTCTTTAGTTTGTAGTTCCTTTTCCCTTAATCAAAATCGGAAGTTTAATTCTGTTGCTTTCTTCTTTTTTTTTTTAAGTTCTCCTTTACTCTATTGGTTCTTGTCCAGCTCGTTCGTCCTGCAACTTTTGTTCTTCCTAATGAGAGTGCTTCAATTTCAATGAAGTTCCTTTTTTTTCCTTTGCATTTCGCGCTCTTTTTCACCATGTGTGTGAGTCCATGAGAGTCTCTCCAGCTGTGGTTGTTTTTATGGGTGTGTGCGTGTTTGTGATTCGAAAATGCAGAAAGAAGCGCATCATTTGCCACGCCCCCTTTGCCAACCAGCACCATTGAACGCTCCTCCCCCAGCCTTTTGCCTTTGGGCTAGATTTTCGTTTTATTTTGTAAAAGTTTGTTGCACTTTTCACAGTCAGTCCGCGAACAAGCCCTTCGCATCCTGTCTGCTCCTATTTTGCCCCCTTTGAACCCCATTTTCCACTCTTCTCAGATGCTCTTCATGGCTCCTCCGGCGGCTCCGTTTCCACATATATATACATTTTTTGTCCCCGCCAAAAGCAACAATTAGTCGCAGCTGCTGGGGAAGTGCAGAAAATGCAGAAAATGCTGAAAACCAGAAATCTAGAATTACAGAAACGCAGCGACAGAAACTGAAACAGTGATAGCAAACAAAAGCATTGCAGTGGAGCTCCACTAAGGCCAACTTAGCTTAAATCTTACTTAACTTCAAGAGAAACTGCAAGTGTAGCAAGCGAATTTAAATAAACCCTTTATTGGTGGTATTATAACAATAATCACCAACTCTTAATTGAGCAAGGGTACCGCCCACCAAAATATAAATATAAGACTTTAGGCTGAACCCACAGCATCAGGGGCTTGCCGAAGAGGCTATGCTCTTCAATTTCTGTGGCAGGCTTGATTCATATAGTTTTATAAACAAATCGAAGAATACCTTTTCCATCTAAGCTAAGCTGGAATTGTATACAATCATTGTTTTCACATACACCTTCAATATTTTAAAAATCTAGAGTATGAGATATCTACATTTTTGAATACCTTTTAGAAGCTACCAATACTCTGAGTTTTAGATATCCTTAAGGTTAATTTATAATCTTTTCTCCAGTAATTGTGAACAGACTTGAATATCAAGCTACGGTACAAAAAAATAAACATATATGTTATAAGGTATAATAAGCCAACGTCTATACCAACCACATTTTCTTCTACATTTAATGATAGTTTCTATGTAAGCAATAGAAGGCAAACTATAAAGTTTAATTCAGAGGGGCTAGATCGGCTCGGCTGCTTTGCATACTTCTTACCAAAGTTACAATACCCTGCGAAGGTATAAACAGAATGACCACTGTATCTGCATCTGCCTCACACAGTACGAACCGCTGGTGGCTTATTTATGTACATATTTCTTGGCACTTGTTATATTTATAGGATCCCCACACACTTACAGAGCCCCTCCCATCATTGTAAATCCCTCCCTGACGCCTTGGGTTGGGTGTGTGTGTGTGTTGTCATCAGTATGCCAGTTGTCACTTCATCTCTTTAAATGCGCCTCATGGTTTTCAATTTCGAGAAACAAGTGGCCCAAAAGTGTTGCCGTCCAAGTGCCCATATTACATGTATGTGCCCATATCACAAGTACACTTGAAATATAAACTCATTTTTATATATTTACAAGCAAAATATTATAAAACAAGAAAGGAAGCTAACTTCGGCAAGCCGAAGTTTGTATACCCTTGCAGTTTGAAATTCGACCACTAGGAATTAATACAATATAAATTTAATATACATATTTATGTTAAAAAAACAGTAAAGTAATGCCTGCTTTTAATTCATTCATTTTTGACGATCGTTTGTATGGCACCTATATGATATAGTGTCCGATTTTAATAAAGTTTAACACAAAATTCTAGATTTATATATAATAATATATATCAAATTTGATGAAAAGCCTTTAAAAACTGGAAAAGTTATAATTGATTTTTCTTGAAATTTCCCGATCGTTCCTATGGCAGCTATATATATATGTATATGTATATAGTTCACCGATTCGCCATGCTTCGACTTATATACAAGTAAAATTAGATAGAAGAAGAACTCCATAGTTTCATTGAAATGGCTTAAATTTGTTCCAAAACAAATCTCGCTCATCTATGCATATGATTCCCAACCAGTTCTAACATCCCCGGAACGAAGTGCCTTCTACCAGCCAGGTCTCAGATATGTGTTGTGTTACAAAGTTGCAAGTCATTGTTTACTAGTGTTCAAATTTAGTAAGTGATCATACAGACTTACTAGTCATAGATACTTACTGTTCAGAGTTACTTACTTGTCATAGATACTTATTGATCATAGTTAATTACTTATCATAGTTATTTATATATTATATTTATATTTTATATTTATATTTATATTTTATATTTTTATTGATTCATTGAATCTTACTGATCATAGTTAATTACTGGTCACAGATACTTACTGGCCCAGATACTTACTGTTCAGAGTTACTTACTGCTCATAGTTGATTACTGATCATAGTTACTTAGTGCTCAAAGTTACTTAGTGTTCATAGTTAATTACAGATCATAGTCACTTACTGATCATAGATACTTACTAATCATAGATACTTAGTGGTCATAGATACTTACTGGTCATAGATACTTAGTGATAACATTAACCAATCGTTTCTATGGCAGTAATATTATATAGAATTCCGATTTTCACCCTGCAAGTGAATAAAAATGGATATCTTTTTGCATATAATTAGAGTATTCCGAGCTGTCTTTCTATGTACTTGTCAAATTTGTCTTTCATTTTTCCCCCCTCAACCCTCTTAATTTTCCCTACCCCCCCATTTTTGGCTTTCAATGAGGACTTCTCTTTGCTTTTGGCGAAAACTGCAGTCAAATGAAATTAGTCTTTGGATTTTCTTTAAAAGAGCCATGAGCACGACAGATACAGATGCAAACTCAATAAGCCCAACTAAATGCAAATTTCAAATTCATCCATTCAACACACAGAGACACACACTCTTCTCTTTGCTCTATTTTTTATTTTTTGCTCAAAGAAAAACTGTCTTCGCTTTAAAGTTTCCCCACCAATTTCCATCCCCTCCACTCTCTGCATTCTTCGGGAGTGATGTAAAATCATTATTCGTCACGCTCAGATTGCCATGCTTGAACGGCCAGGTATACGTGTTCGCATCGAACTCTATAACTCTGTCACACTCACCTGGGCCCCCTTTTTGCATGTGGAAATTCTCTCAAGAAGGGAAAGGGTCTTTATGATGGGCACCACAGTATGACAGCAGATGGGGAGAGGTATTGAGGTGTGAATCCTCTTCGAAATTGGATGGGGCCCAGGCCTTTTGAGTGATTTATATATTAAACAAGACAGGAAACTAGCTACGGAAAGTTCGAAGTTTATATACCCTGGCAATTTGCAATTGAATTATAGAATTGTATCGGAAATTGATTATAACTAATATTAAAATATTGAGATTCCTTAAATGGATATTTATTTATATTTTTATATGAGAATTTTTACGACAAATCAAAGCTTAAAACACTCATAACTTAGCCAAAAATGCACTAATTTCAATTCGGTAACCTTTTCAATGCTAGTATTTATTAGATTAAGAAATCTGCATACTCAATTTAAAATTTAAAAAAAATTAAATTTTTATTAAATTTTTAAAAATTTTGACGATGTAACCCTTAAAAAAATTTTGAAAAAATGTGTACATTTTTTTTCTGCCAGAGATGGCTAGAAAGATTCGCCTGCTGATGCTGATCAAGAATATATATGATTTATAGGCTCGAAAATGATTCCTTCAAAGAATAACAAGCTTCTTACTAAAATTATAATACCCTGCAAGAGTATATAAAATTCACACTCTTTTGTTTTTTGTAAATTTTTATAGTTTGTATGGTGGAATTAAATATTAATTTGAGTTTGTTATTTATTTTGCATAAATGTCAAGCGTAAAAGAGGTTAAAAAAAATAGGTGAAGGACTAATTGTTTAGTTTACGCTCTAAAATGTTTAGTTTATTAAAAGGTGAATTTTATTGAATATATTTTTAATGTTCACGTTAGAGAATCTCCTCGATTGGTTTATGCATTCTTTTAAATATCTTTCACTAGATTTTCTCAGTGCATAGGTTTTTCCCTTTTACGAGGATGTCACCTACTTTTTCTTTTACAAACAATTAAAACAAAATTCCTCATATGTAATATGATATATTTTTTATAAATATAATCCAATTGAACTTAAGCTACCCATCCCCCTTTAACCTGTTGATTTGTTGGCGATTTCTCTGGGCCAAGTTGTATTGAATTCGTTGATTTTCGAATTCATTTTTCAGATTCTCCCCCTTTTTTTTGCCGACCTATAAAAAAACGTGACTCTCTCTCTCTGTTCGTTTCATTAATGGAACTTTTAGCCGGAACAAAGCAACAAAAAAAAAAAAACGAAACAATAAAAAAAATTAATTATGAACAAAAAAACATTGCGCATTTATCATCATTCATTCATATTAACTTGGCCTATCAGCATTTTTTCTCATTTACTCAAATCGCTGCCCATTAAAGGCCGGAAAGAAATAAAACGAACTGAATATGAAAATGAAAATTAAGGCAAATATGCAAAGGGCGACACGCTACGTTGACTGTTTGTTCTGAGCTGGCCAACACAAAATACAAAAAAAAAAAAAATTATAAGAAAAATTCTTGACGATGGCCTCCAAAAAAGGAAGCAAGTTTTTTCGGCTCTTTTTGTGGTTTTTTTTTTGGGAAACGGAGCCTTCGGAATTGCACAAATTGCCTTAGCGAAGTATGAGAAAATTCGGGGAAAACCGGTAAGGAAAAGGAAACTTCTTGGCTCCATTAAAAGTTGGGCCATTTGACATCACCCGCGTTAGCTTTCGATTTACACACCAAAAAATACAAAAAAAAAAGTTTTAATGGCCTTTACACAAAATCTTCTCTTGGACACGTAAGCCCTTTTGTAAAGCTTCTGTAAGAGAGAGCAGCGCAGAAAGAAAGCCAGAGAAGAGAGTTGCAGTAGAAGAGACAAGTGAAAAAAGAGAAAGAAATCGGTAACTGTTACCTTTTATCGATTAATTCGATATACTAGATTTAGGTAAATTTATAATTAAAATGCTGGTATCAAACACTAGATTAAATAAGTACTATTTGAAATACAATATTATTTGCAAGTTAAACAAAAACTATTATTCCTAGAGCATTAAAGCTTAAAATAAAAATGTTCTATAAATATTTTATTACAATTTATGATATTTACCTTTTGTGTTATTAAATGCATATTCATTTAGAATTAAATCGAATATATTCCCTTTGTTTTCAACAATTCTGTGCTATGCCAAAATGATTTATACAAAAATATTTAAATGTAGTCTTTAAATTAGAAAAACAAAAGAAGCATGCAAAAAGCGTGACAAAAACACTGAAAACTAAAAAAAAGCAATTTTAAAAGGGGGTTAATAGTATTCCATTTAAAATTAATAATAACCCATTTAAATTTTATGTTTTCCTAAGTCTAATTAAATATATTAAAAGCTTAAATTCTATTAGGTGTATAAAGTAATAAAATGTATTTGAAGGCAGCTTAAATTCCATTAAATATGTTAAGTACTTAAATCTATTAAAAAGCTGCTTTAATGTCAGTAAATATGTAAAGTAATTAAATATATTAAATCCCAGCTTAAATTCTATTAAAAATACATAATTATTATAATGTTTAAAGGCCAAACCGTCTAGAACACTGTTGCCTGACCAAATTAATAATTTTTTGTTCGGTGCAGGTAATCTGAAACGAAATAAAAACTCTTTTAAGCTTTATCAGTTTATTGCGCTTTCTCAGCGAAAACTTTGCTGGCAATTTGCATGCAATTCAGTACAAAGAGTTCTCGTTTCATTTTTGTTTATTTTCACAATATATATTTTTCTGTACATTGTAACATTTGTTTAAATTGTTTCACAATGTCAAAGTCGTTTGATTGGCGATGTGCATAGGCTCGCATTTCAATCGACCCAACGATAAGAAATCTCCCTCGCGTTTCCCTCATTGTTTTTCTTGTGTTTTTTGTTTGTTTTGTTGTTTGTTTTTTATTTCTATTTATTGGTATTGTTGTCATCAGAAAAGTTTTGGGTTCATTGACTTGAAGCATTTGTTCCCCATACGATTCCTTCACTCGCCAGTCATCTGGGGGTGTTAATTAGGTTTTGTTTTTAATTGCCAATTTATAGAAGCATTGAACTTTTCACATAAATTGTAAAAGATACTATAGAAATGATAACAAAATGTGATGTCCTGTTAGTTGGCTTTAAATGCATCCTGAGGAGTTATAGTATAGTTTCCACTCAAGTTTAATTAAGGATTATGTCTTATTAAAGTTTTAATGTTCGTTAAGAATAAGTTTCTGTGTAATTTCCCCTTTAGTTTAATCAAGGCTTATGTTTTCATAAAGATTTCCCTTTCCTTAATGATTTTGATTGTATTTTCTTGGCGCCTCAAAAGATTTTGTGTTGCCTTTAGCCCCAGGTCCGTCTCTGGCTGCCTGTTAATTACAAACAAAATCACTGATGCATTAGCTATTGTAAATTAAATTCCGAATCAGAGGAATTGCATCGCAAGTCTTTACCAAATATATTGGCCATCTGAAGAGCTCCTCATAATCTGTGGCAGGCAGGGGTCAATGCACTTGTCAATAGATTTCACAGCTGAATGGAGATGACAACTTCCTCCCCTTTCAAACAGTTCCTGACTCTGTATTTATACAGCAGTTGACATAACACAAATTGAATTATAACATTTTTCTTTTTTTTTTATCTCGGCTTTCTTGGGCATTTCTATCCAGCTTTTTTTTTTTGCCGTACGTGTAACGTATATGTGGTACGTGGATTCCCGGTGACGTTTCGTGTGTAACGCGATCAGACGTTAACTTTTAATTAACACATTTTCCACACTTACACACACAGACTCGACTCGGCTCTGAGGGGGGGTTCTATTTTGCGGCGTGCAGAGTTATTTAAAATGGGGTTAAGTCCCCGGTTCATGTTGGTCAGGTTAAAGTCTGATTAGGCTTTATTCTAGTCATATATTAAACGTCCTAAAAATATCTCAAATCCTTGAAAAAACCTACACAATATAGGTAATTGAAACCTGTATCTTATCATCGGTTTAACTTACTTTAAGCGTAGTTCTATGTATATTATACTCTATATCATTCTTTCAAAATTTTTCCTTCTGTTTCGAAACCTCCTGGAAGTAAAACAAAAAAAGAAAAGCTTGAAGTTTTCTTTTTAATTTTCCAGCTGTGAAGCTTTTAGCTATACTTTGGAGTTTACTCATCAGCGGACAAACAGACCTTTCCAGTATATGCAGAACCTTTCGTATTATGACTAGAGCCAAGTAAGACAACTCTGAGGGGGGCCCTGGTGCATATTGTCTGAAGTAATTTATAATATCACGACGTGACGTGCTTTCGCCTGATAAATGAGCCGAATGTCGCCACGGAGTCAGTTTGCTAAATAATAAACTCTCGCGCCGTCCCGGGTCCGGTTGGAGGGGAAAATATGGAGGGCCACGTTTCATCTAAAAAAAAAAAAAGAAAAATAGAATGCCCACGCTCCGGTGGGTGGGACGGTGGGCTGGAGCTTTTCCCTCTCCCCACCCAAAGCAACCCACTTTTTCATCCGCCTTTCTAACTGTGCTTAAGCTGGAGCGTTTTGTTTTCGCACTTTGCGCGCTTTAGTTTCGGAATTTTCCATCAAATCATCAACACTTGCCGCAGAAAAGCGTGGCTCAACATTATTTATGCAGATTTTCTTTCTATTTTTTTCCTTTTAGCCCGTTTTTTTCGCTTGAAACAAAAGACGAAGAGACAGTGGGCGCAACAAGCGTGTGAACTAGCACCAGGGCTATTTCTATACCCCCAGCACAGTGGGACTCAAGCAAAGTTTTAGATGAATAAAATATAAATATTTAGCAAGAAGTAAAGCTAAGTTAAGAAATTATTAATTTTTCATTAAATTGTCCGATCGTTCCTATGGCAGATATATATATATGTTTATATATAGTCCACCGATTCGCCATGCTCCGATTTATATACTAGTAAAATTATATAGAAGAATAACTCTTTAGTTTCAGTCAAATAGCTTGCTCTTTATTTTAAAACAAATCTCGCACGCCTGTGCATATGATTCCCAACTTGTTCTAACATCCCCGGAACGAAGTGACTGCTGCCGACCACGTCTCAGATATGTGTTGTGTTACAAAACTTGCAAGTCATTGTTTATAAGTGTTCAATGTTAGTAACTGATCATACATACTTACTGGTTCTAGCTACTTACTGGTTATAGAAACTTAATGGTCATAGATACTTGCTGATCATAGTTACTTAATGTTCATTGATGCTTACTGGTCATAGATACTTACTGTTCAGAGTAACTTACTGGTCATAGATACTCACTGTTCAGAGTTAATTAATGCTAATAGGTACTTTCTAATTATAGATACTTAGTATTCAGAGTTACTTACTGCTCATAGTTACTTCCTGTTTATAGTTAATGTATGATTCCCAACTGGTTCTAACATCCCCGGAACGAAGTGCCTGCTGCCGACCACGTCTCAGATATGTGTTGTGTTACAAAACTTGCAAGTCATTGTTTATAAGTGTTCAAAGTTACTTACTGGTTCTAGATACTTAGTGGTCATAGATACTTGCTGATCATAGTTACTTAATGTTCATTGATACTTACTGGTCATAGATACTTACTGTTCAGAGTTACTTACTGGTCATAGATACTCACTGTTCAGAGTTAATTAATGCTAATAGGTACTTTCTAATTATAGATACTTATTATTCAGAGTTACTTACTGCTCATAGTTTCTTCCTGCTTATAGTTAATGTATGATTCCCAACTGGTTCTAACATCCCCGGAACGAAGTGCCTGCTGCCTGCTAGGTCTAAAAAATATGTTGTTTCAAAAGTTGCAAGTCATTGTTTATTAGTGTTCAATGTTAGTAACTAATCGTTCGCAGTTACTGGTTATAGATATTTACTGGTCATAGATACTTGGTGATCATAGTTACTTACGGCTCATAGATATTTAATGGTTATAGATACCTACTGATCATAGTTACTTAATTTTCATTGACATCTTCTGCTCAGAGTTACTTACTAGTCATAGATACTTACTGTTCAGAGTTACTTACTGGCCATAGATACTTACTGTTCAGAGTTACTAACTGGTCATAGATTGATCATAGTTACTTAATGTTCATACTGTTCAGAGTTACTTTCTGGTCAAAGTTACTTACTGCTAATAGTTACTTACTGTTCATAGTAGCTTACTCTTGAAAGATAGTTACTGATCCTCTAAATTAAAAACCCGTTTCTCTAGCAGTTATATTATATAGTATTCCTATTTTCATAAAACTCGGATTTCATAAAACCGAATGAGATAAAATGTAAGTTTATTCATATTGCAATTGATAACCACTGTGCGGAAGTGGAAGTTCCGAAAACAAAACACCATTAAGCTCAAGTTGAGCATAAAAAGAACAAAGGCATTGGTGAGGAGAGTTTTGTGGAAGTAAATAGCACAAAGTCCCATAAAGTAAAGTAGGAGAGACTCCGTCATATGCATAAACAATTTAATGCGTTATGCTGGAAACTGAGTGGGTGTGTGTGTGTATCTGTGTGTGTGGCATTACAATAAAATTTACACGCTTATTAATTTTTACAAGACCTTAACCGACACTTGAGCCAAACAACCAACAGAGAAGGCATAAAACTAGAGCAAACGATGCTGTCTGTGTGTGTGAATAATACAGGCACACATGTTAAATATAAAAAACAAACAAACAACAAAAAAATACGGCAGCACCTCTTCAAACAAAAATTCAACTTGTTTTTTTCCCCCCTCTCACCCTTTCACTTATGTGCGTGGGAGTGTGTTGGTTGTAGTGAAAAATAGGAGAAATGCGGCTCTAGTAACTTTGCTCCCAAAAAACTTTTCGGCTGCCATGGGATGGCTGTTAAATATATAAGCCACAATTTTAGCATGCACAAAATATGGCCAAAAAGGAATTTCTATTTTTTATTTTATATATATTTTTTTTAATATCAAAACTTTTCGACATACCGAGAGCAGGAGCAGCAGCCAGGAGCAGGCAAGGCAGGGAATTCCAGGAAGCAGGAGGCACAAGTAGAGGTCCTTGTGGGATCTCCCTGTCATATGTGCAAATACACTTTTGCATGCCTTCGACATGGTGCAAAAGATTCTTGTTAAAATAGTTGGCAAATCATTCACAAAAATTGATTAACACTTTATGGTTTAATGGATTTAAAATTAAATTCAAATACTAGAGATTTGTACCTTAGTAAATGCATATTTTTATGCATTTTATAAATCCCAAAGCGGATGTGGTCGTACCACCAGTAAGACCAGAAGTGACCTTAACTTTATGATGATGTGGCATAGAAAAATCTTAAAGGTCGAGGGGCTTTTTAATTTGGAACACATCAAGATGAACCTGAAACTTAATCATGAATGTATCACAAAGCACAAAGTATATTAATCAAGTGATCCAGGATACACATACATTCTTTCAAGCCATTATAAACCCATCTTGCACTGTTGCTCCTAGTTTTATTTATTTATTTATAAGATTTAGGTGTATTTGTTGAGTAATTCAAACACTCCTCCGGGTTACCAAGAACTCTGCCGGATCAGATATCAGGAAGGAAAAGTGCAAGCCAAAGGTGTAGGAAATTTCTATGAATAAATGGCAATGGGAAAAGAGCCAACGGAGGCCTGGAAAAATTGTTAGAACTGAAGGGAAAACTCTGGGCAACGTCGACAAATTGCCAGCTTCTTGAAAGTTTTCGCTTGGCCGAAAGGAAAATAGTTTCTGAGGTTTCCGACCCAGTGACGAAAGCTGCGAAAACTCGTCACGCACAGGCACACACACAAATGGAAATTATTGGTGGAAAGTTCTATGAACGAGTGTGTGTGCGTCTTCTTCTTTTTCCAACAAATAATTCGACATCTTAAATTAATTAAAGTTTTTTTGCGGAATGGTAAAAGTTTACTTTTCGTATATTGTACTTGGCAAATGTAATGGAATTAATGTAAATGAAAAATGAAAATGAAAATATGAAAAAGAGTTTCAACGTCATGGGCATGTCCCTTGTGGTGTTTCGTAGCTAAAAAGTTTGTTAAGCAACAAATTATATTTTGAGATGACAACAATTGCCTTGCCAAAAGTTATTATAGTTTATTTAAACCATTTAGAAACTGACCCCATAATCGTTTTAACAACAATGCTGCAAGCTAATGAGTTGAAAAATCAAACATTTATAGCTTAATAGAACTTATATACGCTGTTTTTTATTATACATATATTTTTAAATAATTTTAAAGTTCTCACCCCAAGAAAAAGTGTTGCTTTGGAGCAACTTTGCCTGCTATCTAGCATCTAACCTGGCCCAACTCTTTCACTTGCTATCTGTACTGTGTGTGTTTGTGTGTTTATGGTGCTTCTGTGTCTATCAGCCTGGCATTTTAACCCCGGCACACGTCCGTCTCCTCCACAGACTTTCCACTTCCACGTCCGCTCATATGTCGGGGAGCTGGGAAAAGTTGAGAATTTAAAGGAATTATAAGTACTCGAGCATCTGACACGTCGGCCGCACTTGAGAGAGTTGCCGGGAACTTGGCAGTTGGCAGTTGTCAAGAGTGCTACGGCCACTCACTATCCATCCAATTCCCAACATCTTCTCCTCATCCACATCCACATCCACATCCTCATCCTCATCCTCATCCTCATCCTCATCCTCATCCTCATCCTCATCCTCATCCTCATCCTCATTCTGCTCTCTACTCTGGAGGGAAAACCCAGTGACGAATGTCGCCTGAAACTCATATGCACTTCGTCTCCGTTGCCATAGTTTTGGAGGATTTTCATGGCCCAAGGAGGAAACTTGGCAATTACAGTCAAACTTGGCCAAGTTGATATTAATTTGGGGATCTGTCTGATACCACTTTACAAGGGCATATACAGTCCCCTTTTTTTTATTGAATAAAAAGGGAGAAAACATTGAACAATTGGTTATTTGGCAAGCAAAGCATTTGCTTTCATTGTTATTTCATGGATACAAATAGATCTTCTGACTTTTACTATAGTGCATATGGCACTTAGGCTCTGGGAAATGTCTGGGATGTGTGTGTGTGTGTGTGTATAAGCCGCTTACGCTGCTCCACGTCCATGTCCCTATTCCCCCCTTTAGTTTTCCCACCCAAAGACCCCCCCTGAGAGTCACGTTCATACATATGTATGTCATATTGAAAAAGGGAAATAGAAACGAATGTATCGCAGATGATTTCTAATCAAATATATCCAGGGAGAATAGTGTTTGCACTTTTCCCTTGCATTTTCCCCCCTTGCATTTCCCTTTGTGTGCATCTCGCTCTTGTGTCTGGTGCCCGTGTGAGTGATGTAAAGTGATAAACATTATGTTCATGTCTCTTGTTTCATTCCATTTGCAGGTATGACGGAGGAAATAACCGGCGATTGGAGTTATTACGTGTTTATATCCCTGACGTTGGTGCCCGTCTATTGTGCATTTCGGCTCATTAAATCGCTGGGCTGGCAGCTCTTCGTCAACAACTGAGTAAACATCTGCAGCGACAGCAAGTGCGAAGGGAAACCCGGGCAAAAGGAAAACTCCAAGCTTCAACCGAACGGAAGACGAAGAAGGTGCGTAGTCACTTGAGGTTGCCAGTCAGTCAGTCAGTCAGTCTAGTGTCGAATGTCGAGTGGCAGGCACTGTAAGTTGCACTTCGGTGAGTGTCGAACCTTTGAAAAAGATTCCTGAGAAAGGAAAAAGGAGACCCAAACAACCATTGAGCCATTTCCAGTTAAATTAATTAATAACTCTTGACTTGACTCTCTAATCAAAATGATTAAATAAATGCCCTTCGCGTAAACACAATAATTCGTGGAAAAATATGCTTTTCTCAACGTAGTCTTTGCTTTTCCCTTTACAGAGTTCGTGAATCCACAAATATATATATTTATATATATACATTTATATATATATATATATGTATTTTGTAAAAATGCAATAAACGGGAGGCAAAAGACTAGCGCGATAAACAAGGGTCCAGCAGCTGCCAGGATTCCGTTGCATTGTGTTGGCCACGCCAAGTTGCTGCTGCTGTTGGCTGGCCAAAAAAGGAGCAAACAAAGGCGAGGCGATGCAAAGCAATCAACGTCACAAGCAGGAGCAGCAGCAAGACCATAACCAGTACCAGTACCAGTACCAGAATCAGAACCAAAACCATAACCAGACCAAGAGCAAGACCCAGGAACATAGGGGAGAACACAAGCAAGCCGGAACAGGACCAGGAACAAGACCACCAGGAAGACGAGCACAGCGGTGGCCATAGACGGAGCTATTGTGGTGGCACCACCAAAGCCGCCAACGAATCAGGAGTACCAGCTTTAAGGACAACCCCACAACTACACCCACACCCACACCCACAGCACATCCTCGGCAAACAGGACAAGCCACTACAGCAAAAGCCAAAGCAAAACAACTCCGCTTTGAGGACCTCAAGAAAACCAATTTACATATTTAAGCTTTGGGCAAACGTCGAGCTAGAGGAGAGACCAGGAGAGGCTACGAGCTGGCCGTTAGTAGCCACAGGCTAGGGAATATATCGCCACAGCATCAGCACCAAAATCAAAAACCAGTTAGCCGTTTGCCGAGACACTTTCATACCTTCCAAAATGCGTTTGCCATATCGGAACAAGAAGGTCACCCTGTGGGTGCTCTTTGGCATCATTGTCATCACCATGTTCCTATTCAAATTCACCGAACTGCGGCCCCAGTGCCTCTTCAAGGTGGATGCCGCCAGCGAGCTCAGCTCCCAAATGGTTCGCGTCGAGGTATGTATCCCACCAAAAAAAAAAAAAAAATCGAATATCCAATCTGTTTGTTTGGTCTATGTCCTGACACACATTTACCCATACCCTGGACCATCTTCATCCTTGCCATCTGTAGCCGGAGCACTCAACGCGAGTCTCTGGATAAAAAATATTTAAATTTAATCAAATGTGAAGCAATCAAGGCTTGACAGATTTTTTAGGCCCTTCCATATTTTGTTGATGCTTCGGAAGCATATTAAAATTTATTGAATTTAATCCATAATATTGCTTAGCATACTTAATGTGGTCTAGCTTACACAGTTTGGGAACATCCTTAAGAGATATTTTGGTACCTTTCTTAGGAAGCAGATGTTTTTAAATAAATATATAAATATATATTCTTTTTGTTGTATAAATTAAGTAGAAGAGTGACTACGTCAGAGATGGAGGTTTAAATAGATGAAACATATGATTTATAGTTTTAAAATTTAAAAATATTGTAAAGAATTTAGTTAACCTTTTCAGTTTCTTATTCGCTGACCCAAAAACAATACATTTGCTATGATAAATCAAAAGAGAAAAGAAATCATGAAGGTGGAACCTTATAGCAGGATAACTAATTTCATATTGGGTGAGCACAGCTGAAAGTCCTTGCTCCTCCCCCTACATCCCTTACTTCCAGGATTAAACCCTGACCGCACACGCACACAAAACCCAAAGCAAAAGTCATTGAGGGAATTTAACTGGTTATCGGATGACCGAACACTATTTTGTAAACATTAGTCGAGACCAAAATGGTCTCGTTGGAGTTTTGCAGAATGGGGAGCGTGTGGGGTCAGCGTGTCCGAGCGAATGGAATGGAGTGCCGGGGCAGGGGCAGGGGCAGGGGCAGGGGCAGGGGAATCCATTGATTAGCATTGGGAATATCGAAAGCAGCCATAAGCAGCTTAGAATGAGAGGAAATCGAAACTGTGACCAGAGGAGATGACTCGATGACTCCACACGAAAGACAATGCACCCCAGGGATGGAGAGGAATGGCAGCGGATGTGTGTGTGGAGATAGCCAAATCATGCTCACAGAGCATTAGCAATCTTTGGTTTTACCCATAAATGGGGCTTTAATTCCAAAAGGAATCTCTGAACCCTAATTATGGTCAATGAAATTGTTTTAAGTGGCCAAAATCCAGGGCAGCTTTTGCCACATTCTATGCAGCAAAGACAAGAAATTTCTGTGATTTGTTTACTTTTCTTTATCGGAAAACATTTCAATATAGTTGTGATTAGATAAAAAGTCCGACTCACATTTATCGCTGCCCTCAATTAAGTGTGTATGATTTATGAATATCGATCGAGTTTGTTTGAAAAGAGCACTTACCCAGATAAGGTTCTCCCCCATTTATCAGTGAGATTAGTTGTCAGAAAACCTTTATTTCTTTTTTTTTGTCAGTTTAGTTCCATATGGATAGTCGAATTCTATTTTTAGTAATGCCCATCAACTTGTCGTCGTCTGGAGCGCTCTTACTTTTCATTCGCTTTGGCGCTAATGCGCCTGGAGGCGTTAACACCTGCGCTTATTCAACCATCCCAATCTGCCCTATATTAAAATATATGTATCTGTTGTATGTAACACACCATCACCTTATACCTTGCGACCCATCATCATTATCATAATCATCACCACGAGCTCAACATACCTTTTGCAACGTTTTTTTCTAATTTAATTTTTTTTTGTCTCCAACCCCATCTCTCCCTATCTTGCTTTCTCTCTCGGATACGGACACGGACACGGACATGGCTGCGGATACTATGGACACGTTCAGAAATACCTCACAGATGACAATCAACGCGTTTATTCATACAACCGTGAGATGCCATTAATATTCATAGGCGGCGTGCCCAGATCAGGGACGACTTTGATGCGCGCCATGCTGGATGCCCATCCCGATGTGCGGTAAGTTCTACTTGGACCATCCTGCCACAGGACACGGTCTCGGTCTCTCCCCCCAAAAACTGTAACAGGATAATGCCCCCTCTGGCTCCCTTGCCCCGGTCGGTTACTGTTCGATTTGATTGTCTCCCACAATGCGTTGGGATTGGGTTTGAGATTGGGATTGGTTTTGTGGCGTATGGAATGTACCACTTCCCTTGAGTTGTGGAGAAGTCTATGGGATATCACGGTCGATTTATTGGCATTCTGAACATAATAGATTGTGCGAAAGCTGCTCTCAAGTCTTTAATAGGTTTCCTTGTTTAGTTTGTAGGGAATATCAGCAGGAAGAGTTTATTTTTATAGCCCTTACAGTGTATTATTTTTTAGTCAGAAGCTTGTAACACGAGAAGGAGTCATTTTTCGACCCTATATCTCATATATATTCTCGATCAGCATCAAAAGTCGAGTCAATCTAGCCCTCTCGGGGAGAACATACAAATTTTTGTTTTTATTTAACATTTTTTTAAAGGGGTTACATTGTTAAAATTATCAAAAAATTTCAAAAACTTTAATGTGTTTAAAATATTATACTGAGTATGCAGATTTATTAACCCAATGAAAACTGAAATGGGAAAGCTTTCCGAATTGAAAGTAAGGCGTTTTTGGCTTATTAATGCATTTTTTAACTTAGATTTTTACTACACAAAAATATCATATAAAAATATATCGTTTTCAAGAATCTTTCAGAGGGTATTTTAATTTTAATCAGTGATGAAGTCATTTCCGACCCTATAAATCATATATATTCTTGATCAGCATCAACAGGCGAATCTTTCTAGCCATGTCGGGGGGAAAACAAAATTTTTGCCATTTTTTCAAAAAATTATAAGGGGTTACATCATTAAAATTTTGCAAAAATCGTCAAAAATTTTAATTTTTTTAAACTTTAAAATTGAGTAAACAGATTTATTGACCTAAAAAAAACGAACATGGGAAAGCTTTTCGAATTGAAATTAATGCTCTTTTGACGGAGTTATGCATTTTTTAAAACTTTGATTTTTGCTAAAAATAAATAACTTATACAACAAGAGAGTAAGTTAACTTTCATTCACCGTTTTGCATTTTCTCTATTTTTAACGATCGTTTGTATGGCAGCTATATGATATACTAGTCCGATTTTCGTAAAATTTTACACAAAATTCTAGATTGATATTTAATGGCTGTATATCAAATTTGATGAAATTCTGTTGAAAACTGGAAAAGTTATAATTAATTATTCTTAAAATTGACCGATCGTTCCTATGGCAGATATATATATGTATATATATAGTCCACCGATTCGCCATGCTCCGATTTATATACTAGTAAAATTCTATAGAAGAATAACTCTATAGTTTTAGTCAAATAGCTTGCTCTTTGTTCCAAAATAAATCTCGCACATCTGTACATATGATTCCCAACTGGTTCTAGCATCCCCGGAACGAAGTGATTGCTGCCGGCCACGTCTCAGAAATGTGTTGTGTTACAAAAGTTGCAAGTCATTGTTAATAAGTGTTCAAAGTTAGTAACTCATCATACATACTTACTGGCTCTAGATACTTACTGGTTATAGATACTTAATGGTCATAGATACTTACTGTTCAGAGTTACTTACTGTTCAGAGTTATTTACTGGTCATACATGTTTACTGATCACAGTTACTTAAGGTTCATTGATAGTTACTGATCATAGTTACTTACCAGTCATAGATAATTACTGGTCATAGATACTTACTGTTCAGAGTTACTTATTGATCATAGTTAGTAACGATAGATATCGATTCAAAGTAGAAGAAAGTTTAGAGGTAGAACTTCTCGATAACCCTAGTGATAAATTTGGAAACCTTACTGAAACTTAAAGCTAGATCTGAATCAATCTGCCAAGTAGATTTCACACTTCCCTGGATGTATGTAAATCGAAGCATATTTAAAATAACATTCCAATTTCAAATGATTTCCGTTTTCGGTTCCTGCCATAAAAAGTATATTTCCTTTCGCTCTTACCCAATGTCTCTATGGGATATGGAAAGGGAATATTGTAAATTTTAATGCATTCATTTTTTGGCTGGCTTTTGCCTCCGAGCTCTCGGAGCAACCCCAAACCCAAACCCAAACCAAACCCAACCCAAGCCACTTTCTTCCCCCGAATATTCGATATATATTTCGTTTTGCCTTTGGCAATTTTAATATGTATATTTTTAGGGGGTCTGCCTTTACTTCCACTCCTTGTCCTTTTTTCCCGTGCGTATCTGTTATGGGAGGTCCTGGTTTTGGTACTGGTCCTGGTTCCTGTTATCTTTTGTACACTCTGTGTATTATAAATTTCTTTAGTTTCCCTTACGCATGAGTAATTAGCCAAGAAATTTAAGCAATCCGTAAATGAGAAATGGACAGAAGGAAGAGCCCAGAGAAAACTCCTTCCTTTCCTTTTGGCACTTATTTTATTAACAATTTGCCTTTTCTTTCGCGATTTTAATCGCTTGGCCTATCCTGTATCCTGTGTCCTGTACATCCCGTATCCTGGGAGCTGGAAGCTGGATGTCAGGGTCGCTTTTTCTGATGGCTGCGCACAGCGCAATTTCCGCTGTTTAAAAACCAACTTCTCCTCCTCCCCAAAGGATCCCACCGATTTTAGTTACAGAATAGGTTTTGGGTCCTCTCCATCCATCCGTCGTCCCTTCGTTCCTTCGTTCCTTCCGTCCTTTGTCCGCCATCGCCAGGACTGTGAAAAGCGTAAAAGTTTCCCGGTCGTATGTATGTAAGTATGTAGAGTAGAGTAGGTCACCGTCACCCACTTCGACCCACTTTTTAGTCCGTCCACCCCCCCCTTGCTCACCCCGATTATATCTGGTTTAGTATTTGTAGCATTTTGCATTTGGACTTGGCACCAACTAATTGAGTCTGGGGTAAGCCCCGAAACAGCTTTTGTGGGATTCGTATGGAGAGCACAGCGTGCGATCCCACTCCAGATGGAGGTGCGAACAAATGTAATTGGCTGAGGCTAGATAAAGTGGTTATCCCCCGATTAGAGACAGAGCTTCTCCCGGAAGGGGTTGACTTCCTCCCAGTTAGTAAAGCCATGGCACATGGCACATATCATTTGGGAATTGAAAGCACTGGAAAAGTGCTTTTTCTCGAAGAGGGAAATAATTTTCAACACCACTGTGTGTGTGTTTTAAGCTATATTTCTTTAATTAGTAGTGATAACAAGTTATTGCTAAAAGGAAAACATTTTTGTGGAATTTGCTAAAGCATTTAAATTAGTTTTGTGCCGCAACTTTTAATCTAGAACTCATTTTCTTTGAGAGTAAATTAGCTCCTTAAATCACCCTTGATTACACTGACCTCCAGGCTCTTTTTCTCATTTCCAGCAGAGAAATAGTTTGGAGCAGAGCTTTAATTCACTTTGATTACTCTACCTTTAGGGTTTTCGGGTTCTTGGGTTCTCTCTGAGTTTTTCAATTGCCTTTTTTTCCACTGCCGTGTGAGATATTTATGATAATTTACGCAATCAGGCAGTAATTTTTGTGTGTGCTCTGAACTTGATTACGGAGGACGGTGTGTGTGTGTGTGTGTGTGTGTGTTTTGCCAGCGGAAAATTCTAGGATGGCAAACGTTAGAATCGTTTGAAGCCCTTCATAGTTCAGTGGCTTCGCTTGTGCAGTTAAAAGTGGAAAATGGTAAAGGGAAAATGGGAGGGAAATCGGAGTGGAGCAGAGTCGAATGAGAGTTATGCACGATGGGGGCGCTCCAGGCGGGTCTCTTGCCATGCTGTATATAGAATACGGTAACGGGAATGGAAATGGAAATGGGAACGGGAACGGGAACGGGAACGCTAAAGAGCCAGTGCCGGATGGCATGCCTTTTTTCATTTTGTCGATTGCACTACAGGAGGGATGGCTGCTGGGTGAATAGATGATGTGGCACCACCTGTATCAAAAGAGGATCTTAGATAGAGCTGCTCCTCTATCGTTTCTAATTTCATTTTCCAAAAGAACACCATAATAATGTTATATAAATAATCCTTTGTTTGGTTTTTCCCCCTCCTTAAGCTGCGGTCAGGAAACACGCGTCATTCCACGCATCCTGCAACTACGTTCGCATTGGCTCAAGTCTGAAAAGGAATCGCTACGCCTGCAGGAGGCCGGCATTACCAAGGAGGTCATGAACAGTGCCATTGCACAGTTCTGTCTGGAAATCATCGCCAAGCATGGGGAGCCGGCGCCGCGTTTATGCAACAAGGATCCGCTGACGCTGAAAATGGGTTCCTATGTCATCGAGCTATTTCCGAACGTAAGCACCACTACCCAGCTGCCATCTAACATGCAGTTTTCCCCAAGCACACAGCACACATACACACCACGAGCACCACCATTACCATCATTCTCATCCTGGGACACATTCTCCCTTTTTATACAGAGAGACCAATGAAGCTTGACAAGTTAAATTGAATACAAAATGTCTCTGTCTCACAGAAATTTGAATTTATTTTGATTATTAACTATGTGAATGGATGAAGAGTTCCTTTACAATTTGTAGAGATAAACTATATTTAATTGTATGTGCAATACAGATTTCCCTGGCTTTCTGGCTTGGTTCCAAATAACGTATATAATTTTGACACTTGTTATTATTATCTTTATATAAACATCTTCTCTCGGTGCACTCACTCAACCTGCTCTGATTCTCTTTCGTTTTTTTACAGGCAAAATTCCTATTCATGGTGCGCGACGGTCGGGCGACCGTTCATTCGATTATATCGCGCAAGGTGACAATCACCGGTTTCGATTTGAGCAGCTACCGCCAGTGCATGCAGAAGTGGAACCACGCCATCGAGGTGATGCACGAGCAGTGCCGGGATATTGGCAAGGAGCGTTGCATGATGGTGAGTACATGTCCCCCACACCCTAACCCCAACCATGTTGACCATACCATCCCATTCCGTTGGCTTCAATCAATGGCGATTAACTTGGCCCACTGGTGCAGGAAATTAAACGAATTAATGCTGGAACATATATCTATCTCTCCATTAGGTGTACTATGAGCAGTTGGTCCTGCATCCGGAGGAATGGATGCGCAAGATATTGAAATACCTGGATGTGCCATGGAATGATGCTGTGTTGCATCACGAGGAGTTCATCAATAAGCCCAATGGAGTGCCACTTTCCAAGTAAGTTCAGATCAGGCACAAGTGCAGAGAAACCGATTCATATATTCAAATCCAGGGTGGAACGCTCCTCGGACCAAGTGATCAAGCCGGTGAACCTGGAGGCCATGTCCAAATGGGTGGGCCAGATACCGGGCGATGTGGTCCGTGACATGGCCGACATTGCGCCCATGCTGTCCGTGCTCGGTTACGATCCGTACGCGAATCCGCCGGACTATGGTAAGCCAGATGCATGGGTGCAGGACAACACGTCGAAGGTAAGGTGCAACGCGGCCTTCAGAAGGTTTGCCAAAACGCAAAACAAACCGATACACACACACACACACACACACACCTTGCTCATCATTGTGTTCTCTAAATTGTAGTATAAATTATATGTAGAACCTCCTTGAGGAGGATATATATTCTTTCCGGATTTGGTTTTCATCCCTTTTTTTCCATTTGTATAACTTTTAGTTTGTATTTTTCATTTTTTGTCCTCTGTGTGTGATGATTTGTGCTTTTATTTTTATTTGTTTGTTTTGTGTTTTGCACTTTGCCTTCCTTTTTCACGTTTGTCAGTTGCACCCAGCGATAACTCTATTTTTATTGCTTTTATTTTTCATGTAATGTATGCATTATATATATTGTTATATTTTTTGCAGCAATTTTGATTCATGTGGGTTTTGTTTTTTGGGGAAGCTGCTGCTTATATATGCATATTGAGGGTTACAAATCGAGTTTGAGAAAGTAAACTAAGGAAATATGATTGATTAGATTGAATAAAATTATTCAAAAGAAGGATACCAAGTAGATAGGCTTTTCAAAAGCAGAAATAATAATGTTTGGAAGGAGACTACTTTATATATTATTAACTGATGAATTAAGCCACATCCTATCACACTTTCCACTCAGTCTAAATAAATTATCCTGGCAATTCCAGTAAAAACTAATATAACCATTATATGAACTAAACTACAGTTAAAACATTGCCTTAACTATGTATATCTGATTATCGCAGACTCAGAATCATCTCAAATTTGCATAAAAAAGCAATTAAGTGACTGCATTTGAATTGGCAATTTGAATATATGTATTTATTATGAACCATTAATTATAAGGTATTAATATTCATAGTGTTGTTTTTGGCCAGGGATTTAGCAGAGCGAGTTTATTCTATTGTTGATTTAAGCCACTCAAATATTATGTCTTGCCTGCGGCTAGCAAACAGAGTTAGTTTTCAGCTAACATTTAATTGAAATTTTCGGTTTGCTTGACCAATATTAGTGAGTCCTTTTTCCTATTCATTTTTGTTTCTTTCTCCTCTCTGTGGCGCATCCTTTTGCATCCCTTTTTTTTGTCTGTCTGTTTGCAAGTGCATCCTGCTGAGTTATGTCCGGAGCAGCGATGCGTTAAATTAGCTGCTAATTAATTAGTCCACTCCTCGTTACTCCGCGCGACTTAAGTGGAGTAGAGTTGAGTTAACTCAAGTTCAGTTATCTCCACGTTGAATTTCCATTTTTTTTTTCATCACCTCCCTGTGTTAATTTTCTTTTATTATATTTTTTTCATTATAAAATTGGTTTTTTTTTGGTCTTGTTTGCTTTAAGAGGTGTCCCTTAAACTGAAATTGTAGTAGAAGGAAAGAATGTTGTGCAATTCAAGTGAATTTATTGAATTTATAGGAGAATATCTACTTGATTTTAATTACTTTATACATCTAATTAACCAGTAATTGCTTAAAAACCAACAATTTAAATTCAGTTCGGAAATATTCCTTAAATGGACTAAAAAACTTTTTTAAAAATTTTAGTGCCCAGTAAATAAGTAAAAAAGGTTAATTCTTTGTTAATCGACCGAAAACATAGATTACTTTTTCATTGTTTAACAAATAACCTTCAAGTCCTTTCATAGTCAATATTGAAAAGAGTTTTTGTGTCACTTATAAATGTAATATGTTATACAATATTTTAAAGAGTGCAGTTCAAGTTCCATTAAACAATTCGCTATAGAATTATTAGAATTCGCTTAATTAAAAGACACTGCTCCCATTTAAATAACATTATTTTGTTTAAATTTTCCGATACCTGTATGGAAAGGAAATACAAATTTAATGTACGTACGATTCGATTCGCTGGCACCTTGGTTTTTGTTTCCATTTCTTTTTATTTTTTATTTTTTGTCGATCATGTCCCGGATTTTTGCGTGTTTTTATTGGCCTGTCACTGGGGCAATTTCTGTTTGACAGTTAAAATTGCAATGTTTCCGCGCTGTTGCCTTGGTGGCAGCCTCCAACCGCCTGTCGAATGGCTCCTGCCCCCTGACAGTGGGCGGTCTGATGTCATAAGTGGCAATTTATACATGCATGCAAGGGGAAAATGTTCGGGCAAAGTTAAGTCAACTTTTCGCAATCCCCGGCAGCGTGACAGGCCACTCCTGTGACACCTACTGACCCCCGGCCAGCCTTAATGGCACAGGACAGTTATCCCATTGCCATTATCCTGCCATCTCCTGCCATCTCCTGCCATTCTTCTTCGTCGGCAATGCCATGGCAATGCAATTAATATCAATTGAAAGTCCGCCAATTTGATTATATTCCTTAATTTATGTTAATGGCAAATATTTTAATTAATTGACGGCTCGGCTGGGGGAGGGGGGGCATTCCACGCTTATCGAGGTGTCCGCAAACATTTAATATTTTAAACATATTTGCATATTTAATATTTATGCAGCAATTTAAAACAAACGAAAAATATGAACGCATAGCGTAGCCATTATACTCTCTGAGTTGCAAGCATAAAATCATTTTTAATTAATATTTATAGTTGAGAAAAATAAACGGAAATAAAAACAGGAGCAGATATACACTTTTTCCTTTTATAAAACAATTTTGAACTTTTTTAACTGCTGTGCAGTTTTAATGTAAATCATGTTAGTCAATTTAATTTCATTACAACAAGAAATACGCTATCTTCGGTACATCGAAGTTTGTATACCCTGATCTTACCTATCATAGTTACTTACTGCTCATAGTTACTTCCTGCTTATAGTTAATTTGTGACATAGTTAATTACTGCTCACAGTTGATTACTGATCATAGTTTTGTAAATCGTCCGATCGTTCCTATGGCAGATATATATATGTATATATATAGTCCACCGATTTGCCATGATCCGACTTATATACTAGTTAAATTATATAGACGAATAACGCCATAGTTTAATTAAAATAGCTTGCTCTTAAATTTGTTCCAAAACAAATCTTGCGTACATATAATTCCCAACTGGTTCTAACATCCCCGGAACGAAGTGATTGCTGCCGGCCAGGTCTCAGAAATGTGTTGTGTTACAAAAGTTGCAAGTCATTGTTTATTAGTGTTCAAAGTTAGTAACTGATCATATATATTTACTGGTCATAGATTCTTACTTTTCAGAGTTACTTAGTGGTCATAGATACTTTTTGTTCAGAGTTACTTACTGGTCATAGATACTTAATGTTTAGAGTTACTTACTGATCCAAGTTACTTAATGTTCATTGATAGTTACTGATCATAGTTACTCACTGGTCATAGATAGTTACTTACTGATCATAGATACTTGCTGTTCAGAGTTACTTACTGTTGAAAGATAATTACTGATCCTTTAAATTTAACAACCGTTTCTCTGGCAGTTATGCTATATAGTATTCCGATTTTCATAAAACTAAAAACGAAATTCTATAATAATAAAAGATAGCTTTGAATCATTCGCAAAGTTCGAAGTGAAATAATAATATCCTGCAAGGGTATAAAAAACTGTATTTAAAACAGAACAAAACCAGGCTCTCGGGTGTTGAAGAATGTTTGGAATTTATGTTTTCCACGCTTTGTAAAGTCACAAAGTTAAACAACAATTTGTTGTGCCCAAAGTTGGCTGCCTCTTTGATAATGTTTATAGCTGGCACATTATGCAGCTGTGCCGGCATCCTGACATATGTGATGGTGGTGGTGGCACAATTAGTTGAATCCGGGTCTGGCATAATTATGCAACCATCAGCAAAGCAGCAGCTAAACCAGCTTCAATTGTGAATTTAAGGGATATTTATGCAAAAATTTTGCTTTGATATTAAATAAACTTATTGGGATTTTCTGAATTTTCCTTACTTTCCATGCAGCTAAAGGCCAATCGCATGTTGTGGGAGAGTAAGGCCAAGCAGGTGCTCCAGATGTCCAGCGAGGATGAGTTCAACAACAATAGTAACAACAATAAAGACGCCAACAATAATCAGTACAATGTCAATAAAATTATGCCAGAACAGCAACAGAAGCAACATCAACCACAACACAGACAGCGGCAACAGCAGCAGCATCTGCAGCAGCAACATCCACATCATCAGCAACATCAGGAGATTGAAGGGGAAGGGGAAACGGAACCGGAACGAGAACAAGAATTGTTGCATCAAAAGCCAAAGGATGTCATTACGATAAAGCAGCTGCCATTACAGAATGGCAACAGCAACGGCAACGGCAACGGCAACAATAACGAGAACAAGAATGGCCCCATGGCGGATACATGATATCCGCACATACCCATAAGACTGCCGCGTGGCAAGCACTGAAGCGTGCTGGGAGAGGAGAGTAGACCGCAATCGATAAGGACAAAGGCTAACGATAAGGATAACGATAACACTAACAATTACGATACACGAAAAACCAATTTTGAATTGAATTAGCCGCCGGGATATACATATATAGCCTACGTGTAAATGCTTCTTAAGAGTTACCAAAAAACCAAGTCATCTTCATGGTAAAATGTTTAGCACAGTGCCGACATCATGTTTTGCTGGTATATACACTATATATACAATATATATATGTAAGTATGCCAGTTAAATCACACTCGTCCACTTGATTCCATATTAATTTTATGTATACATTAATATCTCTTAATTATTAAATTAATTGTTCCATCGAGTGGTCATTGCAACGCCTATTACCTTAATTATGCTAATCACAGCAGTCTAAGCTAACCCAATGGGGACTTCTCAATAATTTAGTGACATTCAACCCTTTTGTAGAGTTTAATCAGGGAAGGGGGCACTGTGGTCATAACATAATTCTTTTTAAATGTGTAAAATCAATATCTCGGAAAGGAAAGCTAAATGGAAAATAGGACAAGGCAGGCGCTCGATACAAAGCAAACATTTTTTATTTAGTTTAGGTATTTTTGTACGAACGTTTATATACAATACACTGTTTTTTTTTCATATCTCTTATTGTGTACATAAAATATATAAATGTTATCATTTTTACCAAAAACGAAAGTAGGAAACCTTAATTATCGAACGAATCTCGACTCGCTGACTCTATCTATCCAAGGCTAAGGTATGATTAGGAATCTTTATATAGGCTTATATCTGGACATGTAAAATTACAAAGTAAAGCACTGTTTATAGTTTGCAAAATGGCAAAAGCAACACAAGATGACAAAATATTGAAAACGTGTTAAATTTTTAACGAAAGAGCTTTTAAGGTATTTAGTTTAAATAATAATAAATGTATTGTATATGAAATATTTGCTGCTGATGATAGAAAAAAAGACGTGAACTAGAATAGAAAATAAATACTTTGTTTTTTTTTTTTTTATTTGTGTTGCGATAAATTGACTGAATGTAAAAAAAAACAAAATAAATTAACTTTAAAGTAAAACGCATATAATAATGATATAAATGTATACCTTAAATTGAATGTCTAAATGTATATGAGAGAGTTGTAATAGATTTTAAATGTATATGCGTAGCGATGTGAAGAGAAGCGAGTTAGCCAAGCTAAAAATCATTATTTTGACTGCTGATTCAATGGAATTTACTTCTAATTAAATGGTTACAGCTAATACTTGATATAAATAGTTGATTAAAGTAGATTATATCTACTTACCCTCGTGCGTTGTACGTAATTTCTAAGTTATATATTTATTATAGAACCGAATATCTCAAGATGAAGCCTGGCTAGATTACTCTGTCTGGTGATGTCTGGCCCATTCAAACAGTTAGCCATTTAAATTAGAAGTGAATTTTAACGTTTCGTATTTTTAGTAGCGAAGAAAAGGGGACTCCCCCCACACTCCGTCCTAACTGATGTGGGGGCTGGGAATTAGCTATTTCATGTACTTACTTGCCCTTAGCTTCGCGTACTTACTTTTATATGTTTAATTTAATGAGAAATGAGAATTGCTGACAATAAATAAGAGAAAAGAAATGAAAAAGTAATGTTTGAAACGGAAAATCATGCTTGCTCGCTAACAGAACAGAGAAAATGTTTATATATAAACGTGTTTTTGTGTAATCGTTGTGCGCATCACAACCATAAAACTATACTGATGTGCACCACATGTTCTCTGAATAGTCAGTCCGTTCAATGAATAGTTTTCTGATTGTGAAACGCATTTAATATGTAAACTATATATATGTATACATCAAATATATATATATACATATGAATGTGAAAACTATTTTTGCTAGCTTTTAAGATGCCGTCTTTATTTTTATGTTCGTCTAATTTTGAAACGTGTATGTATGTATAACTCTCTAAATAGGTACATATGTATCTATATTGTACATTTTTGTGTATGTGGAATTGCTGCAGCTAGGAAGGTTTTTATTTGTACTTATTAAACGAGAGCCCAAAAAAACACCAATGTTGAACTAACGATCTACTTGCAGCTGACAGACAATCAGAGCTCAAAGGAACTATAACTTTAACTATATAAAAACCGCTTCCCTGTGTAAGCCCCCTAAAAGCTACCCACCCGTTATTCCCCTTAACCAATGGAACCATGACTTAGGCAAATGTAATCCACAAAAAATATATAAATAATGATATATAACAACAAATATAACAAAAATGCATTAAAAAAACACTGTACGCTGCAAAGATCCGAAACGAATTAATTCTAATCGCAAGACAAGATTTTTTGTGTGCATTTCGTAGGCTAAGCCAACTGTACAATATTGTATTGATAATGACATCCCAGCAACAACAGCTAAATATATATATATAGATATATATATATATAATTATATAATTATATATACTATACAACACAGAAAAAGAATATGATAAAATAAAAAATCAAAATGATGAAACAATAAAAGTTAAACAGAAATAAAAAAACGACAACTATGCAAGAGAACTTAGTTGAGTTTTTGTGTTCTTTCCTTACCTCAAATTCCAGCCTAGAATTTATATAAAAAATAGCTGAAAATACTTACGCATTCGCCTTCTTCCCCAATGATGAGATCATGTAGAAACCACAAACCCCAACCCAAAAGTGAAATCTGAATAGTAAGGATATGTATCCTTTGAAGACCCTTTCGAAACAGACAAACATGCACACAAACAACAGGAATTGTTCATAGATAAGATGCCATAAAACACACTTTAATATCTTGATTGTTTCTTTTGCTTTTTGTTGTTGTTGTTTGTTGTTGGTTTTTGGTGGGTTTTCTTGACTTATTAATTGGTGTTGTTATTTGATGTTTTATTTGAAAGAAATCGTACATTTCTTGGGTTTCAATTCGATAAGTTCAATAGAAAAGAAGTTCAATTTGGTTTTTTTGAATAGCAAGTATTTGTTGTTGATGTTGGGCGAATAAGCTAAGATATCATCATAACTATTTAGTTCATTCTTTTACTTTTATTAAAATGTTTTGGCTTTGGTATTTAAATGTAGTGTTTGTTTTTACGAAAAAGTTGTGAAGGAAAGAGAGAGCTCGCGTGGTGGTTGGGTCCATTGGTCGTTTGGCCATGGCCCACACGGTGGATTGTGGCGGATAGTGGACTGGTCTATTCCTCCTCCTCCTCTTCCTCCTCCTCCTCCTCCTCTTCCTCCTCCTCTTCCTCTTCCTCCTCCTCTTCCTCCTCCTCTTCCTCCTCATCCTCCTCGGCCTCCTCTTCCTCCTCCTCGGCGACCTCCTCCTCGACCTCCTCATCATCCTCAACGATGTCCTCATCGGCCTTGGCATCCTCCTCACCCTCGGGTGTCTCGGGCTCACCGGCCTTCTTGCCTGGTCGCTCGCCGAACCACTTTGGCAGTTTGGCTGTAGTTGGGCAAATAAACATATAATCCATTAGTATTTCAATTCAGAAAGGATTACTCAAAACTCCACGTGAAACGGAAAATTAAAATTAAGAAAAATTATAAAAATTAAATCAAAGAACACAGTACGACAATGAACATATTGATTAATGTAGTTCTCGTGTTCCTGAATAAGTCCTCGAATCAGAGTTGATCCCTGCTGTGACTATCTAATCTCTTCTCTACAGTACATACATTTTTGACGGCCGGTGTATTGCTCCTTCTTCTCGTTCCAGATCTTCTCGTTCGAGTCCTTGGAGATCTCATCCCAGCCCTGTGTGTGGGTTTTCAGTATTTGGATCATGTGTGTGTATTTTGTGTGATTTAATGGGTATTGTTATTCGATACGAGACGCGCAGAGCACAGAGCACACAAGACACAAGTACGGTTGACACAATTATGAAAAATAGTTTACATGAGAACATAGAAAGAGATAAGAGAAGAGTAAACGTTAGGTGAGTTATTGCCTGTTCCTTATCGTGTCCTATCGCATGACCCCCAAAAGCTCCTACTCCCTACTCCGGTGACTGTAAACAGTGAACGTGACTGTACTCTCGGTTCTTTCGGTACAGTGATTAAATAGAACATAGTTTATGACACAATTAAAAACATAAAATAATAGTGATAATAGGAAAAGCATAAAGACACATGACATGGAGTCCATTCGTTCACCGAAGGACGCTTACATTTTGTGCGCTGAGTGAATCTTTCCTGTCTTTCTTGCCAGGTCTTTTCTAAGGTTTCCGCATAGACCGTATTATAGCCCTATATGTGCACATAATATTGAGATCATTTTTACATGGAAGCAGCCAAAAGGAACCCATCCCCGCAGGCTGAAAGTTCAGCAAATAGAATTAATATACTCAATACTTACACCCTCGAAGAGCTTCTTCTTGTCGTCGTATGAGCGTGTATCCACACGTCGCTCATATTTGGAGGCGACTTGAATCTTGGGCTGTAAAGAAAGGAATACCGGATGACCGGATGGTTGAGTGTCAGGCATCCTAGGAAGATTGAATTCATTAACTTACCGGGTATTTGCCAGTCAAAGCTTCCGGGTCGAGACCCTTCTTCAAGGCTTTGTGCCTGAGCTGTTGCTTCTGTCTTTCCTTCAGCTCTTTCAACTGTCAGGATTACAAGGATCAGCTGTGGTTTCGATGGAAGGTAAAGGGTCATGGTACTCACATCGTAGTCCTGACGTTTCTGCCTTTCTTCCAAGTCATACTTCTCAGTTTCCAATTTAACGATGAGCTCCCACAGCTCCTGGGCCTTCTCGCGCAGCTTGGCCTCGCCGAATCCTTCGATGGCCAAGGGCTTGATGCGGAACGACAGCGAGATCTTCTTCTCCTCCTCCAATTGTTCCTTAGTCTTGTTGCGTTCCATGGCGGCGGACGAGAGTCCCAACTATGTTTTTGATTTTTAGCATTTTTCGAGATTCGATCGATCGATTGTCGCGCAGGATGTTTTTTTTAATATTTTTGTTTAGTTTTTTTATTTGTTGTTGATTTTGTTTTTAGATGCAGACACATTGCGTTGTGTTTTTCGGTTTTTGGTTTTTGTTTTTTTTCAGATTTTTGTGGTACGTGCGGTACAAGAGTGGTGAGAGAGACAAACAGTGAGAGAGAGAGATAGACACACACAGAGAAAAGAGCGCATATGAGCGGACAAAGAAAGTTGCAATTGTTGTTGGTGTTTGTTTGTTTGTTTGTTGGTTTGTTGGTTGTTTATTTGTTTGTTTGGTTGGTTGGTTGGTTGGTGTGTGCGCATGCGTGTTTGTTTATTTGTTTGTTGTGTAAAAGAAAAAAGAAAACAGAGAATCGTTTTGTTGTTTCAGTTTCACATTGTAGTGTGAGAGTGTTTTCAAGCGTTTCCAGGCGATCGATAAATGTGTTTTTAATTCATTTCGATTTATGTTCGATTTATGCGGGCACAAACGATTAACAATGATCGATAAGAGAGTTCAAAAACCGAGGATTAACGATTAAATGATTGATGGAAAACGATGAGCGATTTCGAATGATCGTGATTGTTCGATTAATGCCAAACACAGACGATTATCGATTAACGATTAGGGATTGATTAATATCAATGTTGAAAACAAAAGATGTAGTATGGTTTGGATTGCATGTTGTTGTGGGCGAGGTGGACACATGAGGAGTTTATATGGAATCAATAATGAAATCATAAAGTAGAAATGATAACGAAAAAAAAGAACGGAAAAAAGAAAAAAAAGGAAGAGAGAGAGACAGATGGTGGGGGGAAACGGAGGCGTATCAGTAGGCTGCATTGATGGAATCTCATATAATTACCACGCCTGCCTCCTTTTTGGCAATGGTGAAGTTGGGTCCCTTCTTGTCCTTGTCCTTCATGGCCTGCAACATGGCCTGACGCTTCTTCTCGGCCTCCTCGAGACGCATGCGCTTCTCCTCGATCTCGCGCTGCTTCTTCTCCTCAGCCTCGCGGACGCGGCGCTCCTCCTCCTCCTTCTTGCGCTGAGCCATCTTCTGCTCCTCCTCGGCACGCGAGATCTTGCGCTTGGCCTGCTTCTCCTTCAGCTTCTTCAGCTCATCCTCCTCCTTGGATCTCTGTTTGCGCCACTCGCTGATGTATTCTTTCAGCTGCTCATCGAGGTCGGAGCGCTTCTGGTCCTGACGCTTGATGAACTCTGGGTCGCCCTCTCCTCTGATGTGGCGGCAAGCAAGGGGATGCAGAAAGAAATCTATTAGTGATTTGTTGAGCTACGAACAAGCATTTAGATAGCTCTCTAGTACTACGCCAAGTAATTTCTAGGCACTACAATTAATTACAGAATTTTGACGGACTTTCTTACGGCCTGTTTCGAGTTCATTATTCATATTATTATTATCGATTTGATTTTGTTTGTTTTTCCAAAAGTTGTTTATACAATTAGTAGCCATCAAAGTGCTGATGTAAATAAGCATTAGATTCTACATTCTACAAATAGCAATTCTACTCTAGTTGTAAAAAAAAAAATACAACGGAAACGGAAACTGAAACTGAGGTGTGGTGAGTAAGTTGAGTAAGTACAGAGGTACAGTCTAGACTCAAGTTTGCTTAGATTGAATGTTTAGAATTTGTTTTATTTATTTAATATTGTTTTTGTTTTCGTTTTGGATTACTGATACGAACAGGCGGATTAATTGGGGGACGATACGATCTTAACATAACACTAAGGGTTTAGTCTTGGTTAGCATTCTGGTTTCACTTGTTGTTCACATTTGTTTTTTGTACATAGACTTACTCGGCTGGTGTCTGAGGTGGTTTTCTATACGTGAGGCATTGAGGTGGCAACAAACATGGAGGTGGTGATATTTTTATATATATATATATATCGATCGATTTGGTTTTGTGTTTCAAAAATTGACAAAGTCACGATGGTTTGATTGATTGATTTTTTGTTGTGGGTTTCGGTTCGAAAAGTTCATACAAAATGCGATTTGTTTGTTATTTCAGTTTTCAAACAAAAAAGAACGTTGGAAAGAAAGAGAAAACATTTGGTTGTTTAAAAAATTCATTTGCAAAATAGATCGGTTTTTGTTTTTGTAACGAAATGAAGGAAGAAGATAAAATGGAGAATAGTAACTGATTGGTAAGTACGTATTTGTTGTTTTGTTTTGTTCTTGTTTTCTGGTTTGTTGTTGTTCTAAGGAAAACGCAAAAAGAATGTCAAGTCAGCGAATTTTCCAAGCAACGAAATTTGTACAGTATGAACTGGAACTGGAAACTGGAAACTGGTACTGGTACTGGTACTGGTACTGGAACGGTACTGGAGCTGGTACTGGAAACTGGAACTGTTACTCTGATGCATGGACAGATCGAAACAGAGCAAAAATATACACACAAAAAGATTTTGGTCTTGCTTATGTATTTTTTTTGTTTTTTTTTTTGTTTTGTTTTGTTCGGAAATTGGCAAACGAGCATAGAATTTTTTGGGATGTGCAAATTTGTGCAAAGAGCAATTTGGAAAGTTCTTCTTTTGGGAAAACTTTGATGCTGATTTTATGGATGGGATATATATTGTTTTCTCAAAACACGATTCAAATACGAATTACGTTCGACTTAATTTTCGGTTTTTGTACAATTTTGGATTCTTTCTTTCTTCTTTTCATTGGTTTCTCACACAATTTACTTACTTCCTGCAATAAGAACGGAGATCACAAAGAGAGATGGAAGAGAGAAAGAGAGAGATAAACAGAATCGGTATCAATAGTTTCCAAGTCTTAAAACGGCAACAACATTTTGCTAAGCCAGGCCAGCGATAGGCGGAAAGTTAACGTTTTTGTAAACGATATTTGTTTAGAATTTTGGAAATTATTTTATTGCTTCGGAAATGTATTTTCGTTTTTTGGGGGATATATACGGATATACGGGATAAACGGATACACGAGTATATAGATAGATAGACAGATAGACAATAGACAGGTTACGTATACAAAATACACAGTGATATATAGAATGTGGAAAGCTATAGGTTCCGAAAATAGGTAGTTTGGGACTAGGGCTAGGACTGGGACTTTTGATGAGTTGACGAGGTGCTGGGGTACACACATAGCTTTTATATACAAAATTTGCCAATTTTCTTTTTTTTTTTTGCTCAGGCTATATAGTAATGAGACTATGAACTCGCTGCTGTGGTGAATTTTGTGGTTTTACTAGGGGGGATTCAGGTTCGGGTTCCATTAGTAAATTTTGTACAATTATCCGTTACTGATTGCGCATGATCTTGAATTTTGCAATTATGATTCTAATTTGGAATTTGTTGGCTGGTTTTTTTGTTTTAATTTTTCGGTTTTTATAGACACACACAACAACACATTGAAGACAAAAACCAAAAGAAATAACAAAAATGTACAAAAGAAATGATAATAAAATCATAAGTGTAAAATTAATAAATAAAATTGGATTATTTACAGACGAATACACAAAACGGGTTGGTTTCGGGTTTTAAGGATGGATTAATTTCTACATAATTAATAAAAGTTTCCTTAATTTGTTGTTGTTTTTGGATAGTTCGATTGATTTGCAAAACATTGACGACATACAACACATATAGAAAATTTTGAATAGACAAAATACAAAACATAAATAGGGGGTGAAGGGGGGTGTCAAAAAATAAAAAAATATTTATAGTTTGATATGGAAGGGGGATAAATGACAAAAAATATATAGACATAGGTGAACACCAATCGAGTTCTTTATGCTGCTGCACCAAAACCAACGAAAAATGTTGACAAAAATTGGCAACAAAAATGTACTTACGTCTCCTCGCGGGTCTCCTCGACAACCTCCTCCTCCTCGGAGCTGCTTTGGAGTTCGTAATGAAACGGATTTGTTTTTTTGTTTCATTTTGTGGATTGGGTTTTGTTTATCAATAATATATATATTTATTTTTTATTTATGTGTGAGGGTGCAGGGTGCAAAAACACGGACGCACGCGCACACAGTGCAGGGGTGAGATTGTTGAGTTGTTGTTGAATTGTCGTGTGGTTGTTGTTGAATTGTTGTTGATTGATATTATTAGTTGTTGATTTCAAAAGAAACGAAACGACAACATTAGCAGTCGGTCGAACAGAGATAAAGGTTTTTGGTGGTGGTGGTGGTGGTGGTGTTGGGTTTTTCACAGTTAGGATCGTGTTTCGGGATTGGAAATGCATGGAAATAGATAAGAAGGAGTACAGATCAAAATAGGTGCCACAAGTACGTGTGCTGTGGATGATGGCCTCAACGTGATGGCAAAAATCATCTTACAAAAAATCATCCTTTGTGGTAGTATCGGTAGTCAAGGGTTCAAAAATAAATCGGATACTCCTCTTGAAGTTAAATAGTTGCACTTTATTAACACGATTTTAGTTATTTCTTTCATTTTCAATACATTTTTATGTTGCCGGTCAGCCACCGCGGCGTATACTTAATATCCTATACGCGACGTATACTTAATATTTGAGTTACGTATCCCTTGTCGAATCGTTAATACTTACGTGTACTCTTCATCGTCGGACATGATTACGGTTTAGGGTTGAAAAAACCTGCAAAAATAAAAACGAGAAGAGAAATATTAAATTAGTAAGCTTTTAAATGTAATCTAAGCATTGCTTAATATTTCTTTAGCATATTTGCCAGCAGGTGTGAATAATGGAATTATTATCCCGAACAGAATTATTCTAATCCGTAGTTTTGTATAGCTTTTCATTAAGATTGACATCCTTTATAATTTCTCTAACATTCCTGTTTATTGATTTAAATGAAATTATAGCTTTAGCCGAAAAGATAAACTATTTGAATGATAATTGATCATTTACTTATTGTTGATTTATGGAATATGGATTTATAATTATAAAAAGTTAGGTATCCATTTGGCTAATTAAAATTTAACAAACTGTATTTTCAATTATTAACAAATTTTTTTTTTTAATCTCGTACAATTATTAAATTTAAAATATCAAAGTAATCTTACGGACCGGCAGCAACAACGTTCAAAAGGATCTAAATCCTGCAGACTTTGAAAAAAAAATGTTCCAAGGTAATCGTTCACGGTTTCACTGTACTTTCAGTGACTGCCCAGCCAGATACAACATTTGTTGTGAGCTTTTTCTCCTCTGATTGCCTTGATAGTACTCTATATTTAGACGAATATGTCCCCTCTAAATAAGATATATACATCGGGCATCGGTATCGGCCATGTCATAAGACATACATATACCATATGTATCCCGTTCTCTATGTAGGCAGAGAGAGAAAAAGTCTTTTTTTAGCCGGCAACAATGTGTTGTCTTGTCTTGTCCTCACATCATAATCTTCCACAATAAAATCAACAACAAATTCCTTTAGCTCTAAAATTATTTAATTTTTTCTGCCTATCTATATACTTGTGTGCGAGGGAGACAGTAATGGTCTGATCTATGTATATCGGTGTTTAAGTGTTGTTTTTTTTTTTTTGCTCCGATTTTTCCGAATGCGTTTGGGATTAAAAATAGCCTTTGGGGCACGGGCACGTATTGAATTTCCCTTTTGGCCGAAAGCTACTACCACAGAAAGCGCCCAAAAAGCTTAAGAAGCTTCGGTTCTTTTCGAGTAAATTTTGAAAATTGTTGTATTTTTTGTTATTGTTGTTTTTACCTTGGCACTAAATCAGAAAGTCAAATACCGTTTGCAGATCCCCACCCTATATATACTATATATGATTTATATATATGTATATATAAAAAGAAGTGAAAAATTATTAGGCATGACATTTGTATACTACGGAAATTGTTCTACTCCGCAGAATTCCATATTTCTGATGCATTTTTCTGCATCTTTTGGGACCTATTTTTAGCTCTAGACAAACTGGGTCATTTTGGGAAATAGCGAAAATGCATGACTGAGATTTTCCCGACCCAATCGAATGGAACTATAATATAGAATATGAAATGTTTAATTCATAATCGAAAAAAAAGTCAGCGGAAATGTTTTCTGTCTAATTTACTGATCAAAAAACTAATAAAGAATAATATAATAAAATATATATTCACTCTACATTTTTAGTGCTTTAAGGAATGAGAATTCCTATTATTTAACTATTACTTCTTCTTTTTTGTTTCCCCTTTAAACTTAAGGTTTTCAAGTTCATCATCCAGAACCATGGTATTTTTTGGATAGATCTCAGGGGAAAAGGCTATCATTGAATGACGTTATAATTTTCTAAATTTGTCTAAACTTTATGGTCTATACCTATTTTCCTCATTCAAAGCTTTTCCATTTATATATATCCGTATAATGGATTTATTCCAAAAGTCTCCAGATCTGCGGGGGTGTCTCTTTGGGGTTCTATATACCTCTAGCATCTGAGTCTATAGCGCCTGCGCCTTGTGTTTTCGGCTATTTGTATCTGAATCTGTATCTGTTTATGTATTTGTATCTTTAGCTGTATTTTTCTATTGGCAGCGTTCTGTATTTCTGTGTGTGTCTTGGATATTTTGCCAAGGTAAAATCACACACAGACATGAAACGCAAACGAATTTATTTTTACAATTCAAAGGAAAAACAAAAAAAAAAATAGTAACTGAAAAACGAAATTTTGAGAATTTTCCTCTCAGATCATATAACACTTTCGGTTCGAATCGAATCGAGTCCGAGTTGGATTGGATCGTTTAGATATATATGTGTATTGTATATATTCCTGTCTGGCAGTTGTGGCTTTTGGTTTTTGTTGCTTTTATTGTTGCTGCTGATCCTTTTTCGTTGTAGTTGCTGTTGTATCTTTTGTTGCTGTTGTTGGGAAAATGCCTGGGAGCATTTTCATTTATTTTTAGATAACAAAAAAAATTGAAAAAAAAAAAAATAGATAGATAGTACTTTGACAAAAAATATGCTTGAAATTGTTTTCTTTTAGAGTTTCAATTAGTTTTAGAGTTTTTTTTTTCAGTTAATTTTTCACTTAGTTTCGTTTCGTTGGTTGTTTTGCACTTTAAAAAAATATTGAAAAAAAATTTATGTTATATAAGACAACGTCTTTGATATTTGTTGCTTTAGTTTTTAGTTCTCTTTGGATTTAGTTCCTTTTTTTCATTTATGCTTTCGAAGGACAACAGTGTACACCTCCAAAGGATTCGTTTGATTGTTCATTCGAGTTGCATTTTTTTGCGGTTTAAACTTTTTTGTTGTTCACACTATTTTGTTTCTTTTATTTAATTCTTGTTTCTTTTAAAGATGATGCAGAAGATTTTGGGAGGAGGTGAAGCAGCAGTAGAGCAGAGTAGGAACAGAAAAAAAAACTTACTTAGGGAGAAAGAAACAAATTGAAATCTCAACTAAAGTCCGAGCAGCTGACGTCGTAGGAGCGAATGCTGCGGTTCGACTAAACAGACTGACGATCTGTGGCGCTGCTACACGTTATGTTAAAGAATTTTTCGTGGCGTTCGCGGAAAAGCCTCGCATCCCCCTCCACACACGCACACACACACTCACACACCCAATGGATATGGCCGATCTGGCCGATCTAGCCGACTTTGTCTATATAAAACAGCATTCACAGCGAATAAGGATGGGTGCGAACGGGCCAGGCATATGCCAGTCGATGTGGCAACAAGTGGGTGTGGGTGTGGGTGGGTGTGCTCAGTGTATGTGTGTGTGTGTGCTGTGTGTTGGGAAAATCGTTCTCAGGTGAAACATAAACTTGTGCTCCCACACACACACACACACACACACCACAGTTGGATGCGTGTTCCATATCCCCGGCCAGGGATCTCCAAGTGGTCAGAGCGAGAAGGCGACCCCTTCCTCTCCATATACATGTGTGGCACATAGCACATAGCACATAGCACATAGCACATAGCACATAGCATATAGTATATGGCCGGAGATCATAAGTAAATAGGCACACATTTGTTTTTGGAATCAAATATCGTAGAACATAAATTTCACAGCCATTAAGAGAATCGAGCTGCATATATCTGGACCATGTACATGGGCATCAAAAATAAATATATATCTGTATATTTCTAACGCCCCACCGGATGGATAGTTGCAATATTTGAACCCCAGAGTGCACGCCCTACAACTCTCCGATATGTATTAACATATAGTGTGTATATTTGCTTAAATATATATGTATATATATATATATATGATCATCCTATAGATCTGTGGATCGTGCTGACGTCGAACGGCCTTTGGTGCCCCATCGCATTGCCATTTGTCTAACACTTGAATCTATTCGTCACTGGTCTGATTTTCTTTTTTTATTCTCTTCTATTCTTGTTGTTATTTTCCAATTTTCTATTGTAGTGGATACTTTCGCCAAATACTTTTATATATGCATCTAGACACCCTGTGTCACCTTTCTTTGGCTTTCGATTTGTGATTTGAATTCAAATATAATTAAAAGTAATTCAAACATTAGTAATTGTGTTTAATATATTTAAGAATCTTTCAAAAATATATTTTTTGGGTTAGTTGTGCTAGGTTTCGTCAATCCCTAACCAGGATAGGGCAGGATTGCAATGAGTTCTTTATTATTTATAAGGAATATAGAGATGATATTATAGCATTATTCAGTGAAGGAGTCATTTCCTACAAATCTTGATCAGCACTTACAGGCGAATCTTTCTAGCCTGTCGGGACGAAAACTTAATTTTTCCCATTTAAAAACAAAAAATGAGGGGTTACATCATTAAAATTTACAAAAATTGTGATTTTCTTAAAATGTTATTTCGAGTATGCAGATTTATTAACCTTAAAAAAACTAACACAGAAGTGGATTCCGAATTGAAATTAATGCATTTTTGACGTAGTTATGCAATATGTAAACATTGACTTTCGCCAAAAAATAGCATATTAAATTTTTAAGGGGTTGCATCGTAACATTTTCAATAATCTAAAAAACACTTTTATTTTTACAAATATTATCTTTGCGGTATTCAGATTTATTAAGCTTAAAAACCTAATCCAGCTTTTCGAATTGAAATTAATGCATTTTTCACTTAGTTATGCAATTAGTAAACTTTGATTGTCCCAAAAAACATATTTCAAAATGTATGAAATAAAAATGTCGATTTCAAGAGTCTTGCTGAGGAAAATATAATTTTAATCAGTGAAGGAGTCATTTCCGACCCTACAAATCATATATATTCTTTATCAGCATTAACAGGCGAATCTTTCTAGCCATGTCGGGAGAAAAACTAAATTTTTGCAATTTTTTCAAAAAAAGATAAGGGGTTACATCGTTAAAATTTGCAAAAATTGGCAAAAAATTTTAATTTTGTACAATATTAATTTTAGTATGCAGATTTATTAACCTAATAAAAACTAGCACAGAAAAGTTTTCCGAATTGAAATTAATGCATTTTTGACTTAGTTATGCATTTTTTAAACTTTATTTGTCAAACAAATTATCATATAAAAATATCTATAAATTTTAGGTTTTCTTGAGGGTGTGCCACAGATTTGTTGTTAAATTTAAAAATTTTTTATAACATATCTTTTAAGTTTAGTGCTATATCTTGCTCAGTTTCATTGAAACAATTTATTCAATTAGCTTCAATATTTGAGCTTGCTTAGTTCTTGGTTTTTTCATATATTTAAGCCGACTTTTACATATATATATATTTAGTATACATATATTATATAGTAGCAGACTTTTAAAATTACCATCTAGTTGAAAAGTTTCGCATTTGTTTTGATTTCGTTTTGGGCTGCCGCCCGAATCTGCGGCAGTCTCTTAAATTTAGAACATTTTTGTATCTGCACCGATGCAAATACGTATATATAATATATATATATTCCGAGGGAAATCTGTGTCTTTGGCTGTATCCGTTGGATACGGGTAGTCCGGTGCAGTCTGGCTATTACGGATTGCTTGCCAAGATTGCAGCAGATTGCAGCATGGCAATGGTGCTCAGGTGAGCAGGATGTAGAACCCCAAGAGGTGATCCCGGATCCAGATTCCCCTGGTCTCGAAGCCACCATCTGGCACACATGGGTTCACATAAACAACTTTGAACTTATGGTATACATCGGCCCCGATATCTGCACAATATAATGTATGTAAGTACCACCATATCCCTGACACAGACGTGGGTGTATGTATGTTTATTCATATGTTACATTCATTAGGAATCGGTGGGTATTCCTTCAACTAAATTTCAATTCGCATCATCTTCGGAATCAGGGAATAACAAATAGCACAGTTTCGGATTTTTGTTGTTCTATTTTTGGGAGATTTGTGTGGGCGCCTTAGTCTGTAGCCTTCGGTTTTTAGTGGCGATCGCATGCACGAAGTCCGCCACCGATATAAATATATACATATATATTAAAGTATGCGCATATATATATGTACGTATTTGTTTAAATATCTTTAATGTGTCTATCTATAGGTTAGCTTTCTGGGGCGTCGATGTTTACGGGCAACTGTCGGTAATAATCTGCATAGATCGGGAGGATAACATAAACAATATCCGAGAAGCTGGATATCTGGAAAAATATTTAAATTTATCTAAATTGGGATCAAGAAATAATGAATTGAAATGTGGATAGAATTAGTTTATTGATATCTGCTCATTAAAATTCATTAAAATGGTCACATATTCTTATGCCATACCTTATTCCGTGTCCTTTGTAAAAGCTAACATAATCTTTGTTTATTTCAATAAACAATATCATTAAGTAGCTTTCCATATTAATCATTATATTGTATATATAAATACAAATTAATCGTATTCAAATGCATTTTAAATATATCTGTATTGATATATTATTTCAAGCTTTTTAAATATCCCAGTACTTGTGGACTTCAATTCACCATTATCTTAACCCCGGACTTCATTTACATTTGAAATCAATTATTCAGTATTGTCAAAGATATATATGTATATATATGCTCCATAAGATTTTAATGAATAAGGTTGAATCAGCCAGGCAAACATTTATCTGTAAAGAACAAACAACTCGGGGTGTGCCAATTTTAGATTCTATATATTCGATGTTCGATTTAAAAATAAGAAAGTAAGCAAACCAAATTAAATGAAATGAAAACGAACCAAAAAAAAGGAATAACAAGAAGAAAAAAGAAACAACGGAAAAATCCATAGAAAAACCTCTAGAAGAAAATCTGAAAATGTGAAAACGTTTAAGAAAGACATAATTATACAGAGGCAGTTTATATAGCATTTATTTTGTGTCTACTTTATGTATAGTGTTACACGTTTATTTTCAGATGTTGTTTTTCTCCTCTTGACATTTTCAAACCACTCTATAAAATTGTAATATAGTAGGAACAATCATAGATAGATTATGAATAGAGAATAAATTAAAAGGAATTTTAGATTAAAGTTTACAAAAATAAACTAAAATTGATTTTTTAAACTTTTTAAATCAGTTTACACAACCAAATCTAATTTAATAAAACACAAAAAGCTTAATACTAAAATAAATACTTTGATGGCCAATACTCATTAGTATTGTAAAGTTTAATGTGTCAACGTACTTATTATAAAACAATTAAGTATCCTAACATCGGGATAACGAAGTTTGTATACTTCTAATAGAATTATAAATCGATCATAACTTTGCCAAAAAATCAATAACTTCAATTCAGAAAGCTGTTCTGTACTAGTTTTTATAAGGCTAACAAATGTCCAGAATGTGCACTTAATTGAAAAATTTAAAACTTTCAAATTTTTGTCAATTTTTAAAAATTAATTACTATCTCTTTTTGAAAAAATTAGGAAATATTTTTTTTTTCCAGTTGCCATGTCAGATCGATCCGTCTGTTCACGCTGAACAAGAATATATATGATTTATGGGGTCGGAAAAGGCTCTTTCACTGTGTAGGCCAACTTCTGGATATTATAATACCCTGCAAGGGTATAAAATATATAGCTTTAAAATGAGGAAATTCGATTTAAATAAAAACTCAGTAATTTGTTTATTTGAGACAATTTTAGTTTACAAAAAATAACACTGTTAAATTCATGTGATATAAAACTATTCAGCATGTCTCGATTTTCCCGCGGCATTCAAAAAATGAAATATAATCGAAAGCTTACTTAGTTGCCAGCGCCGTAGCTGGTCACACTGTAAAACGGTATTTATAATCTATGGTTAAGCAAATAATCGATTAATTAATACCGGGGGCTCAGCTGTTCTGCAGAGCCATTCCGTTCTGGTATATTTTATATATTCGTATTTTCTACCTGCTTTGCATTTGGTCACACCGCCCCACCCACACACACACGCACATAGCAAGTTCTTTCGACCGCAGAACCAATTGAATTCTTAAATTTGCTGAGTTGTTGATAACTTCGATTGTGGTGTGAATATTATGAACCTTGGCTGTGGACGGCGCTAATCGATTGACACTTTGTCGTCCGGATCCCAGCAACCACAGCAGTCAGTGTTTGTCGCACGCCGGGAAAAGTGCCACGAGACGAGAGACGAGAGAGAGATCGGGGAAAATAGGCGAAAACCTTTGGAATCCGGGGGAAATGGGCTCCACCGGCGGGGATGTTAAATCAATACTGGTACTCGCCGTGATGGTCGCGCTCCTAGCCGCTCCACTGTCGGTTCTAGCGCGGAAGCACCATCTGGAAGTGCGCGTAAGTACAGTTCTTCCTTCTCCCATGGCCCGGAGCACCTGACTCACACTGTTTCCTCAACTTCCGCAGAATGACAGGCGTCCATACATTGCACTAAGTACCTTCGGGTTCTACACCAACGGCCATCTGGACGTGCAGCTCAGCAAGCTGACGATCGATGAGGAGCAGCCCACGGATTTGGTAAGGAAAACCTTATAGAAACCCACAATGTGCAGCCATTCCAATTGTGTGTCTCCTACTAGTTGGGCCTATCGCTGGACAAGACCACCATTGATCAGCTGAATCCGTATCTGGACTCGCACCAGACCAAGTGCATTTTAGAGGAACCGCCTAAGCTGCAGACCAGTGGACCCATACTCTTCTTCGTTCTGGATCTCAAGGAGTTGAAGTATGAGCGCCCTGCCTGTGTTCCTATACCCGCTTATTTCTTGCCTTCTCTCCTCTAGAGTCAATGTGAAATGCTCGCCTGAATGGGCCAACATGCACATCTACAAGGACATTACCGCCCGTACCAAGCGAAACTCTCGCCTGGGAAAGGTCAGTGATTCGGTACTATTCCGCCAAGCGCGTGATGTGCCGCCCTACCTGGGAGATGAACCCGATGACTCCATGGAGGATCCCCCGGAGCAGGAGCCACCGGCAGAGTTGAAGCTATCCTCGCCAGCGGTGGCTGGTAAAATTGAGTTGCCCAAGGACGAGATTGTAGCCCAAAAAGAGGATTCCGCTGCTAAGAAGCTTCCTGTTTCCAAGCCAGTAGTTCCTGTTCAGCCACAAGCTGTCGCTAGTCAGAAAAGTGATACTGTTCAGCAGGATGTTGGTCTTAAAGTAGCCGAAGTTGCCCCCAAACCGGTGGAACCCATCAAGGTCACGCCCGAAACTAAACCGGAGAAGCCTCTGACCAAAAAAGAGGACTCAGTAGTAGCCAAACCAGGATCAGCTAAAGAAGAAGTCATAAATGCGCCTAAAGTGGCAGCACCTCCTGCCGCTGTCGCTGCTCCTGTTTCTGTTCCTGTCGCCGCCAAGAAAGACGAAGTCGACGATTCGGATGCTGCCCCAGATCAAGGCGTGAATAACTTTTTGCCTCACGAATCGGATGCAGAAGACGATTTATACGCAGTCGGCTCGTTCAAGCAATCGCAGGAGGACCTGTGCAAGGACTCGACAATGCCGCTGATCAGGGAAACGGATGCCAACGGGGTCAACTACTACAGCTTCAACTTTTCTATGCTGGTGACCACCTTGCGTGACGAAGGCCTCTACAATCTGTACTTCCATGCCTGCCCCAACTACCATAGCCACAGCAAGGTTATGTCCTTTAATGTGAGTAGACGATAACACGATAAGAGAGACTTTAAATACTATCGGCGCTTATCCCTGTTTATATATCCGTTATTTTCCTCTTTGAAATTAATCATAAATTCTATAATGACTTGTATCTAAACCCATGAAGTGCCTTAAGACACTTAATATTATTCCATTATTTTGAAAAGTGGCATTAGAGGGTTAATGATTTTGGTCCCCTGTTTTCTTGCTGTCTCTATCTCGCTTTTATTCAATGCAGCGCTAAATGTGTTGGATACCAAGTAGCAGTACATTGAAATGAATAGAGTCTTTTATTAAATTTAGCTAAAGAGGATATATACATACATATACACCCTAAACTATTATTATAAAGGGTATAGGCTGATAATGTTGTTTTTAACACTTTTTATATCCTTGTTATTTTAATTTTGGTCATATATAAATCATATATATTCTTGATCAGCATGAACAGGGGTATCGATCTGATATGGCAGATAGAAAAAAATATTTTTCCAATTTTTCTTTTTTTAAATAAAGGGGTGACATCGTTAAAATTTTCAAAAAATTAAATTTTTTAAAACTTTAAATTGAGTATGCAGATTTGTTAACATAATAAAAACTAGCATAGGCCAGGTTTTCGACTTGAAATTAATGGTTTCTTAATTTAATTATGCTTTTTTTAACTTTGATTTGTCAATATAAAAACACTTAATTTCGCACCCTCATTTCAGGTGGACATAGAAGAGAACAATAATGGCAATTACTTGTCTGCTGGAGAGATGCCGCTGCCCGCTCTATATTTTATGATGAGCCTGCTCTTTTTCCTTTCCGGTCTCTTCTGGGTTTTTATCCTGAAGAAGAGCAAGTGAGTTTTGCAGAAGAAAATTTTCAATTTTCTTATTAAATATTGATGTTGTTTGCTTTCCCATGACAGGCACACGGTATACAAAATCCACTACCTGATGGCCGTGCTGGTATTCCTTAAGTCGCTCTCTCTGATGTTCCACTCGATCAACTATCATTTCATTGAGAAACGGGGCGAGCATGTGGAAACCTGGGCCATCCTTTACTATATTGCTCATCTGCTAAAGGGCGCAGTACTCTTTATCACCATTGTTCTGATTGGAACCGGTTGGACATTTATTAAGCACATTCTGTCCGACAAGGACAAGAAGATCTTTATGATTGTCATCCCGTTGCAGGTGGGTTTAATCTATAAATTCTTCCATATATTCTGAGACTGAATTCACAATCTTTAATTTTTTAGGTTCTGGCCAACGTAGCTCAGATCATTACCGACGAATCGGATCAGAGCGACGCCGAGTTCCGCACCTGGCACAATATCTTCTTCTTCGTGGATCTGCTGTGCTGTGGAGCCATCCTGTTCCCGATTGTGTGGTCCATTCGGCATCTCCACGAGGCATCTGCTTCGGACGGCAAAGCAGCGATCAATCTGCGGAAGCTTAAGCTTTTCCGACAGTTCTACATCATGATCGTGTGCTACATCTATTTCACGCGAATCATCGTCGACCTACTCCAGATGACGGTGGTGTTTCAGTACGCCTGGCTGGACGAGATGTTCCGTGAGATGGCCACCTATGTGTTTTTCGTACTCACGGGCTACAAATTCAGACCGGTGTCCTCGCATCCATACTTCGAGGTGCCCGACGAAGACGATGACGAGGTGGAGGTCCTCACCGGATCGGGATTGACGGAATCTCTGCATCGCGTTAAGCCGGTGAATCGAAATCACCATGGCAGCAGTTCCGGTGGCATCACCATCATCGAGGGCAACGACGAAGAGCGTGAAAATCTGATTGCGAAGCGAGAATCGAGTCACGAGTACGATTAGACATCGCACACGATGTACACCATACATATTCCCCGTAATTCCCCCATTAGTCTGTAGTCTGTAGCAATTCCCGGGGTCGGGATATATATGCGGAGCCATCAGCTAGTACTTTGTCCTTTACTTTACTTTACTTACCTTTGTTCTTAGAGTATCTTTACAAAGAAAAAACAATGGCAGCGGAGGGGATTATCTCAGTATGTCAACTTGGACACCATCACATCCTCCTCCTCCATGTTGTGCCCGTCCAGCCGCCAGCCAATAAATACACTTGTAAATAAATTTGTAACGTGCCCGCTGCTATAAACGATGCCCCTTCCTTGTTTTAAGATATATAATTATAAATAAATACATTTATGTAATTACGTATAATTTTATGAATATAACAAAGCTTTAATATGTAAAGTCAAGATTTATATTTTCTTTTAAACATATAAGACTACATGTACTGAGTGCTAAATTTAGGTATAAACTGAATTGTATAGATCATATAGGTGCCCACCGAGCAGGCAATCTGGAAGGAGAAAAGATATGCAGTGTGCTAAATGGAAACTGATCTAGATGTACGCACCCTTGTAAGCAGACTGCAGTCCATTATGGTCAGACCCAGGCAATCGATTCGGACGGGCTGGTGCAGAAGTTGCAGCGAAAAGTTCTGGATCTGGAGCAAGAAAAGCATAGTTATTATTGGATAATAACTACCAGTTGTCGCACGTCGGACCTGAAGGGAGAGATCCGGGGAGCTGCAGCAGCCGGAATCAGTGACTATACTATGCAGCTGGTGGGCAATCCTCGGCACAATCACCATGCAGCTCTGCGAGGCGTAGATGAAGGCAGGAATCTCCAGCAAAGCGGGTAGGATTAAGTAGTAATCTTTTATGGAAAATCCAAAACACTGTCAAAGGTAATTTACAATTAGATTTGATATAACACTCACCTATATTTGCTATGTTATTATAGATGGTGTAATACATGAAGTAGCAATCGACGGCGATGCGGATGTTAATTGTGAGCAGAACGGCAAGGATGGAGAAGTTAAAGGCTTCCTGGAAACACCGGAACATATCGTACACATCGCTGTAGATGCGCTGCTTCTGCACCAGACTGCGGCGCAGGAAAGCCTCAAAGCCGGGAAAACTGCGGCCAGTTTCGCTGGCAAACTTTGAGTACTGCGCCAGCAAGACCATCTCCCGCTCCAAGTGGGCCAGTTGCTGCCTCAGCAGTTCCATGTGGAGTACAAACTGGACATTCCTCATGTAAGTAAGAAAAACCAACGGCTCATAGGTCATCCAAAACAGGGCCATGTGGCGAGTCAGCGGCTGGACCTGCCACAGACTCAAGTGCAGACCTAGTTCGATCAGGATCATCCCATACAGACAGATCAAGTAGCGACGGTACTGCTGCAGTTCGCTTCTCAGACTAACCACTCCCACTCTTTGACCCAGTTTCGCGTGGAGACACCAGAAGCCGGCCAGGTGCCGCTGACTGGTTAGGGTTTCCAGGTAAATGGCCACCACAGCCACTTCGGCAAAAAAGTACTTCAAGGCATCGTTGACGCAACCAAACATGTCTCCCCGGAAAAGGAACTCATCGCTACTGCTTAGGCAAAACACAATCAAAGCACTCAAGGACACCAGTATGAACAGACTCCATGCCCGCAATCGTGTCCTGGGCCGGTCCGTGCTCTTATCGCCTGGTAGTGAAATACCATGGAAGCCCAGCAGCTGGTAGAGACGCAGATGGAACTGCAGAACCTGACCCAAGCGGCCGCTCATCGTGTACTGCCAGCTAAAGAACCGAAGCTAGTCTATCCTTATCCTTGGGTGAGATCTCCACCGAAAATGACACCGCGAAACGGGTTCGGGTCATCCAATTCCATTAAACTAAGTGACTTCCTCAACAAATCATCGGTTTTTTAAGCTCTGGTCAGGTGAAAACAGGGTGAGAATTTCTTTAACAAATGAGAAGCGCCCTCGCTTAACCTTCGGTTAATAAACTTACGATAGAGAAAGCTAGTAACATGAACTAAATATTCAAGCAAGCATGCAAAATATTCAAATACAAAATAGACTAAACAAGATTTTTTACTATATACCTTCTAATACACATTTTAATGTTGAAATTGTTTAGGATTTTTTGCAATGAGAGCTTTTATAGCCTGATATAAGTGCAGCTAATTAAGTGAACTGTAATTTAATGTTTAAATCAAGAACATAGCAAGATTGAATTCTCTAATTTATCATTTATATACTTACTACTTAAAATCTGATTAGCTTGAATTACCAACTCAAGTTCAAACATTTTAACAGCCAATATTCTATTAATGAAGGTTAACTAAGCAATCCATTAAATGTAAAATTTCAGGGGCAGAAATTGGTATGCAAATAGTAAAAAGTTGAATATTGATTTATTGATATACTTCATTTAAAAACAATTCAGGTCATAGGAACGAATTCATTTCAGTGTGAGGTGTTTATTCATATTATTCGGTCTTGGGACTGATTGGATCAACTTACGGAACTACAAAAAAAAACACTAAATAAATAGATCTTAGATTAGGCGAGGTGCTGCTCACAACCTACAGATAGGGCCCGTGGAACTGATACCCACTAGATCCATAGCCCTGGACATGTCCTACATTATAGCTGTCCACGCCGCTGTAGGTATCTGCAGCACTGCTGCCGCCGAATCCCGTGGACTCCGGCCAGTCCACGAGAGGCGGACGACGTCGTCGCGTGGCTAGGGATAGCGGCGGTGCTCCGTACGTGTCCGCCGGCTGCTCCTCATCCCCATATGGATCGCTGCTTGGCACCTGGACGGAGGGACGGAAGTCGCTGCTACTGCCACCCGCTCCAGCTGGTCTGGAATAGTCGTATCCGTAGGAGGCGGCTTCATCGGGTGCTTCCAAGGTATAAGCTGGAGCTCTGTTCGCCTTGGAGCTGCGATGGGCGTGACTATGGTTTGGCGGAATATAGGCATGGCTGGGAGGTGAGTAGTGGTAGCCATGATCTGGCTCCTGCTCCACATGCTCCTCGACGGGCGCCGGTTCCGCATAAGCACCGATTCCATGGAGATGACCATGGTGATGTGTCTTCGTCGCTGAATAGTGATAGCCCACATCCTCGTCCTCCTCGTCGGTGTGGTGATGATGATGCTGCTGCTGCTGCTTGGGACGCGACTCAATCACCCGATAGGTGTCCACACTGTGCTCCTGGTGATCCTCGTAGTCATAGCCGTGCGGCCTGTGCTGCTCCTCAATGATGGTATACGTATTTACCTTCTTCTTGGGCGGCACCGGAGCCGGAGGAGGAGCCTTCTTGGCATATGTCTCTGTGAGGTGGTCCGCCAGTTCCTTAGCGTGGTTCAAGTAATCTGCATGCTCGCTCATGTGCAGCGGTTTATCCAGATCCGAGAGGATTACGCTCTCCAGCAGAGGACTGGGCTTGGGCCGAGGCCTTGAGCGGGACCTCAACAACTGATGGGGATGCGGATGGTGGTGGTAATGATGGATAACCTTGTGGGCGCCCAAGTCCGGTTCCACCGCTGCCTCCTCCTTGGGCACATGAACCTTGATGTGAACATACTCATTGCCAAATCCAAGCACAGATGCTAGCTGAATCAATAGTAGTGCCAGCATCAGCAGCCATGCTGCCGGAAGGGGTCCGGGTCTATACCATGCCATGTCACCGCGTCGAGTGCTCATCACCTTATGGCTTATGGTCGCCGCCTTGCCGAAATCGGTTTAAGCCGAAGTCTTTCTTTTGTCAAAATTTATATACACCAGCCAATGTGCCGGCGATGACAAGCTCTTGACCTACGAGCCCGCAGGTGAAATGCGTAACATTATGTTTCCAGGTCGCTGATTTTATACCCTATCTCGATAGAAAAATTAGTTAAAGAAGCAGAAGGGTAAGTGAAAGTAATAATATTTTTACTTGAAGTTAATAAATATATAATAATATTTGCATCAAATAAATCTTGAAACCTTTTATTCTACTATTTTTTAGAAGTTACTTTGCTTAGGAGAAAGTTAGATAATGAAGCTGATGAAATTCTTTCAATTATTATGTTTATAAATGTATGAATAATTCATTTGTAAATGTAATATGTTTTGAAGAGGAATATAAAAGAAGCTTCCTAGACATTACTCTTTATTAAGAATAATTTATTTTATCTTTCTTTTGATAGTTCGCCTATTTTTGGTATTCTTGCTGCCCTTAAATTATAGGTAAGTATATAAGATAGATAGCACACTGTGTTCCAATTCTGGTTTTGATAAGAGTATACATTTTCAAAAGAAAATATGTAAGGATCATAAGAGATAGATGGCTATCTGTTCTACTTAAAAACTTGATATTCAAAAATGAATATTATTATTTAACATTTTGCTTTCGATATCTGGATTCCTCAGTAACGCAGCTAACGGTATCCCAAAATCCACAAGCTCCACACTCACACACTGGTGAGTGTAGCGCAGAAGAAGCAACTGTAAAATGATATTTCTTGTAATCACCGTTCGATAGCGCGCAGCATCAGCATCTCTCTTTCACTCAAACTCTCTTCTTGCCAGCTCGCAGCTAGCGGTTGTTTTCCCCCCCTATCTTGGAGCCCTGGCCATGGGTTTATTTGTTTTAACTTTTGTTTTCATTATTATTGAAATGCGTCGCATATATATGTATTTTTCTGGCCGCCAGCCAAACAACAATAAAAGGCACAGACTAACGAAAGTTAATGCAGATTCAATATTGAAAGCTACGATCACTCCTCCGTCTCTCACCGTGTTCGATGAACCGATTACAGTACGGGGAAATTCTCGCTACGCATCCATTAATGATGTGTATTCTCGCTTATATAATATCGGCATATAAGCCGTTATTCTTATTGCATCGGCGTCAGGTCATTCTATGTTATTTTGCCACGAAATTTCCAAATCAAAAACACATTTAATTGTGATGCTAATGGGCCACGAGATGCTGAGAAAGTTGTGGCATCATCATCATCATCGGCGCGACTTGGAATGCTCTCCTCTCGCTCGACTAGCAACAGATAAAATATAATATACAAAAGACGGGCGGCAACAAAGGTAATTAAATTATCAATTGAATATATTTCGAGAATTTAATTTATTCGCATTGGATTGTCTGTAAATTCTGAAAATCTATCAGCCCGAAAACCGATCTCAAATCTCATAAATAATGATGAATCTCCCGATTCACACGCTTTTCATTTGGCGTGGAAATTTACCACAAAACAAGAAAGGAAAATAACCTAGGGAGGCCGAAGTTTATACACCCTGAAGTTTGCAATTGAAATATTGAATGGTATGGGAAATTGATCACACAAAAGTTTTAAAAAACTAACATTCGTATACATTTTTCACAATTTTAATTCAAATTGGATTCGAGTCTGCGCTTACTTCCAGACCAAGTTCTAAAGAAGTTCCGAAACTCCTCTAGATTACCTTTGTACAAAAACTAATCCTTCATCTGCTGCCTTCTGTTAGCCTGGTATTTGAAATACAGAAATTGACAATTTTATACTGAAAATGAAATATAGAAGGCTTGTTTTGGCCTACAACAACAACAAAATTTTTTTTTACAATTCTTTAACAACAACAACAATAACAATTTGCAGATTACAACTGCAAAAGTAAAAAAATATATTCATTTAACTGCTAACAGTAAATTCAAATTTAAATAGACCATCAGTACCCGCCATATCAGTTGTAAAGCTGCATGTCAGAAGCCGATAGTCAAAGCTGCTCATGGTTGCAGGAAACTTGCTGAAAGTCAAAGCGGTCACACTTCGATATATATAAGTAGTGAAAAATGAGTTGGGCACACTACAATAAGTTTTATTTCGATGACAATATTTCGATCTAGGTACATGGCTACATGTCATCAAGATCTTGGAGCCACCATATATTATCCTGCCTGGCTGTGTTTATGAAGTGAGCAAACAGATAATCCCCAAACAGAGCGCGGCTCGAGCAATTAAATGACAAGCCAGCACGCAATACGAGACAAATCGATAAGTATTCATGAAAAATAAATGGGAATAGCTGCCGCCAGTGGAGCTGCACCTGCCCCCCACAACTCACAAAGGATGTCGTGTGGCGTTTTAGTGGTGGCCTAATAGGAGGAGGGGTCAAAGCAGGCTCTATTTATAATGCTTTTTCACGGCTGCATCAGCCGTTCGTAACAGCGGCAGATGGCTGCATGTCATCAGCCGATCGTCGCCGCAGCACATGGTTGCGGGCAACGGGCGGAAAGTCAAAGCGGGCACACTTTGATATGTAAGTAACGAAAAATGATTTGGTCACACCACAATAAGTTGTATGTATCGCTTTTAGAGGTGGAGAACTATCGATAGTCGTCGCCATCGATAGTGAGCGATTATTTTTCTCAAACCATCGATAGTGTCGATAGTACTATCGGTAGTGTTATGCTTTTTATACCCTTGCAGGGTATTATAATTTCAGTCAGAAGTTTGCAACGCAGTGAAGGAGGCACTTCCGACTATATAAAGTATATATATTCTTGATCAGGATCAACAGCCGAGTCGATCTAGCCATGTCCGTCTGTCCGTTTCTACGCAAATTAGTCTCTCAGTTTTGAAGCTATCTGAATGAAACTTTGCAGTTAGTCTTCTATATACTCTCACTCGTATATATGTCGGAACGGGCCGGATCGGACGACTATATCATATAGCTGTCATAGGAATGATCGGAAAAGTTTTACAAAAAAAATTATAAAATTTTTCATTTTCAACAGAACTTGATCAAATTTGAGATATAGCCATTTCATATTATTCTACAATTTTGTGTAAAATTTTATGAAAATCGGACGGCTATATCATATAGCTCCCATAGGAACGATCGAGAAATTAATTCAATTAATAAGTATAACATTTTCAGTTTTCAACAGATTTTCACCAAATTTAAGATATAACCGTTTCATATTATTCTACAATTTTGTGTAAAATTTTATGAAAATCGGACAACTATATCATATAGCTCCCATAGGAAAGATCCGAGAAATTAATACAATTAAATTTATAACTTTTTAGTTTTCAGCTGATTTTCATCAAATTTGAGGTATAGCCATTTTATATAAGTCTTATAGGTGCCATACAAACGATCGTTTGATGTAGAGGAAAAATTCAAATTTGTGAATGTAAAACTGCAAATATAATATGTATAGGTGAATGAAATGAATGCAGGTATTACTTCATTATTTTTTAACACAAATATATTTAATTTATATTGTATGGATTCCTATTCATAGAAGTTCTATCTGCAAGGGTATATAAACTTCGGCGTGCCGAAGTTAGCTTCCTTTCTTGTTAATTTTTAGATGTAAAAAAAGCTATAAAATGAAATTTGAACAAAACTTTATTATATTTTTAACTCTTTAAAAATAAAAAATTAATTAATTTATTTTTTTGATTAGGGATTGTATAAAAAGTACATCGTCGAACTGTGTATTCGAGCGGAAAAGAAGTACAAAACTAATTCTTTTTTAAAAAGAGCATTAGGAGATTTTTACTTTCAGCTATACTTTAGCTTTTCACTATATTTTGGCGTTCCACTTTCAACTTTATTTTTTCTTTGTGATGTGATAAGCCGCTTGCAAAACTATCGATAGTGCAGCGCTGCCATCGATGGCGGTGCGATAGCGCCAAACCATCGATAGTGTCGATAGTGCCATCGATAGTTCTCCACCTCTAATCGCTTTATTTCAATGACGATATTTGGATCGACTCACATGGCTGCATGTCATCAAGATCTTGAAGCCATCTATTTCCTGCCTATCTGTGTTTAAGAAGTGAGCAAACGGATAATCCCCAAGCAGAGCGCGGCTTGAGCAATTAAACGAGAACCCAGCACCGCCAAATAAGCTGCACCACCCGCACCCCTCCCCACTTAATTCACAAAGGACGACGTACGGCGAGTCAGTGGTGGCCCAATAGGACTAGAGGACTCTATAATCCTTTTTTATGGCTGCATGTATGCAGCTCATCGTAACAGCGGCACATAGCATCATCACAGCGGCACATAGCTGCATGTCATCAGGTGAATGTCGCTGCTGCACATGGCTTCATGTCAGTTGATCGTCGCTGCTTAAGATGCCTCCATGTCAGCTGATTGTCACTGCAGTACATGGCTCCATGTCAGCTGATTGTCACTGCTGCACATGCCTCCTGTCAATGCTGTACATGGCTCTATGTCAGCTGATCGTCGCTGCTTAAGATGCCTCCATGTCAGCTGATCGTCTCTGCTTAAGATGCCTCCATGTCAGCTGATTGTCACTGCTGCACATGCCTCCATGTCCTAACTGTCAGTGGTGTACATGGCTCCATGTCAACTGTCTTAATCAAAGCTTTGTAAAGCTGCATGCCGGAAGCCGATAGTCAAAGCTGCACATGGTTGCAGGCTACCAGCTGAAAGCCAAAGCGGTCACACTTCGATATATATAAGTAGTGAAAAATGAGTTGGGCACACTACAATAAGTTTTATTTCGATGACAATATTTCGATCTAGGCACATGGCTACATGTCATCAAGATCTTGGAGCCACCATATATTATCCTGCCTGGCTGTGTTTATGAAGTGAGAAAACGGATAATCCCCAAGCAGAGCGCGGCTTGAGCAATTAAACGAGAACCCAGCACCGCCAAAGAAGCTGCACCACCCGCACCCCTCCCCACTTAATTCACAAAGGACGACGTACGGCGAGTCAGTGGTGGCCCAATAGGACTAGAGGACTCTATAATCCTTTTTTATGGCTGCATGTATGCAGCTCATCGTAACAGCGGCACATAGCATCATCACAGCGGCATATAGCTGCACGTCATCAGGTGAATGTCGCTGCTGCACATGGCTTCATGTCAGTTGATCGTCGCTGCTTAAGATGCCTCCATGTCAGCTGATTGTCACTGCAGTGCATGGCTCCATGTCAGCTGATTGTCACTCCTGCACATGCCTCCACGTCCTAACTGTCAATGCTGTACATGGCTACATGTCAGCTGATCGTCGCTGCTTAAGATGGCTCCATGTCAGCTGATCGTCTCTGCTTAAGATGCCTCCATGTCAGCTGATTGTCACTGCTGCACATGCCTCCATGTCCTAACTGTCAGTGGTGTACATGGCTCCATGTCAACTGTCTTAATCAAAGCTTTGTAAAGCTGCATGCCGGAAGCCGATAGTCAAAGCTGCACATGGTTGCAGGCTACCAGCTGAAAGCCAAAGCGGTCACACTTCGATACAAAAGTAGTGAAAAATGAGTTGGTCACGCTACAATAAGTTGTATTTCGATGATATTTCGATCGCGGCACATGGCTTCATGTCATCAAGATCTTGGAGCCACCAAGCAATTAAACGACAAGCCAGCACGCAATGCCAGAAAAATCGATAACTATTCATGAAAAATAAATGGAATCGCTGCCGCCAGTGGAACTGCACCACCCACACCCCCCCACCCAAAATTCAAAAAGGATGACGTACTGCGGGTCAGTGGTGGCCAAATAGGAGGAGTTGACTAAGTAGGCTCTATTTATAATGCTTTTTCATGACTGCATGTCATCAGCCCATCGTCCCAGCCGCACGTCATCAATTGAACGTCGCTGCTGCACATGGCACCATGATAGTTAATCGTCGCTGCTGCAGATGGCTGCAAGCAACCAGCGGAAAGTCGAAGCGGTCATACTTCGGTATAAAAGTAGTGAAATATGAGTTGGTCGCACTGCAAAAAAGTTCCCGTATTATGAGGTTGGCCTACTATCTATTTTATAGCTAGATTTAACCTCTGAGCTTTAAGCTCCAAGCTTTAAGCTCTGCTACAATATAGCTAAAAGGACAACTCTAATTTGCAGCTCTTGCACTAAAATTAATCAGCTTTCTGCGGTTTCTGTTCGCCTGGTACTTCAGGCCCAGAAATTATGCTGAAACCGACCAAATTGAATGCTCGTTTTTGCAGGCAACAACAACAACATACAGGTATTTTTTGCAACAACAAGAATATATCCATTACAAATGTAGGCAACTACTAAAAATGCGTGTTTGTTTAGTTTTGGGTTTTCTTTATTAAATTAAATCATGTTTCGCATATCGTTATCGTATATTTATGTAATATATAGATTAATTTGTTGATAAGCACCTTTCGCTTTGTATGTAGGAGAGGATCAGGAACCGGGTATCGGTCATCGGGCTTTGGATTGGTATCAAGTGTGGACACTACAACAATAATTTGGCATTCTCTTTGATCAGGCTTTTCCACTGGGCAATGGGGCCTCGCGAAGCGGGAGCCTCATCGGGCGTCAGATCACAGAGCTAGGCCAGCGACATGGCCGGATGCATCCCATTATTGCTGCCATTGCTGGCTCCATTGGCTATGTAGGCGGCTGCATTCAGGCTGCGATTGCCAGCGGGCTTCTGTACGTTCACCGGTTCACTGCTGTTGATAAAGATTGAAAATTCAATGAAAATCAAACTTCTTTAAGTAAGTTTTCTAACACTTTCCCATTTCTATCCAACTGCTGGGTGGACTGGGCATTGTGCACTTTTCCGGGTCCATAGCAGAGCTTCACCTCAGAGTCTTCATCGTCATCGTCATCCGCATCGGCCTCGTCGTCTGTGCTGAGTTAGCTGGAGACGAAAAACGTGAGATGATAAGAGGACGATTCTTGAAAGCCTTGACCTGTACTTACAGCTTGTCCGGCGAAGCTTTCAGTGTGTTCTGCTTGTTAATCTTGCGCAGGCGCTTTAGCTCCGTCTTGAGGTCCTGCAGCTCCTGCTGGATCTTGTGCTTGACGGGCACGTAGCCTCGACGCAACGGCCTGCCTTCTAAGTCCCGCTCGATGGCTGCCGGTGATAGGGTGACCGTTGTAATGCCCGATGTCACCAGCTTGCGATGGGAGGCAATAAGCCGCTGCATCACGCCCTTGGTAGAGGCACCACCGGAGGCAAACTGACGCTTCTGGGGCAGGCCGCTTTGCTGCGGAGTGGAAATGGTCCTGGTGATGAGCTTCTGTTGCGGCGGCTCCGGTGTTGAGGCAGTTGAGGCCATTGTAACGCTGCTCCTGGCTGGTGACCACGGTCAGCTTGAGCGGCTGCTTGTGCTTGGCCTGGAGGTTCTTGTTGCTCTGCTAGGAGGCCGAGATACCCAGAATCATCCGAATGCTGGTCTTCGAGGCTCTTCTCCTTGGCGCTGTTCACGCTTGGATAGCTCATCAATGGTGACCAGGAGCGAAGTGGTCTGCACTGCCGCCGGCCGGGCTGTGACCAGCACGCCCTGGTCTTGACCCAGCTCATCCTGATCCTGTGGCTGCTACTGAGTCCATTTACCATAACCCAAAACGTGGGATGGTCAAAGCTGCACGTGGTTGTCAGCCGATAGTCACAGCTTTACAGGGTCGTATGCTAGCACCCGATCGACGCCGCTGCCATTGCTGGCTCCATTGGCTATGTAGGCGGCTGCATTCAGGCTGCGATTGCCAGCGGGCTTGTGTACGTTCTCCGGCTCGTTGCTGTTGATATAAGATTGAAAATTCAATGAGAATCAAACTTCTTTAAGTAGGTTTTCTAACACTTGCCCATTTCGTCATCGGCATCGGCCTCGTCGTCTGGGCTGAGTTGGCTGGAGACGAAAACCGTAAGATGATAAGAGGACGATTCTTGAAAGCCTTGACCTGTACTCACAGATTGTCCGGCGAAGTCTTCAGTGTGTTCTGCTTGTTAATCTTGCGCAGGCGCTTCAGCTCAGACTCGCGTCAAGCTCCGTCTTGAGGTCCTGCAGCTCCTGCTGGATATTCTGCTCGACGGGCACATAGCCTCGACGCAACGGCCTGCCTTCTAAGTCCCGCTCGATGGCTGCCGGTGACAGGGTGACCGTGGAAATTCCCGTTGACGAGTTGCCGTTCTCCAGGACAGCCAACGCCGTGCGTGTGTTCAGCTTGAGGGTGTTGCTGTTGGTGTCACCAGCTTGCCAAGGGAGGCAATAAACCCATGCATCACGCCCTTGGTAGAGGCATCACCGGAGGCAAACTGACGCTTCTGGGACAGGCCGCTTTGCTGCGGATTGAAAATTGTCCTAGTGATAAGCTTCTGTTGCGGCGGCTCCGGTGTTGAGGCAGTTGGGGCCAATGTAACGCTGCTCCTGGCAGGTGACCACGGTCAGCTTGAGCGGCTGCTGCTCCTGATGCTTGGCCTGGAGGTTATTGTTGCTCTGCTAGGAGGCCGAGATACCCCCAGTCATCCGAATGCTGGTCATCGAGGCTCTCCTCCTTGGCGCTGTTCAAGCTTGGATAGCTCATCAATGGTGACCAGGAGCGAAGTGGTCTGCACTGCCGTCGGCCGGGCTGTGACCAGCAAGCCCTGGTCTTGATCCAGGTCATCCTAATCATGTGGCTGCTCCAGAGTTCATTCACCATAACCCAAAACGTGGGATGGTCAAAGCTGCACGTGGTTGTCAGCCGATAGTCACAGCTTTACAGGGTCGTATGCTAGCACCCGATCGACGCCGCTGCCATTGCTGGCTCCATTGGCTATGTAGGCGGCTGCATTCAGGCTGCGATTGCCAGCGGGCTTCTGTACGTTCACCGGTTCACTGCTGTTGATAAAGATTGAAAATTCAATGAAAATCAAACTTCTTTAAGTAAGTTTTCTAACACTTTCCCATTTCTATCCAACTGCTGGGTGGACTGGGCATTGTGCACTTTTCCGGGTCCATAGCAGAGCTTCACCTCAGAGTCTTCATCGTCATCGTCATCCGCATCGGCCTCGTCGTCTGTGCTGAGTTAGCTGGAGACGAAAAACGTGAGATGATAAGAGGACGATTCTTGAAAGCCTTGACCTGTACTTACAGCTTGTCCGGCGAAGCTTTCAGTGTGTTCTGCTTGTTAATCTTGCGCAGGCGCTTTAGCTCCGTCTTGAGGTCCTGCAGCTCCTGCTGGATCTTGTGCTCGACGGGCACGTAGCCTCGACGCAACGGCCTGCCTTCTAAGTCCCGCTCGATGGCTGCCGGTGATAGGGTGACCGTTGTAATGCCCGATGTCACCAGCTTGCCATGGGAGGCAATAAGCCGCTGCATCACGCCCTTGGTAGAGGCACCACCGGAGGCAAACTGACGCTTCTGGGGCAGGCCGCTTAGCTGCGGAGTGGAAATGGTCCTGGTGATGAGCTTCTGTTGCGGCGGCTCCGGTGTTGAGGCAGTTGGGGCCAATGTAACGCTGCTCCTGGCAGGTGACCACGGTCAGCTTGAGCGGCTGTTGTTGCTGGTGCTTGGCCTGGAGGTTGTTTTTGCTCTGCTAGGAGGTCGAGATACCCAGAGTCATCCTGAGTGCTTTCACCATAACCTAAAACGTAGAATGTCAAAGCTGCACGTGGTTCCATGCCAGCAATCGATAGTCAATGCTGCAAATGCATCCATGCCAGGTGATCGTCGCTGTTGCACATGGCTGCAAGCAACCAGCTAAAAGTCAATGCGGTCACACTTCGAAATAAAAGTAGCGAAACATGGGTTGGTCACACTGCAAAAAGCTTGTGATAATGGATTTGGTACCTTTTTTAAAAGTAGTGATGGCCGCCTCAATAACCGTCCCGTTCTCGGCATTCTTCTTGATCACGCTTTCCCACTGGGCAGTGAGGCCCAGCGATGAGGGCGCCCCTTCGGGCATCAGATCACAGGTCTGGGCCAGCGACATGGCCAGCAGGCTTGTGTACGTTCTCCGGCTCGTTGCTGTTGATATAAGAATGAAAATTCAATGAGAGTCAAACTTCTTTAAGTAGGTTATCTAACACTTGCCCATTTCTATCCAAATGCTGGGCGGACTGGGCATTGTGCAGTTTTCCGGGTCCATAGCAGTGCTTCACCTCAGAGTCCTCATCGTCATCTGGATCGGTCTCGTCGTCTGTGCTGAGTTGGCTGGAGACGAAAAACGTAAGATGATAAGAGGACGATTCTTGAAAGCCTTGACCTGTACTCACAGATTGTCCGGCGAAGTTTTCAGTGTGTTCTGCTTGTTAATCTTGCGCAGGCGCTTCAGCTCAGACTCGCGTCAAGCTCCGTCTTGAGGTCCTGCAGCTCCTGCTGGATATTCTGCTCGACGGGCACATAGCCTCGACGCAACGGCCTGCCTTCTAAGTCCCGCTCGATGGCTGCCGGTGACAGGGTGACCGTGGAAATTCCCGTTGACGAGTTGCCGTTCTCCAGGACAGCCAACGCCGTGCGTGTGTTCAGCTTGAGGGTGTTGCTGTTGGTGTCACCAGCTTGCCAAGGGAGGCAATAAACCCATGCATCACGCCCTTGGTAGAGGCATCACCGGAGGCAAACTGACGCTTCTGGGACAGGCCGCTTTGCTGCGGATTGAAAATGGTCCTAGTGATAAGCTTCTGTTGCGGCGGCTCCGGTGTTGAGGCAGTTGGGGCCAATGTAACGCTGCTCCTGGCAGGTGACCACGGTCAGCTTGAGCGGCTGCTGCTCCTGATGCTTGGCCTGGAGGTTATTGTTGCTCTGCTAGGAGGCCGAGATACCCCCAGTCATCCGAATGCTGGTCATCGAGGCTCTCCTCCTTGGCGCTGTTCAAGCTTGGATAGCTCATCAATGGTGACCAGGAGCGAAGTGGTCTGCACTGCCGTCGGCCGGGCTGTGACCAGCAAGCCCTGGTCTTGATCCAGGTCATCCTAATCATGTGGCTGCTCCAGAGTTCATTCACCATAACCCAAAACGTGGGATGGTCAAAGCTGCACGTGGTTGTCAGCCGATAGTCACAGCTTTACAGGGTCGTATGCTAGCACCCGATCGACGCCGCTGCCATTGCTGGCTCCATTGGCTATGTAGGCGGCTGCATTCAGGCTGCGATTGCCAGCGGGCTTCTGTACGTTCACCGGTTCACTGCTGTTGATAAAGATTGAAAATTCAATGAAAATCAAACTTCTTTAAGTAAGTTTTCTAACACTTTCCCATTTCTATCCAACTGCTGGGTGGACTGGGCATTGTGCACTTTTCCGGGTCCATAGCAGAGCTTCACCTCAGAGTCTTCATCGTCATCGTCATCCGCATCGGCCTCGTCGTCTGTGCTGAGTTAGCTGGAGACGAAAAACGTGAGATGATAAGAGGACGATTCTTGAAAGCCTTGACCTGTACTTACAGCTTGTCCGGCGAAGCTTTCAGTGTGTTCTGCTTGTTAATCTTGCGCAGGCGCTTTAGCTCCGTCTTGAGGTCCTGCAGCTCCTGCTGGATCTTGTGCTCGACGGGCACGTAGCCTCGACGCAACGGCCTGCCTTCTAAGTCCCGCTCGATGGCTGCCGGTGATAGGGTGACCGTTGTAATGCCCGATGTCACCAGCTTGCGATGGGAGGCAATGAGCCGCTGCATCACGCCCTTGGTAGAGGCACCACCGGAGGCAAACTGACGCTTCTGGGGCAGGCCGCTTTGCTGCGGAGTGGAAATGGTCCTGGTGATGAGCTTCTGTTGCGGCGGCTCCGGTGTTGAGGCAGTTCAGGCCATTGTAACGCTGCTCCTGGCTGGTGACCACGGTCAGCTTGAGCGGCTGCTTGTGCTTGGCCTGGAGGTTCTTGTTGCTCTGCTAGGAGGCCGAGATACCCAGAGTCATCCGAATGCTGGTCTTCGAGGCTCTTCTCCTTGGCGCTGTTCACGCTTGGATAGCTCATCAATGGTGACCAGGAGCGAAGTGGTCTGCACTGCCGCCGGCCGGGCTGTGACCAGCACGCCCTGGTCTTGATCCAGCTCATCCTGATCCTGTGGCTGCTACTGAGTCCATTTACCATAACCCAAAACGTGGGATGGTCAAAGCTGCACGTGGTTGTCAGCCGATAGTCACAGCTTTACAGGGTCGTATGCTAGCACCCGATCGACGCCGCTGCCATTGCTGGCTCCATTGGCTATGTAGGCGGCTGCATTCAGGCTGCGATTGCCAGCGGGTTTCTGTACGTTCACCGGTTCACTGCTGTTGATAAAGATTGAAAATTCAATGAAAATCAAACTTCTTTAAGTAAGTTTTCTAACACTTTCCCATTTCTATCCAACTGCTGGGTGGACTGGGCATTGTGCACTTTTCCGGGTCCATAGCAGAGCTTCACCTCAGAGTCTTCATCGTCATCGTCATCCGCATCGGCCTCGTCGTCTGTGCTGAGTTAGCTGGAGACGAAAAACGTGAGATGATAAGAGGACGATTCTTGAAAGCCTTGACCTGTACTTACAGCTTGTCCGGCGAAGCTTTCAGTGTGTTCTGCTTGTTAATCTTGCGCAGGCGCTTTAGCTCCGTCTTGAGGTCCTGCAGCTCCTGCTGGATCTTGTGCTCGACGGGCACGTAGCCTCGACGCAACGGCCTACCTTCTAAGTCCCGCTCGATGGCTGCCGGTGATAGGGTGACCGTTGTAATGCCCGATGTCACCAGCTTGCCATGGGAGGCAATAAGCCGCTGCATCACGCCCTTGGTAGAGGCACCACCGGAGGCAAACTGACGCTTCTGGGGCAGGCCGCTTAGCTGCGGAGTGGAAATGGTCCTGGTGATGAGCTTCTGTTGCGGCGGCTCCGGTGTTGAGGCAGTTGGGGCCAATGTAACGCTGCTCCTGGCAGGTGACCACGGTCAGCTTGAGCGGCTGTTGTTGCTGGTGCTTGGCCTGGAGGTTGTTTTTGCTCTGCTAGGAGGTCGAGATACCCAGAGTCATCCTGAGTGCTTTCACCATAACCTAAAACGTAGAATGTCAAAGCTGCACGTGGTTCCATGCCAGCAATCGATAGTCAATGCTGCAAATGCATCCATGCCAGCTGATCGTCGCTGTTGCACATGGCTGCAAGCAACCAGCTAAAAGTCAATGCGGTCACACTTCGAAATAAAAGTAGCGAAACATGGGTTGGTCACACTGCAAAAAGCTTGTGATAATGGATTTGGTACCTTTTTTAAAAGTAGTGATGGCCGCCTCAATAACCGTCCCGTTCTCGGCATTCTTCTTGATCACGCTTTCCCACTGGGCAGTGAGGCCCAGCGATGAGGGCGCCCCTTCGGGCATCAGATCACAGGTCTGGGCCAGCGACATGGCCAGCAGGCTTGTGTACGTTCTCCGGCTCGTTGCTGTTGATATAAGAATGAAAATTCAATGAGAGTCAAACTTCTTTAAGTAGGTTATCTAACACTTGCCCATTTCTATCCAAATGCTGGGCGGACTGGGCATTGTGCAGTTTTCCGGGTCCATAGCAGTGCTTCACCTCAGAGTCCTCATCGTCATCTGGATCGGTCTCGTCGTCTGTGCTGAGTTGGCTGGAGACGAAAAACGTGAGATGATAAGAGGACGATTCTTGAAAGCCTTGACCTGTACTCACAGATTGTCCGGCGAAGTTTTCAGTGTGTTCTGCTTGTTAATCTTGCGCAGGCGCTTCAGCTCAGACTCGCTTCAAGCTCCGTCTTGAGGTCCTGCAGCTCCTGCTGGATATTCTGCTCGACGGGCACATAGCCTCGACGCAACGGCCTGCCTTCCAAGTCCCGCTCGATGGCTGCCGGTGACAGGGTGACCGTGGAAATTCCCGTTGACGAGTTGCCGTTCTCCAGGACAGCCAACGCCGTGCGTGTGTTCAGCTTGAGGGTGTTGCTGTTGGTGTCACCAGGTTGCCATGAGAGGCAATAAGCCCCTGCATCACGCCCTTGGTAGAGGCACCACCGGAGGCAAACTGACGCTTCTGGGGCAGGCCGCTTTGCTGCGGAGTAGAAATGGTCCTGGTGATGAGCTTCTGTTGCGGCGGCTCCGGTGTTGAGGCAGTTGAGGCCATTGTAACGCTGCTCCTGGCTGGTGACCACGGTCAGCTTGAGCGGCTGCTTGTGCTTGGCCTGGAGGTTCTTGTTGCTCTGCTAGGAGGCCGAGATACCCAGAGTCATCCGAATGCTGGTCTTCGAGGCTCTTCTCCTTGGCGCTGTTCACGCTTGGATAGCTCATCAATGGTGACCAGGAGCGAAGTGGTCTGCACTGCCGCCGGCCGGGCTGTGACCAGCACGCCCTGGTCTTGACCCAGCTCATCCTGATCCTGTGGCTGCTACTGAGTCCATTTACCATAACCCAAAACGTGGGATGGTCAAAGCTGCACGTGGTTGTCAGCCGATAGTCACAGCTTTACAGGGTCGTATGCTAGCACCCGATCGACGCCGCTGCCATTGCTGGCTCCATTGGCTATGTAGGCGGCTGCATTCAGGCTGCGATTGCCAGCGGGCTTGTGTACGTTCTCCGGCTCGTTGCTGTTGATATTAGAATGAAAATTCAATGAGAATCAAACTTCTTTAAGTAGGTTTTCTAACAATTGCCCATTTCTATCCAACTACTGGGTGGACTGGGCATTGTGCAGTTTACCGGGTCCATAGCAGTGCTGCACCTCAGATTCCTCATTGTCATCAGCATCGGCCTCGTCGTGTGCTGAGTTGGCTGGTGACGAAAAACGTAAGATGATAAGAGGACGATTCTTGAAAGCCTTGACCTGTACTCACAGCTTGTCCGGCGAAGCCTTCAGGCCCTTCAGCTCCGTCTCGCGTCAAGCTCCGTCTTGAGATCCTGCAGCTCCCGCTGGGTAGGGTATTGAGTACGACCCTATAGAGCCGAAAATAACTCCTTCACTGATTGAAATTATATTTTCCTCTGCAAGAATCCTAAAATCCACATTTTTTTAAAATTTTTATATTATAATTTTACACAAAAGTTTGGAACGCAGTAACGCCCTTATTAAATAAACATATTCTTGATCAGCATCGACAGCACTCTCCCTTTCTCCCTCTCTCTTACTCATTCTGCCTCTTGTTATCCGGGAGGTCCAACTCCCACTGTGCATCTCCAGAGCTAACTCATTCTCTGTATGTTTCTCTGCCTATCTCTTACTCTCTCGCTCTCACTTCCTCTGTTCTCTTGACTCGGGAACTATAAATAGAGGCACTTCGTTCGCCGCGACCTCAGTCTGTCCTAGGGGTACCTAGTGTTTACATCGATAGTGATAGTGTTTAAAAGAATGAGGTGGCCAATAAAATACATCTGGATAACCAGGAAGTGATCTTCGATATTATGACTACCCTAATTGAAGTCAACAAGATTCGAAGAGTACACTGGAAGGAAGTAAACAATAACTTGTTATACACTCAGGTAAGTCTTAATCATGACAATTATATTATTATATGGAAAGAAGTAAACAATGACGTGTCCTCCACTGGGGTAAGTCCTAATCATGACAAATATAGATGCTATAGGAGGAATCTGCCCTTGGTCTAGATTAAGCTCTGCTAGCTATGCATTTATTTTCCAATTAATTCCCGTATTGCCATGAATCCCATTACTTAGTGTTAATTGAAAGTGACTTAGTAATTTGTATTGATGATATCTACAAAAGTATACTCAAAGTAAAAAGCCTAAATTAATTATAAGATCTTACTCTTTCGACTCTTTATGGCTGATGATGCTGATCTAGAATATATATATATTTATTGGGTCGAAAATGACTCCTTCACAGTATTACAAGCTTTCGACAAAAATTTGGATAGTATAAAAACTCACCTAGCTAGGGATGAGCGCAATTTCTCCTGGGCAATAACGAGCTGTCTTGGTCTCATTCTCATCATACCGGTTACAGTTGTACCAGGAGGAGCCGAGCCAGACCCAACAGAACTTGTTCTTGCAGTTCTGATTCTTGCACACCATATGGTTGCAACCGCCGTCTTTCTCAATGGCCACACTGCACTTGGGACACTTTTTGGTATTGGCCGCGATCCAGTTGGACGTTTCTGAGTCGTCGTCGCACTTCTTAATCCACTTCTTTAGCCAGCGGCATTTTACCGGGTCGGGATCGGATATAAGATCGCTTGGCCGCTGGTCCTCCTGCAGCATACGCTACTAGACGACTGGACATTGCGCAGTTTTCCGGGTCATTAGCAGTGCTCCACCTCAGAGTCCTCATCATCATTGTCGTCCGCATCGGCCTCGTCGTCTGTGCTGAGCTGGCTGAAAACGAAAAAATGTAAGATAACAAGAGGATCCATGAAAGCCTTAACCTGTACTCACAGCTTGTCCGGCGAAGCCTTCTGTGTGTTCTGCTTGTTAATCTTGCGCAGGCGCTTCAGGTCCGTCTCGCGTCAAGCTCCGTCTTGAGGTCCTGCAGCTCCTGCTGGATCTTCTGGTCGACGGGCAAATAGCCTCGACGCAACGGCCTACCTTCCAAGTCCCGCTCGATGGCTGCCGGTGATAGGGTGACCGTGGTAATTCCCGTTGACGAGTTGCCGTTCTCCAGGACAGCCAACGCCGTGCGTGTGTTCAACTTGAGGGTGTTGCTGTTGGTGTCACCAGCTTGCCCTTGATAGAGGCACCACCGGAGGCAAACTGACGCTTCTGGGGCAGGCCGCTTAGCTGCGGAGTGGAAATGGTCCTGTTGTTGAGCTTCTGTTGCGGCGGCTCCGGTGTTGAGGCAGTTAGGGCCATTGTAACGCTGCTCCTGGCGGGTGACCACGGTCAGCTTGAGCGGCTGCTGCTGCTGGTGCTTGGCCTGGAGGTTGTTGTTGCTCTGCTAGGAGGCCGAGATACCCCCCCGTCATCCCAAAGCTGGTCATCAAGGCTCTTCTCCTTGGCGCTGTTCATGCTTGGATAGCTCATCAATGGTGACCAAGATCGAAGTGGTCAGCACTGCCGCCGGCTGGGCTGTGACCAGCACGCCCTGGTCTTCACCAAGCTCATCCAGATCCTGTGGCTGTGCTGAGTTGCCTGTAGACGAAAACCGTAAGATGATAAGAGGACGATTCTTGAAAGCCTTGACCCATGCTCACAGCTTGTCCAGCGAAGCCTTCAGTGTGTTCTGCTTGTTAATCTTGCGCAGGCGCTTCAGCTCCGTCTCGCGTCAAGCTCCGTCTTGAGGTCCTGCAGCTCCTGCTGGATCTTCTGGTCGACGGGCACATAGCCTCGACGCAACGGCCTGCCTTCCAAGTCCCGCTCGATGGCTGCCGGTGACAGGGTGACCGTGGAAATTCCCGTTGACGAGTTGCCGTTCTCCAGGACAGCCAACGCCGTGCGTGTGTTCAGCTTGAGGGTGTTGCTGTTGGTGTCACCAGATTGCCAAGGGAGGCAATAAACCCATGCATCACGCCCTTGGTAGAGGCACCACCGGAGGCAAACTGACGCTTCTGGGGCAGGCCGCTTTGCTGCGGAGTGGAAATGGTCCTAGTGATAAGCTTCTGTTGCGGCGGCTCTGGTGTTGAGGCAGTTGAGGCCATGGTAACGCTGCTCCTGGCTGGTGACCACGGTCAGCTTGAGCGGCTGCTGCTCCTGGTGCTTGGCCTGGAGGTTGTTTTTGCTCTGCTAGGAGGTCGAGATACCCAGAGTCATCCTGAGTGCTTTCACCATAACCTAAAACGTAGAATGTCAAAGCTGCACGTGGTTCCATGCCAGCAATCGATAGTCAATGCTGCAAATGCATCCATGCCAGGTGATCGTCGCTGTTGCACATGGCTGCAGGCAACCAGCTAAAAGTCAATGCGGTCACACTTCGATATAAAAGTAGCGAAACATGGGTTGGTCACACTGCAAAAAGCTTGTGATAATGGATTTGGTACCTTTTTTAAAAGTAGTGATGGCCGCCTCAATAACCGTCCCCTTCTCGGCATTCTTCTTGATCACGCTTTCCCACTGGGCAGTGAGGCCCAGCGATGAGGGCGCCTCTTCGGGCATCAGATCACAGGTCTGGGCCAGCGACATGGCCGGACGCATCCCAATAATGCTGCATTCAGGCTGCGATTGCCAGCAGGCTTGTGTACGTTCTCCGGCTCGTTGCTGTTGATATAAGAATGAAAATTCAATGAGAGTCAAACTTCTTTAAGTAGGTTTTCTAACACCTGCCCATTTCGTCATCCGCATCGGCCTCGTCGTCTGGGCTGAGTTGGCTGGAGACGAAAAACGTAAGATGATAAGAGGACGATTATTGAAAGCCTTGACCTGTACTCACAGCTTGTCCAGCGAAGCCTTCAGTGACCGTGGAAATTCCCGTTGACGAGTTGCCGTTCTCCAGGACAGCCAACGCCGTGCGTGTGTTCAGCTTGAGGGTGTTGCTGTTGGTGTCACCAGCTTGCCAAGGGAGGCAATAAACCCATGCATCACGCCCTTGGTAGAGGCACCACCGGAGGCAAACTGACGCTTCTGGGACAGGCCGCTTTGCTGCGGATTGAAAATGGTCCTAGTGATAAGCTTCTGTTGCGGCGGCTCCGGTGTTGAGGCAGTTGAGGCCATTGTAACGCTGCTCCTGGCTGGTGACCACGGTCAGCTTGAGCGGCTGCTTGTGCTTGGCCTGGAGGTTGTTGTTGCTCTGCTAGGAGGCCGAGATACCCCGAGTCATCCGAATGCTGGTCATCGAGGCTCTTCTCCTTGGCGCTGTTCACGCTTGGATAGCTCATCAATGGTGACCAGGAGCGAAGTGGTCTGCACTGCCGCCGGCCGGGCTGTGACCAGCAAGCCATGGTCTTGACCCAGCTCATCCTGATCCTGTGGCTGCTACTGAGTCCATTTACCATAACCCAAAACGTGGGATGGTCAAAGCTGCACGTGGTTGTCAGCCGATAGTCACAGCTTTACAGGGTCGTATGCAAGCAGCCGATCGACGCCGCTGCCATTGCTGGCTCCATTGGCTATGTAGGCGGCTGCATTCAGGCTGCGATTGCCAGCGGGCTTGTGTACGTTCTCCGGCTCGTTGCTGTTGATATAAGATTGAAAATTCAATGAGAATCAAACTTCTTTAAGTAGGTTTTCTAACACTTGCCCATTTCGTCATCCGCATCGGCCTCGTCGTCTGGGCTGAGTTGGCTGGAGACGAAAAACGTAAGATGATAAGAGGACGATTCTTGAAAGCCTTGACCTGTACTCACAGATTGTCCGGCGAAGTCTTCAGTGTGTTCTGCTTGTTAATCTTGCGCAGGCGCTTCAGCTCCGTCTCGCGTCAAGCTCCGTCTTGAGGTCCTGCAGCTCCTGCTGGATCTTCTGGTCCACGGGCACATAGCCTCGACGCAACGGCCTGCCTTCCAAGTCCCGCTCGATGGCTGCCGGTGATAGGGTGACCGTTGTAATGCCCGTTGACTAGTTGCCGTTCTCCAGGACAGCCAACGCCGTGCGTGTGTTCAGCTTGAAGGTGTTGCTGTTGGTGTTACCTGCTTGCTCTTGATAGAGGCACCACCGGAGGCAAACTGACGCTTCTGGGGCAGGCCGCCATTGTAACGCTGCTCCTGGTGGGTGACCACGGTCAGCTTGAGCGGCTGCTGCTCCTGGTGCTTGGCCTGGAGGTTATTGTTGCTCTGCTAGGAGGCCGAGATACCCCGAGTCATCCGAATGCTGGTCATCGAGGCTCTTCTCCTTGGCGCTGTTCACGCTTGGATAGCTCATCAATGGTGACCAGGAGCGAAGTGGTCTGCACTGCCGCCGGCCGGGCTGTGACCAGCAAGCCATGGTCTTGACCCAGCTCATCCTGATCCTGTGGCTGCTACTGAGTCCATTTACCATAACCCAAAACGTGGGATGGTCAAAGCTGCACGTGGTTGTCAGCCGATAGTCACAGCTTTACAGGGTCGTATGCAAGCAGCCGATCGACGCCGCTGCCATTGCTGGCTCCATTGGCTATGTAGGCGGCTGCATTCAGGCTGCGATTGCCAGTGGGCTTGTGTACGTTCTCCGGCTCGTTGCTGTTGATATAAGAATGATAATTCAATGAGAATCAAACTTCTTTAAGTAGGTTTTCTAACACTTGCCCATTTCGTCATCGTCATCGTCATCCGCATCGGCCTCGTTGTCTGTGCTGAGTTAGCTGGAGACGAAAACCGTAAGATGATAAGAGGACGATTCTTGAAAGCCTTGACCTGTACTCACAGCTTGTCCAGCGAAGCCTTCAGTGTGTTCTGCTTGTTAATCTTGCGCAGGCGCTTCAGCTCCGTCTCGCGTCAAGCTCCGTCATGAGGTCCTGGAGCTCCTGCTGGATCTTCTGGTCGACGGGCACATAGCCTCGACGCAACGGCCTGCCTTCTAAGTCCCGCTCGATAGCTGCCGGTGATAGGGCAACCGTGGTAATACCCGTTGCCAAGTTGCCGTTCTCCAGGACGGCCAACGCCGTGCGTGTGTTCAGCTTGAGGGTGTTGCTAGCTTGGTGTCACTAGCTTGCCATGGAAGGCAATAAACTGCTGCATCACGCCCTTGATAGAGGCTCCACCGAAGGCAAACTGACGCTTCTGGGGCATGCCGCTTAGCTGCGGAGTGGAAATGGTCCTGGTGATGAGCTGCTGCTGCGGCGGCTCCGGTGTTGAGGCAGTTGGGGCCAATGTAACGCTGCTCCTGGCAGGTGACCACGGTCAGCTTGAGCGGCTGCTGCTCCTGATGCTTGGCCTGGAGGTTATTGTTGCTCTGCTAGGAGGCCGAGATACCCCCAGTCATCCGAATGCTGGTCATCGAGGCTCTCCTCCTTGGCGCTGTTCAAGCTTGGATAGCTCATCAATGGTGACCAGGAGCGAAGTGGTCTGCACTGCCGTCGGCCGGGCTGTGACCAGCAAGCCCTGGTCTTGATCCAGGTCATCCTAATCATGTGGCTGCTCCAGAGTTCATTCACCATAACCCAAAACATAGGATAGTCAAAGCTGCACGTGGTTGTCTGCCGATAGTCACAGCTTTACAGGGTCGTATGCTAGCACCCGATCGACGCCGCTGCCATTGCTGGCTCCATTGGCTATGTAGGCGGCTGCATTCAGGCTGCGATTGCCAGCGGGCTTGTGTACGTTCTCCGGCTCGTTGCTGTTGATATTAGAATGAAAATTCAATGAGAATCAAACTTCTTTAAGTAGGTTTTCTAACACTTGCCCATTTCTATCCAACTACTGGGTGGACTGGGCATTGTGCAGTTTACCGGGTCCATAGCAGTGCTGCACCTCAGATTCCTCATTGTCATCAGCATCGGCCTCGTCGTGTGCTGAGTTGGCTGGTGACGAAAAACGTAAGATGATAAGAGGACGATTCTTGAAAGCCTTGACCTGTACTCACAGCTTGTCCGGCGAAGCCTTCAGGCCCTTCAGCTCCGTCTCGCGTCAAGCTCCGTCTTGAGATCCTGCAGCTCCCGCTGGGTAGGGTATTGAGTACGACCCTATAGAGCCGAAAATAACTCCTTCACTGATTGAAATTATATTTTCCTCTGCAAGAATCCTAAAATCCACATTTTTTTAAAATTTTTATATTATAATTTTACACAAAAGTTTGGAACGCAGTAACGCCCTTATTAAATAAACATATTCTTGATCAGCATCGACAGCACTCTCCCTTTCTCCCTCTCTCTTACTCATTCTGCCTCTTGTTATCCGGGAGGTCCAACTCCCACTGTGCATCTCCAGAGCTAACTCATTCTCTGTATGTTTCTCTGCCTATCTCTTACTCTCTCGCTCTCACTTCCTCTGTTCTCTTGACTCGGGAACTATAAATAGAGGCACTTCGTTCGCCGCGACCTCAGTCTGTCCTAGGGGTACCTAGTGTTTACATCGATAGTGATAGTGTTTAAAAGAATGAGGTGGCCAATAAAATACATCTGGATAACCAGGAAGTGATCTTCGATATTATGACTACCCTAATTGAAGTCAACAAGATTCGAAGAGTACACTGGAAGGAAGTAAACAATAACTTGTTCTACACTCAGGTAAGTCTTAATCATGACAATTATATTATTATATGGAAAGAAGTAAACAATGACGTGTCCTCCACTGGGGTAAGTCCTAATCATGACAAATATAGATGCTATAGGAGGGATCTGCCCTTGGTCTATTGCCATGGATCCCATTACTTAGTGTTAATTGAAAGTGATTTAGTAATTTGTATTGATGATATCTACAAAAGTATACTCAAAGTAAAAAGCCTAAATTAATTATAAGATCTTACTCTTTCGACTCTTTATGGCTGATGATGCTGATCTAGAATATATATATATAATATTTATTGGGTCGAAAATGACTCCTTCACAGTATTACAAGCTTTCGACAAAAATTTGGATAGTATAAAAACTCACCTAGCTTGGGATGAGCGCAATTTCTCCTGGGCAATAACGAGCTGTCTTGGTCTCATTCTCATCATACCGGTTACAGTTGTACCAGGAGGAGCCGTGCGGCTCCCAGGAGCCGAGCCAGACCCAACAGAACTTTTTCTTGCAGTTCTGATTCTTGCACACCATATGGTTGCAACCGCCGTCTTTCTCAATGGCCACACTGCACTTGGGACACTTTTTGGTATTGGCCGCGATCCAGTTGGACGTTTCTGAGTCGTCGTCGCACTTCTTAATCCACTTCTTTAGCCAGCGGCATTTTACCGGGTCGGGATCGGATATAAGATCGCTTGGCCGCTGGTCCTCCTGCAGCATACGCTACTAGACGACTGGACATTGCGCAGTTTTCCGGGTCATTAGCAGTGCTCCACCTCAGAGTCCTCATCATCATTGTCGTCCGCATCGGCCTCGTCGTCTGTGCTGAGCTGGCTGAAAACGAAAAAATGTAAGATAACAAGAGGATCCATGAAAGCCTTAACCTGTACTCACAGCTTGTCCGGCGAAGCCTTCTGTGTGTTCTGCTTGTTAATCTTGCGCAGGCGCTTCAGCTCCGTCTCGCGTCAAGCTCCGTCTTGAGGTCTTGAGGTCCTGCAGCTCCTGCTGGACCTGCTCGACGGGCACGTAGCCTCGACGCAACGGCCTGCCTTCTAAGTCCCGCTCGATGGCTGCCGGTGATAGGGTGACCGTTGTAATGCCCGCTGGCCAGTTGCCGTTCTCCAGGACAGCCAACGCCGTGCGTGTGTTCAACTTGAGGGTGTTGCTGTTGGTGTCACCAGCTTGCCCTTGATAGAGGCACCACCGGAGGCAAACTGACGCTTCTGGGGCAGGCCGCTTAGCTGCGGAGTGGAAATGGTCCTGTTGTTGAGCTTCTGTTGCGGCGGCTCCGGTGTTGAGGCAGTTAGGGCCATTGTAACGCTGCTCCTGGCGGGTGACCACGGTCAGCTTGAGCGGCTGCTGCTGCTGGTGCTTGGCCTGGAGGTTGTTGTTGCTCTGCTAGGAGGCCGAGATACCCCCCCGTCATCCCAAAGCTGGTCATCAAGGCTCTTCTCCTTGGCGCTGTTCATGCTTGGATAGCTCATCAATGGTGACCAAGATCGAAGTGGTCAGCACTGCCGCCGGCTGGGCTGTGACCAGCACGCCCTGGTCTTCACCAAGCTCATCCAGATCCTGTGGCTGTGCTGAGTTGCCTATAGACGAAAACCGTAAGATGATAAGAGGACGATTCTTGAAAGCCTTGACCCATGCTCACAGCTTGTCCAGCGAAGCCTTCAGTGTGTTCTGATTGTTAATCTTGCGCAGGCGCTTCAGCTCCGTCTCGCGTCAAGCTCCGTCTTAAGGTCCTGCAGCTCCTGCTGGATCTTCTGGTCCACGGGCACATAGCCTCGACGCAACGGCCTGCCTTCCAAGTCCCGCTCGATGGCTGCCGGTGACAGGGTGACCGTGGAAATTCCCGTTGACGAGTTGCCGTTCTCCAGGACAGCCAACGCCGTGCGTGTGTTCAGCTTGAGGGTGTTGCTGTTGGTGTCACCAGCTTGCCTTGAGAGGCAATAAGCCCCTGCATCACGCCCTTGGTAGAGGCACCACCGGAGGCAAACTGACGCTTCTGGGGCAGGCCGCTTTGCTGCGGAGTAGAAATGGTCCTGGTGATGAGCTTCTGTTGCGGCGGCTCCGGTGTTGAGGCAGTTGAGGCCATTGTAACGCTGCTCCTGGCTGGTGACCACGGTCAGCTTGAGCGGCTGCTTGTGCTTGGCCTGGAGGTTCTTGTTGCTCTGCTAGGAGGCCGAGATACCCAGAGTCATCCGAATGCTGGTCTTCGAGGCTCTTCTCCTTGGCGCTGTTCACGCTTGGATAGCTCATCAATGGTGACCAGGAGCGAAGTGGTCTGCACTGCCGCCGGCCGGGCTGTGACCAGCACGCCCTGGTCTTGACCCAGCTCATCCTGATCCTGTGGCTGCTACTGAGTCCATTTACCATAACCCAAAACGTGGGATGGTCAAAGCTGCACGTGGTTGTCAGCCGATAGTCACAGCTTTACAGGGTCGTATGCTAGCACCCGATCGACGCCGCTGCCATTGCTGGCTCCATTGGCTATGTAGGCGGCTGCATTCAGGCTGCGATTGCCAGCGGGCTTCTGTACGTTCACCGGTTCACTGCTGTTGATAAAGATTGAAAATTCAATGAAAATCAAACTTCTTTAAGTAAGTTTTCTAACACTTTCCCATTTCTATCCAACTGCTGGGTGGACTGGGCATTGTGCACTTTTCCGGGTCCATAGCAGAGCTTCACCTCAGAGTCTTCATCGTCATCGTCATCCGCATCGGCCTCGTCGTCTGTGCTGAGTTAGCTGGAGACGAAAAACGTGAGATGATAAGAGGACGATTCTTGAAAGCCTTGACCTGTACTTACAGCTTGTCCGGCGAAGCTTTCAGTGTGTTCTGCTTGTTAATCTTGCGCAGGCGCTTTAGCTCCGTCTTGAGGTCCTGCAGCTCCTGCTGGATCTTGTGCTCGACGGGCACGTAGCCTCGACGCAACGGCCTGCCTTCTAAGTCCCGCTCGATGGCTGCCGGTGATAGGGTGACCGTTGTAATGCCCGATGTCACCAGCTTGCCATGGGAGGCAATAAGCCGCTGCATCACGCCCTTGGTACAGGCACCACCGGAGGCAAACTGACGCTTCTGGAGCAGGCCGCTTAGCTGCGGAGTGGAAATGGTCCTGGTGATGAGCTTCTGTTGCGGCGGCTCCGGTGTTGAGGCAGTTGGGGCCATTGTAACGCTGCTCCTGGCTGGTGACCACGGTCAGCTTGAGCGGCTGCTGCTGCTGGTGCTTGGACTCGAGGTTGTTTTTGCTCTGCTAGGAGGCCGAGATACCCAGAGTCATCCTGAGTGCTTTCACCATAACCTAAAACGTAGAATGTCAAAACTGCACGTGGTTCCATGCCAGCAATCCATAGTCAATGCTGCAAATGCATCCATGCCAGGTGATCGTCGCTGTTGCACATGGCTGCAGGCAACCAGCTAAAAGTCAATGCGGTCACAATTCGATATAAAAGTAGCGAAACATGGGTTGGTCACACTGCAAAAAGCTTGTGATAATGGATTTGGTACCTTTTTTAAAAGGAGTGATGGACGCCTCAATAACCGTCCGGTTCTCGGCTTTCTTATTGATCAATCAGGCTTTCCCACTGGGCAGTGAGCCCCGCGATGAGGGCGCCTCTTCGGGCATCAGATCACAGGTCTGGGCCAGCGACATGGCCGGACGCATCTCAATAATGCTGCATTCAGGCTGCGATTGCCAGCAGGCTTGTGTACGTTCTCCGGCTCGTTGCTGTTGATATAAGAATGAAGATTCAATGAGACTCAAACTTCTTTAAGTAGGTTATCTAACACTTGCCCATTTCTATCCAACTGCTGGGTGGACTGGGCATTGTGCAGTTTTCCGGGTCCATAGCAGTGCTTCACCTCAGATTCCTCATCGTCATCCGCATCGGCCTCGTCGTCTGTGCTGAGTTGGCTGGTGACGAAAAACGTGAGATGATAAGAGGACGATTCTTGAAAGCCTTGACCTGTACTCACAGCTTGTCCGGCGAAGCCTTCAGTGTGTTCTGCTTGTTAATCTTGCGCAGGCGCTTTCGCTCCGTCTTGAGGTCCTGCAGCTCCTGCTGGATCTTGTGCTCGACGGGCACATAGCCTTGACGCAATGGCCAGCCGGTTATGGGGTAACCGTGGTACTACCCGTTGCCGAGTTGCCGTTCTCCAGGACGGCAAACGCCGTGCGTGTGTTCAGCTTGAGGGTGTTGCTGTTGGTGTCACCAGCTTGCCATGGGAGGCAATAAACCGCTGCATCACGCCCTTGGTAGAGGCACCACCGGAGGCAAACTGACGCTTCTGGGGCAGGCCGCTTAGCTGCGGAGTGGAAATGGTCCTGTTGTTGAGCTTCTGTTGCGGCGGCTCCGGTGTTGAGGCAGTTAGGGCCATTGTAACGCTGCTCCTGGCGGGTGACCACGGTCAGCTTGAGCGGCTGCTGCTGCTGGTGCTTGGCCTGGAGGTTGTTGTTGCTCTGCTAGGAGGCCGAGATACCCCCCCGAGTCATCCCAAAGCTGGTCATCGAGGCTCTTCTCCTTGGCGCTGTTCATGCTTGGATAGCTCATCAATGGTGACCAGGATCGAAGTGGTCTGCACTGCCGCCGGCTGGGCTGTGACCAGCACGCCCTGGTCTTCACCAAGCTCATCCAGATCCTGTGGCTGTGCTGAGTTGCCTGTAGACGAAAACCGTAAGATGATAAGAGGACGATTCTTGAAAGCCTTGACCCATGCTCACAGCTTGTCCAGCGAAGCCTTCAGTGTGTTCTGCTTGTTAATCTTGCGCAGGCGCTTCAGCTCCGTCTCGCGTCAAGCTCCGTCTTGACGTCCTGCAGCTCCTGCTGGATCTTCTGCTCGGCGGGCACATAGCCTCGACGCATCGGCCTGCCTTCTAAGTCCCGCTCGATGGCTGCCGGTGATAGGGTGACCGTTGTAATGCCCGCTGGCCAGGTGCCGTTCTCCAGGACAGCCAACGTCGTGCGTGTGTTCAACTTGAGGGTGTTGCTGTTGGTGTCACCAGCTTGCCATGAGAGGCAATAAGCCGCTGCATCACGCCCTTGGTAGAGGCACCACCGGAGGCAAACTGACGCTTCTGGGGCAGGCCGCTTAGCTGCGGAGTGAAAATGGTCCTGGTGATGAGCTGCTGCTGCGGCGGCTCCGGTGTTGAGGCAGTTAACGCTGCTCCTGGCGGGTCATCCGAATGCTGGTCATCGAGGCCCTCCTCCTTGGCGCTGTTCACGCTTGGATAGCTTATCAATGGAGACCAGGAGCGAAATGGTCTGCACTGCCGCCGGCCGGGCTGTGACCAGCACGCCTGGTCTTGACCCAGCTTATCCTGATCCTGTGGCTGCTCCTGAGTCCATTCACCATAACCCAAAACGTAGGATGTCAAAGCTGCACATGGTTGTCTGCCGATAGTCAATGCTGCAAATGGCGCCATTTTAGCTGATGGTCGCTGCTTTAGATGGCTGCAGGCAACCAGCGTAATGTCAAAGCGGTCACACTTCGGTAGTATATAAGTGAAATATGAGTTGGTCACACTGCAAAAAGTTTCCGTTATATAAGGTTGGCAAGCTATCTATTTTATAGCTAGATTTAACCTCTGAGCTTTAAGCTCTGCTACAATATAGCTAAAAGGACAACTCTAATTTGCAGCTCTTGCACTAAAATTAATCAGCTTTCTGCGGTTTCTGTTCGCCTGGTACTTCAGGCCCAGAAATTATGCTGAAACCGACCAAATTGAATGCTCGTTTTTGCAGGCAACAACAACAACATACAGGTATTTTTTGCAACAACAAGAATATATCCATTACAAATGTAGGCAACTACTAAAAATGCGTGTTTGTTTAGTTTTGGGTTTTCTTTATTAAATTAAATCATGTTTCGCATATCGTTATCGTATATTTATGTAATATATAAATTAATTTGTTGATAAGCACCTTTCGCTTTGTATGCAGGAGAGGATCAGGAACCGGGTATCGGTCATCGGGCTTTGGATTGGTATCAAGTGTGGACACTACAACAATAATTTGGCATTCTCTTTGATCAGGCTTTTCCACTGGGCAATGGGGCCTCGCGAAGCGGGAGCCTCATCGGGCGTCAGATCACAGAGCTGGGCCAGCGACATGGCCGGATGCATCCCATTATTGCTGCCATTGCTGGCTCTATTGGCTATGTAGGCGGCTGCATTCAGGCTGCGATTGCCAGTGGGCTTCTGTACGTTCACCGGTTCACTGCTGTTGATAAAGATTGAAAATTCAATGAAAATCAAACTTCTTTAAGTAAGTTTTCTAACACTTTCCCATTTCTATCCAACTGCTGGGTGGACTGGGCATTGTGCAGTTTTCCGGGTCCATAGCAGTGCTTCACCTCAGATTCCTCATCGTCATCGTCATCCGCATCGGCCTCGTCGTCTGTGCTAAGTTGGCTGGAGACGAAAAACGTAAGATGATAAGAGAACGATTCTTGAAAGCCTTGACCTGTACTCACAGATTGTCCGGCGAAGCCTTCAGTGTGTTCTGCTTGTTAATTTTGCGCAGGCGCTTTAGTTCCGGCTCGCGTTAAGCTCCGTCTTGAGGTCTTGAGGTCCTGCAGCTCCTGCTGGACCTGCTCGACGGGCACGTAGCCTCGACGCAACGGCCTGCCTTCTAAGTCCCGCTCGATGGCTGCCGGTGATAGGGTGACCGTTGTAATGCCCGCTGGCCAGTTGCCGTTCTCCAGGACAGCCAACGCCGTGCGTGTGTTCAGCTTGAGGGTGTTGCTGTTGGTGTCACCAGCTTGCCATGAGAGGCAATAAGCCCCTGCATCACGCCCTTGGTAGAGGCACCACCGGAGGCAAACTGACGCTTCTGGGGCAGGCCGCTTTGCTGCGGAGTGGAAATGGTCCTGGTGATGAGCTTCTGTTGCGGCGGCTCCGGTGTTGAGGCAATTGGGGCCAATGTAACGCTGCTCCTGGCAGGTGACCACGGTCAGCTTAAGCGGCTGCTGCTCCTGGTGCTTGGCCTGGAGGTTATTGTTGCTCTGCTAGAAGGCCGAGATACCCCCAGTCATCCGAATGCTGGTCATCGAGGCCCTCCTCCTTGGCGCTGTTCAAGCTTGGATAGCTCATCAATGGTGACCAGGAGCGAAGTGGTCTGCACTGCCGCCGGCCGGGCTGTGACCAGCAAGCCCTGGTCTTGATCCAGCTCATCCTAATCATATGGCTGCTCCAGAGTTCATTCACCATAACCCAAAACATAGGATAGTCAAAGCTGCACGTGGTTGTCTGCCGATAGTCACAGCTTTACAGGGTCGTATGCTAGCACCCGATCGACGCCGCTGCCATTGCTGGCTCCATTGGCTATGTAGGCGGCTGCATTCAGGCTGCGATTGCCAGCGGGCTTGTGTACGTTCTCCGGCTCGTTGCTGTTGATATTAGAATGAAAATTTAATGAGAATCAAACTTCTTTAAGTAGGTTTTCTAATACTTGCCCATTTCTATCCAACTGCTGGGTGGACTGGGCATTGTGCAGTTTTCCGGGTCCATAGCAGTGCTGCACCTCAGATTCCTCATCGTCATCGTCATCCGCATCGGCCTCGTCGTCTGTGCTAAGTTGGCTGGAGACGAAAAACGTAAGATGATAAGAGAACGATTCTTGAAAGCCTTGACCTGTACTCACAGATTGTCCGGCGAAGCCTTAAGTGTGTTCTGCTTGTTAATCTTGCGCAGGCGCTTTAGCTCCGTCTTGAGGTCCTGCAGCTCCTGCTGGATCTTGTGCTCGACGGGCACGTAGCCTCGACGCAACGGCCTGCCTTCTAAGTCCCGCTCGATGGCTGCCGGTGATAGGGTGACCGTTGTAATGCCCGATGTCACCAGCTTGCCATGGGAGGCAATAAGCCGCTGCATCACGCCCTTGGTACAGGCACCACCGGAGGCAAACTGACGCTTCTGGAGCAGGCCGCTTAGCTGCGGAGTGGAAATGGTCCTGGTGATGAGCTTCTGTTGCGGCGGCTCCGGTGTTGAGGCAGTTGGGGCCATTGTAACGCTGCTCCTGGCTGGTGACCACGGTCAGCTTGAGCGGCTGCTGCTGCTGGTGCTTGGACTCGAGGTTGTTTTTGCTCTGCTAGGAGGCCGAGATACCCAGAGTCATCCTGAGTGCTTTCACCATAACCTAAAACGTAGAATGTCAAAACTGCACGTGGTTCCATGCCAGCAATCCATAGTCAATGCTGCAAATGCATCCATGCCAGGTGATCGTCGCTGTTGCACATGGCTGCAGGCAACCAGCTAAAAGTCAATGCGGTCACACTTCGATATAAAAGTAGCGAAACATGGGTTGGTCACACTGCAAAAAGCTTGTGATAATGGATTTGGTACCTTTTTTAAAAGGAGTGATGGACGCCTCAATAACCGTCCGGTTCTCGGCTTTCTTATTGATCAATCAGGCTTTCCCACTGGGCAGTGAGCCCCGCGATGAGGGCGCCTCTTCGGGCATCAGATCACAGGTCTGGGCCAGCGACATGGCCGGACGCATCTCAATAATGCTGCATTCAGGCTGCGATTGCCAGCAGGCTTGTGTACGTTCTCCGGCTCGTTGCTGTTGATATAAGAATGAAGATTCAATGAGACTCAAACTTCTTTAAGTAGGTTATCTAACACTTGCCCATTTCTATCCAACTGCTGGGTGGACTGGGCATTGTGCAGTTTTCCGGGTCCATAGCAGTGCTTCACCTCAGATTCCTCATCGTCATCCGCATCGGCCTCGTCGTCTGTGCTGAGTTGGCTGGTGACGAAAAACGTGAGATGATAAGAGGACGATTCTTGAAAGCCTTGACCTGTACTCACAGCTTGTCCGGCGAACCCTTCAGTGTGTTCTGCTTGTTAATCTTGCGCAGGCGCTTTAGCGGCTCGCGTTAAGCTCAGTCTTGAGGTCCTGCAGTTCCTGCTGGATCTTTTGGTCGACGGGCACATAGCCTCGACGCAACGGCCTACCTTCCAAGTCCCGCTCGATGGCTGCCGGTGATAGGGTGACCGTGATAATTCCCGTTGACGAGTTGCCGTTCTCCAGGACAGCCAACGCCGTGCGTGTGTTCAACTTGAGGGTGTTGCTGTTGGTGTCAGCAGCTTGCCCTTGATAGAGGCACCACCGGAGGCAAACTGACGCTTCTGGGGCAGGCCGCTTAGCTGCGGAGTGGAAATGGTCCTGGTAATGAGCTTCTTTCAACGGTGCACGCTTCTTCGTCGAGGGCAGACCATGTCGAGTGTCAGCTGCTCGTCGTTGTCCATGGCCCTAGAAGAGAAGAGATTAGTATTTGGAACCACTAGGTGACTAAAGCAACTCCCACTTTGATATCTCCATGTCACTCATCTTCAGCTTGCTGAGCAGGATGGTGCAGTTCTGAGCCCGGCGTCCATCGATCACTGAGAGCACCTTTTGCTTTGCTGGTTTGCCGTTAGTTGCTCGCAGATCCTTATGTGAGCTATCGCCATTATTTTGTTAAGCCGAAGAGCTGGTCTAACGACTCCAACTCCATGTTGTTTTACAGCTTGCTTTCGTCAAGCTCGCTCCAGACGGTGCCCTGGAGCTTGGCATCCGGCGGTTTGGACCATTAAAGCTCTTTAATGGATTCGTGGGCTGTGGCACGTTGTCTTTGGCAGCTTCACCTTGGGTGGCAAAGGAGCTGCAGGCAAAGGATCGGAATTAATATAAGTGACACTCCTTGGCTTGGCTTAACTCTGAACTCAACCATTGCTGGCGCCATGCACGGTGGCAGAGGCGCTGCACCCGGAAAGGGCGGCGATGTTGGTGATATCATGGCCGGCGCCATCGGTGGCGGTGGAAATGACTGTCGTTTTTCGATGATAGTAGTGAAAAATTAGCTGGTCACACTACAAAAAAGTTGTGAAAAAGGACAGTAATTTTTTCGATATTAAAGTAGTGAACATAAGCTGGTCACATTATTAAAAGCTTCTGATAATGGATATGATCACACTTTTTTAAATGGCTGCATATCATCAGCAGATCGTCGCTTCTGCGCATGGCTCTATGTCAGCTGGCTGCTAGCAGACAAATATCAATTCAAATGTAAATGACTGTCGGGGAATGGAAAACGGAAACGGACAAGGAAATGGATAGGGGAAAGGGGACCGTGGCAAGTGGCGAATGAAAAGTGAGTCGGCCAACAAGAGTTACCCTATAAAAGACGCAATGCTCCAACAAATGACAACAATTGACCAGCGGAACTGTTGACACCCCGCCCAGGAGCCAGGAGCAGAGGATACGCGGCTCCTTTAGTCCAGGCCGACCCAGTGGACGAGTTCCCTTTTTTAATTCTGCAAAATCCCGAATGCCCCCGCCTGAAATGGGTAAATCGACACGGCTTTTTCTAATGCTGATCTTTCACTGCGTCACAAGCTCTTGACTAAAGCTATAAGCCTGCAAGGGTATAAAAAGGGTTAACTCATCCAACCTAACCCTCCTAATCCGACCCAGGTAAATTGAAAAAGACTCAAAGAAAATAAACCGGTGAAACAATCGGCAAAAACGTGTTTATATCGACACGCAAACAAAGCAGCAAAAATAAATATACAAAATATTCATGGTCAGTTGGTCGATGGCAAGGGGGAGGGTGTATTGGGTATTTCTAGCACATATATTACGTATACGCATAAGAAGAGGGTAAGAAAATAAAACGAAACCATTAAGTCGCAAAGCCTATTAGACGACGACTAATTGACTTAGCAGCCGAAAGCATTCTATCATCCAAATATCTAAATACATAACAGAAAAGAATTCGATAAGCCCATACTATAGCCATAATCTTTTAGCAAGAAACGGGTTAGTTTCTTTTCAAAAAATGAGAAAGGGCTCCCTCTCTATAGGTTAATAGAAAAAAATAGTAAATAAACTCATTGTATATTTAAAATAGATTTGCTAATCCCTATAAACTTATTTTTATATACTTACTTGTGCTATAAATGAATTATTTTATAATATAAAATATCCTTTTAAGGTTTTGGTTTGCTAAACAATGACGTCACTATTTGCTTGTTTTTAATTATTATTTAATATTTGACCTATAAATCTTACCTTGATATCGGTTAATCCGACAGTTAAGGACATGAACGATTTTTCTTTTATATTTAAATGTTAATCAATAAGTACCCTTAAGTTTTTAATAAGATTTAAGATTTATAAATATTATACCTTACAATTTGCAATTTAATCAGAAAGCCGAATTTTAAATTTTTCAAAAACCCAATAAAAATTAAAATAGCACAGCTTTCCGATTTAAAATTAATAATCGGAAAGCTGTGCTATTTTAATTTTTATTGGGTTTATAAATCTGCATACTCAATTTTAAATTGAAAAAAATTCAACATTTTTAAATTTTTGAAAATTTTAACGATGTAACCTCTTATCTTTTTTTGAAAAAATGGAAAAAATTTCGAAAAAAAAAAATGTTTTACCAGACATTGCTAGATCGACTTGGGTGTTGATGCTGATCAAGAATATATATGATTTATAGGGTCGGGTATGACTCCTTCACTGAATTTCAAAGTTCTGACTATATATAGGGTATTACCTGCAAGGAGTATTAAAAATTCTATAAAGCATATTTTTCAGGAATCAACAGAAATATCTAGATCGGGTCTAACTAAGAAAATACCTTGAATTTTACTGAAATTCACTTGTAAGTACTAGAAATTAGATTTGTATAAATACCACTGTACAACTGTATTAGAAATTAGAGTTAAATCGATTCGGCTGTTAATGCATTTAGCAAAATTGACTACAAATCAGCATAGACGGATCTCTGAACGCTCAATCATAATTAAAAATGATCCCAACTTGATTTGTTTGCATCTGCGTTTCTGACGTGAGTCGCGAGGTATTCTTGGTTGTTAATGGGTTAAAAAAATAAACGCTGTAATCGATATAGCCACCTCTGCTACCGCTGCTGCTGCGGCTGACGTTAACAGCGACGTCTCAGTGGCAGCAGCGTTGCCGTTGCCACCGTCAAAACAAAACAAATCAGTTTGAATTGTGCCTTCAAGCGCTCTAGAACAAATCAGCTGGTCTCTAAAAAACACGCATTTATTGTTGATTACACCCTATCGTATCATCATCCGCGACTCTGTCTTCTTTGTTCTTTTTTTGTTTGTTTTCTTGTTTTTTAACGTTTTTTGCAACGATTGCAAAAGAGCTTTTCATAGCTTTCCCCCAGCGATAAGAAAGTATCGGTGCCCGCACAGCTCTTAAATTTAATTTTAAAAAGTAGCTTAAATTAAAAATCAGGACAATGTCCTCTGGAAAGATTCTGCCACGTCGCCAGGCTGTGCCTGTCCTGTACACCAGGGGCACCCACTATGAGGTGGGCTTCGACATGGTAAGTACCAATGACCCGTCCTCCTCCAATGGACTCTCTTTCACATGTTAAGAATTGGTCACGATACCTCAATTTCGAATGGATTTTAAGTTAGTTCTGTAACTTTCATTGCTTCACATTTATTTTTAGAGGAACTTGGGGGAACTTTCAGTTACACAATACAAACAGAAGCTGGCGGGGGGATTGATTGTAAAATACAATATTATACATAGTAAACTCTATAGACTAGTTTATTTTTACAAGCCAAGCCCAGATAATAAATATATATTCCATTGACTCAAAGTTTCAAGTGATTGACTTTTAATTGCTTAAAAATATATATTTACCTATCGGGAGTATACTGTATTCCTATCATCAGGTAGTTTTTGAAGTAGGTCAAGTTAGTAAAACATTTCTTTTCCAAGAACTACATACATTCTAATATATAGGACACCTATCTTGGCCTTAAATTGATAACCACAAAAATTGCACGCGAATTTTTTATCTGGCCTGTGGTCTCTATAAATAAACCCCAGATGGGCTTATCTATATGGCTTTATAAAAGTGAGTTTGTGTATAAATATATAATCCCCACAGCCCTCGATTTGTTTGACATGTCCCGGACCCAGACGCCGCTAGGTAATGCAGATGCAGATTCGTGATTCTCGTGGCTTTGTCTAGCTCTATTTTTTTTTATTGCCAATTGCGACTAGAAAGATTTATGCACTTGCAGAAAACTTTAGATTGAAAATATATATATTTAACAAATATTTATGTCACTTTCTGAAACTATATTAGATCAAGTTTAAGCATCTAATCTATATATTTAGTACTCCTTGGATTTCAAAGGATTTTACTTCTCTTAAACAATTAGTTTCACTAAGCTATCCTACATCTATTTATCTTAAGCTCAAATCTTTCAAAATGGTCTATCAAAATGGTTTTATCCTTCATATATGATTGAAGTCTTTTTGTAAGAGAATATATATTTAGTTTCTCAGGATCATTGATCCCCAAAATTGACACAAAGAAAGTGTTTTCAACCTTTTTACTGAACCTTATAAAAAACGCTTTTTATGAAAATGGATATGATAATTGCTATTGTGAATATTATACCTTAATAGGGTTTCTTTTTTGTATTGTTTGCCAAAATTGTATTATTTCTATACGGATTATGGTGAATTATGGATCTCTATATAGGCTGTTGCCCGCTATATTGTCCGTATCCGTATGCGTATCCCTGTACCTGTGGCCAGCCCAATCATTAAGCTAAATTCAAATGGAATTTGTTTTACAACAATGACAGTATTCAATATATTGTTTAATTATTCATATTTTCTGTGCCTTAGTTGGTGGCTTTGTTTACACTGTGATCAGTCGTGATCGATTATGTTTCTGTTTTTGATTTCATTGTGTTAACTCTTTTTTATATATTTTTTTTCCATTAAACAAACACCTCGAGCGCAGATCGTGTGTTGGGATTGGAAAGCATTTAATCATTTAAATAAAATAAGTAAATGTTAATTGCTTAATTGGTAAATTGTTAATTGTTATTTGCAGGGTCGCACATTCGGTTCGATGATTAAGAATTTTCTGATCTTATCGAAGCCCCTCAACGAGACCTACTTACCTCTGTACCAGTCTCCAAAAGGCAGTAAGTATCACTGGAGATGATGGAGAGAGTTCTGAAGATGATGATTTATATTCGTGTTTTTGTTGTACGTTTTCAGGGCAAATCTATAACGAAACCCTGGGATCGGTGAAGGACAGCTTTCCGCAATATATTCGGGAACTGGAGGGCGTGGCCGATGGTGCGGAGGTGGAATTCCATAAGGTGAGTTCGCCGTGTGCCTAATTAGCGTGCAACTGTAAACACTTTGGCTAATAACTAAGTGGCTCAAACTGGGCATAATTAAACGGCCATTAAAATAAATATACAATATATTGGTCCGTTGTTGACTTAAATATTGTAATTTAACGCTAATAATCGACCAACAAGGTCCGTCGTGGGAGTGGGTATATATATAGTATAGGAGCCCCCCAAAAGCACGAGTTGCAACTTGCCGCCTCGTGTTGCGTGTCAGCAGTTGCTAGTTGCCCAGTTGTCCAATACCAATGACAACATTAAATGCAATTTGTGAGTGCACTGCACCGTGTACAGTGGTTATTGTCCAAGATGGCCAAGCTTAAGACAAACTTAGATCGAAAGGCCAGCCTAAACAAGAAAAAATATATAGAGTTAACTTATACTTTTTTTAATATTACTTTTATTTTAATATATTGTTCATATACTTCCATTTAAAGAACCCTCACTGTATTATGCTTTATATAATACGGTCGAACGATATCGATTGAGTGTGATCTAATCGCTGGGCAGTGCAATTAGATGGGTCACTTAATTTATTTTTGTAACTAATACACCGTAATTGCTCTTGCACAACCAAATTTATGCGAAAAATACTGCTAATTGGGCAGTGGCCAAGAGTTGCCCTTATCCAGTGCTCACTGTGCTGACCGTGCAGAGCGCAGCAGACATTGAACTAGTTCCGTTTTTGCCGGCATCACGTCGCTGCCCCCTCTGCAGGCGTCTCTAAAATGAAGTGATAGACAGCCAGTCGGTTTTGGCCAGGTGATTGTCTTTTCATACCCTCATTTAAGGGGTAGCATTTCTGCCACTATTTGGTAATATATCATGTATATGATACCATTAGCTTTGAGCTTTACAAAATAACTTCTGTTGTTAAAATGATTATTATTAAACCTACGTTTTTCTTTGACCCAAATTCAAGGCAATAATTCCTATCTTGCTCAAAATAGTGAGAGATCTTGCGACTCTAAAATAAGTGGATAGACTACATATTTAACCCGCCTATTAGAAAAAGTTTCCCTATACTTCGTTTCTAGATTAATTTCTCCAAAGCCCTATATCTTTGCTATTAACCCATTAAAAAAGGGCAACCAAAGTTCTTAATGCCGGAATTCAGAAAAAAGAATCTTTATAACTCACTAAGCCAATTTGTCATTGTCATACTTATAGTATTTATTCATGCAAATATAGTGCTGTCAATGGCCGCGAGAAGAGGGAAGCCGCCAAAAGACAGTGACGACAAAACCCTTGCTTGGCTTCTTTGGATTTGGGTCTCGATTCTTGATTCTTTCACTTCAAAATTCGAATATCGATTCCAATGGGAATCGGATTAAGTATGCTGCGCATGAAGCCTTCATTTAGACAGGCTCATTAGCATGGCTAAGTAGCTCGACTCCGCCTTGGGAGATGGAATCACTGGCTACACCTGCCACCTGATAATGTGTTATAATTTCTGCGCTCTCTCGGCCCCGCCGCCAATTAATTGCACGCAAAAATCGCACCGACCTTGGCCGGATCTGAAATCCAACGGCCACCGCCGGACTGTGGATCTGGGTATCTGGCTATATATGAGTATTCTTGAGTGCGGTGCGTCGCCATCGCATCGCCTCCGTCTTGGTTGGATTTATCATTAATGTGCTTCAGGTGGCACCCAATCGGTGGTTATTTATAATTCAAATTAGCCGCATTATGAGTGCATTAGTTCTGTCGGATTTATGGGTCATCTTAATATCATACTTTAGTTACAATTTAGCAGTAAATGGCTTTAGTCATTATTATCATACAATGTACAATTTTATTTAGAATGCAGCTGGCTGTTAAAAATCATAAAATTAAACATTATTTACTGGATTTGATTTGTGATTGACATACTACGTAATTAATTAATTAACTAATTACCCTTGCTAGGTAAGAAGTTAGCATAATTAATGAGCTCTTTGGTTCGATTTTTAGATTTAGTATTTACGTGAAAACAAACTTTTCATATTGAATTTTTTGTTGTAAAACTATTGTTGTTGCGCCCAGAAGGCAGCACAGGGAAAGTTTACTTTGAATATATTATTTTCACTGAATTGAATGCCATTATTATTATTTTTACCCATCGCACAGATCAGCTCATCTTTTCCAGTTTTCGTTCGCATGTTACACAAAATATAGAAACGTACAATTTGTTCCTTCGATATTATCGAAATTCATAAGAAAATATTTTATTTCGCTGTTTTTGCAAGAAAAATATTTTCCCAATTTGGGAGAATCATTTGTTCTTTATTATTTTTCAGTTCAAACCCATTGCAGCGCCACCTGTCGGCAATTAACTGAAACATATTCAGGTTTTAAACCGGCGAAGCAGTGTAAAGCAGTTTTTCGAACTCAAGATCAACCTCTTGTTCGAAAAGGCTATTCACTGCTTGTTTTAGTTCGAAAAACTGCTTGTACTGCTTTATAGGTTTAAGACCTGAGTATACTTAAGCATATTATCGGCAGGTGGCGCTATATTTTTTTTTTAAATACTGCTTTGTAGGTTTAAAACCTGAGCATACTTAAGAATATTATCGACAGGTGGCGCTAGATTTTTTTTTTTATCCTGGGTATACTTCATCAAATTATCGACAGGTGGCGTTGAATTTTTGACTAACAAAAATATATGTAAAGTGAATTCTCTTCCTAATTTTGACAAGATTCTTTTGATTCTTGTACATATTATAACAATATAATAATAACAATGATAACGTAACAATATTATCAGTTCTTCCTTTTATTTTATATATTTTTAGTTATTTCTATTGCATCTGGATGAAATTCTACCGCAAGCTTTAAAACATCAGCCGCGTAGCAAGAACCAACCAACCGGCTGCTCAACAATCATTGTCAACCACAAAAACTGCGTGAGTATACCAACAATATATACATATATATATATATATATATATATATAGAATATTAATAAATCAAATCTTCTCTAAATAATACTAATTTTTGTTCTTAATTTTCTTTCAGCGCCTGTTGGGACACACCGAAGATGCTCTGACAGAGACCCTTAATCATTACTATTTTGTGGATGCTCACATCATCAGCGACAAGCCGCAGGGCAAGTACAACGTGAAGGAAGAGCATTTTATGTCCCTGTGCTATGCTGGACACTTGCCTGGCTACACCATGAATCAGAATCATCACGGACTGGTATTTAGCATCAACACTATCAGTGCAGAGCTCTTGCGAAGCGGAAAGACACGTAAGTTTACTCTTAATAAGCAGTCTGTCTATGAATTGCTGGTCAATATTTAACAAAAACTTAAGTTTGTATTGTGAAAAAATGTTTATAGTTAATATCCTTTTGATTTACAATTTTTCACAGCTCGTCACTTCATTACCAGAGCCCTTTTGGCCACAAGCAATGTGGACGATGCCTTCAGGGTGCTAAAGGATGCAGGCGTTGGAGCTGCAGATGCCTGCTCCATCAACTTTACCTTCCTGGCGTGCGTTTAATGGGCATTTAGTTAATAAAAGTTTAATTTATATCTAATTGAATTTAACCCACAGAGATCCCCGACAAATGTGTTATAATGTGGAGATGGCTCCCTCGCCCGAGCGAAAAAATGAATCGCATTTGAGCATCAAGGAGATCCCCATTGGGGAGCATAACTACCATGTTAACCAGTGAGTAGATAGTGTTCCTTTTTTGGAACTTATATCCAATATATCCCTGCAGATTCGATCGCATCCGTCAGGACCAGGCTAATGATCTAATGATCGACTCGAGCGTCTCACGAATGACAACCTTTGGTTGCTATAAGCCGCCAGTGAGTGAGCAGGATGTCCGCCACATGCTGGGCGATGTTTCCGGCGGGGTCTATTGTGTCTGGCGAGACGATGGCAGCTGCGACGAGGTCGTGAAGACCATAGCCGTGGGCATCTTTGATCTCAGTGCCAGGACCATGTCATTATACTCGGACAATCCCAGCGAGACAGAGCCCCATTGCCGCCTGCCGCTCCTCTTCAAGTAGATTCCCTGCATTTACTTAACTGAAGTGACTTTTAAACAAAATTATTTCGAAATGGAGATAGTAGATACTATAACCGGAACCATTCCCTTTCCAGAGTGAATGTAAAGTCAAAGGAATAGAAACATCTGAATTTAATAGCAATTTTAGAACTTAAGCAAGGTCCCTGGTTTCGAGGTTATTTTATGAACAGTATTTATAAAGAAATATTATCTCTATATTTCAAATCATATTTTATTATAATTAAGCGTTATTTTCATTGTATTTTCCTTACTATTCATGGCTATCAGATCATTCCAAAGTGTTTTCGATTTTGCCAAGTTGAAATAAATATATAAATTACTTATTTACTTGTGAAGTTTGAAGCTTAAGGTTTCTTGTTTTTTTTTTGTTGAGTTAAATTAATTTTTTTTGTTTAATTTGGATATCAAGTAAAAGGTTTACACTCCCATATTCGGTGATCTGATTGAGATATATTATATATTTTATTTGAATAAATACATTTTTGTATGCAAATTGGACTTTAAATTATTTGAAGCGTAGTTGAGGAGCCCGAAATGAAAAGGTGAACGCAAATTGAAAACAACAACAAAATTTGGTCCTTTTAATAGTCCTACATTTCATATATACATCTTTATATTTTTAATACGCTTCAATGATTTTACTTCTTAATGGTTTCTGTCATTCCGTTCTTATTTGCCGTTCTGGGGGGGAGGATGGTTCTGATTACGGATCTTCTACGTTGGTGGTGGTGCTGGTGGTGTTGAAGATGCCCAGCATCCTCCTATCTTGGCTTGGGAATCGGAAATGTATATAAACTATTAACAGGTTTTGAGCTCTAGCTGCAATTAGAGCTTCTTTAACTTGCTGGGTATGATTTGGGGATTGTCTCGACGGATTTCGCTGGCGCCCAGCTCACGGTAGTCAAAGCTGCACTCGTGGCGGTCGCTGTACCGGTGGACGGCGCAGTAGACGCCGCCGCAGCGGCAGGGGAAACCCCCGGTCAGGCCCAACTTCTTGTTGCATTTGGCGCAACGATTGGTATTCGTTGGCGTTGATGTTGCCTCCACCTCCTCCTGAGGCGCATCGGCACCTCCAATCGCCCTATGCATTGAGCTTAGTTGGGCCCGCACCTGATTGTGTTGCTCCTCCTGCTGCTGCTGCTGTTGCTGCTGCTGCTGCTGCTGCGGCTTCTGTTGCTGCTGCTCCACCTCCTCCTTCTTCTGTTCCTCACCCTCATTCTGCTCCTTTTTGATGATCTGGAGGGCAGAGGACTTGGACCCGGTACCCAGCGACTGGCCACTCAGGGCGAAGGTGCACGAGGAACTGGACGTCGTGGTCTTGCTGCCATCGCTACTCTTTGAGGTGGCTTCAAGTGAGTCCTCCTCCGACGGAGCCAAGTCGCGTACCTCTCGATTTCTCATGCTATCTTCTTTCCTGAATTTTTCATCAAATCCCTCCGTGTGGTTTGTTCTATTTTCGAATTTAGCAGCTAAGACCTACTATGCTCATGTTTTTTGTGCTTAGCAAAAGTTTTACTGAGCATCATTGTAATTTGTAGTATTTTGGGGTCTCTTATTTTAGGATAAACCAAACGGAAATCTACTAAAAATACTGACAAGTGCTAAGCCAATTTTGAAACACAATAATTTCTCAATTTTTTGTTAACAATAACACATTGGAATTAGGATAATTATAAGTCGTATATAGGCATGTTCTTGACTCTTTTAGTTTCTGACAGATGCCGGCCATCAGGGGAATGCCAAACTTCATTCACCTCAATGCCAATTACCCCGGGCATGGACATTTTCAAAGCCCCCAAAACATATATTTCTGTTCGGTTTTTGGGAATTTCGCATTTGATTTTAATACACTTAAACGCAATCAATTTTATTGCTCTCGTTGCGGTCGCCTGTCGAATCGAATTCAATTTGATTTGCTTTTGAACGTCCGAGATGCCTTCTTCTGGGGGATGCGGATGCGGACCTGGTTCGCATTTGCTTTGGTCATGGATTCTGCCTTCTGCGCCATTGGCAAGGTACCTCCTCCACTCCATTCCCCAATCATCACCTGGGGGAAATCCGATGGGATCAATACGAGAGCAAAGGAAAACTTGTTTACAAGTCGAATGCGAGCGAGGAATGCCACGAGATGCTAATGCCTGGTGCTGCTGCTGCTGCTGTTCCTATTGCTATTGCTATTGCTGCCATATGCACACGGAGCACGGATGATCCAGATAGCATCTAGCATTTATCGATTGCTTCCCAACTCATCTGCTAACATAAACCAGATGACGAACGATTGCCGTCTATGAGCCAATCTGGTCTGGGATAAATATTATCCAACAGGATCAGAAGGTCGAGAAACACATATAGAAATACTATGGAAAAAGTTTCCTATATCTCTGCGTGTCTCCTATATCTCTCTCTTTTATTTTAACTCATTTGTTATTTAGTCTTGATAATCAACAAGAATGAGTTGTCAACTATTCCTGGGTCAGTTTTACAATACACTTGTAACTTTCTCAGATGATATTTTTACATAAGCAAATAAGGATCGGATTCGATTCTTAATTTTCAGATATACATAGCCATGGCTTCGATAACTGTAAGTCAAAGTCAGTTTATGACGATTTATTTGTCTGCTAAGATTGTAACATTAAAACCAGAAAGGAAACTAACTTCTGGAGGCTGAAGTTTATATTCCCTTGCAGTTTGCAATTGAATAGGATCGTAGGATCATAAATTAGCTTAAATATTCGCATTCTTTGAATGGATATTTATTGATATTTTTATATGACCAATTTTTCCAAAAATCAAAGTATAAAAATCCCATAACTTAGCCAAAAAAGCATTTTAATTCGGAAAGCTTTTCTATGCTAGTTTTTATTAGGTTTTCAAATCTGCATACTTAATTAAAAATTTCAAAATTTTGTCCATTTTTGAAAATTATAACGATGTTTTTATCCCTTATCTTTTTCTGAAAAAATTACAAAAATTGTTTATCCTAGCTAGAAAGCTTCGCCTGTTGATACTGATCAGGAATATATATGTTTTATGGGGTCGGAAATGATTCCTTCACTGCTTTGGAGGGTTCTGACTATAAGTAGGATACCCTGCAAGGGTCGAATATAACATCAAATTAAGCAGAGTATGATGGAAACTTTAGATATATGTTTATATCTTTTATATTTACCAACACTATAACTAATTAATTCTTGACATTTCATGATATAAAACCCAATTGCAGTCAAATTGAGTGCGTTATGAGTGTTAAACAAAGCATGTCTCTAGGCAACGAGCCTTTTTAATAATACATACTTTTCGTGTGTCGGATCTAAGATCACAGATTGTAGTAAGTATTTCCATGGATGAGCGGAATAAAAGTGGTGGTGGGGGAGGAGGTTGGTTCATTCAACGCCAAATTTGCCACCATCCTCTAGTCCACGTTGTTGTCGTTGTTTTGGCCATGCCAAAAGTCGCACAAAAATTTTAATTGCTAGATTTTTTGTTGTCGTCGTCTCGTCGCATTGCATTTTAGCCTACCTTAAAATTATAAGTAAAATTAACAATTTTTAATTGACTCTGAAAATTAAAGAAGGAAAAACAAACACACAGAAAACACAACAACAAGAAAGGAAGCTAACATTGCGAAAGCGAAGTCACTATACCCATCCCGACTTTGAAATCGATCATAACAATAAACTAAATTATTAAATTTGAGTAATTTTTGACAATTACAAAAGTAGTAAACATGAATCTGTTTAGAACTGTCTCATAATTTTCTTTAATTGGGATTTAAATGGCGAATTGGAACACTTATCAAGAAGACCGTGAATATTTGCATTCCATATTTAGCGATATATTTATATGATAATTTTTTGAAAAAACAAAGTTTAAGAAAACCATTACTTAGTTAAAAAAGCATGAATTTCGAGCCGGAAGGCAGTTCTGTGACACTAATTAAACTCTTAACATATCTACATACTGAGTGTACAAATTTAAAAAAATCCAAAATTCGTTCAATTTTTGAAAATTTTAACAATGTAAAACCCCTTATAAAATTTTGCAAAAATTGGAGAAATATTTTTTTTCTAGCTGGCATTTCAGAGCGATCCGCCTGTTGATGCTGATCAGGAATATAAATGATTTATAGGGTCGGAAATGACTCCCTCACTGCGTTGCAAGCTTCTGACTGAAGCTATAATACCCTGGAAAGGGTATTCAAATATCAAAACTGAAACCAAAACAGAGGCATAGGCAGAGAGCCAGCCGCGACAAGAAAATAGAGAAAATGGCATACATTTGGCTTTCAGCAAATTTTCATAGATTATTTTTGTGCAGCATGAGGTCTAGGATATAACTGAAGCATGATGAACTATAGATGCAAGTGGGATATATGCAAGAATATCTTTGTAGAGTGGAATTTTTAAATCCAGGAATTATTTCCAGGAAATCCAAAGGTGAAACCTTTACGTTTTAGGTTCAGCTTTCAACAAAATAGAGGTTATTGCAGAGTTGATTGCCTATTAGTTTATTCTACCTATTTGTTTTTTAAATACTTATAAACAATATTTATATAGGTATATAAATTTATATGCATCCGTATATTTCAAGGGTAATATATTGGCGACTGCTGCCAGCCTTTTTTTTTTTGTATTAAATTGCAAAAATATTATATTAGTATTGCGATTCTTGTGAATATTTGTTTTTCTTTCGCTTTTTACTTATTCATTGGTTGAAAATTCAGCGTTTTGCTAAATCCTCGTGCGGCACCAATGTGTTTTCATCTCGATTAACTTGTAATTGGTTCTCACTTCACTCGTCACTTTGGGGCATATCCCCCGCATTTTCCACATTTCCACGTTTCTACTTCTCCTTTCTTTAATTTTATATATCAGCAGCGGAAGTGCAGGTGAGAGCCCAAAAATAATTATAGACTAGACAAGACATAAATAAATTTTAATGAAGAAAGTAATTACTTGCTGACATGCTAATTATCGATTCAATTGAACATTTTTCGATTTATTGTCTCAGCCTAACAATTATTAATATTATATTTATTGTTTTTTTTTAGAAATCTGTCTAAAATGAAACTGTTGCATTCAAATACAAATACAAATTATGTAAGCATAAACATTAAATATTTTAAAAAAGTTTTTATGATCTTTAAGGTTTAAGAAAAAGTTCTCAGTTTATAATATATGTATGTATATATCCTACGGCAACACCAGCCTAAACAATCTAGTCAATTTAATGAAAATATTCACAAATTTAGATACTATACAAGTATATTTCTTTGTACCCTAAAAAATAAGAGTGTAAATAATAGTACAGTTAAACTAAGAGTCAGATAGATAAAACAAGGATTAATATAAGTATGTTTTTCACTTTAAAGAAAGACTTATAATACTCTTTTCTTTGATCATTCAAATTCAAATTGTCCACAGGTCTCTTTTCTGTTGCGTTACTAATTTTAAATATTTTTCGCAAGTGTTTTTTGGGATCAAATCGGATTGGATCACAGAGGACGGGATGGATACTCAGTGGTGGCAAATTTGTGACGTCGATTTGGCCAGTGGTGGCGCCAAATTCTTTATTACCAGTGGAGCACGGCAAAAACGCGTCAAAGCGCCAAAAAAAATGGCGCTGATGTTGTTTTTTTGGCTTTTGGCATATGCATATTTTGCAAGCCATTTGCATACATCGAATTCTATTATTTGACAAATATTTTAGTTTATTTTTCTTTTTTTTTTTGCGCTGCTTGATTTGCTTGGCATTATTTTTCATTTCATTAAATTAAAGTTTTCGCTGCTGTCGGAAGGCGTATCTGCGAATGCGACCGGGAAATATGTAGGAAAAGTGGTGGCCCAAATTCAGATTCACGTGAGGGCCTCGTCGTCATCGCTGGGTGACGAAGAGGGTGGTGGCAGTGGCCAATTTGCAATTTCTCGAATTCATTAGGTAGGTCGCTTTTCTGGTCTTTATTGTTTTTGTTTCTTGTTGTTTGTTTGTCACACTATTTTTTTTTTTTCAGCCCAGAGGCTGCGCCATTTCCACGCCTCACGGTCGCCCTTGTGGGTGTAAACAAGATTATACAGACGTCTTAAGCACCTTTTAAGCTTCCTTATTTATCTAAATAACTAAGATAGCCCCTATAATTATCACAATTAAAATGTACCCAGATTCATTCAGCTCAGTACCAAAAACCTTTGGTTCCACCCTAAGAACCACAAACATAATCGAAGTTGATGCTTAGTCCCATTATATCTATAAAATATACATTGTTGAGAACCAATTCGATATGAAAATCACCACTTATGTTCAACAAAGTGCCTTTAATATTTAGGAGCTGTGAGTCTTAACAAGAACGGGTTCATTGGGACACCTAAAGGTCACTTGAATGCCATTGGGCAGCCAGCTTCGTCCCCAGATATCCACATCGCACACCTTGGTAGCGCCATTACTATCAATTAGCTCCACAGTGTAGTCGTTCTTAGATCCGGATACCACTTGATATGAGGCAGACAGAATCTTGGAAATACTGGAATCAGGAGATATTCACATATTAGGAAAATCCTGTATTCCCATAAAATATACAAATCAGAGACCAAAACTTCCGTCAAATAAATTCAAGAAAGCAAGCTAACTTTGGAAAGCCAGAGTTTATATGTTACACCCTTGCCATTTGCAAATTTGATTTTGTGGTCGTATAGGAAATCAATCAAATCGCATTCTTCGAATCGATATTTATCAATATTTTTACAAAACAAATTTTTCAACAAGTCAATGATTAAAAAACTCATAACTAAGCCAAAAAACATTAATTTGAAATTGAAAAGGTGTCCTGTTTTACTTTTTATTTGGTCAATTAATGTGCATACTCAATTTAAAATTAAAAAAAAATGCTACATTTTGGCAATTGTTTTGTTGCTAATTTTAACAATGTAACCCATTATTCAAAATTTGAAAAATTGTAACAGCTGTTGATCCTGATCAAGAATATATGTATATGATTTATATGGTCGCAAACGATTCTTTCCCTGTCTTAAATGATTAAATCCTGCAAGGGTATAATCATAAACACTTGAAGCTAAGGTCCTGTCTCACCGATAGTGGGGTCCTTCGCCTGCAGCCAATTTGTCCAGGGAAGCCTGCAAAGTCTTTTGGGCCTCGGCCAAATCTTTGCCCTCGAGTTGTGATGGAGCACCAAATGCTGGGACAGTGTGACTGGCCGCCAGGGCACACACGGTGCAAAGGATCAGGATCTTGGCGACAAACATTCCGGATGACTTGGTGCTGCTACTGCTTTGGCAAAACAAAAAACACTATTGGATCGATCGTGCTGTCCCCGGACTTTTATAGGAGAATCTCATTGCATCGCGAGCAATTAGTGGCGATAGTGATTAGACTTATAGCATTGTTTACTGGCCCTGATCTGTTTAGCTCGCCCATCACCTTGATAAGGTTTTTAGTTCGGTTAGAGCATACTATAAGATATACGTATATAATTATAAATACATATATATATATATATTTATATATATACAATATACATATATACAAATTAATAGAATAGTCCAAAAATAAAGTAATAGGGGTCTTTCCACCAAGCTACTTTGCTATCACATTTTGATTAGGTTTTTTATGTCGCTTTTAATGGCTTTATGCTTTAGAAACGCACTGTATTCCGGCAAATTTTAAAGTTCAATTACACATCAGGGTCATTGCTTGGGGTCGTTACTTCCGTAGTGGTCCATCGACTAAGTACTTGTTATTAATCAAGTGCGAAACATCGTCGAAGATGGGAGACTTAAGCCGGCGACGGCGGCGGCAATGGGTTATCTCCTTCTACCCATTCATCTGGCACCTTCCACCAATCATAGCCCACCGACACCTCCTCCGCCTCCTCCTTCCCACTAATCCTCTCCGACGCGTCGTCAGAGATCGTTCATCATTCCACTGATGGCTGAGGGGTGGCATTCTTGGCGCAACTCCAGAGCGCTGTCAAGAGTGCACAAATCCATGCTGATTCCTATACAAATATGCATGCCGAAACATTCGTTTCATATGTACGGATATCTGTACATCCGCCAGCCGACAAGTCAACCATCAATCCGTCCGTCCACCTGTCCGGGAATCCATCCATCCATCCGCCCGTCCATTCAACCGTGGTGTGTCCCCAAAAAATGTGAATATTTAATGCCCAAACTCAAGTTACACTTCAGGTGCAAAAAATAATACTAAGAAAAAGTTGTAATTGTACTTTTAAATATTCCAATTACTTTACGTTATTTGTCGTTAAATTAACAACTATAAAAGTTGTACAAATTGTAGTCAATACCTCTGCAATTTATTCTTTCAGTGTTCAATATTTTTGCCAGCTTTCATTTAGTATTTTCCCCATACCATACCTATTTCAGATACATTTGTAATGAGTCAGTGCTAATAACTCAATAAATAACCAACAAAGACCAAGAACCTCACACAATTCATGAGGACGTCTTGAAATATTTAGTACACTTTGGATGCAATTTTTTTCAGTGTCAAATCAAACACCCAATTGTTCGGTGTCAACAATGACACCAGGATGTCTCCTAGCCTCTCTGCCCGACCTCTCCTTCCCGTGGATCCCAACCCAATCCAATGTGATCCCAACCCCCTCTGGGTGGCCATGTCCCATCGACCTGTTCGGGGATTGCCGCTCGATCAATTTCGGGCTGGGCACGGGCACGGGCACGGGCAAAGGCATGGCCACCATCGTCATCGGGGATCTTCGTGCTGTGCTTGCGCTCTGCTTTCGGCAACCGTCGACAGCTTTTCGAATTTTCAGCTTTTCGCGGACCGAATCGCTGGCCGCCCCCCGACTTTTCACATAAAAATCATGTAAGGCTGGAAAACGGCGACAGTTTACTCACGGCAGTCGCGAAACAAACGCTGCAGGCGAACCAATCCGCTCTAATACCAGATACAATATTTAAAAAAAGATATTGAAACAGTCAGTTAGATCCGCAGAAATCGATTGAGTTTGTTTACAGATTTACAAAGTTCAAGGATCAATTCAGAGATTTCATTACAAATTCGTAGAACCGATCGAAAAATCGTGGAAAAGAAGAGATTGGTGAGACGGCTTAAAGATTTGTGAGACTAGAGTTGATCGAAGATCAGAGATATTTGTTAAAAACCGAAGCTAAGATACCCAATCAGAGATTTGTTAAGGGAACTCTGTTCTTTGATTCGATCAGTGATCATCCGTCATCGATACCTGTTCACTGTTCAGAGTCTACGATACTTTTTTTTTTGAGTGACAATATACACTGAGTGTTAGATCGATATGATTTGCCCGAAACGCACCTCGGAACTGCTGGACCTCCATCTGGCCCCGTTCAAGGACAAGGATCCTGCCTGGGAGATCGGCGTCTCAAGGATTGCCGGACGCGGCGTGATGGCCACTCGAAGCCTTAAGCGTGGCGAGATTATCTTCAAGGACAGCCCGCTCCTGATTGGGTTGGCTGCCAACGAGGAGGACGCCTTGAACAGCTGCAGTGTGTGCTTGGTGGTCCTACCGGACACGAAGTTCATGTGCCGCCAGGGATGCGGCTTGCCGGTGTGCAGTCTGTGCTCCAAGAAGAAGCAGCACAAGGTCGATTGCGACATGTTCAAGTCGTGGGGCCCCAACGAACCAGATGTCGCCAACTCGGTGATCATCCGGTTGTTGTGCGTCGCTCGAGCAATCAATCTGACCAAGGAGCAGCGCGACCTCATCTATTGCCTGCAGGCCAATCTGGACAACAATCATCGCACGGAGGTGCGGAATGCGGCCAAGTGCTTCAAGCGCTTCCCCACCGACAAGAAGATCATCGAGATTATGAACCGCACCGTGGCTGTCCTCCGAACGAATGGGTTCGACAAGACCTACGACCGGAGCAACGACAACCAGGAGTTCAACTACCGGGCCCTCTATCCGCTCTTCGGGGTCGTGAACCACGACTGCATTCCCAACGCCTACTACACCTTCGAGGAGAAGACCAACAACATGATCGTTCGAGCCGCCGTTGACATCCCGGAGGGATTCGAGATCACCACCACCTACACCAAGCTCTTCACCGGCAACATTGCGCGCCATCTCTTCCTCAAAATGAAGAAGGGCTTCACTTGCAAGTGCCCGCGCTGCTCCGATCCAACGGTGAGTGGGGGGCTTAAATCTCTATAAGGTGGTACTGAAATCTTAACATTCCAACAATATACCTTAAAGATAAATTAAAGATAATTTTTATATTTTGTGTCTATACCAAAAAACTTAAAAGGGCACTTCTCCGAAGTTTGTTTGTAAAAGTTTTATAATATCAAACCTGATTTAAAATACAGCTCATCTATGTTTATCGATTCAGTATCAATGTTTGCTTATAAAAGCTATAAAATTTTATTTTTGTTATGCCTATTCCGAAACCAGTAATATATAACCTTTATTCAGGAAAAATTCCCAACGAATTCCCACACATAATCGTGTTTTTGATTTAATTTATCGGCTAAACCGATGTTCGAAAGAAAAACTTGTTTTCATGTTGACCCATTATTTAATATTAGGGACAAGAAAAATAATTACTAGGGACAAAGAAATATAAACTGGAGATAAATGATAAAAATTTCGAATCGGTAGATATAATAAATTTAAAATCATAAATAAAGAACATATTCGAAGTGAATGTGGTAATCCAGCAGTGAAGATCTAGTTTGAGGTGAATATATATATGTAAATTTATCAATCTTTCCCAGAGTATATACGATCTTTATGGATCGATAGATCAACTTGTAAGCTATATTTTTATAGCTTCACACACAATTTGATCACCAGAACTCGAAAAGTTTTGCTTTGTTTACTGGTAATTTGTATTTTTAATTGAATGATAACATTATGCCCTCCTGCGGATCAAAGACCAATTACTTTGTATCATTTGGCCCCTTCATTTGCGCATTTTCTTGGCCCAAAAGGCATGGCTGCCCCTTGAAAACACCAAGTGATGATCGATGTGGCAGCTGAATAAACTATTGGAACCACAACTTCGACAGGGAAATAATAATCAAAGATAAATTTTCATAGGCAAAGATGGGTGAGATGGTGCTGTAACCATTTTTAACCATTTTTTTTTGGCAATGGTGTATCAAAGAAGACAATTTCTCAAGCTTTCAAGTACTAAATAAAAGATATTCATGGTTGCTTTCATTAAGGATTTCCTGCGCCCACCAAAATTCAGCCAAAAACAATTATAAACTGGCGGCCAAAACGATCTCTCCCCTCTATTATTAATTACAAGTTGTGGCTATTGTTGTTCTTGGCAGTCGATTGATTTCCTCTCGCCGATTTTCCGATTTGCCAAATTCGCGCCGATTGGCTTTTCCGATTTCCAGGCGCAACAAGTGGCAAACAAGACGAGAGAATAATAACAACAATAATAAACATTAATAACAACCAAAAACAGAGCTATAAACAATTTTGTTTATTTTTAACAGACCGAAAACAATTCAATTAAATCACAAATAAATAGATGATTTCTAGAAAGCTTTTTAATCTTTGGGCAATATATTTGCAATACGTATAAAAATTCCAAAAACCAAACTCTCGGATCGCAAATATTGTCTGGTCTTTTCGGGTTTGACAGTGTTGGCAGTTCAATTTTGATTTCCTTCGATAGGGATCTATATACCCCTCACCCACCACCGATACACCCATTTAGCTCGGTCTCTCGGTCTCATTTATACTTTTTATTTGATTCGCCAACATTGTTGTTCTTTTTATTCTTTATATATCATATAGAAACATATTTTCTTGGCCATGGCCACATATAGCGCCTCGGATCGTAATTTCCCATTTGACATTAGTCGAGAATGCGAGGCGCTATGCAGAGGCCAAGAAATCTAGAAAACTATTAAGTATGGCCAACAGCAGGAATTATCTTAAATAATTTATGAAACAATTCAATAAATGGTAGCCTGATAACCAGGGGAAAACCCATTTATAAAAAGACTGTATTAACCGTATTTTTATTCGGCTAACAGGATTTTTAATTGAATTATTTGATCACATGATTTGCCTCAGAAATGAGTCACGAAATTGTGATGAAAATATTAATTAATTAAATAATTAATGTGTTAATTGTGGTTATATAAATCATCTTTTTACCACGAAAGATCCTCTTAGAAACATTTTAATATATTCTTTTCAATACTACTTAAATAGTTATTTTAAAGAATATACTCATATTTCATATTAATTATTAAAACATAATTTTCAATATTTTCGATTTTCTATTTCTATCAGAATATATATTTTGCTCATCAAGAATATCATTGAAAATACCCTTTTGATAGGCTATGTAAATACTTAAAAAACCTTATTATTTCAAAATTGAAAGATATTAACCTAAGCTAAAAGCGAAATATTAACAAATCAAAAATAGTATATAATATATATATGTAGTTCTTTTTGCATTCTGATAATAAGAATGAATAACTTATTCATATGTTTAAAGATATGTTTTTTATGATCCTACGTTTGTAGTAGATCATTAAAAAAATATTCCGGAATTTTTTGTGTGGGCTGGTGAGAATATTTTAAAATCATTTTTAGGTTTTGATTTTATTTTGTTCATGATTTTCTAAAGGCAACTCCAATCGACAATTTGTTAAATGTCAAAATATGCCATGGAAATTGTGCCCTTGACTTCGACACGTGGCTGGGTGACTATATGTGTGGTGTGTGGGTTGGGTCAATTAAATAAATTATAGCTTCCACCAAGTACATAGTTCAGTGAACTCCCCGCCGACCAGAGGGATTTTACGACTGACAGAGCATCCTCTGCTCCGATTTCCATCATCCGTTTCGACTTTCAGCAAATCTGCGGATCGGAACCATTAATTATCTGGCGAAATTTACGATCGAGCAAATAGCCGGACGATTCCGATTGAGAATTTAATGGAGATGACGTGGCCGGACACATCCTTAGCAACCTGAGTGTGGATATTTATCGATCGCACGAGCGAATATTAAAAACACGCACACGATGCGCGACATATTTGTTATTTATGTGTAAAAACACATATATAGAATATCATCGAACATATTCGCATGGCAGCGAGATATACACTGCGCGGCGATCATCACTACTTGTTCGATCCGTTTTCGGATTATTTTTAGCTGGAATCGGAATCTCAACAATGCCAACGCGATTTTCATTAGCCGAGACATTTGGCCCCAATGATTCACACCCCAAAAATCTCAAGTGCTCTCCTCCTGCCTCAGATCTAAGATCTCAAGTGATCGATGGCACTGCAAGTGCTTCATAATTATACAGATTACCTATAGCTTTGCCCACATATTCGCCTGTATGCCGAATTGTTAGTCTATTATTTGATTACATCTCAACTGGTTGGCTTTAAATTAAATCGACAAGAATGGGTAATTACTGACAAGTTGTTAAATATCCTATCACTCAACGGGTTCTTTTAGGGAAGCGTAATTACTGATAGACCATTTTATATATCAATCGAACTTTTCCTTTTAGAAATAGTTACTTATTTCTTACTACCACCATAATAATTATTGAAAATGACTTACATGTTTTGTTTATTGTTTATCATAATGAAATATCTGCGATACTTGAGTTTTTCTTTTCGATGTTGAAGTGTAGGTGAATTGATGAAGCGCAAATCTTAGGAGGACAAAGAGGACGATGAGCTCTTGCGCACGCGACGTGGTCGTTTGGAAGACGAGCTAGAGTCGTCACTATCACTGCTGCTGCTGCTGCCTTTACGTGGTTTAGGCACTAGAATTAGAATTATTGTTAGTCTTCATTTAAAATTGGTTTTCAATCCAAGTTACTTACTTGTTGGACTCTTTGAAGCAGTGCCTTCCAGCTCGTCATCCCCATCTTCAGGCAACTCATCGCTGGAGATGTTTTCGTGCATGCGATACTGCTTGGGCAGATGGCTTTCATCCTGCAGCGGTGCCGCAAACTTGGGTCGCCTTGCCTTCTCCTCCTGCTGCTGCCGTTCGCCATCGTTTTCGAGCTCGTTGCCCGTTTGCTTCTTGATGCTCTTGGCTATGACACGCTTCTGATGATCCAGTTGTGGGAATAGGTCTCTGGAGTTCTCCAGCGCCTGCTTGGCGGCATTCATCTCCGCCTGTTGGATGGACGAACCGCTGGCAGTGGCCAGTCGCTTGGAGCGGAAGTACACAGCCACCTTGTAGACGCGTGTATTGGTCGGGCCGCTGGCTTCGACCACCTTGTAGTAGGGTATATCCGGCTCGCCGCCATCCATAGTCCGCAGGGTCAGGCAGCATTGTTGTAGCTTGGACTTGGGATCGTTCCAGTCCTGGTTCATGATGAACAACTGCAGGCGCGGGAATAGGCACACGTGACAGAACTGCTCGCAGTAAAGTAGACCTTTGTCCACGTACAGGGCGCCCAGAAATGCTTCCAGCAAATCGGCACGATCCTTTGTTTTGAGGTCGGCCTTAGGATTGGCATAAACAGCATACTTGGGCATTCCGAGATCGTCGCAGACCACCGCCTGGGTGCGGTTATTAACCAGCGAGGAGCGCAGCAGGGACAAATGACCCTCGTGATGCTCGGGAAAGTGACGGTATAGGTATTCCGAGCAGATCAACTGCAGCACTGTATCGCCTAGGAATTCCAAACGTTGATTTGATCCCAGTGTCAGATGGGTGAATCCAATGGAACGATCGGTGAAGGCACGCGCCAAGAGCCGGATGTGCTTGAACTTGATGCCAATGGAGTCCTCGAACTTGGTCAGCTCCTGAAGCACACGATAGTTGCCAATGCAGCCCCGATCGCCCAGCGGTTCCTGCTCCTGCAGCGGGTGCTCCGGCAGATTCTTCCAGATGCCCAACAGCTTGTCGTCCTGTCGAAACAGGGCATCCGTAAAGACCTCGTCCGCCACCTTAATGCCTCCGTCTAGTAGTAGAGCTCCCATCAGCGCTTCAAAGCAGTTGGCCATGGCATGACGCAGCTCCAGTTCGTGGCACAGATCCGATCCATGGGCGTATAGCATGAACTCCTCCAGCTGCAGTTTCTTGGCCAGCAGTGCCAAATGCTGGTTCTGGACTATGGCCGCTCGATATGTGGCAAGGCCGCCCTCCTCCAACTCCGGGAACATGAAGAACAAGTGGATCGAGCTAAGAAACTCCACTACGGCATCGCCCAGAAACTCGAGCCGCTCGTTGTGCGTGATATTGGACACAGTTTCGTGATCCTTGCCAAAGCGAGACATTATGCTCACCAATGTATTGATGCCTCGCTTGCGGGTGTTCATGTAGTGAATCTTGCGGTCCCCATACTCCGGCTGGCGGATGCCGCAATTGGTTAGCGAGTTGCGGGCATGGTCCGGATTTGTGCCGTAGTTCTCCTTGTACGACGGATGCGTGAGTGCCAGCTGCAGTAGATAACGATTTTTGAATCTATATCCGATGCTCTCCTCCAGCAGGTCTAGCGACTTGTGGAACCGTAGGTGGCCTGTGAGAACGGGCACCAGCATCGCATGCTGCACCACGTCACACATAATTCCAGTGCGGTAGAATCCTTCCGAGCTGATGGCCACCGTAATATTCCGCTTCATTCGCCCCTGCGTGCGCATCTCCTGCAGGCGTTGCTCCTTCTCCTCTAGCTTGCGCTTGTCCTTGAACGAGGGCTTCGACATGTTGGCCATCAGGTGACGGAACTTGACGTACTCCCGCCACGCCTTCTGGTACTCCGGATTGCCCGCATAGCTCAGTTGTGGCGGACGAATGCCAAAGTGCACAATTGCCGGATGCGAGATACCAGTCTCTCGATCCACACACTCGGGCAAATCGGAGTTGTTCCTATCAAGCTGATCCACACGGAGCGAGCAGGGCTTGTGGCCCGGCTTGGTGACCAGCATGCCCTTAATAAAGTCTACATAGCTTTGCCACTCACTCTGACTGATCTGGTTCAGGTGCAGCAGCTGCTGGCGTTCCACCAGCTGGGCGGAGTTGTCCAGGAGATAGCGGAGCACTTCGCACATGGCCAGCACCTCCTTTCCATTGTCGGGAAGCTCGCGCACAAAGCGCGGTAAGAAGTGAAAGGCCGGACAGGATTCGGTACTGCCTTCGAAGGCGGCATTGGGCATAAGATTGAAGTCAACAAGCTCGAGAAGTTCATGAAAGAGATATTTGACTGCAACAAGAGAGAAAGAAAGTTAAAGCAATTGTTATACAAACGACTATCTACGGGGCAAACTTACAGAACAAATCCAGTTCGTGGATGGTGAAGTTCTCCGGCATTTTCTCCTCTTCATACTCAATCGTGTACTCGATGTTGAACCGGATCACCTTGCACACGGGCAGATCGGTAAGCCGCACGTGCGAAAGCAGAGAGAAACCCTCGAAGAGGAACTCGTGCTCATCGTGCTTGATGATGGTCGGTGTCTTGGTCAGAAAGTTCGTTGGCGGCGAGATGCTGATCCGGTAGTGGAAGAGCTTACCGGCATTGTTGCTGTTCCGGTCGCATACCTTGTAACCCGTCTCGCCCGGATAAATGCCATGTCGAATTCCGATGCGCCGGGATTTGGCCGAGCAGCGGCACAGTGGCCCGTCGTTCATTTCGCCTGCATCGTTGTGCCATAGATCAGCGTGCACCCGCTGTGGATGCTGCACCTTGCGCGACAGCTCCTCCATGCAGCAGTCCTGCTCGATCTTAAAGGCATCTTCATCGGAGTCCTCATCGGAGGAGGAGGACGAGGAGCAGGCCTCCGACTTGTGTTTGTGCTTGCAGACGCGCCGGCGTGCTTTCCTCGGTGGCGGCACGTAGACGGGCAGTTTCTGGCGAACCCGGTCCGCTCGCTGCAGCAACTCCTCGTCGAAGAGGTCGCACAGTTTTTCGAGGCGGACGCGACCCTTCACCTCATGTTCGCCCGTAGAGCGCTCGTAATACGGCTCGGCTGGTGAGGATCGAACCCAGGACTCGGCTGGGGGCTCAGTTTCCCGAAGGGTGTTCATTTTCTTCACATAGTCCTCTGATTTCTCGCAATAGTTGGCGCACCACTTGCGAAGAAGCCTGTCCCTCTCGGTCTCCACCTTTGGCTTCGGTCGGGGCTTCTCCACAATTGGCTCTCTTCTCTCCCTGTCCCTCTCGCGATAGCTGCGAGATGTGTAATCTTCACTGGGTGTAGTCCTGGCCGTCGATCCGTAGTAGCCATGCTGGGATCCCTTCGGCGCTCGATGCGCATAGTGGCCTTGACCGTGTCCTTGACGGTGTTCGGAACTAGACCGGGGCCCATTACCATATCGGGGCTCATATCGTCTTCCGTAGTTATAGCCTGAATAGTGGTGATAACCCTGATTGGAGTTGTAGGAACTGTACCTGTCTCTCTCGCTGGATGGCCGGTAGTTGGCCGAGTAGTCGGGATAACGCTCCGGGTACTTGTAGCTCTCGTACGGATACGATCCCGGTACTGATCCCGGGTACTGGTAAGAGCTATCCTGACCGTAGTACTTGTCTGGAGGCGCCGTCGGATATTGATACCCATCGTAGCCGTATGCTACCTGTTGGTCATAGGCGTTGTAGTTGCTGACGGAGCTTGGGCTGGGTGCGTCCGGATACATGTAATGCGATGAGTTAGGTGGCTGTACCGCAGGGTCATGTCTGTGTGTTTGTGGAGTAGTTGTTATGCCGGGCGGACATAGGTTATCTTCGTTTTCTGGCGGTGGTGGCGGCGGCGGAGGTGGTGGCGGGACTGACGTTGGCGGCAATGGCGGCTGGTACATGCTTTGTTATTATTTATTAAACACGATAATTGTTCACAATCTGCAACTGCACTTTTTCACATTTCTTTCTGCTTAGAGCTGGAATAAACACAGATGTTACATCGATAAGCCGGCATTTCACTAGTAAACTAGTGGTGGCAAAACATCGATAGGATCATCGATGCATCGATGTTTCCAAACTTTTAAAAACATCGTTACTTTTTGCAACTATCGATGATTTGGCGACCGATTTAAATGAAATAAATATATTTTTGGTTTTTTGGTTTAAAGAAAGTAAAAACATTAGGTTACGATTATGATGTTATGCCTACGCCATTGAAAAGTATTAAAATTATACTCAGAAGCACACTTTTCAGTGAAGGAATCGTTTGCGACCCTATAAATCATATATATTCTTGATCAGTACCAAAATCCGAAACGATCTAGCATTGTTTTGGAGAAAAAAAATGTGGCAATTTTTTCAAATAAAGATAAGGGGTTACATCGTTAAAATTGTCAAAAATGGCCAAAAATGTTCTTTTTAATTGTAAATTGAGTATGCAGATTTTTTAGCCTAATAAAAACTAACATAGAAAAGCTTTCCGAATTCAAATTAATGATTTTTTGGTTGTGTTTTTTAAACTTTATTTTTGGAACTAATTAGTATATAAGATAATGGTTTTAACAGTGCAAATGTTTTAAGCTTTTGGGGCTACAAAAAGGTATTGATCGTTCGAGTATTTATATATGTATATCTATATCTATTTTATTTGTAGGAGAAAGGCGCCTACATCTCGGGCCTATACTGCCGTGATACGAACTGCACTGGTCTGGTGGTGCCGGAGATCACCGGTTTACCGCATCCCAACTACAATTGTCTGGAGTGCAAACAGAAGTCGACGCATGCGCAGATGATGAAGTCGCAGGACTTCGCCTGCGGAGCTATCAACGCCAAGGCCAACTCGAACTCCTTGCGGACACTGGTGCAGTATCTGAACGAGAAGAGTGATGCCTTCATCCCGAGCAGTAACTACGTGGTGATCGAGGCCAAGTTCGGAGTACTGCAGCGCCTGCAGCAGGGCCGCGAGGACTGCTCCGAGGAGCTGGCTGCGAACACACGCCTGCGCTACAGCCGGGACATCACCCAGGTCATGGACAAGCTGGGACTGGGCGATAGCCTGCTGCGCACCCAGCTGGAGGAGACGCTGAAGCGCGAGGAGGAGCGCCGGGCCAAGCGGCTGGCGGAGGAGGCGGAGAAGCAGCGCAAAATGGCAGAGCTCCAGACCAAGGCCGCCGAGGCTGACAAGATCCTGGCCGCCTTTGAAGCAGAACAGGCGGCCGAAGCAGCCGCCGCGGCCGCATCCTTGCCAGCAACGGATCCTTCTCCGTTGCCGCCGGCTGCCACCGAGCTGGCTTAGGGAGCAGCTGCTTCATCCCGGAATTCAATATGCCGTATTGAGTCCTATTTTTCAAGACGAATTAACCAGCTGAGTTGTCCAATATTTTGTAATTCTTCATTATTATCAAGTAGAAGATGAAAACTTGGCTCACAACGTAAAGAAAAATATATTACATTTTCTTTTATTTATATTTTTATTAAAAAACGACTTTTCCTAATTTTAAAAAACCAAAAAGAAACCAACGAGATATATGCAACTATTATGAATATGGAATATTAACTAAGACATGGCCAACACAGCTGGGGAATCAGGTCCTGAATATGTGACTCAGACACGAGCAGCCCCAATCCCCCGTACAGTACCCCCTGGTCACCTAGTTCTGTGTTGTGTGTACTAAATTAAATAATTGTATCTGTATTTGTATTTATTTATTTATAATAAATTAAAAATTATACTTGACGAGTGTGCAAAAAGGCTGCCAAAGAGCTGTCTGCTCTATTCGGTTGGGGGGCTTTTCGCGACGTTTTGTCAAAACGTTTTTTAATCCAACGGACTAGAGCATATATATTTATATATTTTGAAATTATACAGAAAATACCAGAGTATAAAATAGAAAGAGGTTAATCCAGGTTGAATAATGTATATATATATGTTATGGTTGAGTTCTTTAACAAGACTTAAATTAATTTTATTAAATGGAAGAAGTAGAGAAAAGGTTATTAGCGTAAAGCTTTTTTATGGGGAATTTAATATGTAATCTAATGAAATTGTATGATAATAATAATTTCTATTTAACATATTTTCTCAGATATTAGATATTCCATAATCCTTTTTATTTACAAATTTAATTATGATATTTATCATATTTTGTATACTAAACGCGTGCCAACCAAGCAACCACAAAAATAGCTTTTTTGTTGCTTTTCTGGATAATCCAGACAGATATTCTGTATAAAAATCAAGAGCAATTTACAAAAATAAGTTTGAAATTTTCTTACCAAATATCCTTAAAACTCGGACGCTCACACCAAGATTTGAGCCGAGGCCAGGCAGAGAAATCTGGGGACTTGCGAGTCGTGGCTGTAGGCACCACAAATTTAAAGCACAGACTGAGGAAAATGACCACAACTTTGCAGTATTTAAACATAACGATGTCGATCTTAAGAAATTTAAGTATATTTCACTTTTTCTGTTATTCAATTTTATACCCTTGCAAGGGTGTTATAATTTTACTCCGATGCTTGTGACGATGGGAAGAAATCATTTCCGACCCCATAAACATGATCAGCCTGAATAGCCGAGTCGAAAAATTTTCGATTTTTTTCAAAAAAAGGTAAGGGGTTACATCGTTAAAATTTTCAAAAATTGAAAAAAAAAAATTAATTTTAAATTGAGTTAGCAGATTAATTAACCTATTAAAAAAAACAACCTTTAAAAATTTTATAAATTAAAATTAATGCATTTTTGGCTCAGTTATGATCGATCGAAGTTAGGCCTCTTAAGCAAATTGCAAAATTGAAGGGTATGAAAACTTCGGTATCCCGAACTTCTACTTCCTCTTCATTTATATATTTTTAGACCCAAAAATCAAAATAATCAAAATCTCTTCCACACATTTTTCTGTAATATTCCTACAAATAAAATAAAAAATAATAAAAATAAAATGAATGAAAATAAAGTGTAAGACATAGAACTAAAAATGGAATAAATAATTAAAAACTCAAATACAAAATAAATAATGTAAGTAAGTAAGATGATAAAAGCCAGCATATTAAGCCATTAAATTTAATATACTTATATACACTACCATGTAGGCAAAGTAAGTTGTTCCCTCAAAAAATAATTATTAAGGAAACGATTCCTCAACTTTATGCGACTTATTCATAAATTTCGATGCGATTTAATTCGATTTGCTTGCATGGCATTTGTTTTATTCGCCATTAAAAGTTGCAGTCGACTTTGGGCGACCGTTAAAGTTGGCGGCCGAATCTATTTTTGAATGCCTTCCGAATGATCGTCGTCTCCGCCGTATGTGCCACCGCCCACCGCCCCCTCGTAACGCCTCCTTGTACCACCCCCTCGTGGTGGCAGCCACAGCAACAACAACAACAGATTGGCAAAGTCACACGGCCGTTTTACGATTATAAAAATATATAGTCATATTCATAAATTTATATAGTATATATCGCCAGCTAGTTGTAGCGTTGTCTAATGAGAAATTGGCATTTGCCGTTTTCAATATTTCGATTTGATTCAGTTTTGCCCCAGTAAACTGCTCATTAAATTGAAAATCATCTACATAAACATTAATTAAATAAATCTCGCACGCTCAGTAGCAAGGCTCTTCCTGCATACATATGCCCGCCCAAATGGATATAGATTCTTGTTTCAATCGGCTCCACCTGTCTCATCAATTTGTTCGAGAGTCTTTGCCGCTCACCGATGTCATCGTGTGATCTTAATAGATTGCTGTGCGAAAAGATATATAGTATATTGGATACAGTAAGCCGATATATCTACATGCGCGCACATATACCATACTATACTATACTATATGGTATCTGCATAATGACAATTAAAATATCAATAAAAACCCAGAGTAGCCACAGTCACAGCCTCAGGCAGGAGCCAGAAGAGCCAAACAAATTTGAAAACTCAGAAATCATAAATAAATTTATAATAAAAATGCCAATAAATTATGCTATGTATGTATAGATGAAAATGACCCACCGACGTATGTATGCACATATACTTCAAGCTATTCGTCGATCTAGCTCTCTATTTATCTATCTATCTACATCTATCCAGAATCTAAAATTTAGAATCTACAAAATATTTCTATCTGGTCTTTCCATCTACATATATCTGACCAGTCTTGTCGTCAGATGAAAGGAAAGGAACGAGCAAAACTCGCGGAGCTTGTCGCATGTGTATGTTCTAATCACATATTGCTTTTAGCTCATGGCATATTCTGGTATAAAAAATATAAATAAAAAAACTAAAGAAACTAAAAAAAATCAATATAAATAAAGGGGGTCTGGAGGTGGAGGTGGGGCTGCACTCGGTTCAACTTTGATTAATTGCACGCATTTTCCATTCACATACACGACATTTGTTAGCCAAATACCCTAAACAAGGGGTTGTAACTACGAATGATAGATTTAGTATTACTTAAAACTAAAAACCATTCATATTAAAATAAAATTGTATTAGAAAGTAAACTGATTATAGACAAGCATCACCAGAGGCATCAATCTAGCCATGTCTAGTCTTAACTCTTTATGTCGAGCCATTTTTCTGCTTAATTTTGTAGGGCATACAAACTTCTGCTTACCCAAAACTTATTAATATTCATACACATGTTATAAATTAATAATAGATCTAGGATATAAAACTAGGTCTAGACAACTAACGCGCCGAAGAGTCCACATTTTATTTAATAAGTCTATTTGCAGAAAATTTTATGCGGCTGTCTGAGAAATCGCTATTTTTTCTTTCTTTTAAGGATTTCGACAATAAAAACAAAAAGAAATATGTATAATGACGCATATTGAACACAATTCAAATAGATATCAATTTATATAGTTTTACAAACAGTGTTAAATGTTTTAAATATATTGTACTTACTGTTCGGTACTAACCATGTCTATCTAACATTAAGAGTGATGGAGCAGTGTCTGAGAAAACGATGTGACAAAGGGCCCTGTCCTTAGTAATCTGCCACGTCCAGTTTATAAATCATATATATTCAGTAATTTACCAGATCCTGTCGAAACTGGAAAAGTAGAAAATTAGAAAAGTCGAAAAATGGCACTGCTGGTCTCCGGCTAGACAAAACAAATTTAAATTTGTAAAGGTCTCTGGCATGCGTATTTTGGCATGCATTTCGAATTTAATTTATGGTACTACATGCATTGTATATTAATTAAGCTCTCTGATTTACTAACAGGAGGATGCCTCCCCAGTGCGCGTATAATTTATGCCGTTTTAATGGCTGCTCCGTGGGGGGGACTGGCACTCGTTATTGGCCCCCTTTCCGGGGCCAACAAAAATGTACAAATGAATAAGAAAATAAATCCAAAATGCATTCGCTTTTCTGGGATTATTTGCTGCTAGTTTAAGTTTATTGCCAATGTCATGTGCCACTGCCAATGGTGGCACTTGGCACTCACAATGTCTGCAAGTTAATGGTCAAAAAATAAGACAGCATCGTAAATTGTGATTACCAAGTCGTAAATCGTTAGTTATTTGGTTCCGAAATGGGTCCGGAACCCTTGCACATTAAATTAAAATGCATATGCCAATATTTTGTAAATAAATAGTTTCAATTGGTGTGATATTATCATATAGCAAAACTTTCTCATATATATCAAACTGCTAAATAAAAGGAAGCAATGACGAAATTCATTTAGTATTAATAATAATTAATAAATATTAATAAATAATAATAATTAAGTATATCATTGCAAGGTTTTATAATTAAAGTGAGAAACTTGCAAAACAGTGAAATCAATATATTCTTGATCAGCACTAACAGGCAATTCTTTCTAGCCATTTTTTCTTTGCCATTTTTTTAAAAAAAGATAAGGGATCATAATAAGATCATTAAAATTTGCCAAAATTGTGATTTTCTTAAAATGTTATTTCGAGAATGCAGATTTATATACCCTAAAAAACTAACAGAAGTGGTTTCCGAATTCAAATTAATGCATTTTTGACGCAGTTATGCAATTTGTAAACATTGATTTTCCCCAAAAAATATCATATCAAATTTTTAAGGGGTTGCGTCGTAACATTTTCAATAATCTAAAAAACACTTTTATTTTTACAAATGGTATCTTTGCGGTTTACAGATTTATTAAGCTTAAAAAACACAACCCAGGCCCAACTCCAGGCCTCGAATTGAAATTAATGCATTTTTGACTTAGTTATGCATAACTTTGATTTACCTAAAACATTAGCATTAGAGAATCGTCAGTGACGTACAAGTATGAAACCTGTAGCATCAGGATATTAAATAAAATAAATCAAATCAATTTATAATAAATAACAACACAGAACATTCCTTACGCCAATATGTGTTAATTTAATTTATTTATTTACAAAGCCATTTTGTAGCATACTTATCGGCCTTTGCTGTGATAAAAGCTTATTCAAAAGAGAACAAGTGTGTAATAAAAGTGTTTCATTAAATAAACTTATTTGTCTCAAATTTGTATTTATTTGTACATTTAAATAATGTGTTTGATAGAGGAGAAACCATGAAAAGTACATCTAGATACTTAAATAAGCACTTAGTTGTAATAGCATTCTTTTGGGATGTCATGAAAACTGGCCAGATAATTCAAGGTTGCCTAGTTTTAAACAAGGCAAAACAGAAGTTCTTAAGTAAATATTACTTAAGTAACTATAGAAAAAAATTTCAAATTTGGCTAAAGTTCGTTAAGCCAAGATTCAAGTTACAAAATTAATGTTGCTTTAACAGAGAGTAAAGCAGAACCGGTTGCGCTCTATAAAATGACAGATATATGCTTTTAATAATACAGTATTAACTCGAAAGTTGGCGATATGACGTATCTTTAGGTATGTAAAAGATTTTAAGAAATTTCTAAATGAATTTGAGGAAAGTTCACTAGAATTCAATAGAAAAAGTAAATAATAGATAAAGAAATGTCTATAAGATCTAACATAGATAAAGGATTGATTTACTATAAAATACTTTATTTTCATTTATATTTGTTAAAACATTATTATAAAATATACATACTTATGTACATATATTCTATTTTATTTTTTATATTAACTATTTTGAGCACTGTCCGCCCGTGTTAAATGGTTTTCCTCGTATTATGTAAAGTTTGCAGAGCGAAACTGAGAGAGCAGAGAAGCAGACTAAATAAACAAGAGGGACGATCGTGTGGCACGCCTAGAAAAATAGTATCTGCACTGATAAAAATCAGATAGGGAAATTAAATAAGACTATATTCCAATAATATAATATTATCAATATTATATATATTTCAATATTCACAATAAATAAATAAGAAAACTATATGTCGCCTTCAGATAAATAAATTTGAAATATATATTTCTAAAAGAAATAATATATTATTTTCAGTGTGTTCCCATTGTAAACAACTAGATTGAACACTTCTGCAAAATCAGCAGGTTGTTGTTGCGCTGGCATGGGCGCACTTCATAAAGGAAGCGATCCAAAAGTAGAATATATATTCGGGTAGTATATAATATAATATAATGTAATATAATATATAATATAATATATAATATAATTTAATATATATATATAACAAATTTTTGAAAATTGTAGCGATGTAGCCCCTTGCCTTTTTTTCTAAATTGAAATTTATTGAAAATTTTTTTTTTCTGCCAGCGATAGCTAGGAAGATTGACCTGTTGATTCTGATTAAGAATATATATGATTTATAGGGTCGAAAATTATTCCTTCAAAGCATTACAAGCTTCTGACTAAAAATAAAATACCCTGCAAGGGTATAAAAATCTATCATTTTAGACCCTATCCTCTCCATCTATATGTAAACTATACTACGTCCATGGACAGGAGGGTATCAGCTGGTGATAGTGGGAAGCTGGCGTCGACAGCGATCAGCGATGTTGAACAGCGCCGCGGGCCGAGGCGACATTGATTTCGAAATCGTTCTCCAAGAGCCATTTTCAATTTGGCGTTTCCAGTGTGAAGACCAATTAAAGTTTTCCGTGCGTTTCGTTTTTAGTGTTTTTTACGTTGTGGTTCGCGCTTCTAATTCTATATATTTTGTTTGTTCTGTGGCCGTTTAAGAGTGTTGTCTTATTATTTTTTTTTTTTTTGTAAATTAACAAAGTTCTATTAATCGGTACGAATTTCGGCCACTAATTTTGAGTTATCGCATTGCTTGTGGCTCGAAGAAAAAAATGGGAATAAAAAAACAAAAAACGGAATCCTAATTAAGCACAAACAACTTGAGTTCTGAACTTGTTTTTCGCATTTTGACATTAGCATATTATTAACGAAAACATATATTCAGAAACTTGCCGGACCATAAAACCAAACTGATAATGGCCAGATGATGAGGGAACTGCTGGGGGGAGACTGCCATTGAACTATTATGTCAAAAATAATAAAAATTCTAATCAGACGAGAGAGATGGAGATAGAGAGAGAGTAAGAGATGGAGATAGAGAGATCGAGAAAGAGAGAGCGAGAGGGCGTGAGCCCAAGAGAGCCATAGATTGGGCATGAGCTAGGTTACAAAATATGAATTAAATTCTATTAAAACGCATATGTAACGGCACATGTTCGCTACGCTGTCGATTAGTAGTGGCTCTTATGTGATCTGTGAGATGGTCAACAGCACTGTAAAGTGCTGTACCGTGATGAAAGAATTGGTCTCGCATTAAATTAAATTAATTTAAATTAAATTAAATTTTTGTTTGTTAAAATTTAATTTTAATTGATTTACATTAAACAATTGAAGGCTGTTTGTTTCAACGTATCAACGTATTCAACGTATCTGCGTATCTTCAAATAATAGCGTATTAAAAATAGGTGTCTTCTCTAGTAACCACCTTGTCATAGAACCTAGAACCAGTTGGGAATTTGATCAATAATAAAAATAACAAAACAGACCCCCCATGTCGGCGACCTTCCTTCACCCATTCGTAATCTCCGATGGGTGGCCCCATTTTTAGTTTTCTTTTGTTTTGCCCAAAACTACCCGAATTTATTAGAAAGCAACTATAAAAGTAAAGAAACAAAAAAGAAAAACAAAAAAAAAAAAAAAAACGGGGTGGTGCCACATTAAAACCATAATCTCCCCTGTCCCCGGCAACCTTGACTGATAAATGATAAGCGCCCTTATAAATGATAAGAACTATGGTGCTATATATGCACATAGATACAGTGCTGGCTCAGGATTCGAGTGGGGGCCCCTGATAAGAGTCACAGACCCGAGATTAGAGACGATGTTGAGCAACTGGGAATCTCCACGTGGCCCTAATCCAAGATTATCCTTCTCTACCTTCCAGGAGACTCTCACTGCCACCAAACAAACACCATCAAGATGAGTCCGCCGCAACTCTTGAGCAAAGACTCCCCGGATATTGAGGTAGGTTCAACTCCAAAACAGAAGTTACAGAAATATAGAAATAATAATAATTTAGTGCTTTGGCTATCGGGTATCCTATAGTCGAGCACTTTCGTATGGTGAAGCTTTCCTAATTCTTAATTGATATTGCCTGAATGGCGTCCTCTGATAAGATTCCGTAATAATCCTCGAGTATTTGATAGTGGACTTAATGATTTATTGAACACTTAATTTCTACAGGATCTGCTGTCACTGAATCCACGCGTCAAGACCCAGTGCTCTGTGGTGCCCACCAAGCAGACGAAGGAGAACAAAAAGCACTGGAAGCGAAATGCTGACCATGCTGCACCGCCCTGCACCACGCTGGCGAATGACTTCTCGGACATTAAGCACACGACGCTGTCGGAACGTGGAGCTCTGGAAGAGGCGGCTAGGTGCCTGAAGTGCGCAGATGCGCCATGCCAGAAGTCCTGCCCCACGCAGCTGGACATTAAAAGCTTCATCACGAGCATTGCCAACAAGAACTTTTATGGGGCCGCCAAGGCAATCTTCTCGGACAATCCTTTGGGACTCACCTGTGGCATGGTCTGCCCCACAAGTGACCTCTGTGTTGGAGGCTGCAATCTCCAGGCCTCGGAGGCGGGTGCCATTAACATTGGTGGCCTGCAGCAGTTCGCCACCGAAGTGTTTAAGCAGATGGGGGTGAGCCAGCGTAGAACGCCGCATGCGGAGGCCAACCCGTTGGCCGGAAAGATTGCTCTGCTGGGAGGAGGCCCAGCCTCGCTGTCCTGCGCCACCTTCCTGGGGCGTCTGGGCTATCGGGATGTGACCATCTATGAGCGCAGGAGCTACCTAGGCGGACTGAGTGCTGCTGAGATTCCGCAATACCGTCTTCCCATAGATGCGGTCAACTTTGAGATCGATCTGGTCAAGAATCTGGGTGTACGCATCGAAACCGGTCGCTCCCTGAGCACCAAGGATCTGACTATTCAGGTATATAATTAGATATAAAAAAACCGGAAGGTATATATGTAAATACAACCTGTTTTCAGGGTCTGCTCTCCTCTGGTCACGATGCTGTCTTCGTTGGCATTGGCCTGCCGGAACCCAAGCTCAACCCGATCTTCGCTGGCCTAGATCCCAGCAATGGTTTCTACACGTCCAAGAACTTCCTGCCACTGGTGTCTGATGGCTCCAAACCGGGACTTTGCGCCTGCAAGGCATCCGCCGGATTGCCCAAACTTCACGGCAACGTCATTGTCCTGGGAGCCGGAGACACAGCCTTCGATTGTGCCACCTCGGCGCTGAGATGCGGTGCCCGGCGAGTGTTTGTGGTGTTCCGTAAAGGATCTTCGGGCATCCGGGCGGTGCCTGAGGAAGTGGAGCTGGCTCGCGACGAACGGTGCGAGCTGCTGCCTTACCTAAGTCCCCGGAAGGTGATTGTCAAGGATGGGCTGATCACCGCCATGGAGTTCTGCCGCACGGAGCAAAACGACAAGGACGAATGGGTGGAGGATGAGGAGCAGACGCAGCGCCTGAAGGCCAACTTTGTCATCTCCGCATTTGGCTCGGGCCTAGAGGATGCAGATGTTAAGGCAGCCCTGGCTCCACTGCAGTTCCGCGGAGAGCTACCCATTGTCGACAGGGTCACCATGCAGAGCAGTCTGAGTCAGGTGTTCCTTGGCGGAGATCTGGCCGGTGTGGCTAATACCACGGTGGAGTCGGTTAACGATGGCAAAGTGGCCGCCTGGAGCATCCACTGTCAGCTGCAGGGACTTCCCCTGGACACGCCAGCTGCCCTGCCACTGTTCTACACGGACATCGATGCCGTTGACATATCCGTTGAGATGTGCGGCCTAAAGTTCGAGAATCCATTCGGTCTGGCCTCGGCCCCGCCCACAACCAGCACGGCTATGATCCGACGCGCCTTCGAGCAGGGTTGGGGTTATGTGGTCACCAAGACGTTCGGCCTCGACAAGGATCTCGTCACCAATGTGTCACCTCGCATCGTTAGGGGCACCACTTCCGGCTACAAGTACGGACCCCAGCAGGGTTGCTTCCTGAACATCGAGCTCATCTCGGAAAAGCGCGCCGAGTACTGGTTGAAGTCGATTGGAGAACTGAAGCGCGACTTCCCAGAGAAGATCGTAATTGCCAGCATCATGTGCAGCTTCAACGAGGACGATTGGACAGAGCTGGCCATCAAGGCGGAGCAGTCGGGTGCCGATGCTCTGGAGCTCAATCTGTCCTGCCCGCACGGCATGGGCGAGCGGGGAATGGGTTTGGCCTGTGGCCAGGATCCCGAACTGGTGGAGCAGATCTCCCGATGGGTGAGGAAGGCAGTCAAGCTGCCCTTCTTCATCAAGCTAACGCCCAACATCACGGATATCGCTTCCATTGCGGCTGCGGCAAAGCGCGGAGGAGCTGACGGCGGATCGGCCATTAACACGGTCCAGGGGCTGATGGGTCTCAAGGCGGATGCTACTGCCTGGCCGGCGATTGGTAAGGAGCAAAGGACCACCTATGGTGGTGTCTCTGGCAACGCCACCCGTCCCATGGCCCTGAAGGCCATCTCGGACATTGCTAGACGCGTGCCAGATTTCCCCATTCTCGGCATTGGCGGCATCGATTCCGGTGAGGTGGCTCTACAGTTCATTCAGGCAGGTGCCACGGTGCTCCAGATCTGCTCGTCTGTCCAGAATCAGGACTTTACTGTCATCGAGGATTATTGCACGGCATTGAAGGCTCTGCTCTATTTGAAGGCCAATCCGCCGCCGGTAAACGGCGCCTTCTGGGATGGCCAGTCGCCACCCACACCGGTTCATCAAAAGGGCAAGCCAGTAGTCCGTCTAACCGGCGAGGGTAACGTCACTCTTGGCTTCTTCGGACCCTATCAGCGGGAGCGGGACATCAAGATGGCGGATCTGCGAAGCAAGCAGGGCGCTCTCTGGGATGCCGAACAGGCGGCACAAGGTCCTACGGCAGTCGGAAATGGAACTACACCAAAGGCAGTGCCTAGGATTAAGGACTTAATTGGCGCTGCTCTGGAGAGGATTGGGCCGTACAACAAGCTGGACAACAAGCAGCAGAAGGTGGCTCTGATTGACGATGTGAGTGTGGAATTTCCCTTTTTTATCCATTCACTTTTCGAAGTCATGGGGTTGCCTTGATAATTTCAGGACATGTGCATCAACTGTGGCAAGTGCTATATGACTTGCGCCGATTCCGGATACCAGGCCATTGAGTTCGACAAGGACACGCACATTCCGCACGTGAACGACGATTGCACGGGCTGCACGCTCTGCGTCTCCGTGTGTCCAATTATCGACTGCATCACGTGGGTCCTAAAAAGGAGCTTCACATTTATTTATTTACTGATTTATCTTCCTTATTTCCAGCATGGTGCCGAAGAAGATCCCACACGTGATCAAGAGGGGGCTGGAGGAGAAGACCTACTACACCCACGCCCTCAGCCAATGCCAGTAGATGTTCCTAGTTTATATACTTATGTAATTGATATTAAATCCAATCTGTATAATCAAAGCATATACAATAAATATTACAAAAAGCAAGCATGCTAGAAAAAAGGAGGATACATAGGATACTTATCAAGCTTTTTTGAGGAAGCCTAAGGATATAATTATCCTTTATATCCCTGGTTATTATTAATTTTAGTCAAAAGCTTGTTACTCTATGAAGAAGTCATTTCCGATCATATAAATCACATATATTCTTGATCAGCATCAACAGGCGTATATTTCTAGCAATCTCCAGCAGAAAAAAAAATTTCAAAAATGTTAAATTTTTTTCAAAAAAAGGAAAGAGTTACATCGTTAAAGTTTTCACAAATTAATAAAAAAAAATTACTTTTTTTTAAATTTGAAATTTAAAATGCAGATTTATTAAACTAATAAAAACTAGGATGGGACAGCTTTCCGAGTTAATATTAAAGCTTTTTTTGACTTAGTTATGATTATTTTAAACTTTATTTGTCGATATGTTGAGGTAAGTTTTCTATATACTTTTTTATTTGAATACTTGGCAGTTCTGCAAGTTCCTTTCGATTTTTATCGATAGCAGGCCAAAAGCTTACGTTTATGTGATTCAAAGCATCGTTCAGTATATTAACGTATGCATTGCTGTTTATGTCAACCATTGACATGGTCACACTGCCTGAACACAGAGTAAAAACATTTGGTTCGTTTGGAAAACAACATTCATTTTTAGAATATTCGTGTAACTCCAAGTCTAGACAAAATTGAAAGTAAAATTTAAAAGTTACACGAAACCCGTCAGCATCCAAACCCCCAACTCCTGAGCATCACGTCTTCCAGACTCTAGTCGAAGGTGAGTGAGTGGGTTTTATTGTACCTTGGGAAAGAGCAAAGATTGCCAACGTATTTTACGCATTTGATTTGCAGAAGAGGTCGATGATATAATAATGTCACGATCCCTCAGTCGCGTACTGGGCACCTTTAGCCCCGGCAGTTGGATGCCGATGGCTGCCCTGCGTGGATTCCTGGTGCCAGACATGACCTCTGCACTTCCGATAGCCGCTACTCAGCGGGCCAGCTACGCTAAGCGGAACGGACCGCCATGGGACCCTGACATGCCTTTTAAAACAGTGTCCAGGTCGCGCCGCCGCGTCGATGATTATGACGACGAGGTTATCATTTTGGAGAACGAGCCAAACTGGGAGCTAACCGCGACAAAGAATAACCGCTTCTACCTGCCCCATGCCATCGGACCCGCCTGGCAGGGCGACACAACCACCGCCAGCCTGATGGGTCCGCTCGGTGAGTTGGTTAACTTTATGAAGGAGGACAACAAGGACGGATCACGTCTTGAGTTCGCCTGCTGCGATTGCCCGGCACTGCTTCGTGGATCGATCACGGAGCTGTTCCCCATGCGCATAGGATCACATCGGCATTCGCCTATTACAATGCTCACCTTGAGCAATGAGGGGGACATTGAAAAGGGAGCAATAAAGGTAAGTGTAACCGGAGCAGTAAGCCCCCTATGTGTAGTAATCATTTCATGTCGTATCCATTTTACCAGTTTGTTCTCGCTGCTCGCGATATTTGCTTTCGTCTGATGGCGTTTGGCTATTGGGCAGACTTTCTCAACCCGTTTAGCGGCAAACCATACATTATGCCTAAGGAGGGACTCACCTTGTACAAACAGGACCAACGGTTCCGTGGTATAAACATGTTACTGACCCAGAAGAGCCACTGCTTAGTTATTAGTGCCGCTAAGAACGATCGCACCAAATTCTCAGGCACTATCTATTGCACTGCGCCGAGTGACTATAAGGAAATGTTGGAGCTCCTAGTGTGGCACGATTTCGAAGAAGACGAGCCGTTGCCTATGTCGCGCCGCAATCTGCCGCAATGACACCGCGACGCCAGAAGACTAAGCTTTTTAGTGATAACTGTGTTAACTATTCATCAAATCGTTCTGTTTACCGACTTAATCCTGTATATATAGCTGATAAGCTACTGTTAAACATATATATTTCTGCGAAATATAAACATTAAGAATGTCATGCTCCTCCTAAGCCACGGCCATCTGGCTGCAGTGTCTCTCTATCTCCTTCAGGCGGTTGATCAAAGACTGCAGCTCTTCGGCGTTGCACACAAACTCCACGACGGTTACTCGCTCTCCACTACTCGGCCGGAAGTTGCCCAGATTGATGTAGAAGCTAGCTACACCAGTGCTGCAATCGGAAGTGGAGGACTTCACATCGCAGACGATGCGCCATTGGATGTCAGTGATGTGCGGAAAATTGTGGCCCAGTTGCAACTGCCGCAGCACCAGATCCTTGCGATTGTCCTCGTACACGCGGGCTAGCTCCTCGATGGCCACGCTGTTAATGGACAGCTGATCCAACTGTTGGCGGAGCGTGAAGCCATCCCAGCCGTGCTTGGTGGCCAGCGAGAGCAGGGTGACAACAGCATATTCACTTTGCTTGGCACAGGCCGCGTTGCTGGCATAAATCTCCGGCACGGGGGCAATAGCTGCAGAAGTCCATATAAGTAATATGTATATCGTAGCACTTCTGCACTAATCCTCACTCACTTGCATCCGGGTGAAGGGTTAGTTTCAGCGCGTTTGCGATGAGTATCTTGGTCAGAGCGGGCGTAATAATGTTGCCCAGACTTTTGAGACCGGCCACCACGGTTGCGGAGAGCAGTCCACTCTCCTCAGTGGTTGCATCCACAGCGGGAGGCTTCTCCGTTTGCGTCGCCATGTGGCAACCACTTCTTCCTCAATGAATTATTCGTATCAAGCAATAAATAATAATTATTAGAGCCAAAGCGGCTGTAAACAATAACAAACAATAAACGCGCTTAACAGCACTTACTAACAGAACTGTTAATGTATCGAACTGGACAGAAATGAACTGGAACCAGCGAAAGCAATTTACACTAAAAAAAATACTAACTTTATTACGAGTTAAGTACAGGTATTTACATATTTAGGAGCTGTAAGCTTATACCCTATAGAAGCATTCCTGCGCCCGCGGCGCACAGTTGTCGTAAGGTTTGAGCATAGCATCCGAAATGGCTGCCTTACCGCTCGCATCGATCTCATCCAGTTCCTGCTCGGGCACACAAGCGCACTGGAAGCTCTTGTTGCCGCGGCTGTAGAGCTTTCGTGGATGCCCGGCCCAGGAGCGCTCCTTGCCATCGCCGCTGGAATTCGTGCACCACACCCGTGTACCTGTGGACTCGCTCCACTCGATGTTGCAGCCGGGATAGCGGGAGCGCAGCTCCTCGACCTGCTTCTTGGATTCCTGCGCAAGCAGCAGCAGCTCTAGGTACTTGTGGTGATAGGCCGTTGGATTACCCTGCTCGTCATAAAAACGACCTATGAGCTTGCCCTTGTAGACGTAGTCCTTTTCGTAGAAGTCACGCCAGTTGGCCAGCCCTATCAGATCATCCGGCTTCAGGGTCAGCACATCGTCCGCCGTTTCCGGGTCGTAATTCTCGAATTCCCCGGAAATAAACGACACGGAGGCATCTCGCCCGACAAAGAAGTTATAGCTGCAGCCGGTTCCATAATGCTTTATACCCCGGGAGACATCGAAGACCGATCCCAGCAGTGCCAAGTAAATAGGACGACCATCCTCGCCATCGAACTGCAACAGTTCAGCCGGTGTAAAGAGCCCGGCTTGGAACTTCACCGGAATGGCCTCCTCCAGGCCGGCTGTGTTCAGATAGAGGTCCGAGTATTGACGCAGGACTTGCCTGATCTCAACGTGGTAAATTCCGGCGAAAACGGCAACAACCACGAAGAGAAACTGCAACTTGAACAGGTGTCTTAAAAGCCCGAACATTTTGTGCAATTTACCACACTGTTACCAGTTTAGCTGGAACTAGTTCTTATATAAAACCAGTTGGTAAGAGGGACATGTTAAAGAACCACTGAACTGGAACAAGAAAAAATACTAGAAAAATTTGAAATTTGAAATTTAAAAATTAACAACTGTGTTTTCCCCCAACTAATCTTACATAAATTGTAGCTTTTGGCACTTTTATTTGCAATAATCAGACGGCTTTCTGAAAGGAGTTAGCGGCGTCGGGAGACACAGGCGTCGATGTGATTGTTAACCTTCTGGAGGCTGGACACTGCCTGTGCAGAGGCGTCGTGGGTGCACACATTGCTGTCAGCGAAAACAGCCGGGATGCGCTCATTGGTGGACTTACGGATGGTTTTGATCGAAGAGCGGGCACTGACTAGGTAGATGGTACCCTGCATGTAGAACTTGGCCATACATGTGCTCTTCAACACGCTGTTCTTATAGCCCTGGCATTTGTTGTAGGTGGCTCCAAGATTGTAGGCCCCGAAAACCAACTGCTGGGTAGCCTCATTGACGTCAGAGGCGATCTCGGCAGAGGTATGGGCGGCCACCACGCCGCACGAGTGGAATTCCTCATGAGCGGCATCTACAATGCGGGTGATTTCTTCGTCCTCGGCGGCCACACACTCGGGACTCTCTTGACGACGAGCTTCCACCGCATCGACGGCATCCTCCAGCTCATGATGGGGCTCCAGAACAATTTCTTCGTACTGATGAACCAAAGCCTCGCCGGTTGACTTGCCCAGCTCAGTCATCTCGTCCACAACACTGCGCACCTGGGCGTCCAACTGGGCAGGCATATCCAATGGCTGGCCCCAACCACTGGCCACGAAAAGGGTCAGGATAAAGACGACGGTACACTTCATGATTACTGCTGTATTGCTCCTTGGAATTCTTGGAAGGCTACTGCTGCTTCGGACCATCCGAACATTGCCATTTATATCCCAGTAGGGTAGACTGTCAGAATAATAATCTGGATTGGAGGCCATAAATTTATGGCGAACATTGTAAATCAATCATTTGCGGTTTGGATTGATTAGTGAACTTTAGTTTACATTTGCCATGCTATTCATAGAGTTCACTTATTTGGATTTAGATTAAGATTGTTAAAGTCGCACAATCATACCAATCTCACGAGTCATATCATAAAAAGTAAACAAATCGCTAATGCGGGATAAATGTACAGCTGAGGAAAAGGTCATAAACGTATCACAAAAATTATTAATAAAGTATATGAATGGTGTAACGTATAAAGTAAGCTTAATAATTAAATTTCGTATTCTTTGCTAGACTATAAACGAGATGAGGAGCTGTCTTATTATATTCTCAATGTCTCAAAGCATGCTTATATTTACTTTTAGCACTTCCTTTCACGTATTTCTCATGCAATAAATTATTAATTTTCAAATGCGAAAATATTGTACTTGTTTGTAACGTCTTAATTATCAGACTGGCCTTGAATATTCCGCCCATAATTTGAAATATGTGAAGGCACCCGCTCTAAAAATACTACAACTGTACAAAATCATAAAAATACCAAACAAAACATACAAGTACAAGCGCTGAGTAGTCGAGTTATCGAAAAATTTACATTTCTAATTTACGTTGTCACTTGCAAATCTGCAATTAAGCAAAGTTTTCGCACAAATACTGGAAGGCACATGGCCTGATCTCAGTTCTGCTAATCTGCAGACGACGCTCCTAAATAATAACCAGACATCGCCATCTATACAGACATCCTATCGTGTACGCACGGAGCTACAATGGACATTGACTGGCAGAATGGTATGACCGAGATGAAGGACCGCGGCCAGTATCTGCTGCACTCGGAGAAGTGGGCCGACTGCCGCTTCCTGGTGGGTTCGGTGCCGAACCAGCGGGTGATTGCCGGCCACAAGCTGCTACTTGCCATGGCCTCGCCGGTGTTTGAGCGTATGTTCTACGGACATTTGCCGGACAAGACTGACCCAATCGTGATACCGGACGTGCAGCCTGAGGCATTCGAGGCATTGTTGGAGTACATATACACGGACCGCATCACCATCGGCGGCTTCGACAAGGCCTGCGAGCTGTGCTATGTGGCCAAGAAGTACATGCTACCGCATGTGGTTACGCGTTGCACGCACTTCCTCTGGGCGGACCTTAGTCCGAAGAACGCCTGTCGCGCCTACGAGTTCGCCAAGCTGTTCGACGAGCCGCGGCTGATGCAGAGCAGCATGGACCTTATTGCGGCCAACACCCGCGAGGTGCTCTCCGATCCCAGCTTTCTGGATATCGAGGTCTCAACGCTAATGGCCATTCTGGATCAAAACCGCCTCAATATTGACTCCGAGCTGGATTTGTTCAACTGCCTGCTCAAGTTTGCCAGCGAACGGGGCATTCTGAATGAGAGCGAAGGCGGGCAAGAGGATGCTGGTGACCGCGACGGCGAGGCCAGGCTAGCTAAAGAGTCACCAAACTATTCTGGCGGTCATGTAATGGTCGAGGAGATAAAGATGGAGCCCGATGTAGCGGCTATGGTGCAGCACATGCATCAGGACGATGAGGGCGACAACTTTGAGACGGACGCCGGCATGGCCTCCACTTCCACTTCGGCGGCTGCTGCAGCCGCCGCTGCTGCAGCTTCTGCCGCTGCCGCCCCAAAAGTCATTGCCCCTGTCTCTGTATCTGGCTCGCCGCCCCTGGACGTGGCAACCGGCTCTAATGACTTGGTTATCATTGATAGCGACGCCTCTGGCGATGCCGCTGCAAACATGATCAACATTATGGACGCTCAGCGTACCATTCTTGATAGCGCCATGCTGCGTCAGGCAGTGAAGAAGATCCGCTTCCTTACTATGACGCCGCAACAGTTCGCCGAAGGACCGGCGCGCTCCAAACTTCTGCAACAGCACGAGGCGCTGGCTATTCTCATCAAGATCTCCAGCCCCACACTTAATGACTGTCACATGCCCGAGGGCTTTTGCGTGTCGCGCAGCACGCGCAACTTCTACGAGTTGGGGCACCGGCATGGACAGCGGGAACTGTCCTCCTCATCCTACCGTCACACTGGCCCTGGACTCCCTCCTGCCGGTGTTTGCTTCCCAATTCAGGGACCGACAGTACGTAGTGGAGGGGGCGGTGGTGGTGGTGGCAATGGCGGAGGCATGATAATGGGCAATGCGCCGCGCTTTGGATCCATCAGCGCCGGATTTGGCTTCGGTGGCGAAGACTTGGGAATGCGTGCCCCAGAACCCGTGGGCGTTCCAGAGCCGGCACCGGCGCCTGCCACACTACGCTGCTTCGGTGATTCCTACGAAGGCGGAGCAGCTGCCCCGGCGTCTGGCAGTGATAACGAGGGCAGTGGAGGAGGAGGCGGACCGGCAGCACCTGGATCGGCGGCAGCTGGAGGCGCTGGTGCAGCCGCTGGAAACTCGCACAACGACATGGTGCGCGCATACTGCTTGCGCTCCCTGAACCGCCAGTTTGACTTCCGCAACACGAGCGTAACAGATGCAGGCGTTACCTTCCAAGTGGACACGAACATATGGATCCTCGGCGTACAGGTGCCCACGCGAGTGCTGTGCGGTGAGTTGATGACCTCGGCCGGCTTCACGGAGCGCTATACGGAGGTGCTGTACGCCCACATTCAGGACATGCATGGCTCACGAATCACATACACACATTGCACGGCCCGCGTGCGTTACGATTCGCTGCTGGACATCACCTTCGACCGACCCGTATACATCTATCGCAATCAGATTTACAAGATCTACGTGGTGTTCAACAAGACCGGCTGGTATCCCATGTATTCATGCGTGCCTGACGCCAACTGTAACCGTGTCAAGTTCATGTTCAATGTGGGCAATCCCACGGAGTCCGTGCGCGACGGCCTCATCTACGCGATTATCTTCTCCACTCCCCAGGACCACAACCGTCACCTGGTGGACTAAATCCGTAGCAATACCTTAGCCTTAATTGATTTATGTATTTTCGATGTGATAGATTTATTTTGATTAGCCATGGAAATCGACGGATCTGCAAGCTAAACTTGACCCAATGCATTGGGAGAAGGGAGCCACTTCCGCAATCTTTTGTACATCGAATCGTATTAATCGAAATACTGTATTTATGCATATACCATATGTAAAAACTTTTTTTACCCGAAAAATAGTTTCATATCTCTATTTGTTCTAAGTGTCATTATTTACAGCAGGTGAGGATTCGGTAAGACCTCCAGTTTTGAGATCACTCAACATGTTATACAAGTTATACGTTTGCTTCATGATCCTCCAAAAAGTATTGTATGTATTATAAAATTATTTTAATTGTTCCTTTTCTAACTTGACAAGAGCTAGCCTTTCGGTTTTATTATATTGCTTCCACAACGCATTTTTGTCGAATTTACAGTTTTTTGTATCAACAAGCTAATATTTTACTATTCAAATAAGGTAATCAATGGTATACTGTAATATTTAATAAAATATTTTGAATAGGTTTATTTTACAACACTAACACATTGAATTTTTTTGAATGGGAAAATTAATCCTTGATATCTTAATGGGGTAGAAGATCCATTACATATATCTCTAGGATTTTTTCATAAGATGAAAAAGGATCGGGTTTGAATGATTCAATTGCAAACTGCACGCTTTCTGTCTGTTATTTCTGCTGTCATCGGCTCCTAAACTTCCAAGTGACCCCCCTAAACATAATTTCACTTAATCAATTTCGTATATTGTGCCTTGAATAAATGTACAATAAATAAAATTAACTTTATTGCGATTCATATACAAAGGAAGAGACCAAATAAAAAAAAAAAAGAGTTAATATTACAGAAAAAGAAACATGTGAGGAGAAAGAGACGACGGCGACGTCGGTTAACAAGCGAAACTGATTGCGCAACATTTTTTAATGTGGCTTTATCTTGGGCTAGGAAATCGGGACAGTGCAGGCGTGTGTCAAAAAACAGGGGAAACATCAATAGTGGGGCAGTGGAGCTTGATTTTTTTGAGCTTTACACATATGTATAGTATGTACGTATATACAGAGCGATCTCCGCAATATATTGCCTATTTGCCATAGTTGGCACAGCTACCGCTGGCATATTCGGGCTCCTCGCAAGTGAGCGTATGCTCATCAAAGACCTTGTCCTCACCGCAGCTAATCAAACGGGGATGTCCCTCGACGCAAGTGATCAGGCGGTGGCAGTCACCGGAGACGGGGAAGCGGGGGAAGGGCCAGAAGCGAGCGGCCACCGAGTTGGGATCCACCTTGGTGGGGCACTTGAAGCCAACAACAGCTAAAACAAAATCCAATTAGTGGTTAATATCTTCTTCCTCCGTAAGAAAGCAATCAATCAAGTAAAATCTTACCTTCGGGATTGCAGTGGTCCAGCAGCTGATCCGGCCAGTTGCAGCCATGGATGCGCTCGTCGTAGGCCAAACCAGCATCACAGTCCTGCTCATGGGGCTCTCCATGGGCGCACTTGATGTACGTCGTGGAACAGTCCTTGGATACCGCATACAAACCGAACTGGTACTCGCAGCCGGGTGTTGAGATGGGAGTGGCTAGTGAAATGGGCAAGCAATCAACAAAGTAAAAGATATGTATGGCATACCAGCTTAAGGCAATTAAACTTACGATCCCACTGGCGACCCTTGCAGTCCACCGCCCAGTTGTAGTTGCAGTGATTATGCACCGCACCCTTGCCGTCGAAGAGCAGTCCATTCTCGCAGGTCTCCAGGGTCAGAGTGCCATTGGTGCAGAGGAAGAACTGATCACAGTTCTCCGTGTGGGCATATGCCTGTACGCCGTACTTTTCCGGGCATTCCGGAGAGCCCACGGCCAGGGCATGGCCTGAAATGAATTAGGAACAAGCAATTATAGAAACCTAAGGATATATTTAATTTTTTTTTCAAATAAATCCCGGAATTGGTGCCCATTGATTTATGCCCTTAATCAAGATGGTAGCTAACTAAGCTTCAATTTTGATAAGATATAGAGAATGGATGGGCTTTTAAATGCCAGAGTGCATCGATTGTTAGACAGTTGTGAAAACTGTTCCCACCATTGTCAAACCCGAATCACAATTGCAGCCGGAGCCGCATCCACTTCCTTCCTGTCTGCCAGTCCGTCTAACTGTCTGACTCGCAGCTCCATCCGAATCCGAATGCGAATACCCCTGCTCAACTGGTTTTGGGGCAAGTGCAAGTGACGCCACCGCCACGACACTTTCGCGCATCTTCGCACCGTCTAGCGGCACTGCGATCCGAATCCCATGGAGCGGAGTGGAGCAGCATGAGTGTGTGTGATGTAAGCTGACGCTTGGAATGCCGATGCCATCGAGATTGGGAGGGCGGGCAACGGGTTGATTGCCTGGCTGCCTGCCTGTCTGCCGACACTTTTCTCGAAGCCTACAGCCGAGAAGCCAAGAGTGAGCCAAGCTCACTAAGCATATATTTAAATTTGTGAAGATTTCCGGTAATACGTTTTCCACACAAATAGCTGTCAACAGGTCTTGATACAGAGTAAGAGGGAGAGTGTCATCGATCCTTAAGGATTAAGTCCCAGCACGAGAGATTCCAGAATCTAAATCTAAAAAGATTTATCAATACCAAATTGCTAATCGATTGTCTTGAGTGACAATTGACAATTGATCAAGCGAATTATATCGAGACTTAAGGACCAAGAAGTGAAGCTCGCATCAAACTATAAAAGATCCTGCAAATGCCGGCAAAAAACCTCCTTCCTTATTATAATTTTTCGATGCCTTATCGATAAGGTAAAAACCTGCGATTAGTTATTCCATTATAAATCCAATCCGATCTATCCAACCTTTTGAGACTGGTCGAAACTGGTCGCGTTGGTTAACCCAGAACTAGATCGTATAATGCGATCGCTTTCAGAGTCTTTGTCTTATTTATATTCTTACTTAATTATCAACTGGTTTGACAAGACCGAGTTCTACTTTGACCGGGCCTGGCATTTGCCTCAGTTCATTAGGCAGACATACTATAACACATATGATATAAGATATATATTGGTGTACCAAGATCTGGCCCACACCCAAGTGAGTCAGTCCAGTTGCTTGGCTGAAACAAAAGCAAAAGTGATTGGAGGATTGGAGGTGATCGTTGATCGGCACCCGATCTGCATGCCAAATTAGCTATGGAACGGTATCAGTATCGGTATCGGTGTAAGGGGTACAGAGCTCAGGGTTAAATGGAGCAGAGTGGCTAATCTGTGGACATAGCCTTCGGTTAGAAACCAGTAATTAAACATGGACTTCCACTTGGTACTATGGTGAACTCCAAACACCATACCACACACACCCTCCTGCGATTGCAATTGGAATTTATTTCGTTTTTAAATTTGTTCGTTTTTTTTGAAAGTAAAAGCTTTGCCGTTAAAAACCACACACGCGAGGCAATCGAAAGGTTGCGCTAATTGTGAGTCCATTCCAAGGCCCTATTTGAACATTGGGTAACCACTTGACCACCAACACTTACCGCTGGTAAAGCAGGCCGCCAGGATTAGGGCGCTGCACAGTTGAAGTCCCTGCATGTTTCTGCTTGAAAGTTATGTTCGACCGGAAGTGCGAAATGGGTAAGCGAATAATAAAATTTTCAAACACTCGCGAAGCACACCGAAAAAAATGGTATATTCAAATATATTAAAACACTCGAATCCAAATCCAAAAAAAAGTAGTAACAGAAACTTCCGCTGGGCACGTTTCAACGGTTACGCGTTCCAAACTCAACTGGAAAGATTTATGCCGCGCTCAAAGAAGAAGAAGCAGAAGGAGCAGAGCAGCGACTGCGCCGGCGCAGCGTCGCACGGTGGCGACAGCCATCACAAACCACCACACACACATACAAAAACCCCAAAGCAAAGCCCACAACCGAAAAATACCAAAGCAAATGAAAACAAAAACAACAAACAAACAAAAACCCCCCCAAAGGCGAACCAAAGTTTTCGCAAAGCTTTAAATTTTGTATTGGTTTTTCAATACTTGGGGGCGTTGGGGAGGCGTTTCAGGGGGTGGTGAGTGAGATGGAGGAGGGGGTGGTGTTGTCACACGTTGTTGCCTTTATTTTACCCTTTCAGGGTATTTTCATTTAAGTCAAAAGCTTGTAACGCTGTGAAGGAATCATTTCCGACCCTATAAACCATATATATTCGTGATCAGCAGGCGAATCTTTCTAGGTATCTTCAGAAGAAAAAAAAATGTGTACATTTTTTCAAAATTTTAAAAGGGGTTACATCGTTAAAATTTTCAAAAAAAAATATACAAATTTTAATTTTTTTTAAATTAAACTGCAGATGCAGATTTATTAACCTAATAAAAACTAACATAAAACAGTTTTCCGAACTAAAATAAATGCCTTTTTGGATGAGTTATGAGTATTTGAAACTGTGGCTTGTTAAAAAAATTCTCATATACAAATATTAATAAATACTATACTATTCAAATAATGTGAATATTTTATTTTATGATCGATTTTTACTACGATCTTATAATTAAAATGCTAATTGCAAGGGTATATTAACTCCGGCTTCCCGAAGAAAGTTTTCTTTCTTGTGTTTCTTTTTGCTGTGTGTGCGTTGTAGGTGTATATTACAAAGCGGGATAAAAATTCAGCTATTTTTTCACTTCAGAAATTGAGTTAGATCTTAGAAAGGTATGGAATACATATAACTTAAAATTACATTTATAAATTTCATTAGAAGCTTACACTTTTGAGCATTAGGAATAATGTGGAAAGTATTGTCAACGTTGCGTATGAGTAATATAAGTTGCTTACACCTATTTATGGGTACATTTGATTTTCAAAAATCATTGTTCTGATATGACTGTGATTTAATTATTATTTAATTCATTTTATCACTAACTTTTGACACTGTTTTATAGTACTTTGTTTTATTATTTCTGCTTAACTTATTAAAAACAAAAGTGAACCATTTCTTATCTTTTTAAGATCACAATAGAAGCAGAATACCCAAACTCTTTTTAAAGAACGAATTAAAATTGTTTACATTAAATAATATATCTTCAACTTTGACTAAGACATTTTCATAAACTCATTTTCATAGAGACTTTTGAGAAAAACAAAAAATAAAATCGCCAAATCCGGCTCTGAGCTCCACTGGCAGCGTGTGTGATTGAAAGTAAAAGGCAAAGCTCGCACAGACCGTAAGCTTCATTCATGATTGGGTCCCGTTGCCCGATTACCGTTACATTGTTAACTATTGCAAAACTTTGCTGCTGCGGCTGCGCCGATTGCATAACACTTATCCACAAGCAGCAGCAACAGTCGCAGCAGCAACAGTCGCAGCAGCAACAGCAACAGTAGCAACAGCAGAAACCTTTTTACTTCTTTTTATTTACATGAGCTGTGCTTTGCTTTGGCCAACTCTAGCGGGTAATTAACGACTCTTTGTCCACTGGCCAAACCAATCGACAATTGGCCAAGACAAAGGGCTAATGGATCGATGGCCCGCTAATGTTAAATCCTCTGACCCAGAGTTGCGTGCCGAGTGAAAGGCTGTCAATCGGTTGATCAATCACTTGCACACACTTTTCCCAAATGAGATGCACACTCCAGTTTTTTATAGTTTCAAAATCATGGTTTAATTACTAAAAATTTGGGGAGAGTGACCTTATAGATGGAGAGATTTACAGTCGATTAAGTGAAGACTTCTATGAAATAGACTTACGAAAAGATGGGTTTAAGCCACACTTGGCACTAATTAATTGTAAAGAAATCTCTGGTCAAGACAATAAGACAAAGAATGCCTAGAACGCATAAAAGATCTTGTAGCACAGCTTTTTCCAGTCTAATGTCAAGGGAGTATGTGAAAAAATGACTTAATATTCAAATATTGAAAAGAAAAGTAATGAAACAGTAATGAAGTAATTGAAATTTATAGAATGAAAATATAATTTTTTATAAAACAAATAAAAGAGTAGACTGAAGTTAGTTGGTGAAAATAAATTAGATGTATAAGATTAAAGTTGAATACAGAAAATAAAGGATAGAATCCGCCATATACTTGTATATAAGTGAAAGCTATAAAACTATTATTCAGAGAGCAGTTCATAGTCACATAGGAAATGAAATGGGAAACAATTAATCAGAAAACAATTTAAAAACATATAAAAATAGTTTAAGAAAGAGTCAGTATATTAGATATTAGGAAATTAGATATTAAAACAGAAATAGGAAAAGAAATAGTAATAAATATATAAAGTAGGAAGTAAGAACATAGTTTTAAGTTATTTTAGGAATATATTACTGATAGATAAAAATGCAAGTTTAGAAAAACAGACAGAGGCTTTGGAGCAACACAAATTGAAGTGAAAAATTAATCAGATTACGAATGGTTTATAGATAAGTTCTATACTTTCAAACGGTATAGGATACTTAGGATTGAAATGCAGAAACAGAAAAATCACATATATATATATATCTAAAACATAAAAGAGGCTAGTATGGAAAAAGACAGATAAACTGAAAAATAGATATATATACAGATAGATAGATAGATATATATAAAGATAGATAAATAGATAGATAACATAGATAGATATCATAGATAGATAGATAGCTAGATAGATAGATAGATAGATAGATAGATAGATAGATAGAATGATGGATAGATAGATCGATATATAGATAGAATGATAGTTGTAGTAAAGTGTAGAATAGTATAAAGTATAAGTATAGTTTAAAGTATAGTTTATAAAAAAATCAGTTTATTCTCTTGTATAATAATTAGATGAAAGTCAGAAAATGAAAAATATATACACAGCGATTTGGCAAAAGATTCGATTGGACACAAAGATAGTTACAGGTATGGATAGACAGGTATGTAGATAGATAGATTAAGTTGAAAGCAGTATTATACAGAATACAGGATAGTAAAGCGATAGATAGATGGATAGATAGATATATAAAAGACAGTAAGAAATTCAGAAGAGAGACAGACACAGTCATAGAGTCTGAGAAGGTAAACAGAGTATTAAAGTTTAACTGCTACACATACGTTCTATAGGAAATGGGCTAGAACTACTAACTTTAAGTGACTAAGACGCGAATCCGTTTTGTTTTTTCAGTGTGTGCGTTCTTGTGTTTGTGCATGAGTGTGAGTGTGAATGCGATGAGGAATTAGGGGCTGGAGCTCCTGCTTAATCCTTCTTGTCGTCCACATCCTTGTACCAGTCCTCGCACCCGGGCACATTCTCCGGAGCGTCGCACATTTCGGTGGCATCGTTGTAGACCTCGCCCAGCTGGCAACCCAGATCACGTGGATCCTCGCCATTCAGGCACACATAGAACTTCTGGCAGTCAGTGGGATGGGGGTACTTGGGATGGGTCACCACCTGGCCGCGATCATCGGTCTTTGGCTGATCCTTGGGGCACACGAAGCCGGTCTCGGAGGTTCCTGTTAGCAAAGATTAGCAGAAGATAAAGCAAATTACTACCGGTTCTACCCTCTGGAAGCTCCCAGTGTTGGGCACTTACTCTGCTCCGGATTGCACCCCTCACGCTTGGCAGTGTCGGGCCAGACACAGGTGCCGGAGTACTCATCGAAGTGCAGGCCCACGGTACACTTGGTTTCTAGAGCATCACCCTCGATGCAGTTGTAGAAGATGTTGCACACGGCGGGATCGGGATGAGCGAAGAAACCGTTCTTGCGGGGGCAGTACTTGCTTGACTTGGGTTCCTCTGTAAATGAAATAATAACGATTATTTTTTATACTATTTAATAGGATAATCAAGCACAAATAATTGAGTTTGTATGAGATACATACTGAAAATTTTGATTATACTACTACAAACTAATTAAAGTTTATATATTATATCTATCTGAGATATAAATAAAAACATTTTCAAAGCGAAATGTAATCATAAAACTTGTTTGTTGAAGGAATAATTAAGTTTCTTTTAAATTTTAGATAAGATAAGACTATAGATTCAATTTTCACATATTCAACTGAGTATGTAAATAGTATGTATGAGTATGTAAAAAGTCCTCTGTAATTACTTTAATGAACTTTGCCTTGACATATTTCCGTAGAAACAGGTTTACCCCACAATTAAGGATATGAAAACTTACGCAACTCCGTGCGGTCCTCGCAGTCGACATTGAAGGGCTGGTCGCACTTGTTGATCTTGCGGTTGAGGGGATCGAAGACCAGGCCATCGGGACACAGCTTCGCCTTGGCCACGCCCTCGTCGCACACCCAGAACTTGTCGCATTGCACCTCGTCAGCGAACTGGCCGTTGGGTTTCGGGCACTCGTAGTTGTTGTTGTTGGCAGCGGACACGGCTAGAGAGAAGGAGGAGGAGGAGGAGGAGGAGAAGAAGGAGACGGTCAATCAACTTGTTTTCCCACTTTCACTTTCCGAACGCCTCTATCACACAACAGAAGTGTAACGAGATCGAACACTCAATTTATCGATTGTAATTCCGCATTCGCGGTTTCCTGCTTGCATTAGAGATGGCCGCCGAGCACTAACAGTAAATAATTTGTGATGGACTGCGACCGATAGAAGGATATGAACAGGATATGATTGTCTTGGAAAATGGTACAGTAAAAATATTAAAATAAGGGAATTATATATTATTTCATCAAAGAAAGAAGATAAAGATGGAAAAGAGCCAAGAGCCAATAGATAGAGAAAGATATTAGAAAATATGTGCCTATATTTTCCTAATAATTTTAGTTTTATGAATTGTATAGTTAATCATAAAAATCAAACAAGAACTCAAGAGCTTAGCACTTAAAACACTGTTCAATTTTTCGTAGCTTTAAGTTTTTAGGACTTAAATTGATATCTATAAGAAATATTCCTTTTCAAAAAAAGTTTACGCTTGTTTTACTAAGATTTATGTTACTGAAAGGAATCTTAAAGATTTTGTGTTTAGAAGAGACAAGTTTTAATATAATTCCACGTTATGGGAGAGTAACCATTCCCAGACACGACTCCGACGCCGCTCAGCTCTAGGCCAACAAGTTGCATAACCAGCGGCAGAGCCAGCTACAGGTCTTGGGCTTGGCAAGCTTTCCAGTTTTCCCCAGATGGAGGAGTGGACGCACAAAGAGTACCATCCCAGCCGGTTTTGCATCTCGTTTTTTTTTTTTTTGTTCGATCTGCAACCACGACTTGATTTTAGGTTGGGTCGCAGGTCTTTAAACAAGTCTTAATGTCATTAGCCAAAATGTCTTGCTGTGCAAAAAAAAAAAATAAACACAAAGTACCGAAGCAATCTTGGTTTCTATCCAATTTTTTTCTTGTTTGGTGTCAGTGTCAAAGCAATTAGCAACAAGTTGCGATTTCTAAGCAGCAACAGATTGGATCACTTCAACTAGGCACAGATCGAAGATATACATACATACTATAAATGTATATAATCCAAGATTAACACTCACTTGTCGCCACACACAGCGTCACAGCAATGGCACAAAAAAAGAACTTCATTTTGGACTTGGTGGCTGATCCCGGTGGCAAAAACCAAAAAAAATATACACAACAGGGTAGTCGGAGACGATCCTGGAGAGCTGGGTGCTTGGAACTCTTAGTACTGGGCCTGTGAGCAACTCTGATCGCGACCCAAGCGTTGCGATGGTTAAACTAAACTAACAACGGAACGCCAAAGAGGCGCACTTTTCAAGACTTTTTGCCGGCTCGGATCGACGTCGACGCCGCCGCCAACAGCGGCAGAGCGATGGCAATGGGAGGGGCACTACCACTACCGTCATTACCTTCTCCCCGATCACAGCTGGAGCTGTAGCCAGAGCTTGGGGACTGGAACTGGGACTGAAACTGAGACTGAGACTGGGACGGAAGTCTCTCTGGGCGCAGGCGACCAAGAAAGGCGTGCTTGAGCTCAAGCGAAGATGTAATGACACTTACCAAAAAATAAATAAATATAAAACAAGAGAGTAGCACATGAGAGCCGGAAAACCATCAGAGGGATACTCTTTCGTCTAAAAAGGAACATCACAAAGGGGATTTTAGGTTCGCCATAAATAAATCTAGAGCCTCAGAAAAAACGATCTCTGAAACATCTGTTCAACATTTTTCATAGATTTGATTTATACACGAGTACATATAGTTAAAGTTGGGCAAGTATTAAGATCCAAAGAAGTTTCAAAAAGACAATAAATAATAGCGAACAAATCCATTAAGTAATATTTAACAAAGGAAACAAATGATCTTTAAAGTTCTGTAACTGATGTTGAACATTGTCTTTTCCTTGCATCTAAACCTTTCGGAGTAAGCCTGTGTTAAGATAAGCTTATCCAGTGTTTAGCAGTATCCTGTCTAGTTAGGGTATTACCGGGTATCAGTGTGTCGATGTGGCCGAAAAAGTGACACCGAAGCAACAAAATGAACATAACAAATTCATATGCGGCAACGGTCCCCGGGGCTGATTGTGAGTGGGTTTGAGAGTTGATTTTGGTGGCTCATTCGAGTTGATGGGCCGCATGCAAATGACTTTTTACACCATTTAAAAGCCAGCACATACAACAGACTATACAAAATTAAGCAATTAAAAAGGGACACATCCACTGGTACAGATGCAAGCAGGCAGAGCAAGGACAAGAGAGGTGCAGCTTTGAAGAGGACAACGTGTCTTTTATGGATGAAGCAAACAAGTGAATTACATTTCAACTTACAGGTTTTTAGGTTTAAAAATATATAAGAACCGTATTTTTAATGTCAAATATTTTTTTTAAGTCCATTTCATATTTAGAAAACACAAAACCAGGCTAGGATATTGTATTGTTTAAGGAACCTACTCCTCCTGCAGAAACAATTCTTATGGCTCTCATCCCATAGAACAACTACTCCATCAATCGTGTAAGTAATAGCTGACTGAGAAAAATCTGTGTCACATCCCTATGGGGGAAGCAAAATAGCAGGGTAATGCCGGTAATATATGTACATAATATATACATAATTATGCTAAACATACCACGCAATGGACCAAAAGCCGCTGTCCTTGGGAGATGCGATCCGAGCTCCAACTGGCGAGTCGCAAGATGCGGCAAAACCAGACCAGGTCTGAAAACTAGTTTAGGTAACTAATTAAAATGAGACACTTTTACTCTCGTCTCGGGGTGGTTCTTGGAAGCTTAGAAATCTGAAATTCAATTGGCAAATTAATTTGTAAACTAAACACGATTAAATCCCAATGAGCAGCGTGCGAGTATGCGACTGGTTTGGATTTGGTTTGCAATTAGCGAAAGAAAACAAATAAAAAATAAAATTCAAAATAATAAGAAAAACGCCGCTCATCGGTTTGGCAAGATGTCGGTTGGTTGGTTCGTTGGTTGCCGATTTATCAGCCTGGAGCCAAAGCAGTTAAAGATTTGGCAATTCAAGGTTTTTACTGCAACATGGAATCGAATGGGATCGGATCCAGTCCGGTTTATCACTGCGGTTACGACATGGAGATGGAGGTCCGAAAGAGCGTCTCCATATCTGCATTGGATATATGTATATTCGATTCCATTCCATTCCAGTTTATAGGTCATCAAATTTTGGCTTTTAAATGCAGATGCACCCAGGCCAAACCAAAAATAAACCTCGAAGAGATCGATCGGAGACGTTGCAAGCATTTCTTTAGATGTTTTTTGGGGTCGGGTCAGAAAAGCAATTAACAGGTAATTGCGAACGTTAAAAAAGCAAAGACTTAATATGCCCACGTACACACAAACACACCCAAAGTTAAGTGCAGCAACAGCTGGTGGCATTGGTGGCATAAATTATAGAAAACAAATCATTAAATTGCGCATTCTCATCAAGCTTTCTATTTCCACGACGACGGGTTCTAGAGATTTCACTTGCCGGTAAGCATGCACTGCATACCAAAATGAGTTAACCAAGATCACTAATACCAACTAGATTAGATTGTTATTATAAAATTAACAAAAACAAGAAAATAAACTAGCTTCGGGGAGCCAAAGTTTGTATACCTTTGCAGTTAGTCATAGAATCATGGGTTCGAATGTAATATAGATCATGAGCAAGCCAAAGATGCATTTATCCTAAATTGGAAAACTTATCTGTGTTGGATTTTATAAGAATACCAGCATATTAGACTTTAATAATTAAGAAATTACAAATTTTAGGAATTTTCCAAAAATTCATTGCTCAGGTCGAAGGGTAATCAATATCACAATAGATGTAAACACCAGGGAGGCCACGGACAGAATGAGGTCAGGGCAAAGTTAGTGCATGTATTTATACTATTCAAGTAAAGAGAATATAGAAAATAAGATCGATAGAGAAAGAGCTACCTCTAGAGTTAGGCAGAGAAATATTGAGAGAAAGTAGTGCCTCTAGAGATTCTCAGAGAGAGAGGTGGAGCATAAAAGAGGCAGGGAGAAGGAAATAAATAGAGATGTTGAGCTAGAGCTATAGAGAGAGACAGAGAAAGAGAGGGAGAGAAAGCTATAATATATTATTATAGAAGCGGAGCACAGTTTTTGCATTTTCCTCTACATTTAATGTTTTTATGGCAGCTATGTGATATAAATACCAAGATAGAGATTATATATAATTTATAGGGTCGGAAATGACAAGCCAATTATTTAAAGTGAATTTTTAACTTTTAAAGTATTTTCGTAGAATGCTGTTACATTTATTTAAAATGTAACTGCTAACAATAGTTAACAGTGTTCTGTTAAGCTTAACAGTGCTGCCAGACTGTTCGTTTTCTTAGAGATGAGAGCCCTGCAGTTGAGCTATCGCAGTCACGCCAGCTGTTATCTGTTATCTCCAGGAATCAAAGAAAAATCCCAATTTGGAAAGTGTCTCTCCATGCGAGCTACATAGTTTTCAGAATTGACATCTCCCAATCGTTTAAATATTATTCACCTTTAACTCCAAGCGGGGCACCTTGACGTTTGTGGTAGCCGTGACAATAGATGTGACTGGTAACTGGTAAGCTGGGCAAAGTTCCATCTCTAGCTCTCGGCCATAGTCAAAACATTAAAGTCGCATTTTTACAAAGTTGAAAAATGTTAAATTAAGTACTTACTCAGAAGTAGAACAACGTGAAAAAAACGGCCTGAGGTGGGTAGTGGTTGGTTTTAGTTAAATACCACCATACTGAAGGCTGGGCGAACCTGAAAACGTTAAAAAACGAACGTGAAAAGTTGCCCTTAGGCGTCAGCAGGCGCATCCAATTTATTGATTTTTTTCGCGAAGAAAGCAAGGTGCGCGTACAGATGTTCTGATTAGAGAGATTGCAAATTAATATGTATTCGTAAAGTGTGCTTTTGCAGTTGCGAATCCCAGTTGGTGTCGCTGTGGAATAAGCCCACTCACACACGCTTTCTTCGCACTTGGCCAGGCCAGTTGGTGACATCATCAGAGCCAACATTATTCACGCTCCCTTTCCTTGCAGCGAGTTTTACCCATATCCACCCGCAGTTCCAGTTCAGCTCTAGACCAGCTCCAGTTCCGCACCAGCAAAACCCGTACACATCCAAGTCCTAAGCAGTCACCGAAATGGATCGTAAGGCTGAGCTGGAACGGAAGAAGGCCAAGCTGGCCGCTTTGCGCGAGGAGAAGGATCGAAGGCGCCGCGAGAAGGAGATCAAGGACATGGAGGAAGCGGCTGGTCGAATCGGCGGCGGTGCTGGCATCGATAAGGATCAGCGGAAGTGGGTTAACTTTATATATTGTCTTTTCATTAAAACTCACCTTGACTCTGTTGGCTTTTCAGGGATCTCGACGAGATGCTGTCGTCGCTGGGCGTGGCTCCCGTATCAGAAGTGCTCTCCTCCCTGTCCTCCGTCAACTCAATGACGTCGGACAACTCCAACACACAGACCCCCGATGCTAGCTTGCAGGCAACCGTTAATGGGCAAAGGTGAGCAGTACTCGAATATAAGCCACTGGGAGTCATTTGAGCTTATTGAAATAAAACTATACAGCTGTCAGAGTCGCAATACCTTAAGATAGCAGTGAAAATTTACTAAAGTAACACAAAACCAAATAGTTTCAAAGAAATTACTTTTGACTCTGAACTCGAGACTATTTTATCCGATATTGATCCTAATTTCCTCTCCTATAGCGGCTCCAAGAAACAGCCCCTCAACCTGAGTGTCTACAATGTGCAGGCAACGAACATTCCACCAAAGGAGACGCTGGTTTACACGAAACAGACACAGACTACCAGTACCGGCGGACACGAACGTGATGGTGCGTATTGTCAACGGGGAGGGGAGCTTGGGTCTATATATCTACCACTGTCCATAGTTTGATTCCATCTTTCGCTACTGTTGCTGTTCTTGTTCTTGGTCTCGTTGTTGACTGTGTTTGGCTTCCCTGCGTCCCCGTCCATCTGGCGGAAGATCTACCTCTCTCTTTTACTCTCTATCCACCTATATATATATCTCCTCCGAGTTGTCCCGTTCTGTCTGGCGCTAGTTGAAAATGCTGCATGCTGCCCTTACCCTGATTCCGGTTCCGGTTGCGCGCTTTTCACTCCTCCATTAAACCCCATATCCTTCGCCTAGCCTCTTCCCAGCAGAGAAAAACAAAACAAAGAAAAAGAAAAGCATAATCCATAGTGAAATAAAATAACAAATACAGTTCTTTCTTGCCACTCCTCGCCTCTGTCAGGATATATGGAGGACTGGTGGCGTCCACGTAAAGGTACTAATCTTAATTTTAAGCAAACTCCACACTTAATCAGATCAGCACAAAATTGATATGGTAAAAAAAAAAAGAAACCTAGACTGAAAAATATATGTGACACGCATAGAGAGAGCCATGTGCAACGTTTATACGATCTCCAATACGAACCGTATAAACGTGGTAGAATTGGTGCCCAAATTATGACAGTCCCACTGCATTTTTTTTTGCTTCAACTCGATATTGTTACTTGTCGTTTTTGTAAACGTAATCACACACCTGTTGGATCGATCATCTTAAGACAGCTTCCCCCTTACTTTGCTTTCTTCGCCTTATTTGTGTTTTCTGCAAGTGCTGCCAATTGAAACCTAAATTCCATTCATATAAAATATTTTGTTTAGAATACAATTAAAAATGTCTTCTAATTTTTTGGTGTCAATAAGTCCTATAGGTTTTATTTTATTTATTCATATTATAATGTATTTTGTTTAATTAAATAAATATGTACCACTTTGTTCAAAAGAAGGTTCTTGGTAGCACTTCCCTTATCGTTCGTTTTTTTGTACGATCCATTTATGCTGCAGTTCTCTCCACTCATCCACTGCATATTATCCACTATATCCCAGTCCAGCATCCATCCATCCATCAATCATTAGCGTTTACACCGTTTGTGAGCATTTAATAATTTGTCTATTTACTTTCTCTCTCTCCCCCCTTATCTGTTTTTGGCACGCACGCAAAAAAAACTGCAGCTCATGCTACGGATTATTATGGTGAGTAGTCCTTGTTGTATGCGTTACCTTCTACCTAGAACTTTTCAGCCTTCGTAGCGGTCTGTGTATGGCACCCGTAAAGCGTATCGTATAACTTTACCCGTAATATTTGTAACCCGTAATCTGTATTTATCCCAGCTCTATTTATATATATATATTTATCTGTATTAAGTATTCGTACCTGTACATGTGTAGTTCTGATCTATCTCTTCCACACAACTACTCTCCCCTTGATAAACGTAGTCTTTCTTTTTGACTTTCTGACTTGTATGATTTATATAGTGTATGCCTGATATTGCTATCCAATGTATAGATACATCTATGTTTATGTCTTAGCTTCTTGTAGTTGCTTCTTCGATCTTCGTTTCCAATTCGATCGTTTATTATTTTGTTCCGCAATCCGGATTTTATATATATAAATATATATGTATATATATATATATATATATATATATATATAGCATATATATGAATATGTATGTACAGTTTATATGATTTTAAAAACAACTGATTTGTTTCAATTAGCTCTAGAACCACATCGCAACAGATATTCAGTTTGCATCAAATCGTCATACATATTTTTTGTGTATGAAGAGATTATATCGAAATGAAAAAAAAAAAAATCAACAAAAAATTGTTAATCTCCACCCAATTTATAAGTTCTTAATTCGTTTAAGTATCGTAGTTTTCGTATTCGTTTTAAGTTTTAACCAGTTTTAATTTAAACCTTTTTTTTTATTAAAATATTTTTACCATTTTTGTGCTTCCATATGAAGGTTATATGTATTCAAGAGTTATAATTTTAGAACAAGCCGTATCTTATCTTCAGTTTTATCGATTTTAGCATAATCGAATTTTAGAATGAATATTTCTAGCCGATTAATTTTTAGAAAAGTTATATATTTTAAGTCTATGATAACCTATAAGAATCGATCACGAACACACAAACATACACACACACAATCACACAGCGAAACTGCATGTGAAAGCACAGAATCGAGAGTCTATATATGTATATCTATGAATACGTACGTATGATAAATTAACCGATATCGTTGAAGCTGTATGATAAAAACTCTTTATCTCCTCCCCTCGCAACATTTTGTGTTCCCATTAAATAAGCCAGGCTTGAGTGCTAATAGTACTTATACATACATACAAACATTTATCCTATATATATACAACATATATTCGTATGTGACCCATATGTGATCATTTCGCAAAAACAAGCCACAAAAAAAAAAAACAGTTTGAAAAAGCACACTAAAAGCATTTTACACTTTTTACCTTATCGTTTTAACGTATGCATTTAGTTAAAAAATAATTTGAGTATCGATCTTTGGATCGATATATCGATTTTTATATGGGGTATGCTAATGCCATACTCTTTCCGTTTTGATTTTGATTTGAAATCACAAAACAAGAAAAACTACCAGCAATGTATGTACAATATATTTATTTCTTTATATTTCTTCAAGATGAATACAATCTTAATCCGGGTTTAGAGTGGGAGGATGAATTCACAGGTAGGTACAGGCCAGACGCCGCCCCATCGAAATATTGAACAGTGATGAAGGAATCGACATGAAGCAAAATAGGAACATTCCAATTCTCACTTGGCAAGCGAAGCGATATCGAAATCGAATATACATATCTAAAAAAAAACAGCACAGAAAATGCGATAAAGAAAATCGATTCTTCGAGATGTGAATGCTGGAAAAATTAATTGAATTTGAAGAACTACACACATTTGCGCTCTCACAACACTATTCTAACGGACCCGTCTCGCTTTCTATCCCTTCTTCATCTATGCTTGTGTACAGCTTTCCTTGCATGATACCTATTGCTCCAGCTCCTGATCCTGATCCTGTTTCTGCTCCTGTTCCTGCCACCCCCTACCTCTGTCCCACCCCTGACCACCTGTGTGTGCCGTGTTGCTAACTCCAAATCACTCATCCTAAACTCTGGATATTATAACTTTGTCCTAACCACTAACTCCTCTCACGCAACAAACAACAACCAACAACATTAATAGCAGCAGCAACAACAGCGCAGCAGCGACAGGGACAGAGACAGAGACAGGGATGCGCTAGGCTTGCTTCAGATCAGGATGGCCATGTTGCTCTTGCCACCCACACTCACCCCATCACTTCCGCACACCCACTCGGCAGCGAGCGATGATGTTTGGCTTCGGCTCTCTCTCACCCTCTCTCCCGCAGCTCTCTCGATCCTCGGTCCTCTTTTTTAATTACAATTACAGCACTGTAACAGACTCGATCAATCGGCCGTTAACTTTACAATGTTAAATATATGTGTAATATATTTTTAGCATACAACTAAATAATTTTAAGTGCAAGCAATTATAAAATGGGTGGAGAAAGAAATCAAAATGATAATGAAACAAACGATGTGGTGTAAAATAGCAATAACGTTGATAGAGTTAATTTAAACAGATACCGATCTTAACCGATGCAAGGAAATTGTAAATTTTTTTATTTCTGTAATTGGCTTTGTGTATTAACTAGGTGAAGTAAAAAAAACAACCAACCAAAAACAAACACATACATATGTACTCACCTGTCTATGCCCACTGAACTGTATATATCAATAACAAACAACAGTCTGATATATGCACCTGTGTGCGTGCGTTTTTAACAGCCATGCACCTGCCGCCACATCTCTATCTTTCTATCTCTCTCTCTCTCTCTCTCACTATGTCTTACGCACGCGCGCACACACGCATTTGTGATCAACCCACCGCCCACTTTCACGCACGCACACCCACTCAAACAGGATGCCAAAGAAGACAAAGATGGCAAGTGCCATGATGCAACTATTTAAGGTGAACTCCGATTTCTTTTTCCTTTAAAAGCGGAGACAGGTACCTGCAAAGGTTGTTAAGACTACCTTAGGTAGCTGCATCATGGCAACCGAAAAGAAAGGCGACCTCCGTATGCAGCATCCCCATCACTTTCTCCCACTCTCTTTCGCGATCCCTTCCTACCCCTCCCACTCACACGCGAAGCTTCACATTCCCCCCAAAGTCACCCAAAAGCATAACCTAACCCAAAACCAAACTGAATCCCGTCTCAGCAAACCCCAAAAAAGAAAAAAACAAAGCCAAAGGTCACAGAAATTTGCAGTTTCAAGTCAAACTAAAATGCAGACGAAGAAGAACGCAAAATGCAAAATATCAAAACGAATCGAAAAGAAATGAGCTTAAATTAATGAAGAGCCGAAAAAAAAGTAGAATTGTTCCTGTTCTGTCGATTGTCATGTTCCTCTAGCTGTGTTAGTTTTATACCTTAAACAGTGCTTGCATTTGATGCCCAAGGAGATGACGAAGAGAGCTCGCTGCCACATCTGGACAATGGATTCACTTCCAAGTTGCCCCCGGGTTATCTCACCCATGGCCTGCCCACCGTCAAGGACGTGGCTCCGGCCATTACGCCGCTCGAGATCAAGAAAGAGACTGAGGCGAAGAAGGAGGGTAAGTATATTTAATTTCCAATTTAAATTCTCGAATTAACTTGCTCGTTTTCTTCAGTCAAGGAGCTATCCGAGGAGCAGAAGCAGATGATCATCCTATCGGAGGACTTCCAGCGGTTTGTGGTGCGCGCCGGTCGCGTCATCGAGCGAGCCCTTTCGGAGAACGTGGACATCTACACGGACTACATTGGTGGGGGCGACAACGAGGAATCTAGTGACGAGCGATCGCATGCACGACTCTCGCTGAACCGGGTCTTTTACGAGGAGCGCTGGTCGAAGAACCGCTGCATTACCAGCATGGATTGGTCTACGCACTTCCCGGAGCTAGTGGTGGCTTCGTATCACAACAATGAGGAGAGCCCCAATGAGCCCGATGGCGTCGTCATGGTGTGGAATACAAAGTTCAAAAAGACCACGCCCGAGGACATCTTTCACTGCCAGAGCGCGGTGATGTCAACCTGCTTTGCCAAGTTCAATCCCAACCTAATCCTCGGCGGCACCTACTCTGGTCAAATTGTGCTGTGGGACAACCGTGTGCAGAAGCGCACTCCCATTCAGCGCACGCCCCTAAGTGCTGCGGCTCACACGCATCCCGTATACTGTCTCCAAATGGTTGGCACCCAGAATGCGCACAACGTCATCTCCATATCCTCGGACGGAAAGTTGTGCTCTTGGTCTCTAGACATGTTGTCGCAGCCGCAGGACACGCTCGAGCTGCAGCAGCGCCAGTCGAAGGCCATCGCCATCACGTCCATGGCATTCCCTGCTAACGAGATTAACTCGTTGGTGATGGGCAGCGAGGATGGATACGTCTACTCTGCCTCGCGCCATGGTCTTCGGTCCGGTGTCAACGAGGTGTACGAACGGCATTTGGGCCCCATTACAGGCATTTCCACTCACTACAACCAACTCTCGCCGGACTTTGGCCACCTCTTCCTGACCTCGTCGATCGACTGGACCATCAAGCTTTGGTCGCTTAAGGTACTTTAGACTTAACATAGATCTTTCTCACACACCGATCCATACATTTATTGTCTATTTTAGGACACAAAGCCGCTGTATTCCTTCGAAGATAATTCGGACTATGTAATGGACGTGGCTTGGTCACCAGTGCATCCAGCTCTTTTTGCCGCCGTTGACGGCAGCGGTCGTCTGGATCTGTGGAACCTCAACCAGGACACCGAGGTGCCAACAGCTTCTATCGTTGTGGCAGGAGCACCAGCTCTAAATAGAGTCTCCTGGACACCCTCCGGTCTGCATGTGTGCATCGGCGACGAGGCCGGCAAGCTGTACGTGTACGACGTGGCCGAAAATCTGGCTCAACCTTCACGGGACGAATGGTCTCGGTTCAACTCGCATCTGAATGAGATCAAACTTAACCAGAGCGACGAAGTCTAAGACGATAGCAGTTGTGGTAGTCGCGAGAAGAATCCCACAGGGTGATGATGAGTCCTTGAATGAAATTTAAATTGTATTTTTTTTTGTGATCCCCCACTACTCCATAGCGCTGTGTATAGACCAGACGAACCCACGCTCATCCGCAGTCCAAATGCTCAGCATGCTCGATTGATCACTTCATCGTCCGTAATCCGCAATTCTTAATCCTCAATCCCCTCTATCAAGTAACTGAAGTAAATGTATTAGAATGTTCATCCAATGAAACGAAATTTAGATATTTATAAAGAGACCGATTTGATATGAGCAGTGGTTATAATTGATGCTTGATTGGTATTTTTTTAGCTTAATATTTATTAGATATTTGTTCCGTTCTTTTCATCATGATCTACCAAATGGTTTCTTCTCTTTTTATTTCATTTCTGTAACTAAAAAGAATCAAGAAACAACGTTTGTAGGCACACAGCGGAGCACATAAATAAATTAACTACATATTAAATACATATATACAACAATAAATTAAGCTTGAACCTGAGAAGAGGAAAGACAGAGAGATAAAAAGAAGGGGCAAGGATAGAAGAAGGAAGACACTTAAAAGAAAGCCCAAAGTTGTAAATGTATTAGAGCGAAGCCTATTTAACGAGATTAAATAAAGATAATATCTATACACACAAATGTCTTACAATTTATTTTTATTATCTGCCTATGCAGTGCTCTTGAATTATTCACGAAAGCTATTTCGGCTTCCTATGACGACCAGTCGTCAGTCATCTTATGAGTGTCGTTAACATTGTATATCATCCGATCTCCGTAAGTGGCTTGGCTTTAATTAATAAATTCCAAGCCAGTGCCCGGAGTGATTCAGTGAGTGTGGAATGCCAAGCCAAGTGCATTAGAAGCTGAATTAAAAGCTTCGGGCGAAAGTCGCGCTCGCAAAAAGCTTCTAGAACCGGTGCCTCCGGAGAACGTGAGACGATGTGGAGAGGAGCAGAGCAGAGAGACCAAACCCGAACCCACTGCACCGTCACCGACACCGTCACTACCTCTCATCATCGGTATTCGTACCATTCCCCGAGAGCGAGCGGAGACGACAAGACGCGTGTTGTGAACTAGAAACCTAGGGAACTCTGGATAAACGCTGATTTTTGCGAATTTTAGTGACCCCAAATAGAAACCTCCATCAAATAGAAGTACCCCGATACTTATTCTCCAGCCAAGCTATGGACTACAAGGTGAGTTATTGCACCATAGGAAAGACAGAGCAGTGCACTTATTGATTTGCCACCGCGATGCGTCATCGTCATCCGCCAGCCCGTGCCCACGGTGACGAACGCCACCCCCTTTGATGCCGCCACCGACGCACAAACGCTGCGGGCAGCAATGAAAGGATTTGGAACCGACGAGCAGGAGATCATCGATGTGCTCGCTGGCAGGAGCAACCAGCAGCGCCAGATGATCCGTGCCGTGTACGATGCCGAGTTCGAGCGCGACATGGTGGAGGACCTTAAGAGCGAACTGGGCGGCAAGTTCGAGGATGTGATCGTTGGCCTGATGACGCCACCAGTGGAATATCTGTGCAAACAGCTGCATGCCGCCATGGCCGGCATGGGCACCGAGGAGGCCACACTCGTCGAGATCCTGTGCACCAAGAGTAACGAGGAGATGGCCCAGATTGTGGCTGCCTACGAGGAGCGGTACCAGCGCCCACTTGCCGAGCAGATGTGCAGCGAGACTTCCGGCTTCTTCCGCCGCCTCCTCACGCTGATCGTAACTGGTGTACGCGATGGGTTAAACACGCCCACGGATGCCAACGAGGCCAAGGAACAAGCCGCTCAGCTCTACGCTGCCGGCGAAGCCAAGCTGGGCACAGACGAGGAGGTCTTTAACCGGATCATGTCGCATGCCAGCTTCCCCCAGCTGCGACTCGTCTTTGAGGAGTACAAGGAGCTGTCCGGCCAGACCATCGAGCAGGCAATCAAGCATGAGATGTCCGACGAGCTGCACGAGGCCATGATGGCTATAGGTAAGTTACATAATTTTGTTATCTCTAAGTTATCTACATAGTTTGCCTTTAGTGGAGTGCGTCCAGTCGCCGGCGGCCTTCTTCGCCAACCGTCTGTACAAGGCCATGAATGGAGCTGGCACCGATGACGCCACTCTCATTCGGATCATTGTCAGTCGCTCGGAGATCGACCTGGAGACCATCAAGCAGGAGTTTGAGCGCATATATAACCGTACGCTGCACAGCGCCGTGGTGGTAAGTAGATCTCGCGAGAATCGAGAATAATTTGCACTTGGCTAATGTATCGCTTTCAATTCCTCTTTACCCTATTATTCCGTATTTGTCCCGGTGTTTGTGTTGTCCTAGGATGTAAGTATTGGTCACGGCATTGTTGGTGAAACGGTTGCAAATTCCCAAACTCCTGTTTGGCCTGTTTACACTATTTCTATTTCTTTCAAATTCCTGGGTCTTCTTTTGGCCAACTTAAAACCAGGTCACTCACTAACATCTAAGTTGTTGTTCCAAATTTAAGTAGCTGTAATGTAGTGTAAATAGGGCATTCAATTAGACCATCTCTCAACGCAACTAAACACGTTCTTTCGTTTTTTTTTTTTTGCAGGCCGAGACCTCCGGCGACTACAAGCGGGCCCTGACTGCACTACTTGGAACCGCCTAAGCGTGGCAGCTGGTCCGACACCTTATTATAATCGTATTCATAGCTGTTAATCGTAGTGTGCCTTGTAGGAGAATCGCTTTTAATGTCTGCGCATGCGCACAGTGGTGGCAATAAACAACCGCACTTAGCAAGAGTTCTTGGTTAATGGCAAAAAACTATGCTGTGGGATTTTGTGAATGCGCTGGAAGACGAAGATGAAGAGATCAAGACGAATATAAAGTTGAATCGCTTACGTTCTTCATCTTCGTCTTGGGAATACAATTTGGAAAACAGCCTTGGGCCTGAGAACCGGAGCTTGGCAACTGGTCCTGATAATATATGGAACTATTTAAAGTATAGCTTGTGCAATTCCTTGGATTTCACAGGCAGGTAGTTCTGCATCTCATCTGGGTTTGTCCAATAGACAGTATAAGCCAGGACCTCGGCCCAGGGCGCCTCCCTGTGAATGTACTCCTTTAAGATAAAGTCGTTTTCAATCTCGTGGTGAAACCGGGTGTCGTGCATCCGGATGAGCACGCCGTCCACGCGTAGGAAGTGGCGCAGAAGTATGAAGAAACCAGAGGGCATAACGCGCTGCCAGAAAAAGGAATAGTTTAATCTCTGGGTGTGGCCTGCATACTAGGGACTCTACTTACGATGCGCACACTCATTACCGATATACCGTGATCATGCAGCTCATCTTCAAATAGGGTGAGATCGTGGTAGAAGATGATGTTCTCGCGCTGCATCAGCTTGGACTTGTTAATATTCTGGTCTGTGCTCTCGGTTCGCACTTTTTCGTTCATGGTGCCCTGATAAGTAGTAGTAAATGTCCAGTCAAAGGGCTTGAATTTCTCCTCCATGGTCTGCTCTGGGCTGTTGGCAAAAGGGAAATCCATTATTTAAACATCTAGAACAAATTAAGCTTATGACATAAACGCACCGTGTTTCGCGCCACTCTTGGGCGCAGGCCACTTCCAGTGGCTGCTTCCCGTTGGCGACCATGGTCAGTGAGTCCATTGGCTTAAACTCGATCAGGGCGCCGTCCTTGTGCTTCAGCACCAACTTGTTCTTGTAAAACACCATGTCGGGCAGGTGGGGTAGCTCCAGTGAGTGCTGATAATGGCAGAGATCACAGCGGTTGGCGTCCTCCTTGGAGCAGCTCTGCCCAATGCCCAGCTTGCAGATACTCTTCAGGATGTGCGACTTCTCGTAGCTGATGTCCCAGTCGTGGAACGTTATCTGCTCGCTGCTTACCGGCAACCGGGCCACAACGGTCGGGCACTGCGGAAACGGAAGTGTAATGTATGGCTTATGAGGATCCGCGGACCGATAATTACTTACATCGTCAGTCATGTTTTCGGCGGCCTGTTCCTGCACAAAATTTTAAGCGTAAAGCGTCTTTTAAAATGTCAACCTACTTAAAATGTTTGCACTTATCATCTGCAGTAGAGGTGGGACCGGACGAGTCACAATTGTATCGATATATCAAAAGCTTTAGGCAATCGATATGGGAAAATTTAGAGCTTTGGAAATTGGCAAAAGGGTAGAACGGAAAATGTTTTAAAATAGTTTTCTTTTTATCAAAACAGTATATAATTTGCCAAAATTCTGGAAAACTAATATTTAGAAAATCATCGAATATTCAAAATAATTTTTTGAATATGTGGTAACTTTGTTATCGAATGCTTATCGCATTTTCAACGTATTGATAATGCGCGCTTTTAAATCAAATCCAATTTATCCAAATAACTATTATGTCTCAGTTTGAATCACGTCATATTCAAAAATAGTTTAGTCCTACTTTATTTAGGTAAGTTCCTAAATCTTTATTCAGTTTATTTACTGACAATTTTAACACATATAACAGGTGCAAGTCCGATTCTTCTAGTATCCCCCAGCAGTCTGGCAGCCCCATTAGCACTTGTGTTTATTCCGTGTCGTTGTTATTGTTTTTATCAGTTCCTTGGTTCCCTTGTGTGAAAAATTTACCGATCTTGAGCGGCAAGCCAAGGATACGGAACCTCGATGAATTCCCTAAGGCGCTTGGAGCGCCTTGCCTCTGCGAGCATGCTTCGCCGCTCCACCGGGATATCAGCGTACCTGCGTCCGCGCCTGTGCAGGACGAATGCCACGAGCTCCGGAAGCAGCTCCACCGGCAAGCCCACCGTGAGTGCTGCAGAGGTGCGCAGCGTGGCGAATATCCTGCGCCAGCAGACGGGCAGCCTGGGCCAGCCAACCAGCATCTCACATCCGCATCTAATCCGGCCGGACGAACTAGTGCCAGGCGTGGAGCTGGACGAGATGAAGGATAGGCGGGAGCAATTGATGCAAAACATCCGCGCCTACGCCCGCAGCTTCGGCGGCGAGTTCAACGGCCACAGTAGCAGTTGTCACATGGTACGTACCTAACGTGCATATCCAGCAAGGTTCTAACGTCAATCTTTGCTACCTACAGTTCGTTTTGGGCGCCGCCTCTAAGAAGTACATGAGTGGAAAGATCCCCTATGTCTTCCGACAAAACTCGGACTTTTACTATCTGACAGGCTGCCTGGAGCCGGATGCCGTGCTGTTGCTAGTCATCGATGAGACCCAAAACGTGCACTCTGAGCTTTTCATGCGCCCCAAGGATCCGCATGCCGAGCTTTGGGACGGTCCGCGTACCGGCCCCGAACTAGCCGTGCCGCTCTTCGGTGTGACGGAAGCCCATCCGCTGGACCAGCTGGAAAATGTGCTGGCCAAGAGGGCCGCTGACCTCAAGCCACATCTCTGGTTCGACCACAAGAGCTCCGACCTACCACTTTTAGTGGAGAACATGCTGCGAGTGAGCAGCACAGAGCAGCGCCCACTCTTGCCCGCCTATACCTTCCTGGAGGCCATGCGGCTGCTCAAGTCGCCCGCAGAGATGAGGCTTATGCGGCGCACCTGCGACATAGCAGCTCGATCCTTCAACGAGGTGATGGCTGAATCACGGCCTGGACAATCGGAGCACCACCTGTTTGCTGCCATTGACTTCAAGTGTCGCATGCGCGATGCCAGCTACCTGGCCTATCCGCCTGTGGTGGCCGCCGGGCGCAATGCCACCGTAATCCACTACGTAAGTAACAGCCAACTGCTGCAGCCACAGGATCTGGTTCTAATGGATGCCGGCTGCGAGTATGGCGGCTACACCAGCGACATAACGCGTACATGGCCAGCCAGTGGAGAGTTCACAGATCCACAGCGTACGCTTTACGAAATGCTGCACCAGCTGCAGGCCGATATTATTGGCACGGTGATGAAGCCCGGCGGCGAGACCCTGGACCAACTGTTCGAAACCACATGCTACAAGTTGGGCAAGTACCTGCAGGAGATCGGTCTGGTGTCCAAATCGGTGAGCGACTACAAGGAGCTGGCTGGCCAGGGCTACCGTTTCTGTCCACACCACGTCTCTCACTACCTGGGAATGGACGTGCACGACACGCCGCATGTACCGCGCAACACGCGCATTGTGGCCGGCATGGTGTTCACTGTGGAGCCGGGAATTTACATTGGACAGGATTGCGGCGATGTGCCGCCAGAGTTTCGCGGTATCGGCATCCGCATCGAGGACGATCTGTTGATAAACGACCGTGGCCAAGTAGAGGTTCTCACCGACGTCTGCGTCAAGGATCCGCGCGCCCTGGAGGAGCTGTGCAAGCGTGACCAAACGGAGCCTGCTGCCTCAAATTTGTTGTGAGGTGTTCCTTTGTTCATTATAAAATTCCTAGTCATGCGCATTCATCCTCTGCAAGCATCTGCGGATCCTGTCTTAAAGTTGGCTTGTTTATTAATAGCAAATACATTGAATGAGTTTATTTCTGGAAGCCAGATCACAGCTTGGCGAATACGGGCTTCTCGTCCTTGGTCAACTGGGCAGCCACAGCCTGGGCAAAGTCCTCCGACTGCAGGTTCAGTTTGTTAAGCAGGCGCTGAAGTGGAAGAAAAGTTTGTTAGAACAGATATCACATCCTCTGGCAACTCAGAATGACATACAATGTGATCCAATCCCTCTTGATTGGTGTGCTCTAGCGAATATACCATATTCTCCTTGGTCGTTCGCACGGCAATCGGGCTCTTGCTGGCAATGGTCTCAGCGAGAGCAACGGCCCCGCTCAACAGGGATTCCTTATCGGGGAAGACACGGCTAACCAGGCCAGAGGCGTGCGCCTCGGCTGCCTCAAAGCGGCGGCCGGTGTAGCAGAGCTCGCGGGCCAGCGATTGGCTACCCACCGCCTTGGGCAGTCGCTGCAACGTGCCCACATCGGCGGCCATGCCGATTTCTACCTCGGTGACCTGGAAAAAGGCGTCCTCGGTGCAGTAGCGAATGTCCGAGGCAGTAATCAGGTCTACGCCTGCACCGATACATGCCTTGTGCACGGCTGTGATGACGGGCTTGGGGCAGCGCTCCAGGCTGCTCATTGAGTCCTGGTACAGCTGGATCATGCGCTCCAAGATGACGCCTTTGCGACCAACATCATCGACTTCAGCCAGTTGCATGCCCACACCCATCATGTCGTTGAGATCGATACCGGCGGTAAAGTGCTTGCCGGCGGCGGATACCACGATTGCCCGACAATCTGGATTGATGGCCAGCCCCTCAAAGCAGTCCTTGATCTCTCTGGGAAAAACATAGTGGTTAGGGAGTACAACCAGGCTGGGGATACGGCGGAAACACATACAGCCACATTTGCTTGTTGATGGCATTAAACTTGGTGGGCCTGTGAAGCTCGACATGGAAGACGAACGGCTTGGGTGAGCTGACGGCCAGCGTCTTGAACTGGCCAGAGTGTCCTGGCTCCGCGTGGGCTGTCATGTTCCGCTGGGGTTGCATCTGCACGGTGGCTGCACGAACTGCTGGCGGAAAAAAAAAGTTACTGATCCGAATAATTTCACGAAAGCCAAAGGTTCAACAGCATATAGTCGGACTTTGAACTGCGCCAGATCTTGGACCAGAGGGCGGGCGGTTTGTCCTATCGGTAGAGCGGGCTACAGTTTGATGTTGACCCTTCACTACATACCGGCCGTGCTGGGAGCAAGTTTCATCAGCGAGCTCAGCCGAGAGAGAGACATATCTGTGTGTAAATTAGTTTTAAATTAAATCAACTTGTTGCGGCCGCGAAGTTTGTTTTGTTTTTTTGTTTTTATCGATAAGTGGCAGTGTTGCCACCTTGCTGACGATTTCACTTAAATCAGTCTAGACATTCATTTATTTATATATTTCCAACATAATTAACTTTCTTAACCTTTTTTACTTGATCAAGGAACTAAGAAAAAAGTGTCAAGTGTTTTGACCCCTTTTATAGTCATAGATTTGTAGCCATTTCTAGCTACTTTGCAGAACGAAAGAAATCGAAATTTTGTATCTATTATCAATACATCGATTTAAGCGCGGGAAGACGCTCGGTCGAGCGGCGGCATCCAAGGTGGTCTCGAACATTTTGCGAATTTGTTTTGTTTATAGCGTCGTTTGAACCGACATGGAGCAACCGTGTGTGCTGTGCTGCAGCAAGGAAGATGACGAGTCGATCTTCGGCAAATTTCACAAGGAAGACCAGGTGGTGGTGCACAGCAACTGCTTGGTAAGTTCTGCCCACAAATTTATACAAATTTATGTGTATACAATAATGTTCTATAATATGCCCCTTCCCGCGAATAGTACTTGAGCTCGAATCTTGTTCAGAATGGAGACGATCGCAACGGCATCTTGCACTTCCTCAAGAAGGATATCATGATGGAGACGAGGCGCTGCCGCGTTCTCAGGTGCTTCTACTGCCAGCGCTTAGGCGCCAACATTGGCTGCTGCCGCAGTAGCTGCCGGCGCAGCTTCCACACCAAGTGCGGCTTCGAAAACTATGCGGTTAGCCAGTTTACCGGCAGCTTCAACTCATATTGCCACCAACACGTACCCAAGTACCGCTTTCGGCCGGGGCCCAAGGAACAGTGCATGATCTGCTTTGATGCGCTGGTGGCCAAGGGCAAATTTAGTGTGGCAAGGGCACTGCAGTCACCGTGCTGTCGGAACGGCTGGTACCATCGCTATTGCCTTCAGATGTACGCCAACTCGGCGGGCTACTTTTTCAACTGTCCGCTATGCAAGAACGAGGAGAAGTTTGGCGATGTGGCACTCTTCGGGATCTCGATACCAAATTGGTGGGTTCAGGCACTCAGGTGATCCAGTTCTTTCCTTAACTAACTAAATATTTCTTCTCCAGTGACGCCTCATGGGAATTAGAGCCCAATGCCTTTGCTGATCAGTTGCAGCGGGCTCAGCACTGCACGTCGCTCATGTGCCCCATACGGCCTACAAACAACAGAGGTAATGGGGACAACGATCTGCTCTACTGTATTATGTGCGGCTCCAATCCGATGCACACCCTTTGCACCTCAGAGACGGCATCAACGTATCGCTGTAACGATTGCATTGTTGTCAAACCCAGCGTCGCGTCAGGATCTGCTGAAAGTGATACAGAAGCCGATGTATTTGAGACCTTCATTGAGCGGCAGACGCACCGGCATCGGGCCCCCACCACAAGTGGACTCAACGGCACACGCAACCTCCGACACTCTAAGCTGGTGGCCTCCATGCGCATCTCTTCCGAAAGCGAAGATGATGACGAAGACGATTTCGACAAAGTTTGCGAGATGCTGAACCAAAGCCGCAAGCTGGCAGCTAAACCTGAACCGGAAACCTCCAGTTCCTCTGCCCAAGCTCCATCCGACAGACCCGTAACCCGGTGCTCCAGACGTACAATGCCTGCCACGGTCCCACATCAAAATGAAAATGGAATGGAAAAGGCGAAGAAACGTCGAGGATCGTCGAGATCCCCTATTGCTGCCCCGCGAAGCAGACGTTTATTGCAACCCATTTCCCCGCGAGCCACGGCTGCTCGCTCCAACGTATTTGTCACTGAATCGACACGCCGCCGTACAATGCCTAGTTCTCGTGATTCAAGATATTCTACCCCCGAGCGTTTCAACATGGATGTGTCGTGTGTGGCCAACAGAACCCGGACCCGTTTGCCAACCTATTTGGCAAACAAGAAATAATATATTCCTTAGATATTTACACCACTGAAGGAATTTTTGGTTTCAAGATCTCAAAAGAGTTTTTCCACTGCCCAAAATGTTCTACCAGTTGAACCATTTTCCAATTCAGATGATTTCCGAAGTAATTTGCAATTCGAAGCAAAGTATAATATAAGCTGCATTCATTTAGTTATTAAATAAGTTCCTTCCTTCAATTTTTTTCAAAAGAACGCTCGTGAATTGGCTTCTACAGCGGTGTGAAACCCCTTTATATGGATCGCAGTGCGAATCCTATTCTTTGCTTTATTTTCGGACTTGAGCTCCATAATTCTTTATTTATTATTTAAAATTACTATATTAAATTATGCGTTTTTTGTAAATACAACAGAGGAACAAAGAGAGAGATAATTGAAGGCTTATAGACTTAAAGCTAGCTCTTTTAGCTTTGTATTATTTTGTTATATACATATATGAACATTCCTTTCGGCAGCAAATAAAAAAAAACCTTACTATCCGAATTTCTGTTAAAAACTTATGTTAAGAATAACGATTGGAATTAGTACGACAATTTCAAGAACAATTCATAATGTATTAACGATGAAAATCGTAAACATGAAATAAATATGGTATTATTATTTGAGACAATATATATATTTTACAAACTAAATTTTATTTTTTCCATAATCTATATCTTATATAGAATATGTGGTTAAAAGGATTTTTCTTTACAAGATGTAATTAAAATATTATTCCAAAATTATTTTACCTAAAAATTAATAACTTGCTCAGTTTTTAAGATAACAACTTGAAACTTTAACGATTTTAATTTCGTTGTCATAGGAAGATACTGAACTAAAATTGTTCAGATCAGATCACTATATCCTATAGTTTCCATAGAAACAACCGGTTAATGTTTCTATACCCTTGCAATGTATTATAATTTCAGTACGAAATTTGCAACGAAGTAATGGAGTCATTTTTGACTATATAAAGTATATCTTGATCAGTATCAGCAGCCGAGTCGATATACCCATGTCCGTCTGTCTGTTTGCCCGCCTGTCCGTAGCTGCCATTGGGATGATTATAAAATTTAATATAAAAAATATTATAACTTTGGCAATTTCCAATACATTTTTATTTAATTTAGTATATGGCTATTTTATATTATTTTATAATTTCGGTTTTAATTTTATGTAAATCGGTCGACTATATCATAAAGCTGCCATGGTAATAATCAGAAAATTTATAAAAAAAAAGTAATATTACTTTTCTGTTTCTGAGTATATTTATTTATACTTTGGGATATAGCTAATATTTATTATTTTACAATTTTAGTTTTAATTTTATGAAAATCGGATGAATATATAATACACCTGCCATAGAAGTTATCGGAAAATTAATTAAAACATCATATCATTTCGCTGTATTTTTAAATATTTTCATCTATAGCCACTTTTTATTATTCTAGAATTTTGGTTTTAAATATTTGCAAATCGGCAGAATATATTATATAGCTGCCATAGGAATAATCGATACATATAAAAAAAATTTAAATGTGAAAATATCTGTAATTTTGATGAAATTTTTCGTTATTTTTTAATAAATATTTATATATAGTTATATTGTATAGAATTTTTTACCTTGCCCTATATTTATTTCATATGATTTTATAATAATTCGGTAAAATTAAACAAAATTAAATTATTATATTCTTTTTTGTATTGAATTACTCCTGTAAAATTGCTCTATTAATTTGAACAAAATAAATCGGGGTTTTAATGATTCAATTGCACATTGCAAGGGTAAACCAACTTCGGCTAGCCAAAGTTAGATTTCTTTCTTATTTCAGTGCCGAAGTACCCTGTATTTTTGGCAACATGACTAGCCCGTGACCCGAATATCGATAGATCTCGTGACAACGTGGCGATTATACGGTATTACCGCTGCCCACCCGCTTGGTCACACTGAACAAAAGGTTTTATTGTTTTACGTGTATTTGTGCGTTAGTAATAGTTTATCCAGAATATGAATTAAGGAGCTAGACGCAAACACCAGATGCCCAAGATCCGTTCCGTACCTTCCAGACCACCAAGCACACTCTACAATTACAATTTCAGTGCTCCGGCAAGCCACAAAGCCGCTCCAACAAGATACGTTCAACAATCAGTCTGGCCCAGCGTCTCTGTGTGTGAGTGTGCGTGACAGAAAATTGCAAGGGAGGCGAACTTGGCAAAATCAAAATCGCTGCTGCCCCCAACCGGCTCCACTGTCGTAATCCGTGATCCGTAATCTCTGGCTGGACTTGCATCCGTGATCCCTCGTCGACAGCATTGTTGCCCAGAGCATGCTTGACGCCCACGAACCGAAAACTTGCTGATAAAAACGGCAAAGAAAAAGTGAAACAAAAGAAACGCAACGCAACAGCAGCACGGCCAAAAAAAAGGAAGAGAATATATTTTAATCAAAGGAAATTAAATAACAAAGCGACGGCGGCAGCAACAACAATTACATAAATTAACACACAGCCAGGCCTCAGGCAAAAACAACACCAATAACAATAGCCAGCTTATCACGCAGCAGCAGCAGTAGCAACAGCAACAACACAGAAGCAGCAGCCAGAAAGAACAACAGTTTATCTCAAAGCCACAGCCGGCTACACGAGTGCAAGCGAGCAGGCAATACAGCGAAAGCGAGAGGCAAGGTGTCTGCGTGTGCTTGGTGGGTGTGAGTGTGGGAGCAGAAACAGCAAAAAAAACACACACATTTTGTGGCAACATTTTTTTTTTTTTACATTGTTAACAACAGTCGCAACTCGGAAAAATGGCACGCGGCTTCGATCATCTGTTTAAGCTGCTTATAATTGGCGACAGCGGTGAGTTGACTGACGTTGGCTTCCATTTCATTCAGTTTCCCAGGCTTTGGCTGGCCCATAATTCTCAGCAGATGCTTAAAAATAGCATCCGCAGCCCCATGAGCATAAATATATACACCTCAGAGTGTGGTGTCCCCGATTCTGTGGCCGCTGCACTGCACCACCTGACCCGATGCAGTGAATCAGCTGAAAACCAGGCGATTCCGGTTAAGCTGTAGCTGCTCCCTTGGCTGGCTGCACATCTCAATGACTAATGGTGACGCATTGCCAGGATATGGGCTTTGTATTGCATCGGGTGGCCGGCCAGCCAGCCAGCTGCGGCGGTAACCCGAACTCCCACAGCAACATAGAGTAATTTAATCCTATATAATCAATCTATTGCCATTCAATCTATTCCCCTGCAGGCGTTGGCAAATCATCGCTGCTCATCCGATTCTCAGACGACACATTCTCGGGCAGTTACATAACCACCATTGGCGTTGACTTCAAGATCAGGACCGTGGACATTGATGGGTTACGCGTGAAGCTTCAGATTTGGGATACGGCTGGACAGGAGCGCTTCCGGACGATCACCAGCACCTATTATCGTGGCACCCATGGCGTTATTGTCGTCTACGATGTAACGAATGGCGAATCCTTTGCGAATGTGCGCCGCTGGCTGGAGGAGATACAGAACAACTGCGATGTGGTCAATAAAGTATTAGGTGAGCTTATTGGGAAGCTAGTTAGGATCTATTAATCGATTAATCTTTTTACCTCTTTACAGTTGGCAACAAGAACGATGATCCGGATAGGAAAGTGGTTATCTTCGAGGACGCACAGCGGTTCGCGAAGCAAATGGACATCGAGCTATACGAGACATCCGCCAAAGACAATATCAATGTAGACAACATGTTTCTGTCGATAACACGGCAGGTACTTCACCACAAGCTTAGAACCTCACCGAACGAACAGCAAAAGGACATAGTCAACTTGAGCACCACGAACAACCATCGCCGGAAGTGCTGTAGATGAAAGCGGCTTCGGGATGGGAAATGGCTTTGCAACTGGACCGACGGCGGCAGCAACGGTGGGACGGGTATGGAAAGCGGAACTAGAACCAGGACCTGGATAAAGTCTGGGAATCTTTGGGGGGGCGGCAGTTCTCGTAATTTGTAAGATCTGATGTGGGTTATTGGCATATTATATGCCACACACACCCATATACACATACCACACACAGCCACGGCAACATTCACATCTAGACATAGTTAACACCAACCATAACTACAACATAACAACTGCGCCAGCAACAAAATAACCAGAAAACTAACAATAACAACAACTTCAGCGACACCATACAACAACAGATACACCAACACCATTCACCCCACTAGAGACAACAATTTTTTTTGTTTGTTTTGTTTTTATTCGGGATAATGCCAGAATAGCCGTAAAGAAAAGTGTAAAAGTGTAAAGCGCAATTAAATGTATTTAGCAATTTATATACCTATTAATATATACATAAACAAAAATCGAAACAAATCGCATATTTATATACAAGAATATATTTATATTTCAAAACGGAAAATTGTATTTACAATTAGAGAGAAAGAGCAAAAGAGAACGGCAGGGATTTCTCCTCGAAATCAAGAGTTATGAACATAACCAATATATATACCAATACAGACATACAAAGAATGTGACAAAAGGGCTATTCATACCACATACTCGGAGTGGTCTTTAATTTCTGATAGGATCACATAGCCTTGTTAAATTCGAAATGGATAAAATCTTAATTTTGATACAAATATTATTTATTGTTTACAATTGCACTTGGTTCATTTCGTGTTATAATTGGACTTCCTATGTACAGAAAAAGCCAAGTTACAGTGTTATTGGACAGTTGGACGGATTTGAGATGGACAGCACAGAGAACCTAAAACCTTATAATAACAAGATATATAATGACCACACATTTAAGTTGTGTCAGCCTTAAATGTGATTTCATATGTTATGGCGTTACTGATGTTGGTATTATAGGGTATTTTGCAAGAGCTCCATAAAATGTAGGAACTAAGAGCTCTCTCCCTGCACTGTCTTTCTGTTGAGTGAGTTACTTAATATTATTGTCATTCCTTTATCCTATGGTTTTTCCTAAATTTAACTAGCAAGTTTATAATATTGAGCTGTTGAAACGAAATAATTGTATTTCCCAAAAAAAATAAGACTGGAAACGATAAATGTTTTGCTAAATCAATTAATACAAATTGATATTGATCCCAAAATTTAATTAGTGGCGTCTTTTCAGAACAAAAACTTTTTGTTGTTATTAAATAACAATTTTAAACAGCCAATGTATAAAATGTATATGCGCACAGTAAGCTCATTCATTATTTTGAGTATATCCAATTAATAAAAACCATTTAAGAGATGTAAAGCTATAACAGAATGTCTGTAACAAGTTGAAACACCAAAAATAATTACTTATTTCGCTCCAAGAGACATGGGAAAATAACTACACACAAGCAGTATACCAACCAGATTAAAAACTATATATTTATACATGTATGTAAATATATATGCATATATACATACGTATGTATTTATTTATCGATTGAAATAAAAATATTTAATTTCAATGATGGATTTACAATTTTCTTAGATTATAGCAAATACTGCTTATAAAATTTTGCCTTTACAAACCTCCCCTTGTTGTGGAGGAGATTAAAACTGCATATTTCGTATTATATTATTTAAAATAGTATTATATATATTTTTTTCAAAGTTTTTTTGAGCAGAATATCGAGGTTAATCAACGACTAGTAAGAGAAAGAGAGAAACATAAAAAGAGGGGAAGAGTCAAACGTTGAAGGGAAATGACTGGGACTGGCAGGCAGTGCGGCAGCAGCGGCTCCTCCACTCTGCTCCAGCTCAGTGGTACTTGGCCACCGGGAAGGTGCGCGTCTGGCGGCAGGAGACAAGGGCGTCGCCCGATTGCCCGGCTGGACAGCGGCAGACAGCCAGATGGGCCTTGGGCTCACAGCTGGCACCCGTGGCACACTTGCCGATGCAGGGATCGATGCACTGGTAGTTGATGCAGGCCCGATGGTCGGGACATTCGTTGTTGCTCAGGCACTCACCCTGCGGAAAAAGATAAACAACTGGTTAGTGGATATACATTCTAAATATGTTAAATAATTTCTCTATTTCTAATAGAAACTCACCCGACTGCAGTGACTCAATGGGTTGCCGGTATGTCCGGGCAGGCAGTTGCATACGGGTCGCTCCCGTCCAGTGTTATCGTGGCCAGGCACACAGATGGCATTGGTGCCGCATGGATTGGGATCGCATAGGTCCTCCTTGGTAAAGGGTCGGCAGCGAACGAAGGGATCACCGGTCATGTCACGGGGACAGCTGCAAACGGGCGTCAAACCACGCAGATTACAGTCGGCACCAACACCGCAGGCACCTTCACAGGTATTCTTGCAAATGCCGTAGAAGCAGGCGGGACGTCCTGCCGGGCAATCTGAGTCGCCATAACATTCTGGCCGACACTCGGTGTACGGGCTGCCAATATATCCCTTGGGGCACTCACAAACAGCCCGATGGTTAGCCACATTGCGGCAAGTGGCACCAGTACCACACTGACCGCACGCGGGCACACACTTAAAGTTACTGCACATATCCCGGCTGCTGCAATCGCCATCGTACTCGCACTCATGTCGGCAACCGCTGAGCGGATTGCCCAGGTAGCCATGAACGCAGGAGCAGGTGGGCACACCGTTGATGATCTCGCACTTGGTGTTGACGCCACAGGGACTAGGATGGCACTGTTCCTCTGTGTTAAAGAAAGGATTAAAGATTCAGTTAGTATCATATTCCAAAATATAATTAGAGAGTTAAAAGTGTGTCTCCCAAGTAAAACCCATACTCAGCCATCATCTGACCAGAGTTTTAACCCTTTTAAAGCCTTTTAATGGTCAATCTTTACACCAAAGGGCTCCATTAATAAATGGAATTCCTTGGTGTTTAAGCTCATTTGTGATTCCTCCTGTCCTTGACCACATCCTTACAGATTCCTTCACATTAACGGCCATTCGATATTTATTTTCCTTGATTTCATTTGCATCCTCTGGTTGTGCTGCTTTAATTTTTGTCCCCGGCTTGGCACTCATTTCCCACTGCAATACAATATTTATTTGCATTTCCAATTAGCAACTGACTTGGAAACATAAATTGTACACGAACAGTCTACAGGGAGTATATGGGTGGGTGGTGTTTCTTTTTTCCCTGCCAAGTCCGAAGTCTCCCCTTGTACTCGTATTTCTCGAGAACGGAAGTATCTGGCAGATGTAATCCCAATGGAGCAGCTCTTGTGGCCAAGTAAAATTCAAAGAAAATTCGAAAAATTGGAAAAGCACTTCCATTACAAAGTTCTACGGTAAAGAAAAGGGCGAGTTGGTTAAATATTCGCGACACAAGGATATATTTTTCGTTGCAAACTTAATTTTTCTTATAGGAATTTTAAGACATTTAACAGGTTTTTAAACTCGGTTAAGAAATGGATATATTTTAAGGAATGATTAAAATAGCAAGATATCAAATTTGGGATGGGAAGGAAAGTAGGAGTTGATTAGCCAAAATGAACCTGAAAATGAGCTTAGCTCCTGAAGCTGCCAGGATCACCACAACTTATGATTATCAAAAACTAATATGAAAATATGTGTTACGCCATACCATATAACGCCAACGTTATGCATCTTTTTATTAATGAGTCCGAACCTTGTTTGTGCTTAGTTCAAATTTCAAACTTCTTTTCAGTGCAGGAAACTTTACATTCCTAACAAAATTATGCCAAAAAATAAAGAAGGAATGCAAGGAAAAAGGTCAGATAATGGTTAAACTTTTGCCATTGGAACGAAAAACAACGGCAAATGATTTTTCGTCCTGCCACTGCCCACCGCACAGCACACTCCATCATCATCATCATCAGTGGAAAAGTCGAAGTCAAAGAACAACAACAATTGGCATGAACGTAAAGGAAAAAATTATAAGTAAAATCGAGAAAAATATGCGCATAAATGAGGCCTGACCTATTTGAATTTGATTTTCTATTCCTTGGACCCCAATTATTGGCCCCGTTGACTGCCCTTGAATATTATATTCTCGTTTCCTGTGACTACTGCGCGAGTACAACCTTTGACCGTCACATAAATCACATGAACCGGCATAAATCATCACATAGGGCAGCAGGCGGCAGTCGGTAGATTCTAGGACAGCGACATCGGATGTTGACAGTACCTCCCTATCAAAGCCCAAATGGAGTGGGAATGGGGGTGAAGATGGGGTTGGGAAATTAAACCAAAACTGTAATGGGTAAGTGACTCTTTTAGGGTATTATCAGAATGTTGCAACGCAGTGAAGGAGTCATCTCCGAGCGTATAAGGTATTTTATATTCTTGATCAGCACCAACAGTAAGTCAGCAAGTATCTCTCAACAGAGTAACTATGATCATATAACTTTGATCCGTAAATAAATATGATCAGTAAACACTATGATCAGTAATCAACTATAAGCAGTAAGTATCTATGATCAGTAAGTAAATCTGAACAGTAAGTATCTATGAGCAGTATGTATCTATGAGCAGTAAGTAACTCTGAATAAGAAGTATCTATGACCAGTAAGTAACTATGAATAGTAAGTATCTATGACCAGTAAGTAACTATGCTCAGTAAGTATATATGAGCAGTATGTATCTATGAGCAGTAAGTTACTCTGAATAAGATGTATCTATGAACAGTAGGTAACTCTGAACAATATGTATCTATGACCCGTAAGTATCAATGACCAGTAAGTAACTCTGAACAATATGTTTCTATGAGCAGTAGGCAACTCTGAACAATAAGTATCTATGACCACTAAGAAACTATGGTCAGTAAGTAACTATGATTAGTAGGTATGTATGTATGATCAGTTACAAACTTTGAACACTAATAAACTATGACTTGCAACTTTTGTAACACAACACATTTCTGAGACCTGGCCGGTAGCAGGCACTTCGTTCCGGGGATGTTAGAACCAGTTGAGAATCATATGCACAGATGTGCGAGATTTGTTTTGGAACAAAGAGCAAGCTATTTGAATGAAACTATGAAGTTATTTTTCTATATAATTTGACTAGTATATTAGTCTAAGCATGACGAATCGGTGGTCTATATATGTACATATATATATATATATATATAAAGGAACAATCGGAAAATATTTAGAAAAAAAATGTATAACTTTCAACAGATTTTCATCAAATTTAAAATATACCTATTATACATATGTTAATCTAGAATTTTGTGTAAAATTGTTTGAAAATCGGACTACTATATCATAAGCTGCCATACAAATGCCTAACGGTGAAGGAAATTAAAGCATGCATTACTTTATTGTTTTTTAACATAAATATATATAATTTATATTGTATTAATTCCTAGTGACCGAATTTCAATCTTTAGATACCTTAATAATTCATTATATTAATTTATTTATTTTTAACTACTATACATAATTAATTCTGATTCTTCTACACAGATAATTCTATAAAATACTGAATACCTTGAACATATAGTGTGACTTTCGTTCCTGTTTATGTTTTCCAGTAGATCCTAACCAGCAGTCCGCATCCCAATGCCCCTCTTTTGTGGTTGACCAACTCTTGCCCTAGCTTCCGGCTACCTGTATACGAACTGCTCCCTTCCCACCTTCTTCAGCCCTGTGTTGGTACTGTTTATAACCATAATCGGATGTTGACTTGACACCCTGGGGCTGCTTTTCCACCCGTTGTCCATTCAGAGTACTCCGCAGTCTGTATGTAGTTGGCCTTGGGGGGGCCTTGTGAATCGCCCACTAGCCAGCGTCCTTGATCTTGACAATTATGAAACGAAATGCTTGGCTAATTACCATAAAATTACAAAGGCCGTTGGGCGGGCTCTCTGGGTGTGTCTCTGTATATGTGTGTGTTATGGATTGTTATTATTATTATTATTGTTATTATCATAGAGCGCGAAATTTTATGCAAGCCAAGCCCACTGGCTTCTTTGGCCCCCAATTTGGTCAAGACCATTTAGACTCGAGACGTCAAACTAACTCAAAAGGCGGCATTTGCAGTGGGTTGCACTAAAAATAAATATATCAAACAATGACTACTAATTATTAACCAACGTACTGTCAGAATCCGGAATCTGAGAATTCCCACTCACTCACAATTGATTGTTTTTTATGTTGTTTACAAATAGATTACAGAATGAGTGTTGACAGCAGGGGTGTAGTTTTTTCCGCCAATGTTATAGATTCATGGATATTTTAAACAATTAATCTATTTGCAAAAACCCAATTAGTTTAAGAAAAAATTTAAAATAAAAACGTTTTATTCCCATATAAGCATCATAATAATTTCCTGTCCGGAACAACCTTCGCCCTGGGCAAGAGCGTCCAAGTAAACCAGTTTGTCTTGATTTTAACTGACCTACAAAAATATTCAGGTTCTCAAGGCATCTTTGTGGATTTTGTTGTGAGACCCTTTTATATACATATATATATTATTTATACTTATAAAATCTTCGCTTTATTTATACTCTATAAAGTTATTTTAAAATTTGTAATAGAGTATGCAGATTTATTAACCTAATAAATAATGGCACAGGACAGCTTTCCGAATTGAAATTAATGAATTTTTGGCTTATGATATTTAAAAAATGAAATTTTCACCAAAAAATTTGCATAAATTATATCTAGTACCTAATATACTAATTCTCAAAAATGTTTTTTTCAGGTAATTTTTAAAATAATAATTTCCACTTCATTTGAACTCGCCCTTCTTTATTCTCCTAAATATCAGTATTTCAGTATTAAGTTCTGGTCATAGATTCTTTTTAAACCTCCAAATAGTTCACTTAAAATATGAAATACAAAATCATTCCGTGAATCCCTACCGATTCCTACGGCTGAGTTTGGGGGCATGCACTTTTTTTCATCCCAATCCGAATCCTCGGCACTCACCTGGATCGTTGAGATGGCAGGCATGATACGGGTCTCCATTGTAGCCCGCGGGGCAACTGCACACAGCCACGTGATTGCGGGCCTGCAATGGGAAATTGTAGAGAAGGACTGGATGACGGAGATGCTGTTCCACTTACGTCACAGTTGGAGCCAATGCCGCAGGCGCCAACGCAGGGATTAACACAACGATTGTCCTTGCACTGGAGGTCACCACGACAGTCGACATTGTCCAGGCACTCACCGCGGTTGCAGTGCGTCAGCGGATTGCCACTAAAGCCGGGCGGGCAGGAGCAGACCGGTCGTCCGCCGGCGGCCTCTTGGCAGACGGCATTCACTCCACACGGACTACCGCTGCATCCATAAGACTGGGCTGTGAACAGAGGGTAAAGAGGTGGTGATGGTCAGGTGCGGCGGTGAGTGTGAGCTACTCTACTAGTTTATCTCAGGGTTAGGGGTTAGCACTACGGCTCTATGGTTGTTCGGAGGAGGAGGAAGAGGTCAGTGTGTGTGTTTGTTTGGTGGGATCAGTAGGGGTTTTCTGTGTGGGCGCTGTGCTCTCTTTATATACATCAGGTGCAGGTGCTGCTCGGCTGCTTGGCCAGGTGAGTACGAAAGTTGGATGAGGCAAAAGTCGGGGAATAAATACCACGTGTGTAGACCGGATCCCTATAGACAACCCGCTGCAGGGAACGCCCATCACCGTACGTATAATACGTGCGGTACGAGCAGTTGAGACAACGCTTCTCGATCTTTTTACCTGCAACCAGTTGGGGCAGGGACGCAAAGGCCACTGCCACAAGGGCCAGGCACAGGAGTTGATGCCGATGTTGCTGTAAGAAAGGGAAATTATTAGTATTTATAATTGTTAAAGCCATAAAAAGTAATACTTAATAAGGGAAATACTCATTGAATATATATTTGTTAAATAAATCTAAAACAGCATCTAAAGAATTTCCTAGAATTGCTGTTTATCTTTAATATTTATTTTAAATATATATTGAAGCCACTAAAAACAGAATAACCATGATTTATAGAGTTTGTTTTAGATTTATGATCAATTCAAAAGAAGAACAATATTGATCTTTGATCTTAAAGTATTTAAATAAATACATTTGTTTGAAAACAACCTAATTATATATTAGTTTGTAGTTAAAACATAAAGGAGGGAGATAATCAGATTAGTGAGAGATTTCTCTAGATAGCTTTGCCTATCTATAACTTAAAATAAATAACATTAACTAAATGGTATTAAAACAAAGCCCCTAGTTCCGACAAAATAATAAAAAGTAATCTGAAAAACCCCGAGTAACAATTGATGGATAACTCACTCCTCGGGCAAACATTAGTTTGTTGTGTTTTTATAGGGAGCAACTTGACACCTTATTTAGCTTTGACCGATGCCTCTCAATGATGAGATAACAATCGATGATGATATGGTTTCGCGTTCAAGGTGACAACGATGACACACAGTAGAGATAAACTTGTTGTCCGCTTCTTTGGAAGTTCAATTCGGCTTAATAAATAAATGAATCAAATCGGAATACAATATGATTATGCAAATGAACTGCCTTATTAAATTACTCTGATCTGGTATATGGCAAGTCCAGATCCGAATTCATTTAGTTGTCGATCATTCGGCATATAAGGTTCGAGCCGGATCCATCGAGGGAGGAAATTGTTATGGGAAATTGGATTCCTATATTTGTATATATATTTAGTTTGGGAACGGGTAGTCAACGGTTAGCCTTTTACAAAGGGCTAATATCTCTAGTTCTAAATGGTAATTTAAATATAATACTTGTTGAATTTAAATGGTAATTTTTATACATTTTTAATAATACTTCTAGAGCAGTAGTTAAAATTAATATTATGCAGATGAGTCTTTCCCACTTTTGGGGGGTTTATAAATAACACCAACACCTGTTCCTGGAGTGGTCTCTTAGAGATTTACCTCCATTTTTGTTTGTCTTGCGAATATTATTTTTATTATTTAAAGCAATTAATAATGCTTTTGTTATTTGTTTGCCAAGCTGTAAGCTTCTTGGAGTGATTGATCTTCGACAATTAAGAATATCAAGACAAAAGGCAAAACAAAAACAATTTTAAAGACAAAAACCGATCGTGGGTCTGCAGACTTTATGTGGGAATATGAATACAATAATAAGATTTTTGGTTCTATATGCTCACTGCCAAAATCTGTGTTTACTTTTGTGAGTTTTTTGATTGATGGCAAAGAAATATGAAAGGGTTTTGTGTATAACTAATGAGCATAGAATGTTTCTATTTTAAGCAAGTAGGAAAGCCACAGAGTGGGACAGACTGTGAGATACACATACTATCTCTACTTATACAATATTCACACAATACAGATTTTTAGATAATTAAGAGTATGATATGATAATTAAGGGTATATATATAGAAAATTTAATATATTGAATATACATATATTTTATTATTTGTATACACTTGCTGGGTATTATAAGTTAAGTCAGAAGCTTGCAACTCAGTGAAGGAGTCATTTCCCACCCTATAAATCATATATATTCGTGAAAAGCATCCCCATGTTTAGTTGAAAAATATTTTTTCAAAATTTTATAAGGGGTTACATCATTAAAATTGCCAAAAATTTTACCAAAAATTTAGTTTTTTTATTTAAAAAAAAATAAGTATGCAGATTTGTTTGTGCTAGTAAAATTAGCAAAGAAAAGTTATCCGAATAACCCTGAATATTTTCCTGGTGGTATATAAAGAACAATAAGTCAATAAATGCCAAACGTCATTTATATTTTGATTATATTTTAAGGAGGGGTACCATCATTAAAATTGTCAAAAATTCATAATTTGATGGACTTCAAATCGCACCCATGATCTTATGACTGCAATATATTTATCTAATATTTCAACATTGATCGATAAGACATTTTGTCAATATATCAGATTGTTCCTCTCGATATACATTTCATGTTTCATGTTAATAGAAACCTTCGATTTTTGACCATGTCCGACTGGCCGGAAGTAAACATTAAGCCAAAAGACCCAAGTTCTCAATTAGCTCGAACTCTCCTCTGATTGTTTAAGCCTTGTTTACTTTGGTTTAATGTGCTGACAACTACTTTAATATTCCATTCACGTATCACTGTCCGATTGCACTCTTTTTTTTATTATTATTATAATGTATTGTCTTTGTGCGTAATTTCATTGAGCAGTCAACAAACAAACAAAAAACATAAAATTACAAAGAATACACATAAAAAAATATGGAAAAAATTTTTTTTTTTTAAATAAGACAACGAAGGGGAGTTCGATTTGGCTGCAACTCACCATTTTCTGGTTAAAGTTCTTGGGACACAAACACACGCACTGCAGGCAGTAGTATATGGTCAACGTAAAATTAAAAACAAAATGAAAATAAATTAATTAAAGTTCGCTGCACCGAGATTGTTCGATTTCAACTGAGACAACTTCTAGGCGAGCCTCGGCTATTTATAAGCCAAGCGGCTCTTAACTTGCCTCTTGGCCGGGTGAGAAACAGCTGAGTGATGTTAGCGTCATCTTCCAGCTGCTCACCTTCCCTCCCCACAACACCTATACCCCTTACCAATGATCTCCCTTTCTCTTACACGGCAAAAAAAAAAACCTTTTTGTAGTTGTAAAGTCATACAAAGTGTAAAAAGGGGGACAGTATAGAAATAAATAAAAATAGAAAGAAAATGTACAGTCCAGCTAAGACTATCTAAATTGTACAAAATGTATATAAGCTTTACGGGCTCTTTAAGCGAATGTATTAATATATATATCACCTGTTCCACCGCCAGACATTTTAAAATCTTTCTTGGAGAGGTTTTGAATAATAAGCAGCAATTCTCTGAGTATACAGGTGGGTTAAAGGCAAAACCCGAGGACGAACAATGAAGCAAAGACATTGAAGGGACTTTTATACCACCTACAATAAAAAAGAAATATATTAATACATTTAATATAATAATACTATGTCATAAAATACCTATGAACTAGTCTCTCAGTATTAATTATATTATATATATCATATATAGGGTTATGAGTTATAATATAAAATATAAAAATAAATAAAATAAAATATAACCAATACTGAGAGACTAGTTCGCATAGTAACCTACACTCGAACATAGCTTAATCGACTCCTTTGTTGATGCTAATCAAAAACCGATAGTAATTCTTTTAAAATTACAGATTTGAATTCTCAATTAAATAAATTTCTGTCAGTGCACCGGTGCTGTGACTGATATTCCCCACCATTATATTCTGGCCAGATCTGTTGACAAACTTGGCCAGAGTCGGAACTACTTTTCGCTGTTGATCATTGCGCTGTCACGGGCCGATTTGAGTTAAAAGTCATTTGCTGTATCTTCGAGATACATTCGGAGCGGAGACTGAGTCAGACCCATTCATACGTTTGTTTAGGCATCGTGCTATTTATAAGCGCGTATGTACTTGACGGCTAACTTTGCTTTAGCTTTGGCTTTGGCCAATGCCGACTCAGTTGCGATCTCTGCGTGGGTCGGGTGTGTTTGTGGGCCAAATCTGGTCAAGACGAGATGAGCTGCGATACGGTAGGAGATGAGATCCAGAGCAGGGAAGCAGTTTCCAAGACGAGTCCTAAATGGAACACAATTTAAATGTTAAACATTAGAATACTTAATACTTTCTCAACTTACTGTGCTAAATGCTAGTATTATAAAGCCATAAAAATAGGGTAAATTAGCGTCGATCTTGGTCCGATTGATTCTCAATTTATTGCAGCAGTTATATAGCAAAAGATGTTTCATTTGCTACGGATGTCCATTATTAATTCCAGTCTAAGTTATTGAATATGGTCATTTGGCAATATGTTGAAGCAACTGTATTGTTTACTGGCCCCTCGTTTCCATTCCATTCTTGGTCGAATTTACAAATTAATTAGCCACATTCTCAATTTAATTAACCAAGGCAATTTGCATGTGTTTCAGTCCGAAAACTGTCGGAAATTGAGCTCGTACAGCTTGTAAATAAAATCTCTCATATCCGGCGGCCCAGCAAACTTATAAAATATTCATTTGCAGATAAAAAATCATGCGAGAAGAAACGCCAGATATTATTTTTGGTGTCTGCAAAAAAAGGAAGAACAATTTAAAACCAACTAGAAATTTCGGGAAAAAATGTATATACATATATATAATATTTTTGTTTACTTATGTATAATACAATTTTAATGACAACGAAACAAGAACAGATAGATGTGCTTTGCATTTATGATATAAATATGTACGAATATATATTTATTAAATATAAATCAAGAAGGGGATTATATATTTTTATGCCCTTGCAAAGGGTTCCTCTCTAGTTTCTTAGATATTTAAAATTCTTGAATAAATACATATGTTACATTTAAGTTATCTAAATTTTTGTTTAGTAAAAACTAAAGTGAGTTGTTGTTATATCACAAAACGTTAAAAGCTATATATTTATCCAACGGATTACAATGAAATTACAACCACAGAATCAAAGTGTTTTGGGATCCAAAATAAATAGGATTATTCCAATGCTAAAAATCACACAAATAAACAAAGGATTATGCAGATGTTAAAGGTAGACTAAATACACACAAATGGGTAATGTTTTCAATCAGAGTTCGATACTTTTGGCAGTAATGTGAGTGTGGCAATACTGCAGTTAAATCGGAATCAATTAAAGGGGGGAGGGATCTTGATATTCGGTTCCAAAGCCAAGTTAATATATGGACAGGCTTAACTTTAACCTAGGGCCATAAGCTACATAGAAGATAATCGGCAGGGCAATTTCCAATTGATTTCCATTTCCAAATTAAATGCGTTGGACGGAATCGCATTAGGACCCGGCCTCGAATCGAATCGAATCAATATGCGGATATTATAAATTGAACTGACAATTGCAAAGTTTCCCATAGCTCATGGCTCGATGCCAGGAGCTTGGGCTTCTGGATTAGGGCCCAAGCCAGGCCAATTGACGCATGCCAAATTGACTGTAATTGAATGCGAATTCGGAATTTGAACCTATCATCTGGTCCTGGCTGGGCAATGGTGGCACCTGGTTCGATGGAAGCCAATTTAATTATGCCGTCTTGGCGGACAAATCTTTTGGCTTACGTAGCTCATTTTTCAAATGGCCAAGGTCGCGACAGGTTGCCCTGATGGATCAGAAAAGTCGCCCAGCTTCCGGTCGTCGTCTCCTTGCTGTTGTTGTTCTTAATAATTTATACCGCCCAATATCAATCATATTCAATCATGATGGCTTGCCAGCCAGTGTGCGGTCTATTCTGCTGTGTGTGTGTAGCCGAGGGATACAATAATACCCCCAACTGCCCTAAGCCATTGGGTCAATCCCCAACAAACACAACAGCTTGCCATTGACAAATGTTATATAATTAATTTGGCATTATTAATTTGAATATATACACACACGAACAACACCTGTGAGACCGTTCCCCCTTGTTCCGAACATGTATTTGAATACATAAACTTAAACTCTGTTTATTTGGGGTTTATTTTGGCCTATTTAGTCAATCAAGCATAATGTTTTCCTTGTAAGGACTTAGAAAAAAGTCTAGGTTTTAACATTTAATTAAAGTTTGAAGATGAAATTCCGAGATGGGTTCTCTTCTCGCTTGGTTGTTCCAATCAGATAGCTTTAAAACTGAGAGACTAGTTGGCGTAGAAACGGACAAACGGACGAGGCTAAATCGACTCGGCTGTTGATGCTGATCAAGAATATAGATACTTTATATGGTCGGAAATGATTCCTTTACTGCGTTGGAAGCTTCTGACTGAAATCATAATACTCTGTAATACATATAGTAATGTTGCAGAAGTTAGAACCAAAATCAGTCAGTTTAGGAACTATCAAAAGGGTAATTAATTGAGGCTTTTAACTTTGAGTTTGTAGATGTCACCAATACAAATTGCTGAATCACTTTAAATTATAATTAAGTAATGAGATCCAAGGCAAGTAATTCCCTTATACTTGAAAAATAAATGAATAGCTAGCAGAGCTGAATTTAGACCAAGGCCTGATCCCTCCTATAGCATCTATATATGTATGTATATAATATAATTGTCATGATTAAGACTTACCTGAGTGTAGGACACGTCACTGTTTACTTCCTCCAGTGTAGACTTCGAATCTTGTTGACTTCAATTAGGGTAGTCATAATATCGAAGATCACTTCCTGGTTATCCAGATGTATTCCATTGGCCACGTCATTCTTTTAAGGTCGAATGGTAATCACTGTCACTATCACTACCGATGTTAACACTAGGTACCCCTAGGAGAGACTGAGGTCGCGGCGAACGAGGTGCCTCTATTTATAGTTCCCGAGTCAAGAGAACAGAGAAAGTGAGAGCGAGAGAGTAAGAGATAGGCAGAGAAAGAGTTAGCTCTGGAGACGCATAGTGGGAGTTGGACCTACCGGATAAAAAGAGGCAGAGAGAGTAAGAGAGAGGGAGAGAGCTGTTGATGCTGATCAAGAATATGTTTACTTAACAAGGGCTTCACTGCGTTCCAAACTTTTAAGTAAAATTATAATACCCTGCAAGGGTATAACTAAACCATGAGGAGCAAGCAATATACCCTTAACTCAAATAGAGTTTAACCTACAAAACTAACAAAACATATAGCTATATAGTCCCTTAAAAATCTGAACTACTTTTGATAGCATTTTAGAGCTTTGCCATATTCCCACATTTATTCTGATGACGAAGACTACACAATTATGACGCCCTCCTGGAAAAACTATTACCCCGTAATTGCTGAAGTGGAATGGATTCAAGTGGTGTGAAGTGGTGGCCAGGCCAAAAAACTTTTTCGGTCTAATTTCCAGCAATTTGCATAATTTGCGGGTGACTGAATGGATGGACGGGTTGGATGGTTAGATGGATTCGGTATATAAAAGGACCTGCTCAAGCGGCGGACATTCAAGTATCGTCTCTTCCCGGACATTATGGCAGCCTTAAAGGACCCAGAAGTGGAAGTGGATTCGACGAGAGCCCTGATCCAACATTGGCGCATCTTTAGGCTGGTTGGCTTGCATCCACCGGATGGTGCCACCTGGTGGGGTCGCCATTATCGTATCTACTCCATCGTTTGGAACTTCATCTTTCACATCTGTATACTAACATCGTTTGTGGTGAACTTCCTGTTGTCCAACTCTTTGGAGAGCTTCTGCGAGAGCCTCTGCGTGGCCATGCCGCACACTCTCTATATGCTCAAGCTGGTCAATGTCGGTCGGATGCGTCGGAAGATGATGCATAGCAATCGATTGCTTCGGCACCTGGATGGACGCCTGAACTGTGATCAAGAGCGTCGCGTGATCAAGGAGGGCGTTGCCCAGGCAAATTTCTTTTTTCGGCAGACTGGACGTGGCTTTGTCTGTGTGATAATCGTTGGTATCCTTTATGTTATCATATCCAGTGAACGCACATTGATGTATCCCACCTGGGTGCCGTGGAACTGGCAGAGCAGCTCTACCTCGGTCTTTGTGGCCACCGCCACTGCACACTCAATGGCTCTCATTGAGAATGCCTTGGTGGTGCTGAATTTGTGCACCTATCCGGATACGTATCTCATCATGCTAAGTGCCCACACTAAGGCGCTGGCCTGGCGCGTCTCCCGTCTGGGTCATGATAGCCGCCAGACGCGGGAGGAGGTTTACCAGCGCTTGATTGGCTGCATCCGGGATCATCAGACAATTTTAAAGTGAGTATCCTGGAGTAGAGGCCTGACCAACCGGAAAATCTCTTTCCTTTTAAGCCTTTTCCGGCTGCTGGAGGAGTCCTTGTCGATGACCTGCTTCCTGCAGTTCTTCTGCACGGCCGGCATCCAGTGCACCATCTGTTATTTCCTGGTCTTTGAGCAGATCGGGATCATGCGCTTTCTTAACATGTTGCTCTTGCTGATGGCATTGACCAGCGAGACCCTGCTCCTGTGTTATATCTCGGAGCTGGTGTGCCAGGCGGGTGACAATCTCCTGGCGGCCGCCTATAGCTGCAATTGGCTGGACCAGCCCGTCCACTTCCGGCGGCTGCTGGTCTTCATGCTGTTATATTGCCAGAAGCCGCTGATCCTTGTCGCCGGTGTGGTGCCGGTGAGCATGAACACCTTCCTGGCGGTGAGTTTTTCGTTTCCTCATCCTATATGTGTAAATGGTATCATTTGCTCTTGTCGTCTCAGGTCTGCAAGGGAGGCTATACCATGCTCACGCTGCTCAACGATATGCGTTAAAAGGATCTGGAATATAAGGAAGAAATGTAGAAGGAATACATTTTGGGGAATACTAGACCTTAATACATAGAGTCCACCGTTTAGTTTTGCACTTAATACAACCTATGGACTCATTTACATCAGTCTTGTGGCTTATATAGGGGATCTCGACACCATGATACAATTTATATACTTTATATAGATAAAAATATGTATTCATTGTAGAACTTTTACAGAATAAACTCAGAAGCTCCAAAAGATTTGAAGATTTGAGTTAATGTACTAGAAAATTGTACACCCTGCAAATATATAAAATAAATTATTTCAATAATCTCAGAATACCTAAAATAAATTATTTCAATAATATCAGAATATAAATAATATTTACTTTGATTTTTCAATCACTTTAGCTTAATATTTTCATGATCCTTATTATTTATTTACCATATTTACATATGCCACGACTATATTAATTTCAAGCTGCATCAGCGGAAGTGTGCATTTTTAAAAGTGTCACCTGCTGCCGTCCAACGGAAGTTATGCGTCCCCCGCTCCTCTCACCTTCTCAAACTCACCAGGCATGATTATTTCATTCAGCTCTTCACCTGGCTAGGGCTTTTAATTATTGCTGCATAATCTAGTAGCTTATTATTAAATGAATTAACAGGAAATTGTACGAACACAATTCTGTCTGTCACGGGCACCGCGCACCGCACACACCACACCTGCTCTGCACTCGAGCACCTGCTCCGCCTAATAGACAGTTTAATTGATGCACTTGCTTTATCATATTTGTAAAAATAAACAGAAAAAAGAAACTCTTTTTCCAATTTAAATTGACAGCCGGTGCTTAATTTTTTATTTATTTTTTTTTTTGTCGAACTGAAATGGCGTTGGATGGCACAGGAATCAGAGTCATCGGTAAAGTCCCACATAGGTCAATTAATGGATACGAGATTAATGATTTAACCAATGCCCACTAGCGTTTTTAATCTGATACATTGGACAGAATATGTATCCTTTAATAGTTACATTTCCCAGCATAATTAAATATGTGATTTAAAAAGGATATCAAATTATTAGAACTGTTCTTTTAAAACGTACCGCAAGAAGAACAGTTACTTTGCTTTTTTTCCTTCGTTCAGAGAGAGGTTCGCTGCCATGCACACATTCACTCATCTTCATAGACTTCCACACATGCATACATACATACAGAGCGGCTGCTGCTTCTGCTGTCTCTCATTGTCCGCAGGAGTCTCAGTTTTTTTTCGGTTTTAGTTTTATTTTATATGCGTACTAACTGTTTTTAAATATGTTTTCATATTATTTCTCACATATTACGTTCACTTGGGTATTTGCAATTGTAGTTATTTATTATGCCGGCATTTGCACACTTCCTTTACTTTTTCGCATTCCTTTTCCCTTTTTTCACAATTCCAATTGGAGGGAAAAGCGGCGCTCACTTCACATTTACATTAATTCGTTATAAATACACTTGTTTGATGTTTAATTGAGTGTTCCCGCATTAAATACAGTTAGTTTAACTAATTTAATCCTTTGGTTGATATTATTAAACGTTTTTTCCGGCCTAAAAACATTTTTTAGCAGCAGCCGGACTTAATTGCGTTTTTTTATTTTTTTCGCCGCTCAGAATGCATGGGCAAGATCGAGAGAGTAGTAAGCGGTTTTCAATGTCAGAGAGAGCGCAGGGCAATGAGAGAACGAGGGTTGGCAGAGTGAAATAAGATTAACTGTAAATTAATGGTACAATGAAAGGTTTAGCTTTCTAGGGCTGCACTAACCTGATGGTCATGTTATTTATTTGTAATTATAAATAAAGTAAAAATATAATTATTATCTTTCATATATGTCGAGGTGAAATAAATATGGTCGGTAATTTTTTATTTATTTATTTTTTTTTTATTTATTATTCTAATACCGATATTGAAAACGCCCATATTTATAATTATATTATATATTTTCAACCCTGAAATTTTAAGAGGTTTGAAAATAATTTATTTGTTATATTTTATCTTATTTTATAAGCATAAATGTTTTATGTATATTATTCTTCTTATATCCTTGTAGAGTATTATAATTATAGTTAAAAGCTTTTTACATATAAATATTATATATATATATATATATATATATATATATATATATATATATATATATATATATATATATATATATATATATATATATATATATTCTTGATCAGCATCAATAACAAAGTCGATCTAGACATCTTTCGATGAAAAAAAAAAGAATTTCCCACTTTGTTCACAATTTTATAAGGGGTTTCAGTGTTAAAATTATCAAAAATTGATAAAAATTATTTTTTTCTTAAATTTTAAATTGAGTATACGGATTTATAAAATTAATAAAAACTAAAGGAGAGCCAACAGAAGCAGCAGTCGCTATGTACATATGAATGCATAGCTCTAACGAACAGTTCTATTAATTTCTATTCCAAAAGCTTTTCTAAGTAAGTTTGTAAATCTGCATACTCAATTTTAAATTAAAGAAAACCACAATTTTAATTTTTTTTTTACAATTTTAATGAGGAAATTATAAGATTCTGAATTAAAACAAATCCATTTTTTTTCTTCTGGGATAGCTAGATCAACTTGGATCTTGATGCTGATCAAGAAAATATATGATTTATAGGGTCGGAAATGACTCCACAGAATAAAAAGCTTCCGACTATAATTCTAATACCCTACAAGGGTATAACAAACAAAAGATACATAAAACAAATATGTTTATAAAATAAAACAAATAAACCGTTTAAAATTACTTAATAGTAATTTTGAAATATATAATATAATATAAATTATAACAAGAAAGGAAGCTAACTTCGGCACGCCGAAGTTTATATACCCTTGCAGATAGAACTTCTATGAATAAAAAACCATACAATACAAATTATATATCTTTGTGTTAAAAAACAATGAAGTAATACCTGCTTTCATTTCATTCACCTATACATATTATATTTACAGTTTTACATTCACTGATTTGCATTTTTCCTCCACATCAAACGATCGTTTGTATGGCACCTATATGATATAGTCGTCCGATTTTCATGAGATTTACCACAAAATTTAAGACTTAAATTAAATGCCTATACCTAAAATTTGATGAAAATCAGTTGAAAACTGAAAAGGTTATAAATTTAATTGTATTAATTTATCGATCGTTCCTATGGGAGCTATATGATATAGTAGTCCGATTTTCATAAAATTTTATGCAAAATTGTAGAGTATAGTAAAATGGCTATATCTCAAATTTGATCCAATTCTATTGAAAACTGAAAAAGTTAAAAATTTTTTTGTAAAAATTTTCCGATCATTCCTATGGCAGCTATATGATATAGTCGTCCGATCCGGCCCGTTCCGACATATATACGAGTGAGAGTATATAGAAGGCTAACTACAAAGTTTCATTCAGATAGCTTCAAAACTGAGAGACTAGTTTGCGTAGAAACGGACAGACGGACAGACGGACAGACGGACAGACGGACAGAAGGACAGACGGACAGACGGACAGACGGACATGGCTAGATCGACTCGGCTGTTGATCCTGATCAAGAATATATATACTTTATATAGTCGGAGGTGCCTCCTTCACTGCGTTGCAAACTTCTGACTGAAATTATAATACCCTGCAAGGGTATAAAAATGGGCATTTTTAGTAACGCCATTAAAATTATATTTGAAAATAAATAAATAAATAAAAATTGTCCAAATCGCCTACCAAATTTATTTCACCCCAACATATATAAAGTATGATAAAAATATAATTGCAAACAATATTTAATATATAATTATTAATAATTAACATGACCATCAAATCAGTGCAACCCTAGAAAGCCAAACCTTTCATTGTACCATTAATTTACAGTTAATCTTGCTTTACTCTTTCCCGACCTCCGTCCTCTCATTTCAATGAACTCTCACTAACATTGAAAACCGCTTACCACTCTCTCGATCTTGCCACTGCATTCTGAGCGGCGAAAAAACGCAATTCAGTCGTGCTGCTGCTAAAAAATATTTTTAGGCCGGAAAAAATGTTTAATAATATCAACCAAAGGATCAAATAAGTTAAACTAACTGCATTTAATGCGGGAACACTCAATTAAACATCAAACAAGTGTATTTATAACGAAATTATGTAAATGTGAAGTAAGCGCAACTTTTCCCTCCAATTGAAATTGTGAAAAAGGGAAAAGGAATGCGAAAAAGTAAAGGAATTGTGCAAATGCCGTCATAATAAATAACTACAATTGCAAATACCCAAGTGAACTTAATAAGTAACTTTGTGAGAAATAATATGAAAACATTTAAAAACATTTAGTACGCGTATAAAATAAAACTAAAACTGAAAAAAAATCGGAGACTCCGGTGGACAATGAGAGACAGCAGAAGCAGCAGCCGCTATGTATGTATGCATGTGTGGGAGTCTATGCAGATGAGTGAATGTGTGCATGGCACGGAACTTCTCTCTAAACGAAAAAAGCAATGTTACTGTTCTTGCGGTAAGTTTTAAAGGAACCTGCGCTCTCTCTGACGTTGAGAACCGCTTACCACTCTCTCGATCTTGCCCATGCATTTTGAGCGGCGAAAAAAGAACAAGTGAAAAAGAAAAAACGCAATTGAGTCGTGCTGCTGCTAAAAATGTTTTTAGGCCGGAAAAAATACTTAATAATATCAACCAAAGTATTAAATCAGTTAAACTAACTGCATTTAATGCGGGAACACTTAATTAAACATCAAACAAGTGTATTTATAACGAATTTATGTAAATGTGAAGTGAGCGCCGCTTTTCCCTCCAATTGGAATTGTGAAAAAGGGAGAAGGAAAGCGAAAAAGTAAAGGAATTGTGCAAATGCCGACATAATAAGTAACTACAGTTGCAAATACCCAAGTGAACTTAATAAATAACTAAATATGTGATAAATAACAAGAAAACATATTTAAAAACAGTTAGCAAACATATTGAATAAAACTAAAACTAAAAAATAACTAAGACTCCGGCGGACAATGAGAGACAGCAGAAGCAGCAGCTGCTGTGCATGTGTGCATGTGTGGGAGTCTATGCAGATGAGTAAATGTGTGCATGTGTACTCTCTGAACGACAGAAAAGAAAAGTAACTGTTCTTCTTGCGGTACGTTTAAAATGTCCAGTTTTCAATGCAATAATTGCAAATAAAAATAAAAATAAAGTGCGTATGTGGTTCGTTTGTGTTATTTAACCCGCTTTTTATTCCTTTCCATTTCTTAGTGTCAACGCAAAAATAAATATTGTTTTTTTTTTTTTTTAAGTGTTTTATTAATATTTGAATTTTTTTAATTTCGTGAATTAAAAATTAATTAAAAGGAAGTATTTCCATTTCTTGGTGTTAATGCAAAAGTAATTTTTGTTTATTTTTTTTTAGTGTTTAATTAATAAATAAATTAAATGTTATTAATTCTGTGAGTTAAAAAAGGGAAAGGAAGCATATTCCTTTTCATTTCTTGGTGTCAATGCAGTAGTAAATATGTATCTTTTCTTTTTTGTGTTCAATTGTTATATAAAATTTGATTAATGCGAGTTAAAAAAGGAAATGGAAGGAAAGACATTAAATCTCGCGAGTGCCCAGAATTGGACGTAAGCTATGTGTAATTTATTAATTTTTCGATTCAACACGAAAAAGACGAAAAAGAAGCAACCAAAAATTTTGAAATCGGTGAGTGACATAATAATTTAATTCTTATATTGAATATGTTTCGATTCACCTTTAATACAACCGATAAGATTTGGTAGTTTTTGACAGAAAATATTTAATATATTCATATACCACTTATATCCCCAATTTGCCTTTAATATTTAAATAGTTAAAAATAATTTATTGAAAAAATATATTCGACCTTTTAACATCATTACAAATATCAGAAAAAAATATTTCTATTTGAAGCTGTGTTTGCATTTTCCCAGGATGTCCTGATAATTTGATGGACATGTTATCAACTCGTTTGTTGTTGTAAATGTAGTAGTTATTTATAATCAAGTCAATTATAATAGGTTGCATAACATTAACTAACATAATTTATTAGTTACACTATTTCCCTTTTCCTCATATTATTACTTTAGTTTAAGCTTTGGAACTGGGGCTTCTCACAAACAGGTGGATTGTTTGAAATTTTGTTTATATATATATATATACATACATACATACATATATATATATATATATATATATATATATATATATATATATATATATATATAATATATATAAACATATATAGTACATATACATACGTATACATATACAAATATATACATTTATCTGGAAATATTGTTTTTTTTTTTTCTACTCACCATATATCGCCAACAGCAGATATAAAGGGATATTATAGGGACTGTTTTTCACATGCTGATTTTTCTTCCTCTGTTCAAGTTTTTATGTGTTTTCCGGGCAATTTTAAGGACGTTCAGGCAATGCAATAAAGCAAAATTCTTTCCATTTGCTCCTGGGCACTTGTGGTGGGTGTTGTAGCTCGATGTCCAACAATTGGTCAAGTCTCCTGGAGTATCTCACGGGCGTTTGGGTTTTTACAACGCTCCTTAAAATTCTTCTCAGGCGGGGAACCATTCTTATAGCTCTATAATTAAAACTTAAACTGGAATTAAAAAATACACTCAATCTGTTACTCACGATAGGGCTGCGGTTGGATAGGGCTTGGGGTTCGATCCAGATCGAGAGCTTTTCATTGATCCTTATTTTTCTCTGACCTGAGTACTGATTCTTGGAATCGGACTTGGAAATCAGCTTAACCTGCTGGGTAAGTTTCTCGCAGTCAAGGAAACTCTCATGTTCTCAAGAATTCAGTGAGTGTCTTTTCTCTTCCCACTTGAGGTAGGACTCCCACCTGCGGTTGCAAATGGTAAATGATAAAGCAACGCGGACAGGCAGAAAAGGTCTAGGGCGGAACACTCACCTTTCTGTTATGAACTCGGTCTATGATCTTTCCAATCAGGAACGCCATTATGTATTCACTTTTAAGTCAGGAAATTACTTGGCTTTGGAGGAACAAATGAGCGCAAACACTTACACACACACACAAGCTTCTGAAGAAAGCTCCTGTTTGGTGTCGTTCGCGTTTTATGAGTTATGAGTTTATCGAGATGTTAACTTACACCTGAAAACTAGGATCTTCCTCAAAAACTACTCAAATGTGTGTCGACGCGTTGCAAAGTTTATATTTTCAAGAAAATGGCACCAGAACCGCGAGTTCTAAAGTGACCCCATTTTGCAAGTGTGCAAAAACGCATCGCATCATGTGCTTTAAAATAGAAGAAACATCGATGTTTCCTGATACTTCAAAAATCATCGATAAGACATCAATGTTTTATCAAATAAGAACATTTTGTTCTTTTACAAAAATAACTTAAAATATAATACATTGATATAAATAAGTAGGCTTCTGAGTTTATTTCACTTATGTTAGCATCTTGTAAAAACATAGATAGTCGATCTTTGTAGAAACTTCCATCGGTATTTCTCCACCTCTAATGTGCTTTTATCGTTTCCAAGCACTGAGATTTCCTTTCTTGTGTAAACATTTGGTGACATCTAACAAACGCAGGTGTTCTTTAATTTCGCATTTTCCGAAAACTTGAAGAAAAAAAGCATCAACATGCCTAGGATTAAATTCACTGAGAAACGCATTGTCGTAAGTTAATTGGAAGTTAATAAATAACTAGCTTTAACATGTGGTAAATTGCAGAAGGAATTACCTATTCAGAAAGGAACAAATAATATTCAAAAAAAGGTTACAGAGTGCGACTCTTTCCCAAAAATTGCAATTGGGGGTTTCAACGAGAAGATCCTGCCCAATCGTGAATGTAGCAATAATATCGTAAGTCAATTGAAAGTTCATAAAAAAACTAGTTTTAAAAGCAGGCAAAGTTGAATACGGCTGCTGCTACTAATTTAGATCCGAAGACCGATGTTGACAAAAAGTCTGAGTTGGGACTCAGTCCAATGAACGCTTCAGCACTTGGTAAAGTGATAAGACAACGTGGGCGAAAAACTCGTATGTCGTCGGCTGAAGAGACCAACAACTTCAACGCGGGCGCAACATTAGTAAGTCTAGCTTCTGGTGGTTCCGACGGTTCCAGGGGAAAAGATGGGGCCTGGGATCTGGAGAAGCTGCGTAAGGTGCGCATCTACGAGTGGAATGGCAGGAAGATGGTTGATCTTCGTAACTACTTCGAGCGTGATGGAAAGATTCTACCCTGTAAGAGGGGTGTCATGATGCCGGTAGACCAATGGAAGAAGCTTCTAGAATTTGGCGACGAAGTCACCCGCGCAGCTGAGAATTAGATTTGAGACCTTCTAACTTAACCTAACGTTTAGAAACATAATGAACAAACGTTGAGTAACATCTACAAAAAAAGCCGAAATATGTCCCCTATTTACAACCAAATGCATTTCTCTATTCTTATTATATTATAAACATTTTATGAGCATTTTCCTTCTAAAAAACTATTAACCAGACAGGAAGATAACTTTGGGAATTAAAAGACAGCATTTAGGAAACTTTATTTAATTTTGAACTCCTCTCACTGATTGAAATATTAAAAATTGTGCTCTTTTTTCTGATTAGAAATAATTCTTCTGTCGATGAAACAGATTTTTCTTAAAGAATCGCTGTGGACCCTTGCAAAGGATTCGGATATTTCAAGCCTACAGACTTATTTTCAAATCATCCGTCCTGGATAAATATTACTAATTAACTCCAAAACGAGTTTAGAACCCAGATTTATGATTTTAGTCTGAAGTGTGTTCGGAATATTTATAGAATAAACCAACGAGCTTGCATTTGAAGGTTAATTATATCATTTCCGTGAAATAAGGATCGGACTCTGTGAACTTTTGGCTGACCGCTGGTCCAGTGGCTAGTGGGACACCTTAAGGACAAAATTATATAAAATAATACAAAAAGTCTATAGTTATGGGAAGTGTGTTTCCGCTTTTTTGAAAGATCTTTCTTTATTCATTTGCGTTAATCGATTTACCGAAAATCTGTAATTTTCTTTTTATTTAACTTATTCAGATGAAGTATAATCCTTCTCCTGGACCATATTCTCTAACATAACATTTATAAAACGAAGTTCAAGGCTATCACTGCTCGAAAGGGGGCAGCTTAACTGGCTTGATCATGGCTACGTTTTCGTACTTGCTTCCGGTGTACTTCGCTCGCATTGCCTGCCCCGTCAGCTTCTTTGCCGCCATGTGAATGAGGGACAGCTTTCGAATGATGGCTTTCATATCCAAAATCTTGTAAGCGGTTAGTTTTTCCAGCTCCGGTGTCCACATTTCCTGGCCCAGAGTGTGACGGGCCAATGCAATCGAAGCGCACGACATCAAAGAGGGCAAATACTGGATGGAGGCGCCTCCCCTCATCATCGAGAGCTCCGAAATGTACATTGCCAAATACTTTAGCTTATTTGGCATGTCGGCCAGCACCGAATACACGTTGATAAAGGAATATGCAGTCGGCATAAACAGACGGAAGGAGAGTATCTTCAGCATGAACAACTCCTTGCGCAGGACGTGCTTCTTGCTGAACATGTTCCCGGTGAGGAATCCAACATTATCCTTCTTCTCTTCGTATTTGACGGCAATGTACAAGGCCGTTGTGCCAATCAAGCGTAAATTGGGTCTCTTAACCATTTTCAGGCTTAAGTAGCGATCGAGATAATAGACCGAGAGGTAAAACGTCTCCGAGTCCAGATTGTACTTCTTGCATATCTTCACCATCCAGTTAACTAGCATTGAGCGATCGTTATAACTAATGTATTTTTGCATGCACATATAACGCGAAAACGGGCGATATTTCTTCTCAGAGTCACGCAAATTATCAAGTATGTCCTTCTGGTAGGGGACCACATTAAAGAACCGCTCGCGTTCTTTGTTGAGAGACATCTCAGTCATCGACACGTCTGACTGGGCGGCAACTTCATTTTCGCTTCCCTCGTTGGACGACGACGTGTCCGCCGACGTGGACGAGGACGTGTCTGCCGGCGTGGACGATGAGGTGTCCGACGATGTGGACGACAAGGTGTCCGACGACGGGGACGGTGAGGTGTCCGACGACGTCGACGGCGAGGTTTCCGACGACGTGTCCGGAGCGGCGGTATCTTGAGCGGCCTCCATCCGGGTCTGGAAAGTGGCCTCGGTGGACGACGAGGTGTCCAAAACGGCGGTATCTTGGGCGGTCTCTATCTCGGCCTGGAAATTGGCCATCATTTCGTTTATCTCAGTGGACAATGTGTCCGACGATGTGGACGACTCCATGTCCAGAATGGCGGTCTCCATCTGGGTATGCAAACTAGCCATTATGTCGCTTATCTCGGTGGACAATGCGTCCGCCGATGTTGACGACTCGATGTTCGGAATGGCAATATCGTGGGCGGTCTCCATCTGGTCCTGGAAACTGGTCACCTTATCGTTTACCTTGATGGAGGACTGGATGTCCGGGATGGCGGTATCTTGGGCGATCTCCTTTTGGTCCTGGAAAGTGGTCACCTTATCGTTTACCTCGGTGGGGGACTGGGTGTCCGGAATGGCGCTACCATGGATGGTCTCCATCTGGTCCAGGAAACTGGTCACCTTATCGCTTATCTCGGTGGAGAACTGGGTGTCCGGAATGGCGGTATCTTTGGTGGCCTCCATCTGGGTTTGGAAACTGGTCACCTTATCGTTTACCTTGGTGGAGGACTGGGTGTCCGGAATGGCGGTATCTTGGGCAGGCTCCATCTGGGTCTGGAAACTAGCCATCATGTCTTCTACCTCAGTGGCCAACGAGGTGTTGGGAACGGCAGTATCTTGGGCGGTCTCCATCTGGTCCTGGAAACTGGCCACCATGTCGCTAAGCTTGGTGGAGGAGTCGATGTCCAGAATGGCGGTATCATGGGCGGTCTCCAACCGGGGCTGGAAACTAGCTATCATGTCGTTTACCTCGGTGGATGATGATGGTTCCGGAACGGCGGTATCTCGGGTGGTCTTCTGCTGATTTTGGAAACTTGCCATTATGGAGACACTTCTTTTTTTGTTTTCCTCGCCTTCGAAATGATTTTTCACAAAATTATTCAAATTGTGGCCGACACACCCAGAAATAGTTTGACGTTAAAGTCAAATGCCTTTTGCGTTCAGAAAGTTGTGATTTATGTTAATCGTTCGCTGGGTTTTCTAACACTGATTGTACTTGACTTCTTGTTTCCGGGTTCGCAACCCTGAAAATGCATTTTTTCTTAGTATTTATATTATATTTTGGTATATTTGTACTTAAGTTTGCTAAAAAATAAATGAAGCTTACTTTGCTAACTTCAAGTTATCTATAGATCCAATGGTTTCGAATATGAAATCAAACATAAGTAAACCAGAGATGCATTAATCTCAATTTGGATTGATTTTATGTGTTGACTTTTTATTAATTAATTAATAAAAGTTGGCGCCAAGGTCAGGGTCAGTTTTGAAATTATCGTATGGCCGAGATATCAATATTTGTGAATAATTTATGATTAAGTTAGGCTCTTAACTTTGGCTATACATTTGTATATATGCTGATTACAAATTGCTGTATCATGTTAAATTAAAATTAGGGAGTGGGATTAATGGCAATAAGGAAACAATTGGGAAATAAATGTAAAGCTAGCATATCTGGCCTAGCATCTACATACATCTCATGATATCATCCTGGTTAATCATAATAATTATAATCATCATCATAATCATAATTTTTGGGGTCGAAGGGTAATAACTATCACTGTCCAAGTAAACACCTAGGAGGCCACGGACAGACTGTGGCCAGCGCGGCTCAGTGCCTCTATTTATATGCTCCGAGTAAAGAGAAGAACAGAGAGAGTGAGAGAGAAAGAGAAAGAGCTACCTCTATAGATCGACAAAGAAAGTTATATCTCTAGAGCTACACAGAGAGAGATAGAGTATATGAAAGACAGGGAGAGCGAAATATATAGAAACAGAGAGATGTAGAGCTGGAGAAATAGACTGCGACAGAGAAAGAGAGGATGAACTATTCACTTCCATTACAATATTTTATTATTATAGGCACGAAACCACTTTTTTTGCATATTCCTATATATATATAACGATCGTTCCTATGGCAGCTATATGATGCTATGTATGCTCGTCTACAAGTGTATATATTTTTAAATATAAATATAATTTGTATCATATTATTGCATACCTATGAGTGTGTATGTACTTTTCATAGTAGGTTAGTACATTTGGAGTATAAATTTGCTAAGCTATTCTATAAATTTGAACGTAGAGTTGTAGCTTATTACAGTGTTGTAATAGGCTATAGCATTCGGAGTGGACTCCGATGAAATTTGCAAAGTCATTCTAGAAATTTGCACGTAGAGTTGTAGCTTTCGGAGTGGACTCCCATGAAATTTGCAATGTCATTCTAGAAATTGGCACCTAGAGTTGTAGCATGTTACAGCGTAGAGTCGCTGTCGCCTATTGTGATTCGTTAGTGGAGTATAAGGTTAAACGAGTATTCACACACTTAAAACCCTCATAATTAAATGACTTTCTCCTTTTAAATATTCAAAAATGAGAGTAATTTTTATTAAATATACCAACAAAAAAAATAATATTCATAAATGTAAACATAACATTTAAATACAAATAACAAGGCATATATATATATATATATAATTATATGTATGCACGTATGCTTAGGCAAGTGTTTTTTTGGCGAGTCTATTCGAAAATTTCTCAAATATTTACACAAAAAACCGAACCAATGCCGTCGAGTAAAGGCAAACTCATTAAAAGTTGTTAAAGCAAACTCCAAGGCACCAGATTTGCATAACAACAAAGAACAGGGCTCAAGAAGGGGTTAGGAATCGAGTGAATTACGTAATTAGCGTTCTAGAAAACAGGAGCAGCAGCAGGCAGTAGCAACAGCGGATGACAAATAGGATATCCAAACAAAGGTCGGTCAAGGAAGGACTCTATATAGGACCATAGAAATACCCGGCACACACACTTTAGGGGAATAATATAATCTTTCTCTAAATAGGCAGGGATTTGTTTCTTTACTTTTTGTTCGATTTGAATTTGATTTATGGATTATTTTATGTATGTATAAAACATACAATTCTATAAACACAATATACCCTTTGTTTCACAGAACATAGAGCTTAAAGCGAGGCCTTCACTGTTGCTCCTCTTGCTGCTCCTCGTTCATCCTGCTTCTCATCCTTCTACTTTTGCCATTGTTGCTCTGAGCGCTTTAGGGATATTTCACAATATTGTTGCTGCCACCTGGCAGCTGTCCCCCACTTGTTGCGGTCGTCTGTTGCTTCGGGCTTGATGGTCCGCCCACACCCACACCCACACCGGGTCCACCCGCTCCCACTCCCGCCGAGGATGCACCCACCGCTGTGGCTGCTCCCGGGTGATACAAATGCGTGCCATAATGCACGGCACCCGGATGACTGAAATATGGTATAATGGCCGGTGAGGCAGCGGTCATACCGGTTGCAGGAGTGGGTCCAGCCAAGATGGTGGCTGAACCTGAAGGTGAACCTGGCTTTGTACCATCTCCAGTGTACGGCGATAGGTATTGCTGTTGTTGCTGCTGCTGTTGCTGATGCTGTTGTTGCTGCGGGGCAGTATGATGGTACTGAAACGGGTGCAGCAGGGTTGCTGGCTGGTAGTGATGGTAATGGTGGATCGGTGGCCCATTGCCTGGCGACAATCTGACAATATGTATTGGGATCGAAGCCGGACCCGCTGATTCATAGCCCTTTGGGTTATTGTTGCTGAAACGTGGCAATATGGAAAATTGATGTTGCTGCTGATGCTGATGCTGATGCTCGGCGGGTGACTGCACATAAAGGGGATTGTAATGCACCACGGGCAAGTGTTGCTGCCGTGTGGCAGTTGCTGCTGCTGCTGCCTCGGATGTTGCTGATGTTGCTGTCGTTGATGTCGCTTTTGCTGTTGCTGCTGCTGCTGCTGCTGCTGCTGCTACTGCTGTTGAGCTCGTTGTTGATGTTGTCGCCGCTGTTGGCAACGTCTGCTGTGCTGCTGGCGTGTACTTGTGTTGGTGCTGTTGCGACTGTTTCAAGTGGTGTTGCTGATGCTGATGCTGGAGCGGATATGCTGAAATACGCAATGGAAAAGGGATTACAGGACATGACGAGTTCCCCTTAAGCCATGCTAATTGGCCATGCCATTGCAATCAGTTGCTAATCAAGCCTGCTGGCCCTAGCAATCTGCTTGACATGGCCGAAAATGGAGTAGTTGATATTAATTAAGCGAGTGAGTGTCTAGTGCTCACCATAGAGTGGACCCGGCTGCTGCTCGGCGTAAATGGTGGGTGTCTGTGGCTGCGGTGGCTGCAGGAAAATCCGCTGCAACTGGAGCTGTGCCTGCGGAGCTGGAGCTTGCTGATAGATAAACTGGGCGGGAGGAGAGATTGACGGTTGGGCTGAAGCCTTGGCATAGGCTGCCACCTGCTGCTGATGCTGTTGATGATGATGCTGCTGCAGTTGCTGGGCGGCAGCCAACAGAATGCTGGTGGGGATCTGCAGGTATTGCTGCTGCTGGTGTTGCGGTTGCAGCGGAGAAGGAGCTGCAGATGGACCCGCTGTTGGGGCACTGGCTGCATCCGACTGATAGTAGGGTCGATATAGACCCTGGTGATCACGGGCCAGCGGTCCAAGCAGTTGCACCAACGGATGCCGGCTCGTGGGCAGTGGTGCAGCCGTGCTGGTGGTACTACTAGTGGTGCTGCTGCTACCGCTGATGAACTGCTGCTGCTGTTGCTGAAGCTGTTGCTGTTGCTGCAGCTGCCGCATATAAGAGAGTGGGATGGCAATAATGTACTGAATGCGTTGCTGCAGCTTTTGCTGTTGCTGTTGTGCCGGCAGCTGTTGGTGTGGATGATGCTGTTGCTGTTGCTGTTGCATCTGCGGCTGTGGTGGCTCCTGCTCGAGGTCGCCGTAATTGAAAATTGGTGGCTTTATGCCCGTTGGCCGCTGATAAAGTGCCACTTGAGGCGGCACTGCGAAGCTAAAGCGGTGATGCGGTGCCGTCCCAGGGTGGGAGTACTGCAACGTTGGCGGTTTACGTTCATAGAAGGCCTGCACAGAGAGAAAGGGAATTTCAAATAATGGAATAATCTATTATATAAAATGTGTGTTCGAATCAAAATCATGTTGAAAATGGTAGGTTGCATAATTTGCATTCAAATTTGCTCAGAGTGTAGTTGAGAAAGCGAAATGTGGCCTTAATTAAACGCATTTGCTGCGGTCAGTTGTGCACAACATCAACATACCTGGGGCGCTGCTTCTGCCGCTGTGTACCGCACTGTGGTCGGTCCAAAGATGGGCGTCTGCGTCTCCGCTGTTGCTGCCTCAAAGTAGCTGCCGGCGGAGGGATAAATTGGTCGGAACGGTGGCTCTTTGGAGGATGATGGTCCCGCGAACAAGGCGCCTGCGGTCAACAAGTGGAGTTCGAGTTAGGGTTCGAGTTGGAGGAGAAATTAGGGGAGGAGTTGAAGGAGGAGTTCGATTTGGAGTTGGAGTTGGAGGTGGAGTTGCAAGAGGAGTTGGTTGAAGAGTTGGATGAGGATCCGGAGTATAAATTTGAGGAGGAGTTGGAGGATGAGGTTGGACGAGGAATTGGAGAAGGAGTTGGAGGAGATGTTGGTTGAGGATTTGCAGGAGAAATCGGAGTACAATTTTGAGGAGGAGTTGAATATGGAGTTGATTGATATTTCTTTAAGTTTTAAAGTTTAACATGTGGAAATGTTAAGTAAATTTATTGTTTCAAAGCTTGACTTGTAAAATTATCAATTTAATCTGTATATGTTCTTAGATCTCAAATTAAATAAAAAACTAATATTTTTATTTGATTTAAAAGAAATTGAATTAAAACAAGAAAGGAAGCTAACTTCGGCACGTCGAAGTTTATATACCCTTGCAGATAGAACTTCTATGACTTGGAATCTCAACAATATAAATTATATTTATTTGTGTTAAAAAAAAATGAAGTAATACCTGCTTTCATTTCATTCACCTATACATATTATATTTGCAGTTTTACATTCGCAGATTTGCATTTTTCCTCTACATCAAACAATCGTTTGTATGGCACCTATATAACAATGTCGTCCGATTTTCATGAAATTTGACACAAAATTTAAGACTAATACAAAATGGCTATACCTCAAATTTGATGAAAATCAGCTGAAAACTGAGAAAGTTATAAATTTAATTGTATTAAATTCTCGATCGTTCCTATGGGAGCTATATGATATAGTAGTCCGATTTTCATAAAATTTTATGCAAAATCGTAGAGTATTGTAGAATGGCTATATCTTAAATTTGATCCAATTCTATTGAAAACTGAAAAAGTTAAAAATTTTTTTGTAAAAATTTTCCGATCATTCCTATGGCAGCTATATGATATAGTCGTCCGATCCGGCCCGTTCTGACATATATACGAGTGAGAGTATATAGAAGGCTAACTACAAAGTTTCATTCAGATAGCTTCAAAACTGAGAGACTAGTTTGCGTAGAAACGGACAGACGGACAGACGGACAGACGGACAGAGGGACAGACGGACATGGCTAGATCGACTCGGCTGTTGATCCTGATCAAGAATATATATACTTTATATAGTCGGAGGTGCCTCCTTCACTGCGTTGCAAACTTCTGACTGAAATTATAATACCCTGCAAGGGTATAAAAAACGAGCTTCGGAAAACAGAATCGATAAATATTGATATTTTTATATGACAATTTTTACAACAAATCAAACCTTAAAAAATTCATAACTCAGCCAAAAACCTATTAATTTCAATTCGGAAAGCTTTTCCTTGTTAGTTTTTAGTAGGCTAATCAATCTACATACACCATTTAAAATTTTGGAAAACTCAACTTTTTGTCAATTTTTTTTTGACAATTTTAACGATGTAACCCCTTACAAAATTTGGGAAAAAAGGGAGAAATAAGTGTTTCTACCGAAGATAGCTAGAAAGATTCGCCTGTTGATACTGATCAAGAATACATATATATAATTTATGGGGCCGGAAATTACTCTTTCATAGGGATTGAGGCTTCTGCATAAAGTTATATTACCATTTTTTACCTATATTATCTATATTTTTATATGAAAATTTTTACGACAAATCAAAGTTTAAAAAACTCATAGCTCAGCCAAATATCTACTAATTTCAATTCGAAAAGCGTTTCCTTGTTAGTTTAGTTTAGTAGGTTAATAAATATGCATACATGTATATGTATATGTATTATATTATAAAATTTTGAAAAAAAAGAGAGATAGCTAGGTCTACTCGGCTGTTGACGCTGATCACGAATATGTATAATTTATAGGGTCTGAAATGACTCCTTCACATAGTTTCAAGCTTCTGACTTAATTTTAAATACCCTAGTAAGGGTATAAAAAGCAAAGGCTTTTAATATAGATGGAAACTCTTAATATTCCCACATAATTGTTCTTGTCTCACCTGTCTGATCCGAGGAGTCGCGCTTCTCCGTCTTGCTCTTGGAGTCCTCGACAATGCTGGCGGTCAATTTGGTGGTGGCCACGTCCTCGGCCTTGTCCGCAGCCTTATTGGCGGCCACAACGACCTCGATCTCCTCCCCGCTGCCAGCAACCAAGAGGCAGCAGGTGATGGCAGCCAGGACCTGAGATCCGTGAAACAAAAAGGATTAATTATTAAACAAAAATAAATGCGAATATTAAATACAAATCGCATTTATCAATCGGTCTTTATCGGCCATCGTTATAGGCAATTTAGTGTGCATTAACTGCGCGGGAAATGCGATTGATTAAACAAAATATCTGCACTGTAATTCGTAATAATAATTTAATTAAATTGATTTATAAATGCAATTATAGAAAATGCATTGTGCCATTGAGCATCTCATTCGATGAAGTGCAATTGTTTTCCGCTCTAGTCTCGCATTTATTTTGCATTATTATTCCATTGCACACAACGATTAATAACTAATACATGTAATTAAGCCGGTCCGGGCTGTACAATGAACCTGGCAAACACAGGTAATTATTAATAAGCCGCCAGCCAGTTAACTGCCAATCCAATACATTCCTCCCACCGGTTGTTATTTATGTGGGGAATCTCTGATCTAATCCTTGGAGATGAGTCTGGTTTTATCCCCTGTCTTGTAATATACGGAAATGTCTTACCAAGATATATATATGATGTTATAATCTGCAAATCAAGCTTTCTTTCTTTACTTAATGTGACTTGCATAAAATTTAAAAAGTATACATAATCAAATGAGATTTCAATACATTTGCAATTTAAATTGGAAAAAAATGTAATATTTTACGTTGCTTTTCAAAAAAAAAAAAAAAAAAGATGCCATTAAAGGCACTTGGAAAAGATAAATGCATCAAGGCATGCCCCCGCTGTTTAATGAAATAAATAAATAATAAAATAACAAAGGCCATTATTTTATATGCAGCCCTTTGGCCATCTCTGCTCTGCGTATTGCAATCAAGTGGAAATAATCAAAATAGACGCTGATTTATATCATTATCAATATTTGATTGCCAACTTTCAGTGAGTTCGATTTCAATTATAATGGTTTTTAATCCTATTTTTCATTATTCACCCGTATGAGCGGCATTATTCCCAGTTGCTGTTGCTGCTTCTGCTGCTGCTGCTGATGCTTTATTTATTTAAACCAATAAATATATATGTATATATATATATATATATATGTATACCAAATGCGGGCAAATGCAAATATATGTATGTGAATATATATAAAATTTGTTTTGTGTGTTCACTTTTTCCGGTTTTAATTTGGTTTCCTTCTGTCACTCAATTAAAATTCGTTTCGTGTGGCGGGAATAACAAAAGCAGAAAACCAACAACAAGAACAGCAACAAAAAAAAAAGAAAAATGAACTAAAACAAACAAATTTATAAACACTTTTCACGCTTATTTATTTAATGAAAACAACGGGACATCGTTTTCCTGCGTTTTTAAACAAACAAACAACCGCGTCGGAGTCGCGCGTTCGCGTTCGCGTTCGCTTTTCTTTTGCTAGCGGCTAAAATCGCTGACCACTGAGGATCGCTTTGGCTTTAACAACGTTCGCGTGTTGGCCAACAAAGTGAGAGTGAAATTGGTGCGGCAACTTTGAGCCGTTTTATAGTCTGCTTGCAACATGCCGCTTGCTGCCTGTAGCTTGCAGCACGCAGCCAAACTGCTGCAGCAACCTGCAAACTAGCAGCAAACTAGCAAACTTGCCACCGTTGGGGGCAAGCACCTGGTGGCAGTGACAATCACCATTTGGGACTGCTTGTTGCTATATATCTATTTGCTATATTGCGCCTCCAAATCGGAATCCAAAATTTCGATGGCCATTGCCAGCCGCGGGCCTTGATCGCCGCTCCAATTTGGCTTGCGTCATCGACTTCTTCTTCTTCGGCCCCCAATACCGCCCCACCCACCTACAACCAACCACATGCCACATTGCGTCTGCGGAAGATAGAGTTGTGTCTGTGTGCAGATACATTTTCTATAGATGTTTTTATGTGCCCCAAAACAGGAGGAAACGATTTAAACATCCATTGCACAAAAGCAAAAATTGCACAAAACACATGCATAGTATATCAATGGCAGGCGGAAAGCCACCTTTAATTTAGAGTATTGTGTTTGTTTCATTTATTAAAATACCATTAAATATTAAATATTAGTTTCAGACAACAATTTAATTGAATTTTTCTGTCTTTGTTGGTTTTAAATTAAAGTTACATCGGTCTTGCGATGTATTTTCCAAGCGCATATTATTTCTCTTTGGTTTAATAACTTTATAAAAAGGTTTACATAATGTGAACCTGTCTTCAGCTGAATAGTTTAGTTTGTATTTTGTATTTTTATATATACATATTTGTATTCTGTCAAAAAATAATATGTAAGTTAGGAATGTCTAGATTTAACAACTGGAATTCATGCGTTACAGGGATGTCCAAAATGATTGTTTTCTCAAACTCAATGACTTGGAAATTGTACGGAAACATTTCTGGTGTTAGAAAAACATCTGTCCTTCACTTAAACTTTAAAAATAAAGGCCTAGTATGTATTTTTTAGTTTACATAATACAATTTAAATATATATTTATATTTAAATGTTATGGTAATTACCAACAAAGGGTTCATAAAGGGCCTAAAGTTTCGTATAGAAATGTATTTTACATGATTTAAAAATTGTATTAAAGATGGCTTTAAATTTGTTAAAGAAAAATAAAAATGTCTTTTATACAATTATATGTACCTTGTTTAAACTGACTTGTTAAGATATGTTGAGGTATTTCTTAAGTAATTGCTAAATACCTAATTCAGGAGATACCATAAAAAAGAGAGTATGTCTAATAAAACATTGTTATCCAGGGTGTTATCATTTTGTTTAGAAACTTGCCTAGCAACTTTGTGTTAAATAAAAACATACAAAAAAGGAGCTAACTGCAGCACGTTGAAGTGTAAAGCTATGTTTTTACAAAAAACATTAAATATTTTTCTTAAATTATATATTATTTGAGGTACAAAATACCAGGGCATATAAACTTAGGTTTGCTTATCTTAATTATCTTACCTGTTTTTAATTAGACTTGCATATTTGCAATTCCTTTTAAAATTTAAAGAGCAAAAAACAAACAGCAAACAAACTGTTGTGTAATGTTTATTAAACTGTAAATATTTTAATTGCTAGATTTTTTTTAATATTGTATATAGGTATAAGGGGAGAGACTCTTGCAAGAGCCTTTAATTAGAGCAGGATTCAGATTATATTCACACCCTCAGATATTTTTGTTATCTTTTCCATCTTCAATATAATTTTATATCTTTGGAAAAAACCAAGAATAGCTGCAACTTTTAACTTATTCTAAGGATTCTAGCTATAGAAAGTGCTTTGGTATCTCCAGTTTCATAGATTTCTTGTAGATCCTGCTTGCATCATGGGACAACTTGTATAATGATATCTCATCTCATTCCTTCTTCTTCGATATAAAAAAACAATATAATGTGTAAATTAAAGATGTAATGTGTGCCTTTTGTGATTGTTAAAGTTGCCACACTCTTTCGATTTGCTTTCCACATCGACAATCGATAACGCTTAGTAAACTTTTTGCTCAATTAAATTTCCACTAATTCCGGACATTACAATAACCCTGCTGATCCTGGTTTCCCTCGCGTGGGATTAACTTGCACTCATTAGGAGTTTTGTATTCGCATTACAGGTTTTGCCGCACTCACCCCGGCACCCGCACCTGTATCCTTGTCCTAGAAAGGATGCCCTGGCATCCCCTGGCAATGTGACTTGGCCATTTCCGTTGTTGAACGAAGCGTTTACAACGGACGATGATTTTACGAGCGCTCCTAATAAAATCAAGTGGCTTTCCGTAAAACTTAACTGTTACTTTAGCAATAACACACAACAACAGGAGCAGGAGGAGCTGGAGTAACATCCAGGACTAGCATCGGTACCATGTACATACCTTCCTTGCCCTTGTTGTGTCAAATAAAAGTCCCCAATTTGCAGTCCGGACATAAAATGTGTGCGGCAAAGTTAAAAGTTCTCCAGGCTTTGGAATTTTTAGGAAGGGAAGGAACGGGATGGGAATGCAGCTACTGTACCGTGGCAGTAGTTAAAAGTGCTGGGATTCCCCTGAATCCCTGAAATCTTCCCCGAAGCCCCGGTAACATCCATTTAATTGTTCTTTCACTGCTGTTGCTGGTCTTGTTTGGGAAAAACGGGAAAGTGTTATAATTAGTAGTGGCAACGATGATGATGATGGGCAGCTGTGGCTCGTGTCCTGGATGGGAGGAGGTGGAGATGTTGATGGTAGCTCATGCATGGTTAGTTGTTGTTTGGTCCAGAAGGTTTGCTGATGCTTAAATTGAACGAAGCAAACTTTACTAGTGTTCAAATTCTCTGCACTTTTCATTACATTCATGTATGTTGCAAAGTATTTACCACAAATTGCCGTTACCATAATAGAAATTAATATGAAAATGTTGCAAAAACCTTGTGTTTCCTGTCTTTTTGAATGGGACTTTATAAAAGTTATTTGAGCTACCCAACACGTCTGTCCGTATGTTCGTCCGTCTGTTCGTCCGTCTGTCCGTCCGTCTGTCTAGTTCCTCAGTTTTAAAAGTATCTCAATGAAACGTTGCAGTTAGTCTTCTATACACTCTCACTCTTATATAAGTCGGAAAGGGACATATCAGACGACTAAACCATATAGTTGCCATAGGAAATCGGAAATCTAAAAAAAAAAAAAAAATTATAACTTTTACAGTTTTTAGTTTTTTTAATTTTTATGAAAATTGGAATACTATATAATATAACTGCCAGAGAAACAGTTGTTAAATGTAGAGGATCCATAAGTATCAAAGAACATTAAGTAACTATGATTAATAATTAACTATGATCAGTAGATAACTTTGACCAGTAAGTATCCATGAACATTAAGTAACTATGACCAGTAGATAACTATGACCAGTAGATAACTATGACCAGTAAATAACTATAATCAGTAATTAACTATAAGCAGTAAGAATCTTTGACCAGTAAATATCTACTATATCAAACGATTATTAAAAATAGAGGAAAATGCAAAACGTTGAATGTAAAAATGTAAAAATAAAAATGAATAGGTGAATGAAATGAAAGCAGGCATTACTTTATTATTTTGTTTAAATATATATAGTTTAAATTGTATTAATTTTTAGTGATCGGATTTCTATATGCAAAGGTGTACAAACTAGATAGACAAACTATATGAACCAGAGAAGAAGCTACTTTATGATAACCTTTCAATGGTATTCTAATTTTAGTCAGAGGCTTGTAACCCTATGAAGGAGTCATTCCGACCCTATAAATTATATATATTCTTGATCAGAACAAACAGCAGAATCGATCTAGCCATCTTAGACTGAAAAACAATTTTTACCAATTTTTTCAAAATTTTACAAGGGGTTAAAATTTATCAAAAATTTATTAAAATTTTAATGTTTTTAAAATATTAAATTGAGTATGCAGATTTATTAACCTTTAAAAAACTAAGTCAGAACAGGATTCCGAATTGAAATTAATTATTTGTTGGCTTAGCTATGACTTTTTTAAACTTGGATTTGCCAAAAGAATTCTCATATAAAAATATCAATAAATATCACTTCAAAAAATGCGTTTATTATGAGCTTAGTTATAATCAATTTCCAATTTGATCCTATAATTTAAATACAAATTGCAAAGATATATACACTTGGACTTTCCCAAGTAAGTTCCCTTTCTTGTTTAATAAGTTTCCCAGTTTTGTGGAAGTGTTCCTAGTGCAAATGCTAAATATATTCCCCCTGCACGCTTACACTAAAATTACCATAAATTAGAAAAATTAAACCCTTAAAATACTCATGAAAATCTAGGGTAATCCAATCCAATTGCACTGAAACCAAACCTAATCGAATTGAGTTGGCAAACAAAACCAATTTGCCGCCACGAATAATTGCATCAGCTTTATAATGAAATATTTTAATTTGCCACCCGCTCCATCGCTTGCCTCTTGCTCTCGCCTCTTAGTTCCGCATTTCGCGTTGAATAATATCGGAATATCGAATGTTTGCTGCCTGCATTTTGGGCCAAAATTATAGGCCAGTTCTGCAGTTCTGTGAACCAGGTGCCGATCCACAATTGGACCCGATAATCCATGGGCATATCGAATGCCAGAGGATTGTGTCATCCGACAGTCTGTCATTGCGAACCGCATAATTTATGCGCAGAGTTTTGGTCCAGAAACTAATTAGGGCGGAGCACCTGCCGCCTCCCGGGCACAATCCCGGCCAGGAAATACGCAATACGATGCGTTTTGTCAGCCGAAATGGTATGGTCTCTTATGCAATCGTGGTCGAAACTAAATCAGTGCAGGAAAACTGGTTTTTGGGACAGCAGAAGGAAGCGTGTGGAAATCTCTTTCGGCCAGCGCCAATTATTGTCACGGAAATGCACCTCGAGCTGTCGCTTTTTTCTTTTTTTTTTTTGGGTGAAATCCAGCCTAGCTAGCCATCGGTATCCGCAACCAGGTGGGGTCTTCAATCTCCACATCCATTTGAACTGGTTTAGATACACCTCGGCGGGACAAGTGCACTACTAGCCTTCTCTTGAATCTTCCATGGATCGTCTGGTTAGTAGATGTTGCGATTTAATATCCTAATACACCAATGGAGTTCAATTGAAAAGCTAATATGTGGATATATAGTTATATAGAAATTTGTATATAGTTTTAAGCAATGTAAAATGCAGTTTACTATTTGGTGGTAACCAAGTTTTTTGCTAAACTAATGTGGAAAACAATCTGCCTTGAATAACCTTTGAATTTTTATATAGATTCAGGTACGAATTACTTATGAATTTACTTATGAATATTTCCAAAAACGTAACCTTACATTTTCCTATTAATTTTTCTATTATTTTAAGTCTAAATTCCCTATAATTTAATGCTGAAATTTCATGTGTTCTGAAATAATCGACACTCGACTTACGAATATCACGTTTACCAGACCTCGCTTATATATTTTGCAATTAATAATAATTAATAATAATAATAATAATAGTATATTGGTTAAATCTGCAACACCTTTTTACCATCCTCCACTGTTTCCACTCTTTGGACACACAAACTAATGAAGCACAATAGATTGAAGCCGCCTGAAATGGTATCGTTACTTATTCGCCTTTAAGTGGAGACCCCAAACATCGCTCCGGGTTAGAGGATGCCTCTGGCCAGAGAGAGAGAGATCCAAAGTGGTTGTCAACGCAACCAAGTTGGAGCACAAAAAACAAAAAAGAAAAAGAAGAAAAACTAAGGCCCAAACACATTGGCCATCCAAACCAGATTGCGTGCCGTCGTAGCCGCCGGCCCCCTTTTGCCTCATTCCTCATTCCAACTTGGCCTGCTCCCCGAGCAGTTAAAAGCGAAATTATTCATTACAATTTCCGCGCTGGCGAGAAAAACGCACACACTTACACACATACGGAGAGGGGAAAAGTTTTCCGTGGAAATGCTCAAAATGCTTCAAATGCTCATTTGAATCTGGCAAGTAATTTTGCTTTGCGGTTCGCGCGATTTCGGCGCTGTTTTAAACGCGCCGCGCCAGCAATTGACTTTGAATAAGTTTTGTGCTGCATTGAAACGATGCCAATTTACCCCATGTTGCACAGTGGGGTAATTAGGATTTATTTTGAAAAAATAAAAGTATTTAAAATATATTTATATATTTTGTAAAATTCAAAATTAGTTACAAATAGATGTACATTATATTAAAATTAGATAACTGCACACTTTTTATTTCACAATAGATTCTCATTAAATTGGAAAGTGATTTATAGTTTTAACTTATTTATAATTATTTTAAGGTAATTTATAAGCATATTTTGATAATATTATGTACTAAAATCTCCTATATTTTTCCACTGTGCATTGCCTGTCTTTCGGCAAAACTGTGACTGTCCCTGGGATTGCCTGTGACAGTGGCTCACATCGTTTAGAGGGGTTGGCTTAGTGGGGGAACAACTGCTAAAGTTTTTTTGCCCAACAGCAGCAGCAGCAGTTGTAGAGTGTGGGGTGTGCCGGGTTGGCTGCGTTCAACAGTGGAACCTGCAAATAACAGATTTGAATGCAGTTTTCTTTCTCTTAATGAATTTATATGCATTTATATACATAATTATTTGAAAATATTAAGATGTATAAGAAGATGTAGGTGCTAAATTCAGTCATACGTTAATTCTACCCACATTTTCTTCTCTTTTTAGGCTTACGTTTCATTATATTTTAGTGAAATATATAATATATATCTAATGAAATTCTTATAGATGGAAAATGTAGAGGTTTTGCTCAAAAATTGATTTATTGATTATTCAAAAGACTCTTTTAGAATTCCCACATAAAGGTTATCATACTTTTCAAAACTCATAATATATTTTTTATATAAAAGTAAGCATGAAAATATATATATTTTGTACATATTATATATATTATAGGCTCGGAATTCGACACACAAACTTTGAGTAGGTTTAAAGTGGAGAAGGCGAAAAATATGGATTTATCTTTAATGTATTAATATTTAATGCAAATGTTTATATATAAATCCTTGCGATATATATAAATATTGTTGATTGGTATCTCAAATCAATATAATCGGAATAGAGACATTCATTAAAATATTATGCGATTTTTCCATAAAATATATATTTAAACTATAAATATAGTATTTATTTATTTATTGTTTGATATTTTAAAATTAGTTAGACAGATTATATAAAATTTTAAGATATTTTTGAGCGATATTTTTGACATAATATTGAGATCTTTATTTTTCTTGATATAAAATAGTGCATTTTTCTTCTAGTTATATACCATATTTTTCCCTAGTTGGAGACAAATTTATTGGCTTTCCCATAGTGATTTCAAAATTGTTTACAAGGAAAAACTTTTAGAAAAATCTTCTTTAGGAAAAATCTTGTTTTAGAAAACTCTTCTTTACAAAAAATCGACTTCTTCGTACTTTTCTAAGGAAACTTGACTGTAAATTGTTATTCTGTAATTCGTTTGATTCCTTTTTTCTGCTTACGCAGCTTATCATGCATTCCACGGGATACATTGTGTCCTTGGCCACTTGTTGTCATCCTCCCCTTTGGGTGGCAGTCACCGCTTGAGTAAGTCACCCAACTGGGCAGGGCGGGGCGACCCGGCACCAAACCCCGCTTGATCCTCTTGACTTTTGAGCCGGGCCAGAAACTTTCTTTAATTTTAATCAAAAAACTTTTTGTTGTTGCTGGTCCTGGCTTGGTCCTTGTGCTGCCACTTTGTGGGCGGCTGGAAAAAAAGCGTTTAATTGGACAAGGGAATACACACTACAAACAATCAAGCAGCAGCGGCAAACGGGAAATGTTTATGAAGAATGAAAATGAAAACAAAGTGAATACAAGCTGACAACTAATTTAATCAAATGCAGAAAGGGGGCCACAAACAGGAACTCTTTCCACCCAAAGAGATTAACATATTTTACAAGTTTGTTTTTGTTTTTTTCTTTTTGTTTTGGTATCTCAATAACTTTGACTAGAGTGTAGGCAGGGCGGGAGACATGCATAGATAGCAAACAAATGATATATCCGCCGTCTGTTTTCAAAGAACACAAGTAGTTCGGACCATATTTGAAACAATAATAATAATAAGTACCTGCGAGTGGCAGCAGTCGCTGAAGAAAAAACGTATCTCAAAGATTGACAAGGCCAGACATGACCTGCAGGCGGTATATAGATATACTTTTGTGGTAATCGTTGGAGTAAAAACATCATCGTCTAATCAGTAGAGAACTATGTATGGCAGACAAAGGTCCTCCTGCCTGGTTAGCTCCTTTGATTCTGAACCTGGCAGGCAGTTCCTAGCTGCGGACTTGCGTTGTGTGGAAACGCATTCAACCGCATTTTGAAACGCCCAAAGCGCACAACAAACAAACAAACAAACAGTTGAATAAACAAACACGGCAAACAAATGAACAAACATGACATTTATCTTGGCATAAATCATAATCGTAAAAACCCGAAAAAACCTGCAACTGGCAGCGTATACACCTTTTCCGCTGCCGCTGTGGAATTAGACCAGAGTCGACACAGGGCTAACAAACTGCCAAATGCACAGAAAAGGTTGCCTAATAAACCCCCCATCACTTGGATCAAACCCAAAGACCACGAAAAAAAAGAAAATAGAAGAGGATATTAAAAAGAGCTGCTGCAGCAGTTTGGCGCAAAACAACACAAAATTGCTCAGTCAAATGAAAAACTATTTAAATGCAATTGCTGGCCAGGCGTCGATTTGTTCACTGAATATTTTGTGGATGCATTCCGGCGGTGGTCACTGGGGAGTCTACAGTCCAGAGTCCAGAGTCCAGAGTACCGAGTACGGCGTGAAGAGGGCCAAGTTAACATTACGAAACCAGTTAGCAGATAGTATAATTTCCGCTATCGGTGTTTTGTATCCGGCGAACGACAAGGAATGCCGGCCAAAATGCAGGACACTTTCGACTTTTTGGGATGGGACTTTGCATGCAACCAAAAAGGAGTAAACAGGACAACAAGGGGTCGACTTGAATAGTACTTAGTACTTAAGGTAGTTTAAGGAGGAGGCAATAATCGATACTGTTGTATTTTGGAAATTGGAATTTTTAAAATAAATACTTATCATTAAACCGATTTAGAGATTTAGTACCCGATTAAAAATGTATTAATATGCAATTTAGTATTAAAAATACAAGTACATAGCTTTTGAATATATAAATATGTTGTAGATATATCATATCCCTTTTATAACCCTGCAGAGTATTCAAATTTTATTGAAAAGTTCTTTGTTTTTCAAGGTTTTTGAAAATCCTGTATTAATTTTTAACAGGTGAAATGCAACTTATACGCATTACTTGCATTCAAACTAAAAGTTGATTTACAATCGCAATACCATTATTGGTTTTTGTATGAAATTTAATTATAATTAATTGTTTTAGATTTTGTATAAAGCTTTTAGTCTCCGAAAGTTTTTAGAAGGAATGAGACGTATACGTAATATTACGTATACGCAACGATTATATATGAAATTCTTTAGGCAAGTTCCATATTATTTTTTATATATGAATATGAATCACCTTTATATTTTTAGGGTTTTAAAAATCCAGTTTCGATATTCATCAGTGGAAATGCGACGTATACGTAATATTACGTATACGCAATGCAAACATATTAAAATACAGCCACAAATCCACTATTGTTTTTTTCATGAAAATTAATTGAAATTATTTACTATTAATTTCTTGTATAAACATTTTAGGGCGTAGAAGGAATGAGACGTATGCGTAATATTACGTATACGCAATGATATATGAAGTTCTTTAGGAAAATTCAATATTTTCGTTTTACATAAATATTTAGGGTTTCGAAAATCCAGTTTCGATGTTCCTTAGAGGAAATGAGACGTATACGTAATATTACGTATACGCAATGGCAACATATTTAATTACAATCAGAACTTCACTATTGATTTTTGCATGAAAATTAATTGAAAATATTTACTTTTAACTTCTTGTATAAACACTTTTGTGTCCGAAAGTTTTTAGAAGGAATGATACGTATACACAATGATATATGAAATTCTTTAGGAAAATTCAATATTTTCGTTTTTAAAAAAAGGTTTTAAAAATCCTGTTTCGATATTCCCCATAGAATATGCGACGTATACGTAATATTACGTATACGCAACTTGTATACCAATTTATTTTTCTGCATGTTTTGAAATCATATTTGGAGCTTAAGGTCTGCTTTATTTATCCGACTTAAGAAGAATACTAAATAGAGGTATACTATATACTACAACTCCTACTATATGCCAAGGAATCTCTAACAGAACCGCTTTCTAAATGAAATGGCTATTAACTCTCGTAAACAGGCACTTTGGCAAGCTTCGTGTCCCTGTCGAACCATTGGAAAGCCGTGCCACAGAGGCTTTCGCGCAGTCTTAACTGTTGCAAATACCAAATATACCCCTCCGCATTCGGCGAGTATCCTGTAGAAACATTTCCCCTAAAATAATGGCAATTGGCAAGCTTCGAATGGGGTAGCCATGCCATGAATAAGTAAACGAGTGCTCCAGCACTGAGTGCCTGCAATTGGTGTCGTGTAATCGCTGCATCTGTTTGGTCTCCTTCGGTTCCTTCGAAGCTTCGGGTTGGTCATTCAGCAGTTCCAATCCCAATCCCCCAGTCTACATAAGCCGTAAAGCTTATTACGACTTTTAGGTTTCCAAGGAGCACTCTTCTCCTCCGGTGAGTAACGGCCACCTTTTTTTTTTTTTTGTCCCTGTGCATATCTGAGTATTTTGCGGTGCCGCATAAATATTCGTACTCAATCGGCAATCACAATTGTACATGCAACTTTTTGCTAGCCATTGTGTGGGACACAAGTGGAATTACCATCTAATGGGTGCTCTGAATAGTCACAGTTTGAATAATTTACCACTGGGACGGGACAGTGTGCCTAATGGGAGGTCTAAAAATTGAAGAAGGACTTTCTAGTGGTACATATGTAAATATGTTATATATATCAAATATATTCGTATATTCTTCGTATAAAACAGATGAAAGTTTTGCCTTGGAGACTTTAGATTTAACTAATTGATTTGTTATATTAATAAATCACCCATAAAAATTATAGTAAAATAAATATGTATATATATTTCTGATCTAAATCTATGCAAATATATATATTCTGTGCCTGAGATAAGGTGTGCTTACATACTTTCAAGAGAAAGTTTGGCTCTAAAGTACTTTCTCTTTTTACTTATCTATCTTTTTAATTGAATTTCAAGAGAGTTTTGGATCTAACCCAAAGCAACCAAAAATTTTGTATAATGTATCTTATCTATCTTATTAAACCCTTGCAGGGTATTATAATTATACTCAGAAGGTTACAATTCAGTGAAGGAATCATTTTCGACCCTATAAATCATATATATTATTGATCAGCATCAACAGCCGAATTGATCTAGGCTTCTCCGAAAGAAAAAAAAATTATAAATTTCTTTTTTTAATTTTATAAGGGGTTATCGTTAAAATTTGCAAAAAAAAAAAATATAAAAATTTTAATTTTTTTAATTTTCAATGGAGTATGCAGGTTAATAAATATTAACACAGAAGTGCTTTCCGAATTGAAATTAATGCTTTTTTGGCTTAGTTATGAGTTTTTTACACGTTGTTGAACAATTTTTTTTTATCGATTCAAAAATGCGAATATTTTAAGCCTACCTATGATCGATTTTCGATAAATCATATAATTAAATTACTAAGATTCCTTTCTTGTTTTAATTGGATTTCAAAAGAGTTTGAAGTCAACTCCAGAGCAACCAAAAATCGTATGACATTCCGTATCTTATTATTAATATCATTTTATTTCATGTACCTTTATCTTTAAAAATCCACAGTTATTTTCTGTGTAAAATTTAATAAAATGTCTTTTAGTGTTACTTACAAAAAACTGTTTAAATATATGAAAAAAATTTGGAATCCATTTAAAATCGGGTTAGCAAATGCTTTTTCCCTCGATTCGACAAAAAAAAATACGCGTACTATAACCTAAAGTCCAAGGTGAAAACTAAACACCTTGGGGCAAGGATGGCAAGGAAACTCTTTTATCTGCGACTGACACAATAAAAAAACGAAAATGGCAACTGTAACAGGGTGGAAATTAAAGGGGAGGGGATAGAGGGAAGGAATGGAACACGAGCCTGTTGGTAATTGACGCCCACAAAGAAAGAGGCGGAAAAACTGAGGGAGGAGGGGCGTTGGGTGTTGGGTGCTGAATGGAAAATGTTGAAAATGCTGGTGGCGATTGGGTTGCTGCTTTGGCAAACCGTGTAAACCAACCGCATCCCATCCGAATCTCAGTCCCACTCCCACTCCCAAATCCGAATCTGAATCCCAGCCTGCTGCTGCTGCTGCTGCTGCTGCTGCTGCTCCCATCAGTCGACGCAGTCAAGTGTGCAACACTTTTGGGGGCATTCGCAGCATGCGCGGCATTAACTTTGCATCTCTCTTGCTCCCATTTCATGTTTTCCCCCCTTTTTCTGTGCGAGCAGAGCCTCTGTGAGTCGAGTTGAGTTGAGTTTGAGTCGAGTCAGTCACTCACTCAGTCAGTTAAGTTTCCTGCCCCAGCAATTATATCATTTCCCCGATGCCAAGTGGTCCGCCATCGCCCCCGTCGCGCAGGGAGTCTCGTTTCATTCGTGCGTGAACGAATTTAAAGCTAATTTGCACATTTTTCATATTTTATATGAATTAGTTATGCCTCTGTTTCCAGTGTCTGTGCCAGTAACGGAGCACTGGCAAAAAATAATTACTTTTTTATTTAAATAACAATTATTAATTGATATGTATACTAAAGAACTTGCTCATACTTTTCGGTAGAAATTCACATATCCATTTTATATATTATAATTATTGGAAATAAGAAGTGTTCCTTTTAAGGAATTTTCAAGTTTTTATGTTCAGTTTAAAACGAAACCCAATAAAATATATAAATAACTTGCAATCGATATTAGAAGGTTTTTCTCAACTGTATCTTTCACTGCTTAATGTTCGCTTCCTTTCAATTTCCCGCTGTTTATGTTAACCAAGATCAAAGGAAAAATGTGGCATTCCAACACTGCAACTTGCCAACTGAAGCGTTGATAGATGATTTCGATCAGGAAGCGGAATAGGGATATATACATATCCCACGCAGCCTGGCGCAATTAAAACCCAATTTAAATAACATTAGTGGGCATTTTTCAGCTAATAACTTTATTAACTCGTTGTTAACTGGTTTAAGCTGTAATGATGGAAAACACGTCAGGTTTCAGCTGGTTAGGGATAATGTGTAGAGTTATATTTATATACATATATATGCCGAATATGTACATATAATTAATATATTACATTTAGTGGTATTTCTGCGAAAAAGTAGAGGAAAAATAGGAATATATGTATAGGATATTCATAATATATTATATATCCTGTTCTATCATTCACATTTTCCCATAAAACGTGTTGCAAGACATTACAGTTTAATAGATTTTTAGTTAATTTTCAGATAACTTTATTAGTTAGGACTCTTTACATTTATTTCATTAAGCCTCGCTTCCTGTCGGCCCACGTGTCGTATGAGTAATGTGTTTCAAAAGCATTAAAATAAATGAGAAATTGTGTGCTAGCTAGTATTTCAAACATTTCTTAATGAAAATGAAACATTAATAAAATAAATAATAATATTTATTAGAAGCATTTAAGTATTAAGCTAAATGCGTAAACATGATAAATTAATCAGCCTAATTATACTTGCTATAGTACAATTCGCAGAGAATGTGCAGATCCTCATGGGTCAGGTTAATGCCCTCGATTTTTGCTACATTTTCGTATTGATCTCCAGAGTACTTCATCCGCAATTCGTGTCCTACTAGCTTTTTTGCCGATTTGTGGATAATAGAAAGCTTGCGAATCACCCTCTTAAAAGCATTTAGCTTGTAAGTGGTGATCTCCTGCAGCTCCGGTGTCCAGATATCCATGCCCAGGAGATGACGGGCCAATGCAATCGAAGCGGTTGCCACCAAAGAGGGCAAAATCCCCATGAAGATATTTCCCTTCACCAGTGACAGCTCCGAAATGTACATTGCCAAGTATTTCAGCTTATTTGGCATTTCAAATAGCACCAAATATGCATTGATAAAACAACAGGAAGTCGGTGTGAATAGATTGTGGGAGAGAGTATGAAGCATAATGTTCTCCATGTCCAGCACTTGCTTCTTGGTGTAATTGTCTTCGGTGAGGAAGCTAAAACTATCCACATTCTGTTGATATTTAGAGGCAATGTACAAGGCTGTTCCTCCAACCAAACGCAAACTAGATTTCTTCACTTCTTTAACTTGCAGTGTCAAGTAGCGATCGAGGTAGCCGACGGCTAGATGAAGAGTCTCCGTGTTCAGATTGTACTTCTTGCATATCTTCACCATCCAGTTAATTACCATGGAGCGATCCTTATGATTGATTTCCTTCTGCATGAGCATAAAGCATGGCTTTGGGCGATATTTCATCTCGTATTTCCGCAAATTATCAAGTATTTGTCTGTGGTGGGGGAGCACTTCGAAGACGACGCTTGTCGGCTGCTGAACTCCCGGAATGGAAGCGCCGTGGTTCTCCTTGTCCTTGGAGGTCTGCTGGAATTCCATTTTCTTGCCTTCCATCGCGTTTACCAAATTTTCTTTATCAAATTTTAGGCAGACACACAAACTTTGTGGGAAAACTGTAGAATTAATTTGACATTTACTGGAAGGGTTTTATTTGCTTTTGAAAAAATACCAAACTATAAGAAGCCTTTTTTAGGGATTTTTAAATGTACTCGAATCAGGTTAGTCATCAAAAAGTTCCAATTTAAATTGATGCTAATTAGGAATATATATTGTATGCTATATAATTCTATACCATATCCCATTTTTTTCTGCTTATTTTTCCAAGTGGATAGTGGTCAATAACTTAATAGTACCTTCTGGCCAGAGAAGTTCATGTTTTTGTGTTCATGGCCAGCAGGATTACACAAAGTTGGCAATGCAATTTCCTGGACACCTTTCACAGGCCAAACAGAAAGAGGGAAAGACCGACTGCAACAGAAACAGGAAGTACTCACCATCGTGTGTTGGGGGTAAAAGTGAACAATTGCAAAGTGTAAATGAAATTTTAGTTTACGAAATCATTAAATATTCAACGCAAATGGAAAGTGCCAAAAAGCCGACTTCCCCTGGGCTAATAGGTTACTTACTCCAACTCCTACAATGTGCCTGTAAAGGTGGGTAACTTTCTTCTTTTTTGGAGGGGGGGAGGGGGGAGGCTGAAAGTCCACAGGAAGTCCGAAGTTCGAAGGTCAGAGTGATATATAGGAGCAGAAAGTGGGCATCAATGTTAATGGCTGGCACGTAGTTCACTCACTCACGGGGAACGGTTGCTAAAGGATCCTTCTGCTGGTGGTGCCACCAGTGCCTTAACACACTTTTCTATTCGACATCGCCTTTTTACATATTTAATGAAATTATTTTCAACAATTTATAATTGCCAAGAGCACAACCATGGGCTTGGCCAGCAACAGCAGTAGCATCAGCAGCATCCTTGGCAGCGTTTATTTAAATGCGCCCCGGGGAGCGTTTTGCCGGCAAACAAAATTATTATAAAGATATACACCGAAATATGTATATATGGCATAATTAGATGTAGTATCCACTACCTGAACTCTGGGTACTGAATACTGGAACCAAGGATTCCGTATCCCCTGGCACCAGTTAAGCTGTTATACCCTGAACGATAAACAATCTAACTAATAAGGCCTCGCATCTAATAAGACGTGGACGAGGTCCTGCCAAAGCGGCAACAACATTGTCCACAAAGGACATTCACCTCGTTACAAGGCCCTTGGATAATTTCAAGCGGGAATTTTTGGTAAATGAAGTATAAATATTTGGCCAACAACTTGTGCAAATTGAGTGCCGGTTTAGGGAAGAGGATAAGCGATGGTCGAAATGAAGCTGTAATGGTTGATTAAAATGGTTATAAGGTGGATAAATTATGAACGTAGAATGGAAGTTGTAGCTTTTAAAAGTTTTCAAAATACTGCTTTCTAGGAAATGTAACTAAATATATGCTAAGGACCTGAAAGATTTATAAGGCAATATCTGTTTATAATTATTGCATTATTAGCTAGATAAGTCTAACTCACATCGCAACATTTTTTTTAGCAGTGCTGCGTATCTAACAAAGACTCAAAGTCAGAGTCAGAACTAACTTATATGTCACGCATCTATATTGAGTATTTTTGGCCTTGGCATGTGCCCATAAATTAATCCATAAATAAATCATACTTTCCTCCTATTTTGAGCCTGGGAACCTTCTGGTTTTCGATTTGGCACGTAATTCAACAATTTGGTGAGTGGCTGAAAAAAGGCTTTTGAATTTTTAATTGGACCGGCATTCGTGCGAATGGAATGGATGCTTTAGTCCCTCCTATTTTGTCCTGGTAAATGTTGTAATGATAACAATTTGGCAATATATATATACATATTTATATATATTATATCCCATTTGTTGGGCTTGTCGGCTGCTTATCATTTGACAGCCTCCTCCGAGAAGAAGAACCCTTATCAAAAGTGAGGGGACGTCACATTATATTGAGCCAAAATCAGTTTACAACACGCGTGATAAGGGGAGGGGAAAATGCCAGAACAAACACGAACGGAAAATCTATTTCGTATTTACCCATTTTCCTTGTCACATTTAACTAAGGGAAGTCCTGATGAGGGGATCAGGATCAGGATTGATATAGGGATTGGTATTGAGGCTCTCGTTGTTGTTTATTAAACTTGAATGACCCACACACACACACACACTCATGGGAAACAATAGGCCATCAATCAAACTTGGCTAATAATGCAAATATCTGCGACCTCAACACTCCTTTGAACAAATGCCAGGCTAATGCAAATAATTGGCACGACCCGCGTGTGTCCTTTGACATTCATTAAAATAGTTGAACCGCTCGGCATTTAATTGGATATAATTCCAGGAAGGATGCGTATTCCTTGCTTAAACCTGGGCTACCCTTAATTACTGAATACATTAAGTAAACCACCGAAGCCACCGAAGATTATGATATTTTCAGCCGGGCATGTTTTTAATTTTTTCTTTTTTGTGTGAGTGTACGGATGAGGCAGCTGCTGGGATGCCTCCAAAAAGATGCACAAAAGCCTCTGCCTGCACCATCCTCCAGCTCATGAATATTCATATTCCCCGTCAGCAAGGGCACTGAGAGAAATGTAACTAGGATTATGTAGCGAAATTTGAAGGTATTAAGGCTCTCCTAAACATTTTATTTAGAAGCCAGAGAAAGAAAAATGGAAAGAGATAGAATATCTTTATACAGAGGTAAAGCGAGAGAGAGAGAGAGAGAGAGGTAGAGAGAGAGACAGAAAGAAAGATGAAAGCGAAATACAGCGAGTGAGAGAGAGAGAGAGGTAGATATTCTTTAAAATTCGAGATCTGTTCTTAATCTGTGTATAATATCATATGGGAACGAATTTTACTTTTAGATATTAATGCATTTAACTTTGTTCTGGCAAAAGTGAGGCTTGTTCGCATTTGAACATTTAAATATAGGAGTGCTTTAATGGTCAGGAACATTATTATTTATAATTATATCCTTGCAAGGGTATTCTAATTTTAGTCAGAAGCTTGAAACACAATAAAGGAATCATACATATATATTCTTGATCACCATGAACAGCCGAATCGATCTAGCTATCTCAGGCAGAAAAAAAATGTTACAAATTTTTTCAAAATTTTATAAGGGTAACAAGTTCTATTCTTTTTATAATTTAGAGGAAGAAATAAACAATGAAATCAGGAAATCATTTCAATAATTCTTCTAATGGGTATGATATATATTCTATGGGATCATTATCACCATTAACTTGGATCTAAGATTTTCTAATATGTTATGTTGATAACAAACTATATAACTATATTAAATTATATGTATGGAACACCAATACTGCTATTTGTATTAAAATTAATTATCCATTTTCATTTCTTTTCATTTTCCCCTCTTTTTAATTTTTTTTTTTAAATATATATCATGGCGTACATGGCGTATACGTAATATTACGCATACGCAACGATTTTATTTTATTTATGTATGCAATTTTTTTAGTCAAATCCATTACTTTTGTTATATATATTCTTTGAGGATTTGAGAATCATGTTTCCATATTTATTAGGTATAATATAAGTAATATTACGTATACGCAATGCTTTCCTATTAAAATACAAATGTAACTCCAATATTATTTGTATACCCTTTGCAAGGGTTTCATAATTTTAGTCAGCTTTATTAATATCAATCACCGATTCGATCCTTTAATTAACTTGCAAGCTGCAAACTTCGGCTTCCCAAAGTTAGTTTCCTGGCTTGTTTAAAAATGTGCTTTATTTTTTGACTGCAACACAAATTCAAAGGCTCTTTAAGGATTATTTTACATTTGAATTACGAGTTGGATATTTCTCTCAGTGCTATCCCCATACATAAAATGCGCCAGCAACAACAACTAGCATTAGCAGCATCTCTAACAGCAGCAGGAGCAACAACAAGGATAACAGTAACGGTAATGGTAACGGTGTGCAAATGCATGTCCATGCAATGGGCCAGCGAGTACCCTCAGCCTGTGTGCGTGCTATTAGTAGCTGTCACTCGTTACACGTATGTACATATGTACCCTTTACATACATATGTACATACATACATACTGAATTCACTTTTTTTGTTGCGGCTGCTTTTTGTCCTTACTCCTTAAGAGCTCCTCCTCTCCCACACTCCTAGCACTCATGTTTTCTGCACAACGTTTCATTACTTTTGTTTGTTTATATTCTTTGTCATATATATACGTACATTTATTTTCCTTTTTTATTTTGTTGTCGTCACTGTTTACTATAAAATTAGCATATGAAAGAGTTGATAACAGTGCTCACACCAGACAGCGAGTGCGGGAGGTGGCAGAGCTAGAACGAGGAAAAACTAACAAACAAAAACAGAAAATAGCGTGCTAACAATTTTAATATATATATATGTGCATACATATTTTTTATGGCACAAAATTTACGGGGTTTACGATTCAAAAATCCTTTTAATCGAACATGCACAAATATATAGCTGCTTGTTGGTTGTTGGATTAAGTACATATATATACTTAATGGAATAGAAAATGTCTCATTGACTGTATTTGAAAACTTCCTTTTAAAACTAATAATACCCAGCAAGGATATACAAGGAAATATATCAAACAGTCCAGCTATCCAATTAAAATCAAGTTACTAAGTTGAGCTTGTATTCTCTTTAATGTTACTCTTAATTAATTTAAACATTAAGGAGTAAATAGCGAAACCGGAAATAATTTGAAAGAAACTCTGAATTAAATATTGATGTTACAGAAGATTGTTATCAGACAAAGTACAAAAAAAGGTTTTTTCAAAACAACTTTTGCCTTTAAGTATTAGGATAAGATATATACATATATATACATCGTTCAAAATCGCAAAGATTACAAGAAAACCGGGTTAAAAAAAAACCACAATCCTTTTATTTCATGTTAAACACACACTAGAACATGCTCAAAAAGCTACTTTGCATATTGAATTACAAAAAAAAAGTAGTAATATATAAATATGTATGTATATAGATACATATTTTTATATTTTACGAGAAACAGTGACAACTATTTGCCTTGCACTGACCAATCCAGTGTCCTTGACGCTTGCAGTATCCATGGCACTGGGGGTGGTGTGGATGATACCGTGAGAGCTGCTCGCATAGAAGCGGATCCGTCAGGACGTGGCGCACCTTGATGGACACTGTGCCCCGTGCCTTGGTGACAGCCTCCTCCCCATTGCCGGTGTCCAGCTCATTGGCATCGGGCTCAGGACTATCCGCCTCAGAGGGTCGCGCTTGGCCCAGGCCAAAAAGCAAGGCGGCAAGGATAACACCGACCAGTAGCAGAAGCTTCATCGCACTTGTCGTCTTCGTCTCTCTCTGGCAAACAAACGACTGAATGGCGCAGTTCCTAACCACGTCGCCCTTCCGGGCACAAGCCGCATTCGGTTTACCGTTGAGTTGCTGCTGCCGCCGCCGCCTTATCAGCCCCAAGGTCAGAGCTCAGCTCTAATCATCATATTCATGCTCGGCCTCGGTCCCTACTTCGGAATCGAATTCAGATTGAGTCTGGCCATGACCAGGCAGCCGCATAAAAAATATAGGGTGACTAACTCTCGGATTCTTCTTGCGACTAGCACTAGATCAAGCAGTTTCTTTGAAACTCTTAATTGGTTCTGCGAAACTTATCACAAAATTAACTTAAGTCTCCCTTTTCATAGAATGTTGTAACTGCAATAAATTAAATGATAAAAAATTTATAAAGCAAAAGAATGAAGTTGGAGATACAAACATCAAATTATCGTTAAATTGTCCATGTCTTTGAGATTATATTCCAGATTTGAAGTGTGTTTTCAGAAAGCCATTTTGTAGAATCTTAAGACTTATCTCTCTTAAAAAAAAAAAACACATTTAAATTGTTGTGGATTTGAAACAAAGTGTAGTTTTTATTTGTTATTTCGTACATTAATTCATTTCAATCTTTGAGTAAACCCACATTTGTTTCATTTGCATTCAATATGTGTAATTAGAATTTTTGATGGGTATTCAAATAATATATCTGCTTGGCAGAAGCCAGGTTGCGTCGAATCGCAGGATTTGTCGATTTTTGTTAAATTTCTTGTTAATTATATGATGGTAACTTCCTTCTGCAATTACCAATCTGCCTCGCCCTGCAAATCCTTGAACACGTATTCCGAACCGTTGATGCGCATCACTCCGTTCCTGAGGTTGAACCTCCACCTTTGGCGGTAATGGGTGATGTTATTAAATTGGCAAATGATCACATTGTCCGACTGGAACAGGTCACCATCGGAGGCTTCGTCGTCGCTACTGTTCCGAGCCTCGTCATCGTTGCGAACCTGCTGGATAGCCTCTTCCTCTTTCTCTGGCAACTCAAGCTGGACCTTAACCTCCTCTTTGTCCGGTTCCTCCTTGGCTGGTGGTAACCCGTCCAGTTCCATGGCATATCCCACAGACATGGAGTTGCGTCGAGCCTGGTAATTGTTCAAAAGTTCTTGCAAATCGATCTTTTGCAGTTTCCATGGGATCGCAGTTGGAACTTCACTGGTTACAGCAACAGCTGTGGTCACTTTGGTAGGTGCCTGCTGTACTGAAACTGTCTCATCCACAGCGTTCTTCTTGGTGTTGTCAGTGTCCATAGTGGGGCCCGTATCAGTGGAGTTGGTGTCCAAGTTGGGGATCGAGTCGATTATGTTCACTCCTAAGGCCTTCTGCATTTTGGATCCCCACACTTGCTTCAACTTTTGCAGCACAGATTCATCAACACCTGCGTCCTGAAAGGCATCGGACATGTTGGAAATCACATCTTCGATCACGGATTTGTTAAACATCAAGGTTTCAAGGCGCGGCAATTTATTCATATTTGAAGACAATTCTTCCTCAAGTTTTTCTTTAAGTTTCTTGCTAATTTCGCAATCCAGAGATGGCAGATAAAAGAGCCCTGTTTCAAATTCTGATTGTTAAACATTTGGAACGATAAAATGAGTCAGTTCATACCGTCTTTCCGTGTGAAACAGTTGGAATTTTTCACAGATGCGAAACTCCGATTCCCACAAATCTTCATCCACCATCCCACAAAAACTGATTAACCTATTAGCATGTAGAAAGATAGTTAAAGTGGCTGCTTCGGGTCAAAAATTAATAAGTTTATCAACAATTTTACTACTTAAAATAAGGTACACTTAGGTTTGCAACGGATTTTATTAAAATAAAATTAAATGACGAGGTAATTTTAAAATAATTCGCCGCTAAAGTCCATTGTTAACATAAACATAATATAGATTTTAATATTTTCCGATGAAATTGCTATATATTTTGTTTAGTTGCAAGTGCTCTATCGGAATCTGAATGTCACATCTGCCGAAAGTTCCAACTTTATCACATGAATTAATTGTGTGAGAAGATGATATTAATGAAATCATTTTATCGATCCGATTGTTCTGGAATATGAATATGAAACATTACGGTTGACTTTCCATCCCTGGATTGCCAATTTGAGAGAAGGACGGCGTGGTCTGTCAACAAATATAAATTTAATTTTCAAAAATATCAAGAAGCTAAATGTCTTCAAATATGAATAAATTGCCGCGCCTTGAAACCTTGATGTTTAACAAATCCGTGATCGAAGATGTGATTGCCAACATTTCCAATGCCTTTCAGGACGCAGGTGTTGATGAATCTGTGCTGCAAAAGTTGAAGCAAGTATGGGGATCCAAAATGCAGAAGGCCTTAGGAGTGAACATAATCGACTCGATCCCCAACTTGGACACCAACTCCACTGATACGGGCCCCACTATGGACACTGACAACACCAAGAAGAACGCTGTGGATGAGACAGTTTCAGTACAGCAGGCACCTACCAAAGTGACCACAGCTGTTGCTGTAACCAGTGAAGTTCCAACTGCGATCCCATGGAAACTGCAAAAGATCGATTTGCAAGAACTTTTGAACAATTACCAGGCTCGACGCAACTCCATGTCTGTGGGATATGCCATGGAACTGGACGGGTTACCACCAGCCAAGGAGGAACCGGACAAAGAGGAGGTTAAGGTCCAGCTTGAGTTGCCAGAGAAAGAGGAAGAGGCTATCCAGCAGGTTCGCAACGATGACGAGGCTCGGAACAGTAGCGACGACGAAGCCTCCGATGGTGACCTGTTCCAGTCGGACAATGTGATCATTTGCCAATTTAATAACATCACCCATTACCGCCAAAGGTGGAGGTTCAACCTCAGGAACGGAGTGATGCGCATCAACGGTTCGGAATACGTGTTCAAGGATTTGCAGGGCGAGGCAGATTGCTAATTGCAGAAGGAAGTTACCATCATATAATTAACAAGAAATTTAACAAAAATCGACAAATCCAGCGATTGGACGCATCCTGGCTTTTGCCAAGCAGATATATTATTTGCATATCCATCAAAAATTCTAATTACACATATTGAATGCAAATGAAACAAATGTGGGTTTACTCAAAGATTTAAATGAATTAATGTACGAAAAAACAAATAAAAACTTCACTTTGTTTCAAGGGCACAACAATTTAATTTGTCTTAAGATTCAACAAAATGGTTTTCTGAAGACACACTTCAAATCTGGAACATATTCTCAAAGCGAAATACATACATTTTTTAATACAAATAATAAGCATCAGAATCCACCCACATTTTATTTAATTCTTTTCATTTCTAACCGAAATCTTAAGTTTAAGGATAAGTTGACAATGTCATGGCTTACCCGTATATACTTATGTATGTAAATAGTATTATATATACAAACGTTAAGTTAGATCAATTTAATGAATACGTGCATATGTATGCACAAATGTATCTTTGAGCCAAAGGACTTTACTACATCTTGGACATGTTTTCGGCGCGTTATCAATGGTAAGCAACTTACGACAGATTCATTTTTTATTGGTTCTTTCCACTTCGAAAAGAAAAAATGAACCAGGGGAATGGGGAGATATTGGGCTGCTTCTTGGCAGCTGTTCCCTGTGTATTACACTTGAGCTCTGTTATTATTATCATTATTGTGTAATATCATGATTATTGTTATGGTTTTTGCATTTTAAAACAAATGAGACTCGACTGCGGGTATTAGGTCTGAACATACATACATACATACTTATGAATGTATGTACATATTTATGTATGGTTGTTGGTGCGCCAAAAATTACCCAAGAAATGTTATTTTTTATGTTCCTTTAACTGCTCGTCCGTTGCCCATCAATTTTACTAACTTCTGGAGAAAGCATACAAAGGGAAAAAAGAAGGAGAAAACGAGACAAGCTCAACGAACATAAAAATCAAATTTCCGCATAAATTGTTAGCTCAACATTTATACATATGTATGTATGTACATACATTTTAGATGGGGAAATACGGGGGAAAAAAAAGAAGAAATTTAAACCGTGTGGAACAATTACAGTCGAGGACAAATAACAATATTTTACAGTACTTTCGATTCGAGAAATAAACAATATATCGTTCGAATCAATCTCCAGCTTTTATACATGTATGCATACCAAACTAAAAGTAACAACAAATATTATCATCATATGAATTTGTCGGTGTACATAAAAATCTCAATAAATAAAATAAGATAAAGAAGAAGTAAAAAAAAAACAAAAAAAAACACATTGATCTCAAGGTTTACTTTGGCAATATTTCACATGCATATTTCTGATTCTTATAGTTTTCAAAAATTTTATTTTTTGACACGTTTCCTATTTATTTTTATAAAGTTTCTGAAGTCTTCTTAAGCTACCATCATTTAACAAATCCTAGGCCACGTGAACATTGAAGAAAGGAATCTAAAAGTTAAGTTTCGAAACGGCATAAATCGCATAAAGTACCCCAGACTGAATAACAAAACCTGAGAAACTTTTCTCTAAACGCTTCAATTTCATTGCCGCAAATGGAGCGCAAGAAGTAGAACAACAACTAAAGAAAGTGAAGAATGGGCCTGATTGGTAAATGGGTGGTTTGGTGGATTGGTGGGTGGGTGGATGAGGCTTAAGTGAATCGAAGAAAACAGGTGGAAAAAATACGCTGAGGAAACAATTTCTGTTGTGCGCCTCAACTTGTTGATGGTCGAGTGAAACATTTTGTCAGTGGGTACAAGTTTTATTTATTTTATACATTTCCTAATTCCCCTTCTTATTTTCCCTTTTAATTAAAAAAGTTTCCGTCTTTTCCTGCTCCACCTTTGTATGTACATATGTACGTATTATTGTGGCTGAGTGCCCTTAGAGGTCCTAAGTTCCTTGAAGGGATCAAAATCCCATGCGTACACTTGTTCTATCACAGTCAAGAATTGAGCTTAAGATTAAGCTTTTCATTTGAGGGAATATCCCAGTATCGGGGTTCTTAATATTTCCCAATTAAATTACTTTTATTACATTATTTAAACAATTATTTATTCTTATACAAACAATCAACTTGGACATGCAATTATTAAATATGTATTATATATTATCATAATAGCCCTAAAAACTAAATTTTTTTATATATTATTATTTTATTGCTGCAGTTTCTTCGATTGTTCACACTTTGACTATTGGAATTTTTGAAGTCAGCTGTTCAGTCCCTTACTTATTTTTATCATTCCCAATCCGGCAGAAAAAATCGGCTAAGTATCGCGATACATCCCTGATATTTTCAGTATTGAAGTCATTTGTTCGTATGGGGAATTTCCTAATTGATTATGCAAAAATCCTAAACGATCATCAGAGATCTATGATCATGTTCTGGTAAATCTTTGTGGGAGTACCCTCAACATTTCTCTCTCTCTTCGCTGTGCTAAGCTTTCGGTATCTGTGATTGCATTACACTCTGGCCACACTAAAGCGTGGGAGGAAGTCTAAGTTTGCAACATTCAATATTAAGAAGCTGTCAATTGTGGTAAAGAAACGTAGATCTAGAAATATATAAAAGTGCAGATATAATCAGAAATTCTACAAACTCGAATAAAAGGAATATAATAGCTTATATTGTTTGGCAAGTGGTGTATCTTCTGCATATGCATAAAGATAAAACATTAATTGTACAAAATGTACATATTAAAATCGGGGCTTCCCCTGTTATATACGAAACAAAGGGTCCATAGTAATCACTTGGCAATATATTGGCGAGATATATACATATATGTATGTAATATGTATATTATGTATTCATGCATATACAAATAGTTCTCGGGAATCGCGACACACAGATAAAGTTTTCCTGCAGATCGTTTCTGACAGTGTGTGTGTGTGGGTGAATTGATTTGGAAAAAACAAACAAATAATCTTTATATAAACAAGATAACGGAGTAGTGGAAAATTATCCCCTTTTTGTTTTTTTTTTTTGCTATCGTTGCATTTTGTTTGAACGAATCCCTTCTTGTTTATTATAATAAGAAATACAGTTTGTCAAGTAATTCTTTGCAAAACAAAAAATCCCTCGCAATTTTGGGTTTAAACTGAAAATTTATTTATTTATTAACAAATACAAGAATTTTTAAAAATTTTCTTTTATAATATTATTAGGATAACTTTAATATATATAAATATAAAAAACAAAACTTAAATATTTTAACTTAAGAAATAGTAAATAATAACAAAAACAATGCAATTCGTATGCTGTCAATTAATTCTTTGCAAAATGCAAACAGGAGTTGAAGAGATTCCTAGAATTAAGCAACGCAAAGCTAATTCTGAGGAAAATTAACGCTTGCCACAGTCCGAATTAAAATTAATGCTTTTTAGGCTGAGTTATGAGTTTTTTAAACTTTGATTTGCCAAAAAAAATCGTATATAAGAATATCGATGAACAATGATTCAAATAATGCGAAAATTGAAATCTTGGTTATGATCGATTTCCGATTAAATCCTTGGTAATGCAATGATTGTAGGTCCTACAATATCCTGAAGCAAACTATTAACTACTTGCGAATATAAAAATTATAGTCAAATATTTGGAATATCAAATGGACTATAAATAAAATCTTATGCATTATCATTGAATTTCTAATTCGCTCTTTCCTTTAATAAACAAATGCATAATTAGTAAGTTCTGTTCTGTTGAAACACCAAGTGGAATATGTGTAACAACCATATTGGAAATCTTGTAAACTAATTGTATTACTTCTGAAGCTACACACAAAGATTATGACATCTTGTGGGTCGTCCTCAGTAACCCTTCGGCACTCACCCACCCATTCCCCTTTGGCACCACATGTGTGTGTGCTTAGATTTTGGGACTCGAATGAATTTGGATGACATCGTCAAACAATTACACAAGTTCGCAATTAATTTGTCTCCACAATATGAGAACGGCTCAAAGTCAAACTACCAGCCATAGGCATTAATTACACTGTCCGAAAATAAGGCTATTGGAGTAATAATATCTTACAAATAGGTATCTACATACACGATAGGAAACCTGCACTGTGGGAGATGTGTCAGAAGGTAAAGTGTGGCCGGGAAACCATTTAATTTGTTTACATGCAATGACATGTGTCACATACCTAAATGTCCTTTCTATCCATCCAAGCCAACCCCAGGATTAGAAAAACAATATATAAATTAGCAATGATTACTTCCAAAACAACTTTGATTTGTTTAAGTCTAATGAAAATATTAATGATATATGTATCTACTTATATGAAATAGATAATAAATAAAATCTTATGCATTATCATTGAATTTCTAATTCCATCATCCCTTCACCCGTTTGCCACTATTCATATTAAATTCGAATGCGATTCGTTTGTCAAATGCAATCTATTTATGAATCACGTATAGGACGGGTTGACTAACACATTGTAATCCCCCCCCAGAATAGTTTTCGAGTTTTTAATAGTGGTATATATATTTATATATAAATATCTTATCTTATAGAAACCTATAAAAACAAAAGATTAGCCACAGGAGTGCATCATTTGTTACCATTTCATGGTTCTGGGTTCAGTGCAAAATTTAATGTCAGTTGAGAATTCGTGAATTAAACGCTAGCTACTCCCTTTTGGCATTATTTTTTGGTGAATGGGGGCGTGTGGAAGCAGACAAATCAGAAGTGCTCGCAATTTTGTAATTTTGTTCACGTTTCTTTTAATTAAAAACCCAAAGGAAGACCGGCAGGGATGGATGGTTAAGGCTACAAACTACAAGGCGCCTGGAGGGGTTGCCCGACAAATCAAAAAGTTGCCGAGATTTCCTCGTGGCAGTCACTCTTCTTCTGCTTTTTTTTTTTGGTTTTTTTTTTTTTTTTTTTTTTTTGCTTTTACTGTAATTTTTAATTTCATTTTGCCGTAGCTTAATCCACAGTGGGGAAAGTTTTTAACCCAAGGCCTTTGCCGCACATAAATCAGTCAGAAGCGAGCCACCTGCTGTCGGTGGAAATGCGCAAACTGGCGGACAAACTGACAAACGGACAGATGAGGCCGGGTAAAAGTCATCCAGCAAACTATGCAAATGAGTGAGTGAGTGAGTGAGTGGGGGGAACAGAGGAAAATAGCTTAAGTCAATCTGAAGTTGCCGCATTAATTTGAATGGTTCCCCATGAATTCAATTTATTATCCAACAGCGGACACTAGTAACGAACAGTGAACAAAGAACACGCGCATTATGGAGTTGACTGATATTCGTTTGCGTGGCATTATGCAATATGATCCGTTCAATGGAACGCTCGAGCAGTGCCATAAACTAAAGTACTTTCGACTGCCAAACGACTCGGAATATCCGCTTGATTTAAAACGTGGCTTTGACACGTATGTCCATCGAAATGGCGTCTTCCCCGGCGCATTCGATCTGGTGCAGAAGTACCTAATGAAGGTGGATCAGACGAAACAATTGCTGCAGGAGACTGATTTCATTCTCAATCGGCGTACACTCCTCTTGTTTATGGAACCTACAATTCAATATTCAAAGGACTTTTGCTTTGAGGCTTTTCGTTTCAAGAAGTGCATTTTTGTGAAGCTATATGACAATTCTGAAAGAAAGCAGGATTTACGAAGTACATATGCCTTCAAGGTACGGCAGTATCTACTGACTGGTAAGTGTTAAATACAACCATCTTCTGGCGTAAACGTAATCCATTAAATAGAGCGCTTCGGAGAGGCTCCCAATACGTGGACATCAATTGATGAAAGGATGCAGCAGTATGGCATGTTCTCGGCCAGGATCGGCCAGTTCCGTTTGCTTTATTCTGGTGAGCTCACGGGTCTGTCCAACACCGATCCCCTCGGTGATCTGTGAGTGTGATCCAATTTGATCCAAGACAAGACTAATTTCATCCTTTGCAGCACCGATCAAAAGGAGTTAGACAAGTGCCGCCTGATCCACATAAAGGTCGTTAATTCGGCGATTAACTGGCGCTATAATTTTCGATGCGCTTCTTGGGTGAGACAGGCCTATTTGAGTGGCATCGATCAAATGGCTGTCGCTAGGTTCGATAACAATGGACAGGTGGTGAGGCCGATCGAAGTAGATTCCATGGAAAATTTGCTGAAGGTTCGTCTATTGCGACTATTAGAAAGCAGCTTTTAACCAATTGTAATAATCCATCATGTACGTATAGGAAAGGCATACGCTTGACATCGGTGGTTGCGTCCAGCGTATGCATCAGTTTCTTAAGAGGATCAGTGAGGAACTGGGTGATATCGATAATCCCGTTGTGAGCGTTAGGTTCACTCGAATTGGAGATAAACTGGTCTTTGAGAAGTCCCTCAACACCGAGTTCATTGACTATGTAAATCAACTATAGACGAAAGTCCAAACAATTAAATCATATGCTATCAACGATGCCAAGTACGCATAACCGTGGGTTAGTTCCCATCGAAAAAACATAACACGTTCTTTCATACGACAATGAACGCCGGGATGTGCTTAAAATTTAATGTGACGGCAGAAGATTCATGAACATTATGTTAATTTCAATAAATTTCAATTAAAACGCAAGAGCAAATATCTTATAATAACAAGATGAAATATGTGTCATTGCTCGTTAGGTATTATGATCCAAATGAATCCCTAGATCTGCGTATTGCTATACCGGGACCTGGTGGTGACCTTAAAGCTTAAAAACTCACTGTATCCAGCGGACCATGGCCATGAAGGAGGCACCTCCAGCACCTAGTCCTGCTGTGCTATGCTATGCTATGTGCTCCATGTGCTCTTCTTGTGTGTGTGGTCTGTGATTAAAATGATATTTTCAGACAATGTCAAACAGCGTGTGACTAATGGGTCTATGGGTTGTCCGAAATGTCTGTTATTACTTGATAAATCTTGTCGGTCACACATTTTGGCACGGCACAATGGCCAACACACACAAAAACAGGCCAACCGCTTGGGTGTATACCCATCTCCGTGTCCGTACCCGTGTCCGTGTCTGTGTCCGTGTCCATGTCCGTTTGTTTTATGCAAATCCTTGAGGCCCCTGCTCGTCTGCATTCAGCTCTAATGACAAATGGGTCAAAAATTTGCGGCTAATGACACAAATATGCTGGTTTCAGCCTATAAATTGTATGCATAAATAAAGCAAAAGGTCCACAACTGTAGAAACCAACAAAAAAAAGAAAGGGGCGACTTCTTATGATTGAAGACTTGCGGCCTTGCGGACCTCTTATGTGTGCGCCCTTTGCCATTAATCAATGGACAAATAAACATGAAATTTACGTAAATTGACATTTGGCCATCGACCAGCGATTTGACGCACAATTTCCAAGATGAATAGAATATCCAATATATAAAAATCAAGTAAATACAATAAGAAATAATGTAAAAACAGGTAAATAGGCATCGGATTAAATTAGCATTTTGAATACATTTACGTATATGCGTAGTTATTTTAAAATATATTTACATACAATTAAACCAAATATATCTTATTAAGCGATCATATCATATCATTGACCGCAGGGAGCTCTATGTATATAGTATAATATGCTTTCTTTAAAACATAATGAACATAAGGTTAAATAACATTACCTCTCTATTACCAAATTCTTTAAAAGTTAAAGAAAGAAAACAGGTTCATTTGGGGGAAAACAAACGCACAATATATTATAATTAAAACATTTGGTGTATTAAATTTAAAGTAGAATTTTCTCATTAAAGACTAGATTCTAAACATTTGATGTATAATTTACGAGACTATAATTCTATTCTAATTATAATTCTAATTTCAAATGGCATCACAAATGAGTTAACTTTATGAACCCGTTTGAGGTAATTTAATTGTTGGTTTAATAAGTAACATATTTATTTTTTGCAAAATTAAGTTGAAATATACCAAGTAGATGGTTCTTTGGTATTGCAAATTTTTTTTGTAATTTTATATTAGAAACTATAAATAAAAATCAAAGAAAATTTTATAATTCCATTGGTTTATTATCAAACATATTTTCCAAGCAAATTCCTCCAACTTTGCTATGTATTAATAAGGCTTAAAGGTAGATTTGCATTTAAATTCCTATCTTAGCATATTGTAGATGTGATAGGAAAACATTATAATAAAACTAAATCAACAGACTATATTTCTCAAGTAATTTGTATGAAAAATGTTAGATTCCTAAGCACATTAGCATCCTTGATTGGTACTTTTGTAAAAGAAAACTTTTCTCTTCTAATTCGGGGAATTAATATAACTATACTTTCGGTCATCGAGTGCCATTGTTCGTTGCTGTATAAATATGGCTATCTACATATCTGTTCGAGTGCACACATCCGCTGACCAGAGTCTCGAGCACACTGATTCTGATTCTGATTCGGGAATGGGAATGGGGACCTAAGCAAATATGCAGCGAGCGTGAGAGCAGGTGATGGGCGGGCGAGCGGAAACGGAAGTGGAAGTGGAAGTGGAAGTGGAATGGGGCTAGTCACGAAGTCATAGCGCATCAGGAATTGCCTTTATTTGTCTTCATTACACTGGCCTCTCAGAAGAAAAAGAAGTCAACCAGGAAATTCAAATACGCTTACGACTCGAACCACAATCGAAGCCCATCGAGCCCATGTACACCTAGAGAAATGGTTTACAATGTGACATAGTTCTCTTACATCAAGAGTGTGATTCGATGAATGTGTAAGCCCCTTAGATTTATTTCCAGTGTAGACACTCACTCACTCGCATTGTTTTGCCAGACTTTTCTGTTTCGCATTTTTTCCTTTTGAGAGTTTCAGTGAATGTCGCAGCGATGGCACTCTCTCTTTCTCTCTCTCTCTCTTCCGCTCCTTTGACTTGCCAGATTAAGGACATGGCTGGGGGTTTGTTCGGCAAGTTTTTTGCGGCTTTGCCTTGATAATCCCAAATCCCACGTCCCTTTTGCAGGACATCAAGGGCATTAGCATGTGATATGTGGAAGCAACTTCTTCGGATTCTTTTTCTTCTTTTTTTTTTTGCGGATTCGAATTTGTATGTTAATGGGTTTTTTGGCAACGACGATGGCACTGACTTTATGGAACTTGGCCAAAGTTTTTGGTCACAACTTTTGAAAGTGACAATTCTCTTTTCTCTCTCACTGTTTCGGTTCTGTCCATTTGAAGCTTCTTAATTAGCAAACAGAGAAGGGGAATTGCAAAAGGAATCGAAGGAGTTGCGGTGTTTCAGGTGCCTTGGACTTAATCAAAAATTCAGTTGAAAATCCCCAGCAAGAGTACTCTTTGTCTATTCATCAACTGTTGCTGCTGTTGCTGTAAAAAGCCATAAAAAAAAACAAAAATGAAAATAAAAGAAAAGCCATATTGCCCCCAAAACCCGTCATCATTCCGCTGGCCATTTGTCGTCAGCATAAGCGGGATCAGCTGAAGAGTGTGGTCTTAGTGGGCATTAATGAGGAAAAGCGAAGCAGAAACCAGGCCCAAGGTCCTAAGTCAACACCCCTGGCTCACTTCCGTTTCCGCCTCCGCCTCCGCCGCAGCTCACCTTTCGCGGTAATAAGCTGCAATTTTATTATTACATTTGCGCCACCGCCCAGCCCTGTTTCTGTGCTTGGTAATTTCAGATAAATGAGAATACATAAACAAAAGATCTCATTAAATTTTGGCGCCCAGGCAGAAGTCTCCTTTTGGCCACAAAGTGTGTAACTGGCCAGGTATTTATTGAAGTCTTGGATATATCGAAGCACAATTGCATGGTGCACTGAATCGATTTATTTTGATCTCTTATAAATTATCTACCTTTTCTCTCAATCTCTTCCCCAATCCAGGTTCTTTGTTTGATTTTATAATCATTTCAGCGATTTACACTTAAAACTTGAAGTCTTGAGCCTCGTTAGCATTCTCCAAAGGGGGATACTGGGACAGAGAGATTGGGCGGGGAATCCTTTTGTTTTGGAGGCCAATTAAGCGAGAGCCTGAAGGACCGAGTAGACGCTGGGAAAATATCTATGAAAAATTGATTTAATGGTACGTTAAACGAGGGCTATCCTAGGGCATTATTTTAAGGCGCTTCAATGAAGATATAAAGGTGAATGGTGAATCTTAATTGAAGCTATTACAAAATATCTATAAATTATTTCCATAATAAGGATAATTCCAGTGAATCAGTCATAATTAAGCTGTATTTTCTTAACAGTACTTAGTTGTGTATTTTTATAGAATTTAATTTCAAGTTCGATCTGAATATTTTTCCACTTACAGAAAGAACTCTCGTCTTTGCAAATTACATTCAATATAAGCAAAAGGTATAGATGTATATACATAAGTTTTCAATAATCCAAAAACATTTGATACAAACAAATTCCACCAGCAAGGAGGGGAGAGAAATTAAATTATTTTTTAGTGCTGTCCTGAAGAAGGAGAAAGTGGACAAAAGTCCTGGGGGAAAAAAATGCAAGCTAAACGAGCGAAGAGAATGGAATTTCGTTTTCATTTCCTCCTTCTTTTTTTTCCTGCTGCTTGACAATTTATGAACTTTCATTTGTCTTCTGTTTTGGTTTTATCTCGGACATGGTCGGGTATGATGAATGTTGCCTAGAACTTGGTTGTCACTTCACCTCCTCCGCCACACCAAGTTAGACTTTAAAACGTTAATTATTATTTATGCTCGGCGACAAACAGGGAATGGAAATAAATTCATATATCTGGGATTTGCTTAACTAACTAAAAATAACAATTCAAATTGCAAAAAGTATCAAAGGACACTGTCAGCTTTTGAAGTCAATTTATACCAATTAGTTTTTGCTTACAGAATAACTTAAAGTTTGATTGTCCTTCAAAGATTTTTTTGTGACATTTAAACAATAAGTTTTTAGGTAATGATTTCCTCAGACATTTATGTATTTATTTGGTGAGTTCCAAAAAGGGGACTTCTTTGAGAGCCTTTTACCAATAAATTGACAGAAACAAATCATATTTATGAGTTTTCAGCAACCGCAAAAACCTTAAGCCTTAGGGGCAATTTATTAGCTTTTAGCTGATGTTATTTTCTTTAGCTCTGCCATTTTTCCCCGTTTTTCACCGCTCAATGCCATTTTCCCAGCGCGGCTTTCATTTTATGCACGAATTTTTCATTGCACATGTTTAGCAAAGCAATCGAATGCAAACAAAACTCAGGTTGGAGGAGCTGCAATTGCAGTGTCAGAGGATTGGGAATACAGAAGTAGAACTGAGAGTACACGGAACACAAAAATGTATATAAATATTTAAAATTGTAATCTATTTTTGTAGGCACCTAATTCTAGAGTTTATAATCTTTATACTCTTGCAAAAGTATGATCATTTCAGTCAGAAGCTTGAAACACAGTGAAAAAATCATCTCCGGCCCTATAAATCATATATATTCTTGATCAGTGTCAACAGCCGAATCAATCTAGCCATGTCTGTTTAAAATATATATTTTTTTTAATTTTAAAAATTTTAAAAGGAGATACATACATCATGAAAATTGTCAAATTTTTTGACAAAAAATGGAATTTTTCAAATGTTAAAAGTCGGTATGAAGATTTGTTAACCTTTCAAAAACAAGCACAAAATTGCTTTCCGAGTGAAAATGAATTCATTTTTGGCTTAGTTATGAGTGGAAGGGTATACACATTTCGGCTTTCCCAAGTTGGCTACCTTTCTTGTTTAAAATACTTTTTTTTTCGTTTTCTTTCAAGTACAAATTTTGAATAATCGTTTTTGTTAGGAATGTTAAAGAATCAAGTCTTGAGAAATGATTTCAATAGGATTTGGTCTAGAGAAACGCATATTTGTTATTCTTGACCTTTCCTCCAGCAACTCTTTGTTATAACTATTTTTTTAATAAATTAATTAATATGGATTTATTGCCTACATAAAATGTTATTTAACTTGTATGGCTGTGCATATGTTATGGAATTTAGAATTTTCAACTGATTTACACATAATCAATGTGACAAATGAGACTCTTTTTCCGCTCTGTGTTGCAACAGTCACAGGATGCATCAGCACACGCAGGATGGGAGCGGAATCAGAAAATGTTGGAGACATTGCATAGCGCCTGGTACGTGACTCTCATTTCGATTTCGATTTGCATTCCGCCAGCACCGCGCCCTTTCACTGTTTGTTTGTTGTAATTGCAATTGATTTGGCTTACTCCTGCCGGCAGCAGCCATTGCAAACCTGAGGGACTGACTCGATATCTTGGCAAGATTAATATTTGCTTAGCAAACCCGCTCCAACTTGGATGCACTTCACTTCGCTCTACTCTATTCCAGTGAACTCTACCCGACCCCTGACTTTGGTTTACAATGGTTGCTGCTGGGTCTTGAGATAAAAAGACCTTGAAATAATTACAATCCCTAGTTTGTATATTCTTTTAGCTAATTCCAAGTCATATTTAGGCATGGAAACATTTTTGGATTAGGATAATATCTTCCTCCCCCTTCGATAGGTTTCTTTCTTTTCTTTGAATAGTTGCCAACAATTCAAATGGGATTTGTATTTTTGTTTACCTTTTGGCTGAGTATCGTTTGCTCTTGGGGTGGGGACAGGCACTCATGGGTTAACTGCAACCGTCCCGGGCTTAATGTGGCAGGTGAAGCCTTCCTCAGCCTTCCAAAAAAGAAGTGAGTGTTGGACAAACAAATTGTTGTTTGCTGGAATGCGAAGAGGGCGCTAATTTGATGTGCGTTCCAGCCAAAAAAAAAAGTAGAAAGTATCTGTATCTTTTCGATATAGGACGTTTGTTTGCCCCCTCCTGACGGCGTGTGCGTGAGTGTGCAAATATTTGGTCACATGCGGCGTATGAGTAATGCGATGATGGAGTGCGTTGTGGGATGGATGGATGCTTCTTTCTCTCCCGTAAAGAGTTATTGCAAATAAGTGTAGCATACTCTGCGGCATTTGCGGTTTCACTGTGTGTGTGTGTGTGTGTGTGTGTGTGTGAGTATCTGTGTGTGTATGAGTGCCTGCCTGCGGTTGCCTGAGACAAATGAGCTTTGATTCCAAGAGCGATTATTAAACAACTAACCGCAAAGTCAGCCGCCAAAAAGTGGCAAAGTAATTAAAATTTTCATTGCTGGCTGTGCTAAAAAGGAGAGATAAAGGGTGACCTTGGGTTAAGAAGTAGAAGAGAAACTGCTTATATTCATCATACTACCAAGAAAATTCACAGAAAACAAATATATATATATTTTCTATATCACGAAAATGATTAAGATTTTAAGCCCAAGAGATATCTTTTATATACAGAAATTCCCCTTAAAACCTGCAATATATACCAGAATCTCTTTACCGTAAATCCATTGTGACTTAAGGACATCATTTAAGGCCTCATATGTACGCATTAATTAAGATTTCTTCTGTCCTTTGCTGAATCCATATTTATATGAAATCAGCATAAATGAATAAATGTACTTACATTTCAGCTGAGATCACATTTTATTATCCTACCATTTTACACATCTCAATACGCGGCTTATCGATTTATCATTAATTTAATTAAAGTAGACACACTCGAACAATGCAAAGACTGAAATAAAAAAAAAAAGGAAAAGTACAAGCAATGCCATTTATTTATTGCTTGTGTCGAAACGGCCGGAAATGGAGTCCGGGAATCGAAATCGACATTGAAATCGAAATCGGAATCGGAGTTGGAATGCAATCGAAATCGTGCCGAAATTCCGGGTTAAATTGTTTTCAACAAAAGAGTGCAAACGGTGCAAAGTTATATGTGAGGGGAGAAGGAGGTATGTAATCCCGGCGGGTGACATCATTTCATATGCTGGCGCCACCGGGGGCAATCCCTCCTCCATCTCCACCCCCCACACCCAATACCCGATCCTCGCCAGCCACACGGCACATAAAGTATTGTTGAAGTCGAGAGACAAAGAGAGAGACAGAGAGAGCTCGTTGGAGATTTTGTCGTCATGCTCTGTAGTTGACATAATTATATTGTAAAATATCGTTGCACATCCCATATCTCACACCAGGCCAACCCTCCCTTCACCCCTCTTCGGGGTGGGTGTGTGTGTGTGTGTGTGTGAGTAATGATATACGATGTGTGTGAGAGTGCGAGAGGGAGGAGGAGGAGGAGGAGGAGGAGGAGCATAAAGTGTGTGTTTGTGCGAAATGGTCACTCTTGTTCTACCCTCGCTCTCCTCCCTATACTTCACTGAGACTTTCAATTTTTAATACCGAGATTTATGAAGAGCTTCGTGTGTGGGGAAGTGTACACTGTGCATCAAAATATCGGTTTTTAGGGTGACTCAAAGCTGTAAAGCGATTTCAAGTTACAAAACGATATTATCTATAATACTTATACATATGTGTTCCTCTTGAAATTCTGGTATCCTTCAACGACATGGTCTCCCATTTTTGCATCAAGAATTTTAAAAGTATCCGCGTTATGCATCTTATTTCTTGAAAAACATTGCACTAGCGAAAAGAGGATGTGAAAATGGAAGTCAGATTCTCAATATTAAACTTAGTAAAGTGCCTGTAAATAAAATATTTGCTGCTGTTAAGGAAGATTCCCTTAAATGCTAGGTTTTCTTTATTAGTTCTAACACAATTCTCCTCAAATTTCCCTAAGTGTATTTACTGGCTGGTGTCCTGTGCATCATATTAGTTTTTGCTTTAGTAAATCAGCTGCTGGAGCCAGCTGTGAGAGTCAAGCGGAAATGACTACGGTTTTGACTCCAGCTACACCAGCATGGCTCCTTTTTATGCGATTTTTCATCCCTCAAAGCAACTCTATTCCCATTATGATAGAGAGAGAGAGAGAGAGAGGGAGGGAGAAAGAGTGGAGTCCTTGACTAATGCACTCACACTCATCCCCACTCGCCGTCCCAACTGTCACCCCTTTTTCCCCCCTTTTCAACTTTAAAATCTGGAATACACAACTCAACTGCGTACTAATTCATTCATGAATAGCAATCCAAGAGGTTCGATTTTGAGCCACAAACTCACGCAACTTGGAAAAGCAAATTCCCATTTAAAGACTAGACACTAAACAGGGAAGATGTATTTTCTAGGCTTTTCCTACTCTTTGATATGTACATGGAAAAGCCTCACTTCAAATCTCTGGCCATATGGAAATTGTGTTTCTGGCTAATTATGTCTGACCCCCAGGTTGATGGTGTTGTCGTAGTGACACACCTGGAACTTTATTTAAAGCGCACTCTGTGGCAAGGAATTTCCAGAGCCACTCTCTCTCTCTCTCTTTCTGGCACTTTTCAAAGAAAATTGTTTACGCATTTTAAGTTTCGCTCGAACAAGGGCACTGTTCCCCTCTCTCCCCAGAGAGAGAGAGAGACAGAGAGGGGGAGAGAGAGAGAGGGGGAGAGAGAGAGAGAGAGAGAGAGAGAGAGAGAGGGGGAGAGAGAGAGGGGGAGAGAGGCGAGTGGGTGGGTTACAGGGTATCCAGATGGGTCCAGTTGTACCTCCAATTCCATGTGCAGAAAACCATCTAAATGTAGGCATCACAAAACTTTTGACAATTTGAGAGGGAAATACTCTTCTTGTATTTTACATTTAGTTCGAAACATTCGTGAGTACTTGAGGCACAGATGTACATACGTATGTACGTATTGGTTAGGGTATATTACGGTCACCATTCTGCATGTCCTGTGGCACTCTTAACGAAGCCCGCAGTGCGGCTTGTTGGCAATGTCACGTAGAGGCAAAAGCAGCAACAACTGTGGCCGCCACAAACTACAATGAACTGAGAACAACGTTGCGCAAATTGTTGGCCAAACCAAAAAACTGTAAATAAATATTTAAACTATTTGTAACTTTATTAACTTTGCTCAAGTGGCGCAATTTATTGCATACCAAAAAGGGGGGGGTGGTGCAGCAACAACGGCAACGGGAACATGCAACTTGGTTGCAAATAAACAAAAGCGACAGCGAAAGCGGAAAAGGCGAAACAAAAGTTAAAACGTATTTAATGGCAGTGAAAAATTGTTGTTTAAAGCTGCACCCCAACCGAGTGTGTGTGTGTTTTTCTCTATTTTCAAGCTGCTTTTATGGCCAAACTCCGTACACTTTTTTGCTGGCATCGCGTATACGCAGTGTAAGCCCAAAACTACTTGGCTGAGTGTTCATTTCCCCATCCCCAATTGCTACTAATTGGATTGACCCCTGTCCTTTCTGTGAGTATACTCAAAAAAAAATACATGAATATGCAATGAATGATACACACGCACATACAGCTGACAATAGTCATAAAACTATGCAAAAAAGAGGTTTCTTTTTTTAGAGAAGCGATTTTAAATTCATTTTAAATATGTAATTTTATTTGCCTCATTTGAAAATGTGGTTAAATATTAAGGAAGTGCACACTGGACACTGGCAAATGTTGTGCCTGGAGTCACATCTGGTAAGAATAAATGAGACCAACAAATGGGAATATTTATAGAAATTAAGGCAAAAATAGAGGAAAGAAACCTTTTCACCGAATTGCTCTCTTAAAAATTAAACTTTAACTATGTTTTTTTGGTGTGAAAACGAAAGAAAATATACGCCATGATATAAATTTCTGGCTTTTACAAACTCAGTGAACCCAAATCGCTTCGCCTGGTGTTGCTGAAAAAGTGTTCATTGAAAAAATAGGGTTAAAATCTACACCTAATACATAAAATAAATTATACAAGGAGCTCTTAGTTCAAGAAGATCTTGGTTTTTTTTTTTTTTTTTGTGTGAGAGCATTCAAAGTTAACCCTTCCCGCACATTGTGTCCTGAAGGCAATAAAGGCTGCTGCTTTATACCTTTCTACAAATTGTTATCCATCAGGACAGTCATCAATTGCTTGCTTGCCACCAAAAAACTTGAAAGGTCTCCCTATGGGCGGCTGCGAGGGTGTTATGTAAATAACAAATATTCTTTTTGGCAGTTTGATTGCACGTCAGTTTGTTGCCGTTGCTGTGAATTACACGAAGGACGAGAGCAACAGGTGCCTTTGTGCCCAATCCCACAACACAGTTCGACCTTAAACTCCTAAGGGGTGTGACCACACACACAGATATAGATACAGATACAGATAAAGAAAGAGATACAGCTACAGCTACAGACAACAGAGGGGCAACAACAAAAGGCTACAGCAAAAAAGCGAAAGTGAAAGTCATCACTTTTATTTCATAAAATTTTTATTAGGCCTCCATATTTCATTCACTTAGCTCTGGTTCTTGTCTCACCCTCTTACCCCAGACTCTGCTGCATTTGACACCGCCCCTCTGGTTACTGGAATGGCCAGGATGCCAGGAGCTTTGAGCAGCGAATCCCTTCGTGAATATATCCTTGCAACACATTCGCATTTGCTCTATTTACTTTTACGACACGTTTGGGCCGAGGCCCAGAGCAACAATGCCATTAAACTTGTAGATGCTCCTTCCCCGTCTCCGTAGTTTGTCTAGCAAAAAAAGAAAGTGTCGCAATTGTTACATAAATTATTCAGATGCCCGACGGCTCCAGGGGTCGGTGTCGGTATCGGTGTCCTGGCCAAAAGAGTTGTCAGTGCTCTTCCTGGCTCTCTCTCCTCTCTCTCTGCCACACACACACACACACACACGTGTCCCCTCTGCATATTTCATGCAAAGATGTCAGCCCAATGTGTTAGTTTCATGTTAACTTTAGCAGCATTTCCCCCCCTCTTCGCTTTACAGGGTAGAGTTCCAAGCCGGCGAGCGAGGTCACGACACGTCATCAGGCCGAGTGGTCCAGAAAGATGGTTGGGAATACAATATTAATTGTGGACAGCATTAGGCCAATTACGAACCGCAGATCCTTGCAGAACAGAACAGAACACAAACAGAGAACACAGAACTAACCGCATAAATTAGCACTTGGCCGCAAAAAGGGTTTTGCTTTGCTCCGCTCAAAGGCCAAACTTGCTTGCACTGCCTTTGGCTTTGTGGCGGCTACCTTTTGTTGCTGCTGCAGCTGTTGTTGGCCAGGTTAACAGGCAACGCAGCGCATTCATTTGGTCATAATGAGGCTAAAAATGGTAGAAAGTTGCGCGACTTAAATGTCCTTGCAAAGCCACTAAGGGTCCACTGACGTCATTCCATCATTTGGTCTGTGGGACAGTCAGCAAAGGCACCGAGAGAAAAGGTTCAAGCTAAAGACAAGAAACAAGCTGAAGATTTGATTTGTTTTGGTATTTCAAGCCTAATTAATATTATTCAAATTAAAAAGGAGTTATAGATACATACATGTGTGTCTCATAGACTTTTCTCCTTGTGTAATCTTAAATGGAAAAAAGATGCTTCCCAACTAGCTGCCAATCGAAGCAACAAATTTCAACTAAAAGTCCTTATAATGATTTTAAACTTCCATTTTGGTGAAAGCAAAAGTTTCTTTACCATATCACAAAAGTAACAAATTCGCAATGGAAAACCCTTCAAGGTGATGCCCAACTATTATTACCAATGCAATAAACTTGGCCAACTTGTCAGCTCGCTATGCTCATTCATTAGAGGCCGTCTTAGTGGTGAAAGCCAATCACATCTTGGCCAAAAAAAAAAAAAAAAAAAAAAAACATGAAACAGCCCACCATTTCCAAATTGGTGGCCAAGGCCAAAAGGATAAGCGTGTGTGGCACACCGGTGACTGTTGGGAACCACGTGCCAACGGGAACTTTGTCATCATTCCAAATCTTGAAACCATTTCCATCTTGTGTTGGCTCTAATCCGATGGCAAGTTTCTTGGCGTTGCCATTGCCATTGCCAGGTCCTTGTCTGCGGTGGCTGCTACGCCCACCTGGGCAAACAAGTTGCTACATACAACATGCGATTTATTTTTGATTGATATTTGCGTAACTGTCAGCGCTGGTGATTGATTGAAGGGTTGCCGTCTCGTCTGCCCCGCTCTTTGAACGCTTTATATATTTCTTTTTTTGCCAAGCACAGCAAAAGTCAACACACACAATTACTGGGCTGGCATAAGGGATAAGGACGAAGGTTGAGAAATTTTTATCTGAATAATGCGTAATGCGGAATAAATAAGTGGCATATGTGCAAGTCCCTGTGGATGCTGCCTGGCTGCCTGGTGAGTGTGACAAACGATTTGCATTTTGTTTCACAGACGAAAAAAACTGAAGAAAATTACCGAATGACTTTGGCTTTCGCCTGTGAAATATTGGTTGAAGTTGAACCTAAGTTTTACCATGGCCATGGGAGTGAAGTGAAAAAAAAAGGTTAGCCTCGGTTCGAATTTGATTTGATTATCGCTAATCAACTCAACTACCCAAAGGGCCAAGGGCCGAAAATTGAATAAATGAAGTGGGTTTTGAGTGGGAAAATCCAGGCGAGTCCCTACATTAGTAAAGGGTTTTTTTTTTAGGATTTTGTGAGTAATAGAAATACAGTCTTAGTTTAAATATTTGCTATTTTATTCTCGATTTAAGTTCGGGAGAAATTTAACCTCTCGTAGAGCCGTTTATAATATATCTTTCTATATACTATGAGCAATAAGTAACTGTGATCAGTAATTAACAATAATCAGTAAGTATCCATGACCAGAAATTAAATACGATTAGTAATTAACTATGAGTAATAAGTATCTTTGACCAGTAAGTAACTCTGAACAGTATGAATCTATGATCAGTATGTATGCATGTATGATCAGTTACAAACTTTGAACTCGAATAAACAATGACTTGCAACTTTTGTAACACAACACTTTTCTGAGACCTGGCCTACAGAAGTCACTTCGTTCCGGGGATGTTAGAACCAGTTAGGAATCATATGCACATGTGTGCGAGATTTATTTTTAAACAAAGAGTAAGCTATTTGAATGAAACTATGGATTTATTCTTCTATATATATTACATGATTATAAATCGGAGCATGCCGAATCGGACAGATATATATATATATATATATATATATATATATATATGGGAACAATCAGACGATTTATAGAACTATGATCAGTAATTAACTATGATCTGTAAAATCTATAACCAGTAAGTAACTATGAACAATATGTATCTATAACCATTAAGTAACTATGTTAAGTAAGTATGTATGACCAGTAAGTATCTATAAGCAGTAAGTATCTATGACCAGTAAGTATCTATGAGCAGTAATTAACTTTGAGCAGTTAGTAACTCTGAACAGTAAGTATCAATGAACATTAAGTAACTATGATCAGGAGATAGCTATGATCACTAATTTACTATGAACATTAAGTAACTCTGACATTAAGTATCTATGAACATTAAGTATCAATGAAAATTAAGTATCTATGACCAGTAAGTATGTATGATCAGGTACTAACTTTGAACACTAATAAACAATGACTTGCAACTTTTGTAGCACAACACATTTCTGAGACCTGGCCGGCAGCAGGCACTTCGTTCCGGGGCTGGTAGAACCAGTTGAGAATCATATGCACAGATGTGCGAGATTTGTTTTGGAACAAAGAGCAAGCTATTTGAATGAAACTCTGTAGTTATTCTTCTATATAATTTCACTCGTATATAAGTCGGAACATGGCAAATCGGTGGACTATATATATACATATATATAACTGGCATAGGAACGGTCGGACAATTTTAAGAAAAATTAATTAAAACTTTTCCAGTTTTCAACATATTTTCAGAAAATTTGATACATAGCCATTATATATAAAAATATTTAATGTACAATTTTATGAAAACCGGACTACTATATATTTTTTAACATAAATATATAAAATTAATAATGTATTGATTCCTAGTGATTGAATTTCTATCTGCCGAAGTTAGCTTCCTACTTTGTTTACTGTTATTATACTGTTAATTCCACTATTAATTCACTTGTGTAAGCTTAACACCGTAAAATAACTCTATTAGGTTTAAAAGGTCCTAATCTAGTCAGATTTCGTTTTAGTTATTGTTTTTTTTTACAAAATGTCCTTGCAGTGATGACCCCCAATTAGTTATTCCCCCCAACCTTTGATAATCCCAAAGCCCAATTTCGATTTATCTTTTTGAGCTGCTTCCCTCCCCTTACCGGGTCGAATATTATTTCTGTGCTCCTCTGTTGGCCAAATCTCTACAATTAACACACTTTATGTGGCATTGTCTTGGCTTCCTTTGTCGTTTTTGGTTGTTCTTTTTTTTTTTGGCCAACTTTCAGTCCTCTGTATGTGTGTGTGTAACAAGAATGCGACAGCTGATGAAGTCAATGCCATTGATAATTATGCTGATGAACTCGACGAAGCCCGGGGGCCAAGCTCTGGCTCCCAGTGACGCATTGCCTCATTAACACGAAAGCCCTGGCATTTATTTTGGCCAAGTTGGGCCTAAGAGTGGCCCACAATTGGCACGCATGTTGGCCAAAAGCGTGGGGGTGGCGCATAAAAATAAAAGTGTCTCTTAATTTGTTGGCCTATGACTACCACCAATGGATATGGAACCATCCCCCCGAGTTTTCTTTGCATTTTCACATTTTCGCTGCTATTTAATATTGCGGGGGAAAACCAGAGAGAGAGAGAGAGAGAGAGAGAGAGAGAGGAACACAGACCGTGTTTGATGGGCTCATCAAAGGCAAACGCTCGGCGAACTTATTAAGCAGCTTTCATTTTTAATTATGCCTTCCCCGCTTCGACTTTCACTTCGACTTTGACTTATATATATTTCTTTTCCTGTTTTTCCCGCGCCTGTCGCGCAAAAATTATAAAATCATTTTGGAGTCCAACACCTAAGGATCCCCGCCGCTGGGGGGGTGAGGGATTGGGCTCCAGAAGCAGACCCATCTCAGTCAGTCCGCCATCCAACCCAAGTGCAATCAATCACGTAAAATTTAATTAAATTCTTAGAAAATTATACAAAGATGATAATTTTTTGTACTGCCCTCAGACCTTATTTTCATTTTTTTAATACCCTTTGCAAAGGGTATTGTAATTTCAGTCAGGAGCCTGTAAATATATGATGGAGTCATTTCCGACTGTATAATTCATGCTTTTCAATTTAAAATGAATACATTTTTGACCGAGATATGGGATTTTAAAACTTTGATATATCAATAAAATAGTCATATAAAAATATCGACCAATATCTAATCCAAAAATGCGAAAATTTTAAGCTTAGCTCTAAGCGATTTTTTATTCGATCCAATAATTCAATTACAAACTTCAAGGGTATATAAACTTCGGCTTTCTGAAGTTAGTTTTAGTTTCTTTTTGATTTTTCTTGATTTTTTCCACTGGGTAGGAAGTAGAAAAGGAAACTGATTTTGTTTTCCCATGTCGAGTGCCTGCAACTTGTTTTTGATTGAGTATGGCTTCTAGTGGCCCAGGACTTTTGCTATGGCGAGTCCTGCTCTCATCGACTTTTTGTCTAATTGTTTGGACAGCAAAACAATTTTGCATTCCACGAACTTGAATTTAAATTCAATCTCATTTGGGGCCCATTTTTTTTTCTTTTTAATTTGACAGCTTCGACATTCAATTGTTGACAGGTTCCAGCGTCTTGACTGATGACTTCTTGGAGGGTGAGGCAAGGAAGTGATAGATGCACTGAGAAAAAAACGGCAAAGCTGTATTCAAGCGTCATGTTCTTATCCTTTCAGAGTTGAGAGGAACCTTGAATTTCCAATTTCTTGAGTAAATTTTGCCTTTGGTCACGATTCTTGACAGTTTTTTGGCTTAATTTCACATCATTCACTATTTTTCTATAAAAAAGGCTTAACACAACACACAAAATACTAAAATCCTATGATATTTCTCACAGTGTGCTGTGATTTGCTGGCATGGCAAGGGCTGGGTAATAAATTGCAGCAGGCGGCGCTGCTAAGTATGCTACGATTGTTGCCAAGCCAAAGGGACGCACTCATATTATGCACATAAATCATAAAAATGATGTGACTGTGTGCGTGTGTCTCCTATGTGTGTGTGTTAGGTTTGCAGCAACTGCATGTTATTTTTTCCCCCTTTTTTTTGGGGAGGAGTGAGCGGAGGAAGGAGAGAACTGGTGGTTTTGGCCATTGCCATCCGTCAAAGTTGTTTAAGTGTTTCTCTATGTTAATGTCATGTGATAGTCGTTGTGTCGGTGTGTGTGTGTGTGTGTGTGCAGCTTACTCAGTGCAATTACAGGTTGCACACACACCCGAACGAACACACTCAGACACTCACTTGACAGTCGGAGGCGAAGGACCCAAAGGAATTTTCGAGTGCCATTTACATCTATGAGTGCACCAGCAGTGGCAACAACATCGCCAGCAGAACTGTTATAGTTACACAGAGACAAAAAATATTATGTAATAATATTTATTAATAATAATAAATATGTAATGAGAAAATTAGAAAACTTTTCTAGTTATTTCGTATTATTCTTTACCTTAAATATTAAATCTAATGAATTATCTTTGAACTTAGATCGAGAAACTATTTTCCAAGATCCAAGTATTCTTCTGTGGCTTTTAAGGAGCTGTTTAAGTATTACAAATCTTAGTAAAAGACCTTAGAACATATATTCTAATATGTATGTTCCTAAGCAACCTTTTTTTACCGTGCACAGCTGGAGAAGGTCCTGCTTAGGGGGTAGGGCACTAATGTCTGACGACTGGCCGGCACATTTATCACACATTGTACTCTCTCTCTGCCGCTTAAGCAGTTTACAAGTATGACTGTGACTGTGACAACGACAATTCTGCCTGCAAAGGTACGAATTTTCCTGGATCACAGCCAAGCTGCAGCACCTGAAGGCTGGTGGAGATTCACTGCGATCAGCAAAATGTTAGCAAGGGAAAGGAATACTTTATGTTATTTAAAGCATCAAGTATATATTTACTCTAGCAAAGTAGGTGATACAAAATTCTTAAAACCTTTGCAACCTTTGAAAACTCTATATTGCAATTTGGTAGATCCTCCTTTGTCTCATCTCATCTCAAAAGAATTCACTTCCCACTTTAGCCCAACAAAAGCCACTGAATCAATATCTGGATACTGATGCTGATATAGCCCCCTTCCGCTGGCAAGTGTTAAGCACTTGGTGGGGTTATTTTATTGCCACTTACCGCTAGCCCCCCTTCGTCCCTTTTAGTCTGGCCAAAAAGTTCGCACTGACAACATCATCATTATTGTCGCACTCACCTGCACCATTCTCAAGTGCGATGGCACACTGCAGCTCCTCAACCTGCTCGCTCGAGTGTCGAATGCAAAATGCCAACAGCGTTCGCTGCCCATCACTCAACCCTCCTTTCTCTTTTGGGTTTTTCCCTCACTAATACCCCAAAACCTTTGGAACTTTGTTCTCATGCACTGTGCAACAAGGATGTGAATGGATTTTCATGACTCTTACGATGGGGGAGCGAAAGCCATTAACAGCAACTTCCGACTCAGGATCAGGTGGTTTTTAATACATTTTTGATTCCGATCTAAGCATGAAAATTATTATTTATAATTAATAAACGCACAAACATAGTTGTAAATTTAAACCATATTTAATTGTTTTCTTATTTCTTTTTTAGGTATAAAGCATAATCTAGCTGCTGCTTCTGTACATTTGGAAAATGTATAGTATAATGGGGTAAGTGCTATGAACACAATTTGTTTTCTTTTTATAATTTAGAGGATAAAATAAACAAGGAAATCAGGGAAGCACAATCTTTTTCCAAAGCTTCCTTATGCTTTGCAACACTCCTTCTAATAAGTGTGATATATAGTCTATGAAAAGCCTTATTATTAACTTGGATCAAGAATTTCCTAAAATTTTGATTACAAAATATATAACTATGTTAAATTATATATATGAAACACCAATAATGCTTACTTTTTTTAATTTTTTTCACTATATCTCATGGGGGTACGTGGCGTATACGTAATATTACGTATACGTAAAGATTATATACCAAATTCTTTCTGCAAATCCAATACATTTCATATATAAGAACTAATCAGTAATATTCTTTAAGGGTTTTGTAAATCCTGTTTCCATATTTATCAGATGAAACGCGGCGTATACGTAACATTACGTATACGCAATGCTTGCATATTAAATTACAAATGCAATTCCATTATTGTTTTTTTACCTTTTGCAAGAGTATTATAATTTTGGTCAAAAGCTCGTAACGATGTGAAGGAGTCATTTCCGACCCTATAAATTATATATATTCTTGATCAGCATTAACAGGCGAATCTTTCTAGCCATGTTGTGAGGAAAATTACATTTTTACCATTTTTTCAAAAAGAGGTAAGGGGTTACAACATTAAAATTAGTAAAAATCGACAAAAATTTTGATTTTCTTAAAATGTTATTACGAGTATGCAGATTTGTATACCTTAAAAAAACTAACACAGAAGTGGTTTCCGAATTGAAATTGATTCATTTTAGAGGTAGTTATACAATTTGTAAACATTAATTTTCCCCAAAAAATATCATATACAATTTTTAAGGGGTTGCATCGTCACATTTTCAATAATCTTAAAAACACTTTTATTTTTACAAATTTTATCTTTGCGATATGCAGATTTATTAAGCATTTTTCAGTTAGTTATACAATTTGTAAACTTTGATTGTCCCCAAAAAATATTTAAAAATGTATGAAATATAAATGTCGTCCTCGTTGCTGAGGAAAATATAATTTTAATCAGTGAAGGAGTCTATAAATCATATATATTCTTGATCAGCATTAACAGCCGAATCTTTCTAGCCATGTCGGGGGGAAAACTAAATTATTGCCATTTAAAAAAAAAAAAGATACGGGATTATCATTAAAATGAGCGAAAATCGAAGGAATGCAACGTATACGCAATATTAAGTATACGCAATGCTTACATATTAAATTATATACAAAACAAAAGTTTTGTTTTTTGTATTAAAATTATATGCAATTATTTGTTTTCGATTGTTATAAGCTTTTTAGTATTCAATAGTTCTCAAAAGCAACGTGACGTATACGTAATATTACGTATACGCAATGTTTGCATATGAAACAGCAGTTCAATATTTTTGATAGATACAAATGAGTTGTAATTTTGTTTAGGGTTTTGAAAATCATGTTTTAATATTTCTAAAATAAAAGGCAACGCAGACGTAATATTAAGTATACGCAATGTTTACATATTAAATAATATACAAAACTCCACTATTCTTTGCATTAAAGTTGTATGCATTTATTTTTTGTTTCTTTATCTATAAACCTTTTAGTATCCAATAGTTCTTATACAAAAGGCAACGTATACGTAATATTACGTATACGCAGCTTTTATACTAATTTATTTTGCAACAAGTTTTTTGAAATTCTAATACCGCTTAACTAGTCCTGGCAGGTCAAGAAAACTAGTTGAAGTTTTGTATTTATTGGATGTTTGTACCCTTTTTAAGTATAAAAATTACTTACAAAAGGATATTGGTTACAAGTCAGACAAATGGAAGAAGGGATTATCAGATTGTTTGGCACTCGAGGGCGTTACTTAGTCAGCATCGCTTGAGGTCCTGGCACATCTCTGTCCTCATACCTGCCTCAGTTCCAGTCTCACTTCCAGATCCTTTTCCTCTCCTAGTACTAGTTGCAGTCACTCCAACTGTCCCTGCAACTGTAAGTCCTGGTCTGAGCTGCGCCTCGGTCGCTGGTACATCTAAATGCCGGCTGTAAATGACTTAAGTGCCTGGCATTTATCTACTAAAACGTGTCCTTGCTTTTCGTCCCTGTCATCGTCACAGTTATTCACTTGGCTTTAGTTGCCTGCCTCGGTTTTGCTGCTGTTGCCGTTGTCACACCTGTTAAGTAAGTGAGAAGTGTAGAGTGGGCAGGTGTAGTAGGTGGTAGCAGGTGCCAGGTGAGTGCCAGGTGAATGCCAGGTGGGACGGATGCACAAACATCAAACTTTTTTGGCCAAGCAAAAAGTTTTCACATCAAATTCATTCGGTCGCCTTTTGTCTGTGTGCAAGCGTGTGTGTGCGGGTGTAAGTGAATCCGCAATTGTATGCCAAATGACTTTTCAACTTTTCCCCCCCCCCCTCAAAACTCTTGGCATGCAAACAATAAGCCGAGATACATGGACACCCACCTGGCCATCCATCCATTCATTCGACGTCTGTCGCAAAATGCAATGACAAACAGGGATTTCGTTAAAATATTACACAATTTTCGAGGAACGTTTCTCGGGGGTCCATTCTGTTTGTTCAGCCTGGCAGAAGTGAATGATCCGCTTAGCATTTTGCTTCAACTTCTTGCTCTTAGACTACTGGCCAGGATATTTATAGTATCTACTTTTCGGTGTGACCGATCTGAAAGTGAAACTTGAATTTACTTTGATCTTTTAGCAAGAAAGTATCTATTTTCTAAAGCAGAGTGGAAGAATTATTAAAAGTTTTTCACGATTTCAAAGGAAAAAATGATTTTATTTCACAAAATTGTATCGAATATAAAATGTATAAAAATGTTCCATATGTAATACTAAGCAATATCCCCTGCCAAAATAGGGAATAGAATTTCACTGTTCGGCTGAGCTTTTCCCAGGAATTTTTGAGCGTAATGTGGCAACTTCTGCCTGAGTGGCACATCTATCTCTATTCCGATTGAGTGTTTAATGTTTTGTCACACAATTTAAAGTAGCTTCCGTGATGATGACCAGAAATCCCCCCAAAATGGAATACTTCCACTCTTGGCCCCACCGCACCTGAACTGAACCCCCAAACTCTTGGCAAAGATTTATTCCTTGTTCTGGACTGCCATTTTCCAAATAATTACACATTTACATTTTCATAGACAATTTCAGCGCAAATCATGACCCCCCCTTGGACTTGAGTTTCACTTACATGGCGGGTGGGGTGGCGGAAAATAGAGTCAACAAAAACGGTGTGGGTCAGTTTTGCCGGAAAACGGAAGTGGGGCCAACGGTGGATGGCCTCGATTCGGATGGGAATGTACATCCTCCGAGTGGTGGTCCCGGTCCATTGTGGCGGTCTTATCTCCGGGCCCAGTGTTTTCAGCGTTGATGTTGATGGCTATCTTTAAAAAGACATAAATCATTTTGGTGGTGGAAAGGGAATGAAGGAGAATGAAGGTCCCAGTGTGTTTCAGTAATTAATCACGGCCCAAGGCGCTGACTTAATTCCTCAACCAAGACTTGGGAAGGCAGCATAGTTTTAGTTTTAGGCTGGCCATTGCCTATTAACATGACAGGGAATTTGTGGAAGATGGTAACTGGGATACAAATTGTCGAATCAATTTGTAATGATTACTTATGAAATCCTTTCGCTACGATTGCATTGCATTTACACAAAATGAAGGACTCAAATGGCACTGGAAATGGCTTTAAATTCAAATTGATTTTCATGTGAGTATTGCCTTGAAAATGCCTCGCATTTGAGGTTCGAATTTCAAGCTAAATTAAATTCCCCTTCTGGTCAGTTGGGCCCAAAGAACCGCAAATAGTTATTGCAATTGCAAAAGCGATCCTAGGGCCTAAGGGGGAAAGGACTCAAGTGGACTCAAGGGGACTCAAGGGGACTCAAGTGGACTGAAGTAAGAGTGGGGGATGGGAGGAACAAGATGGCCGACAGGCAATGGCGACCGCAAATGACTGAGATACGTGTTAGCGGAAGTGCGCCATTGTGGCCGAGTGTTTGCCTCGCACACACTCGCACACACACTCGCACACTCACACCCGCAGGCCACAGTCATGCACACAAACAATTATGTCATTCATTATTTAATATCTAATTATCAAATGTTGCTTGGTCTTGCTTGTGTTTGTTGCCCCAGCGATAACAATTAAAACAAGGAAGGCGTCGAAATGAACATGAACAGCAGCTGCCACCTCACTCACTTGGCCACTAGCCAACCCTTAAGCCGCCTTCCCAAAAAGCCTCCTTGAAATTGCAAGTGGCCACGCCCACATCAGTTGTTTCGCCTTAATTGTCGCCCGCCTTGTTGTTGTTGTTGTTGTTGTGCGCAAATTTATGAGCCGCACTCCAGTGCTGGTTGGTTTGTGGTTTCGGGCTTCAGTGGGTTAAGCGAGCGTTTCAGGTTATGGTTATGGCGCCCAGGCACGGGAAACGGGTCACCAATTAGAGAGAGAGAGAAAGAGGGGGAGGGGGAGAGGGCTCCAGGGGTCAGGGGTCAGCTTATATACATATATATCCAACGAAATGAACTTGCAATTAGGTGAGCAATTCCTTGAAAATACCTTGCAGCATCCAAAGTACACTAGAAAGATATGAAATTATCTATATTTTTATATACATTTCTTATGATTTCAATGATTCTGTTGTAAGGTTAAATATTAAACCACCTCCTAAAAGCAATAAGTGTAAAGTATTAATAATATAATTATAGAGAAATTATCTGACATTACAAAAAATGTATAAAGTATTATTCAAGTTTATAGTAAAAATTTTTCATCTCTTAATTTTGCATTAAATACAAATCTAGCAAAGATGAGTTACTCTTCAAGAATTGACGCAGAAACTTTCAAGAATCCTTGTAATTTGCCAAGATCCAAGATTTGCCACATCCTTTCTTGTACAGTTTCGTTTTGCCAACTGCTCAGAGTGCTAAATTTTAAGACGCAAGACTATAATTTCCAAATGGCGGCTCATTTAATGTCCACAAATAATTAGAAGCCTGAGCTCATGGGGGCACTGCTCTCGTGATGGGGTTTCCTGTGCCTGGACAAATGCCGCTTTAATTTAACTGCTCCGCCGCAAGGAGAGAGACTGAGGAGTTGCCATTTACCAGTTACCATCCTATTCCAGGTCCTGGCCAAGGGACCTTAGTCGCTGTCTCGGTCTCATTAGTGATGGCTTTGCTACAAAAAAAATAATACAAAAAAAAAAAAAATCAGTTGAAAGACCAAAGCAAAGCAACTTGAAGTCGAAACAACAATTTTCTTTTGTCTCCTTGCTGAGTCTTGTTGGGTCCCCGATTCTGCAGTTGTAATTGCGGCAGGACCAGGACCAAACAGGACTGTCTTTGACCAACAATGATGATAATGATGATGATGGGGGATACGAACCCGCTCGATGACGATGGAAAAACATTTTGTTAGCAACCCAAATGGAATGCTCTCTTTGCCAACACTCAATAGCATAAAAAAATATATATATATTGTTTGGTGACCTTCTTTTACAAGTGCCTAAGAAGTTTATGTTGCTAATTTATTGAGAAATAAGTGGGGAAAGCTGTAGGGATCACACTATAACTCAATCAAAGAAAGTTCATTAAAAATTAAATGCTAGAATGTGTTTACAGCTGTTTTAAACCTTGATAGGTGCGTTAATAGTACCAATATTTACGGTTCTTCTTTGAAATAAAAGAAAATAAAGATTTATCTATATACTGCATGAATATTTGTGATAAATTTTGATATATAATATATATTTTTAAAGCTGCAAGAATTTATTATTTTCTGTAATATAGTAAAGAACTATGATTGTTGCTTATAAATATTTAGACTTTCAATTTATTCAATTTTAATATAAATGTTAAAGGGACATATAAACGAAATAATATGAAATAAAAATATATAGTAATCTATAATATAACACTATATATAATATATAAAAATATATCAATATTTTAAAGTTAAGAGCAATATTTCGAATTATAATATAAAACGTTATATGTTTGGTAAATAATAATTGAATATATTATAAAATATATCAAAATATATCAATAAGTATTTCATATTTCACATTTTAATATTAAACTTTATTCTCTTGGTAAACATTGATTTATTTAAATTGAATTTTAATTTTAAGAAAAACTTGATAAGTCATCAGAAATAGCTAAAAATCTCTCTGTTAAAGTTTCGACTTTTCTATTCGATGAGGTGATTTATGATATTTATTTATCCATTGACTTGACTTTGCTTATAGCGCAAGGACCCCATGAACCAGAGTGTTGGTGTGGTACGAGTACGTGATAAAAATTATGCCACATGCAACTTGTAAGCAATAAATCTTCAATTTATTACAAAATAATTAAAATTAATGAGCGAAATTGAAAATGTGCACGTGCGTTTGTCTTTTGCTTTTGGCTTTCGCGGTTGCGGTGTGTTGCGAGGTGGTCGGGTGTGCCTTGAATACGAAAAATTGAAACCATAAACTCTGCCATTACAAATTGGGGAGAAACGGGGGTCGATTGGTTTTATGCAAAAAAAAATAAAAACGTCCTGGTAATTGCTGCCGCTGAACGCGTGCTCCATATACTGCGTTTCCGTTTCCGCTTGTGGTTCAGTTCCACTTGTTCCTGCTTGTCCCTAAAGTCGAACCTGATCAATGTCTTTAAGGGGGCCTTGACCTCACTTTTGTTAAAGTAAGCTCCGATGCAATTCCCTCCCAGATCCTCCAGCTTCCAGCTCAGCTTCTGCACATCCATCTTCATCTGTCTGTCAGGGGACAACAGAGAGACAGAGTGAGAGTGAGGAGCAATCGAAAGCCAATCATGGTCATTTAGCACAGCAACAAATGCCTGAATATCGCTCGGGTTTGTTGCATGCAGACACCAATTTATATACATTTTTTTTTTTACTTTTATCAATTGAATTTGCCTGGCAAAGTGCAGCCCAGGAGGAGGCGGAGGAGGAGGAAGATTGGGCCAAACAATTTGCAGCAATTTCCATTTTATAAATTTGCAATAAATTCGTTCGACACTACGCAGTTTATTTTATCAGCACAGACAACTCAATTATCAGTGTTTGTACAGAGAGAGAGAGAGAGAGGTCTCCCTAAAGTATAATATTTACTCAAATTATAGGTCACCAGGAAACCAAGAATTATTTATTTAAATTCAACTAAATTTTCGTTCATTGTTTCTTGATTTAATTACAAAAACATAATTGAGCTAAAGAAAAATAAAAGGTGTGTTGTGAAACCATTTGCAAAAATTTGGCATAAAGCACGTTTCCAACTCACCTGAAAGACCAAAAATCAATTAATAAAATCAAACAAAATAATCTTTAAATCAGCTGAAATCACTACGAATATGAGCAAATATTTGCAAGAGGCAAATACATGAAAAAGTAAATCTTCTGCCAATATTAACTAACTCGCAAATGATTTGCCGACCATTTCTGCCATCCTAAACAAACAGTTTTCAGCCTCGGTTCACGCTCTACTTTCGCTTTTTCTTATTCCGGTTTTTCCTGAAGGCAAGGAAAACTCTGAACCAAACAAAAAAAAAATGAAGAAGAAAACTCACCTAAGTATGCCATACATTTCGCTGTCTCCGCTTTTGGCTTGTTTGCGATTTAAAGCAGCTAACAGCCAACACGCACACTCCACACACACGGTACACACACACACGCAGGAAACAGGACACAGGACACAGCATCCATAGCATCCCTCCACGCACTTTGTTACGAGTATAAACAAATTCACACATTTCGAAATTCGAAGTTCGAAAAAAGGACGAAGCCAGCTTCGGCTTTCATGCTCTTTGCTGTCGCTAAAGAGAAAGCAATGCTCTTGGTTGGCTCTCTTTAGGGGGGTCCTTAATCAAATTTGGCATTAGCAAAAGTTTGTGTTTGTGTGTGGTCGCTAAAAGTGGGATTCCCGCAATTAAACGTCGCCTGCAGGAGGACACCAGAATGCGGATACGGATGTGGCTATGGAAGTTAAGGAAAGAGCATGCAACGACCACCTTGTCACGCGCCTTTTGGTCAATTCAACGGCGCGCTAACTTAATTGCAACAAATAAATCATAGGGAGCCACAGAGGGGTGTGTGGGGTGTACAGTATAGAGTGTAGAGTAGAGTGTGTGTGTGTAGTATAGGTTGTAGCTTGCTTGGGGTATGCGTTGTGTGGTGTGTGGTGTATGGTGTGCGTTGTGGTTGTGCGTGAGTAAAATGCTAAAGAAATGTTGCGTTTCGCACATAAATGTCAAGTGCGTGTGTTGCTCATGTTAACACACACTCGCATACACGCACTCTAAGTAGCTTTTACCACACACACATATACACACCGCCAGACAATGCAACACACACGCAGGCAGGAAGAGGAGTCCAAGGGACATGACCATCGCCGCCGGTCCACGGATGATGAATGCCTATAAACTCGCCATAAATAAAATTCTTCGACTTTGCTTTTTTGTTGTTACTGTTGCTCCTTTTTTTTTTTTTGTTTCCTCTTGCTGCTGTGGGCCTGTGGAAATTATGCCGGAAAGAAAAATCACACGCTTGAAAAGTTTAAATGACTTAATTCGCCTGAATTTTTGCCAACGCCCTAAAAAAAAAAAGTGGGTGTGCCAGAGCCCCCAGGGGGGAATAATACCCTTAAAAGGAAAGTGGAAAATGGCTTGAAACGAAAGACACATGGACAGAGGAAAATGCAGGAGAAAATGTGCCACAGGTTGTCTGATATTTAAATATATTTAATGTCAAATGTTTATTACTATATTAAACTATATAGTTTATTTCAGGAGTTGAATATTAACAAAACACCAAAACTCTTTAATAGAAAGTCACAGAATTCAGACTTGGGAATTTTATTATAATTTACGTTATTTAATATCTTCAAAAAAAAAAAAAAGAAAACACCAATAAAATAAGGACAGTAAATGTGAAAAGCTGCTCTTTGTTTTATATATAGATAAGGATATTATTATTACCCTTTCCTTCTAAAAACTACATTCAAAAGTCTCCAGATTTTCACTAATTATCCTGCAGAAACTAAAGTCTTTAAGTGCCTCTTATGTGTTCATCGAAAAGGAAAGTGTATCCCTGCCTAGCCTTGTTGGTTAAACTTTCTTCGATCGGCTTGCTCTCATCCCGCACTAATTGTTTTTGGGGTTTTCCCTTTAATTTTGCTTTTCCTCTTGTTTTTTTTTTTGTGTCGAGCGTCTGCTCCAAGCGGCTTCCTTTCGATGTTCGTAAATTTGTGGCCAACATTCACGAAGCGGATGTCGTAAGTCCTGCTTGGGAAAGGTGTTTGGTTCTAACCAAAGAAGGAAGTGTGAGGATAAACTTGGGCCTTAGTGTCGCGTCGCATCGCCACTTTGTATTATGGCTTAACCAGGCACGATCCTTGTGGCTGCTCAGCCGCTGCCTCCACCGCCTTCAATCAGGCAGACCGACAGACAGAAAAGGCAGGTCCTTTTGCCTTGATTGAGCCTCACACGATGCGGCGAAAGGAGCCGCCAAAAGTTGACTTAAAACTTTGCAACGCATTTGCATCGTGTCATGGATTGGTGTTTGTGTGTGTGGCCAGTGAAATTCGAGTCCTTCCGGGAATCAGCAGCGCACAGTCACCACCACAAAAACCGGCATAATCAAGTGAAGGAACAACAGCAATAACACACACACACACACACACACACACTCATCCTGAATGACGACAATCAACTCAATTTTCGGCAGCCACATTCGACAATTCAAACAAATCCTCCTCCTCCTCTTTTGCCAGGCTCTGTGCGTCCTTAAGCCGTTCCAGGAGTCTTTTGGATAACTTTGGGACGCACAAGGATCTAAACCGACATCGCGCATCGCATTTCACGTGCCAACAGTTTTGCATATTTCATATTTAGAATTTGATGCGCCACACAGTAAGGCCCAAGTCAAGCCATTGAAAGCGAATGTCTGCGATGAAGACATGAATACACTGACAGAAATATTGTATACCCGAAATGCCTTTGTTTGTTTACAAAACTACTACACTTTGAAAGGTGTTTGTTTGCTAACTAATTAGAGAGCACTTGATTGAAGTATGCACTTTATTTAATGTTTAAACTTGAGTATGTTATGTTCAAGAGAATTTTCTTTTGGGTGTATGTATCTAGGTATCTTAGCCCTTAAATCCCACTGAGAAAAAAAGAAAAAGAAAAAGAAAAACATATGCAGGCAACAAATTACGAGGCTCCTTGCGAAGCTGACTTTGGCTTTCGGGCCCTGACTTTTAAACAGTTGGCAGTGTTGGCAAGTTTCCCGCTCCTCAGCCACTTCGATTTGTCAGCGTATATACATTCGTATTCTTATCCTTATCCATCCGTCTGAGCAGGAGCCAGATCCTGAGACTGAGACTGAGCCTGTGCCTTAGACTGTGTGTGCGTACATGTTGCCTATTTGCATAAACAGTGGCAACAACGGCAGCGGAAAGTATCTCAACCTGGACGAACATGGAACGAGAGAGCTACTTGGGCTGCACAGATGCGATGTCTTTTGGGTTTCTATCTTAATATGAAGAGCTAAAGATTGCCAATAGAAATGCATAAATATAACACAAACATTAAACATTAATAAGACATATTTAAAGTCTTAACCAATCATATCCCTTAACTATCCTTTCCCAAAACTCTAATTCTGATTAAGGATAATCATTTTCTGTAAGCACTTGAACATTTTGTAAATATTCTAGGTCACTTTGGTGGAAGTATCATTGAAATTTTCCACATACACTTTGGTTTTTCGGTTAACGACTTGTAGACTTGAATAAATTATATTGTTATGAGCCTTTCTGCCCTACTCTGCTCTGCTCTGCTCAACCTAAACCCACTTGGTATAACGTCTCATCTTCGATTCAGGACCAAACCCTTCTACGATTTAGAGCCTGGGCCAAAAGGGATTTGGTTAAGTAGAAAATATGGTTATGGCCAACGTAAAAAAGGGGATTTTGCCAATTTGAGTTATTTGAACGCAATTAATGGCTGAATATTTTTCAGAAATTTGATAATTGAATAGGGAAACGAAGGGAACAGAGACTGAAGAACAGGTGCAAAATACCAGAATAGTAAAAGTGAAACATGAATTCCAAATGAAACAGGGAATCTGCGAATGAAATCTGTAAACTGTAAACGTTTTTGTTGTCCCCCTCCATTTATCCCGCAGGAGCAGCTGAAGCCGATTTCTCCGGCCTCCAACTGGCAGGAGGAAAAGGAGGTGCCACCTAAGTGGTTGTGGTTCAGTTGAGTTGAGTTGCCTCAAAGTTGAGTTGAGTTGAGTTGATTTCCCATGCAGCACGCGCTTCTTAGGCGGGGCACCTTACCCCCTACTTCTCACTCTCTTCCTGTTCCTTGGATTCGAGTCAAGCATTTTTTCCCCCGGACCTTTTGTGGCCATTACCAGGGCAAATCACAACCTTCTTAGGCTGAAATTTGCCTTAATAAAAAGTCAACAGATGCTGGGAGCAACCTTGGTATAAGCTTGGGAAGCTTGGGAAGCCTGGCGAATTAAATATTTGCCTAGAATATATCAACTCATATTTTTTACACGTCATTGAGCATGCGAGATTATCATTGTCATAAATCATACATGCTCTCACAGTCATCTTTCCATAAATATTTACAAAGGCCCAAAGGAGAGAGCGTGTGCGTGTGTGTGTGTGGCATGGGTAAGGGCTTAGGGATCAGGGTTCATGGTGCATGGTGCATGGTGCAGGATGCAGGATGCACGGTGTTGTATGCAGGATGTACCCACTGGCAAATGTAAAAAAATGCTTGGCAAAATGTAACCATCCAGTTACACATGGCAAAATATCTACGGTATGAGAGGCTCTGCTACATCCTGTTCTATACACTTGTCGAAATATTATACTAAAGTATGGAATCTGATTTGATTGTAAGAAAATTTACGTATATAGTTAGTAGCAGGGTATAATAATCACCTTTTTTTTGTTTATAGTTTAGTACTTTGATGATTTTTGTTATGTATTTATATCCAATTTTGTTGTGTGTTACATTTTGCACCACCTGTATCTCTGGTATCTGCGTTTCTGCAAAACCTAACTGAGGACTGACAAGCTGGGACTGCTCCTGGGTTGGTAGTCGGATTCCAGCTTCAGACGGATGCAGAGAAATTGTTTTCACTAAGTCACTCATCATCGTGGCCGTGTCCCCCTCTCGAGGATGTTGAAAGGCAAGCTCCAAGCTCTGCTCTCAGCCCACTGACAATGAGTAACGACGATGGGTCCTGGCGAGATGGGAGGATCGGAGTCGGTGTGTGTGTGTGTGTGTGTGTTGCATTGCAAGTTTATTTTGTTGTGCTGCTGTCAGTTGAAGCTTATAGCTGATGAGGCGTGTTATATGCATTTTATTTGCCTCCACCGGAAGTCCTTGCCGCCGCCCCCGCCCCCGCTATGCTATTCCGTGTTCCATTTCAAGTTAGTGTATTAAAAAAAAAATAAGAGAAAAAAATAGAGAAATGAAAATAAAAGAATCCCCAGAGAGTATAACTTTGGTGCTCCTTTTTCTTTGCTGGCTGTGTGTGCGATACGCTGGAAATTGCATTTTGAGGTTTTCACTGGAAACTGGGGAGGATTTTTCGGTGGAGTGGCTCTTGCCACTGAGTTGGGTATCAGATGGCTTGTTTGCTACGCTCAGGAATCACTCATTTGTTATTCCTGCCACACACACACATATCGCTAATGAGCTGGAGGCACAGTCTCTCCTTTTGTGGCCTTTTGCCACCTATCAACCGGGGTGGAGCCATGGCTCTCTCTCTCTCATCAATTAACACGTCAAATTGCTGAAAAGTTAATGATACTCGGTTCTGGGAAAAGGGAATTATTCCGATTTAGAGAAGGAGGTGAAATAGGAATAGGAATAGAAACTTTAGGAATGAATGATTTAAAAATACAATTCCTCGCTCTTAATTGAGGTCAAAGATTGATCTTTATCAAGTTACTTCCTGCTCCTATTCATGAAAGTCAATCTGGTGACCAATTTAAAGCAGCTGCTGCTGGTAGCAGCGGAGGGCGGGAAAAAAGGGATTCTTGGAAGCAAATCCTTATCCCTATCCTGATACACCGCCGGCTGCCTGGCAACCCTAAGTAGACCCTCAAACAGCTGTGGCAAAGGTGGAGAGAGAGAGAGAGAGAGAGAGAGAGAGGGAGAGGGAGAAAGCCTCGTCCTCTGGCCAGCCACTTACGCACACACACACACACATATCCCAAATTGAGAGCCTAACCCATTTGATTTGCTTGCTTTGCACCACCTCTCCCTCTCCTCTATAACTCTGCTTTATTTTTTTTGTAATCGATATATGATTTTGTTTAGTTTTGTACCGGGCGGAGGTCGTTGCTGTCTGCTGTGAGTATGCAAAATACATCCTCGGCAAGTTGCCAGGACAACGGAAAGGAGGAGCTAGGAGCTAGGAGCTGGGAACGGAGCGGCTGTGAAGCGTCGATGCCACATGACATACCTAAAAGGATTTGGACTTAAGCAGCTTACCATGTAAACAGCGTGCACACACAAACACAGAGGGGCAGGCGGCACACAATGCGAATTATGATGCATACTTTTATGTAGATTATGAGACTGGGACACACACACACTACACACTGAAAGAAAGCAAAGGAAGCGCAGGGACATGCTGTCGATAGATCAATATTTAAACCAGAATGCGTATACAGTGATTATAGCAGAATATTTGACCCAAAAATATAAATAAATAAACCATTCATTGAATAGGGAATATATAATATAAAAGCTGGCAAAAAGATTTATTGATTGATTGCTAGCAACACAATGTGTTTTTTGTTCTCTTTACTAAATACGATGACTCTCTGGAAATACAAAGCGCATTCCTTTAGGTATGCTTCCTGACACCTAACCTGACCCCTTTGGTTTTGCCTCACTGTACATGGAATCTTCACTCATGGCCAAGGGCAGGTGTCCTGCTTCAAGTCTTGGCTGCAGCTGACGTCCCCCCATAAAAAAAAAAAAAAAAAAAAAAACTGATGATCCCGGCATCCTGATTGTTTGTCCCTGACCCCCGTTTACATTTGCATAGCATCTCAAGACCCAAGACCATGGCATCTTCTAGTCCGAGAATGGGCGCGCTTGCGTCGGAGCAGAAAACCGAGTCCATCTGTCCCGCATCCTGCCACGCACCACACTCCACACTCCCCTCTCCACCCTTGGTGGCTCGTACCCGGGAGCTACTCCATCTGGGCCAACTTCCTGCCTCTGCCTGTGCCTTGCTCAGCCTGCATGCAAATGAGCCTCATATATCTGCCGTTCTAGCTTGTTTTTTTTTTTGTACTCGCTGCCTTGCCTTGCCTTTATAGTTTTGATACATTTTTCTTTCTATTTTTTAGCTCGTCTTGGTTGTCGTTGTATCTTGTCCCGTCTCGGATTGTCCTTGTTATGTAAAACCTTAGACTTTTCATAGCTTTTTGCTATAGCTACGTCCGCTCTCCTGGTCCTGGATATGATTGTGGGTCCTGTGTGCCAGCTGCCTGTCAGTTGTTAACTCAACTGCTTTGCATCAAAATATCAATGCATACTTTTTGGGGTCATAGGCATAAATTACAGTTTGCTTGGGAGAAGGGTAAGGCGCAGGAGAAGGTCCTTGACTAAAGAAAAGTGGCCAAGTCGAAGAGTGCAGCTGCCATGGCTGATAGGCGCTTAGCCCAGACAATCGCTTCGCTTCGGTTCGGTTGGGGCAGCCTTGTTTTACGGCCATGCCATGTGAAACGGAACGGAATGAAGATTAAAGAAAGGACTCAAGAAATGAACCGAGTGTCCTTTTGATGGGAGCTCACTGGACCAAGCTAGAAATCTGTACTGCACTATAATTTACAGCAAGAGACGTCCTGGTAACCATATGAAGCCAAGACTCATTGGATTTAATGGGTTTTTATGAATTGAAAGCTTAAAGTTTGCATGGTAAAGGAATGATACAACTCAATCATCAAGAGTTTTTTTTGTAATTAGTTAACTTTTAAAACATAAAACCTGCTAAAAATCAAGCTTTTAATATACATAGTTGAGAATTTTCAGCCAAAACTCCTTGAAAACTTGAAATAAAGTTATATTTGGAAGGCAAAAGTATGTTTATCCTTATAGTTTGCTTTTATTTAAGTGAAAAATTCATAACTCTTATGAATTCTCTACTGATCTGTAGGTCATAATTATAATACCCTGGGAATTACAATACCCTTTATATATCTCATCTTAAATACTTAAAACTGAAAATTCCATGAATTACCATCAATCAGCTGTGCAGAAATTGTTAAATAATTACTACTAATGTTCATCAGTAACTTTTGCAAACATGCGTGATACATATCAATTTTTCTGAAATCAAATTAAATGCATTCTTTTCTCGGGTGCAGTAGTTTTTTTTTCGAATGTTAAATCCTTGCATTATCGACATGACACCAGATTAACCAGGATTATATGTGGCTATATTTGCACAAATTACCTGGCACATTCCCGCAACATGAATGTCCATTCATTTGTCAATTTGCCTATCGTGTTTTCCAGGCCATCATAAGTTTTTCCCCACCAAAATGCCGGCACAGAGTTGGCGGAAAATGTGAAAATTCGAAAATGATATCCAAAAGCGCGTACGTTCAGCTTAGAGTTTGCGGGCTTAATACATAATTTACGAGTGGGTCTTTAATTAAAAATCGAATAATAACCGGCTAGCAACCGGCAGGATATCTGCTATCAGGACACGCCCATGCAGGGGAAGGAATAAAGGAAAATCTATGGGGGATAAACGGGAGGATATTATTGCATATATTACGGTATATTGGGCTCCCTGCACATCATCCTTTGGCAGAAATTTATTTATCCAAAAGCATCGACAGGAAAATAGAAACCAATTTAGCGAAAATTGTCGAGAAAAAATCATATGCAGTTCAAGTTATTTTGCGATATTTCTCTCTGCATTTTGCAGCTGATGACTTCGCACACTTGTTTGCCCAGGATACCCGCCATAAAGGATGTGCTTAAGTGCATCTTGCACTTTGACTTGCCAATTGCCTGTCTGCCAGCTCCGGCTCTGTCTCTCCCTTAGCTAGCAGTTACCCAGCTTCCCAGTTACCAGCTTTTGAGTTACCAGCTTCCCAACTACCAGTTTTTAGCTCCCTGATTCCCAACTCTTGGCATCTGCTCCGCAGTTGACTAATAGCTTGATAAACTGCATGCCACGCTCTCATAATGAGAGCCACCCAGCTGCAGACCCCAATCCTGTTTCCCTGCTCACTTATTTGTCTGTTTAAAACGATATAAAAGCATCACGAGAGGAGCGTAAATTTTGGGCCCCACGCTCAGACTAGTAGGGACAAAGGATATTCACACTTTACAGATGATAGAATATAGGATTTGTATGCATGGAAAGGCTAAACAGTTTTCCCTTCCTAGATAACTATTAAGAATATTATGAATAATGATAGAGACGATTTCTTAAAGTCACATTGTTAAACTTACCGCAGATTCTATCGTAATTATTATTTGCGAGATCTTAAAGTTGATCACTGTGGACATCATATTCCTGACTTGTTTTTAAACATCAGCAGGAAACTTATCCATCAGTTGATTACAGAAGCGAAAAGACTCCTGTTCCTTCTAGCCTCGATCAAATCCAGTTGCTTCTGAATCACTTCCACACTGTGCTTGGTTTATCTAAGGAAGAAGTATTATTAAAATAAGTCTAGGATAGAAGGATACTTATGTATGTTTCCATATTATGAAGTATATTCATAATTCTCTCTCCAACTGCTAAATGGGTTCCTTGCAGATTAGGAAGCTCTCAGGTTCCCAAGTATTCCATTCATCACCTCTCGAACGAAGTGTCCATTAGCTTTTGGCTTTCCAAAAACTTCTCAAATTATCTGCATTCAAATTTTTGATCTTATCATATGTTTCAAATGCCCGCTGCCATCTTTGTTTATGTTTATCAAAATGAATGCTCAAGTTTACACTGTCAGGAAGAAGAACTCAGAGTTGCATTGAGAAGTTATCGACTTAATCACTCCATCATATGTAGATGGGGAACAAAATGCGAAGTTTTGGAACAGTAAAACTTTACAGAACATTTGTGTAAAGGATGGCAGATGGCAAATTGATCTTCGTAAGAAGAGGTTATAGAAGTATGTTAAATGCACTCTCTCGTTATTGATTTTCTGTCTTTTCGAGAAACTCTTTTATTCAATATATAAGGCTTATTTTGACGTTTTTTTTTTAAATGCCGCTACCAATTGCTGGCAATTGCTGTTTTTATAGCAAAATCACTGTTCCTATTTTAATATTTGAAATCTTAAGTAAACAAAGCAAGTTCTGCTATCAAATCCGACATCATTTGCAAAAGAAAACTAAAAGACTTTACATATCAGTTTATTGATATTGCTTCTAACTTTATAATTAATATAAAACCAAGTCGCCTGATTGAGCAATATAGTAATAACAACAAAAAAGGAAGCTAAATTCGGGAAACCAATATTTCTGTACCCTTGCAGAGAAAATCTATCATATCTCAGCCAAAAATGAACCAATTCCCAATCGGAAAGCTGTCCAATCTTAGTTTTCATTAGGTTAATAAATCTGTATACTCAATTAAAAATGTAGAAAAATTATTTTTTTTTTTTTATTTTTTTTAAATTTGGAAAAAAATTGAAAAAAAATTTTTACCGTCTGAGATGGCTAGATCGATTCGGCTGTTGATGCTGATTAAGAATATATATAAATTATAGGGTTGGAAATCATTCATACACTACATTTCCTGCTTCTGACTGAAATTATAATACCCTTCAACGGAATAAACATTTCAATAACAAATGAATTCTAAAATAATCAGGAAGATCAAAATATGAATTCGTTTCATTTCGAAAACTTGCCAAAGCAAGCCTGTCTTACTTTTATTTATAAATATTAAATATTTTAATAATAAAAGTAATTAAAAATAGTATGGTAACAATTAAAATTCACCATCAACTATACAGAGAGAAAATGCATTACAAATCATCCATACACACATGTCTGGGACACATTATGCACATTACACATCATGCTGAAAAGTGTGAATATCATTAATTTACACAAAAGCCCGATATATAATCTGTTTTGAACGTTTGACAACACTTTTCTTGTCAAATTCTCTTCTAGTCACCGAGCCACGTGCTTTAGGCTTAAGTAAACTTTTATCAATTTTTTTTGTCTGCTTAGTAAATATATAGCTTAAAAATGAAATTACCGTGTGTTTTATGCGGCTGCCATAAAGACAATGAGCTGATCTTTGGCGAGTTTGTAATGCATGATAAGAATTCATTGCACCGCAACTGCCTGGTAAGTTCACCTCAATGGAATAGAAAGGTTACTTCACCTGTGTATATTTAATCTGGCGAACAGGTCCTATGTCTGGGCAAATTCGTACAGAATAAAACCGACGATATCCGCCTCTGGAACTTTCTCAAGGATGATATATCGGAGGTGAAGGAAGTCTTTAGCTTGACCAAATGCTCGTATTGTCCTCGCCTGGGTGCGAATCTTTCATGCTGCCACGCAGGATGCCATCGTAGCTTCCATACCAAGTGCGGTGTGGACAATATGGCTGTCCTCCAATATGGCGGCAAATTTGATACTTTCTGTGCAGAGCATGTGCCCGAGCATCGCAGTCGCCCGGAACCAGACGCAAATTGTATATTATGTCTAGGTTCGGTAGTGGCCAGTGGGCAAGCGTTTAGCCCGGCTTTGGCATTCCAGGCACCATGTTGCCACAATGGATGGTTTCATCGCGAATGCGTCCAGGATCTGTCCAATGCATCGACCATTTCTTTCAAGTGTCCTCTTTGCAGGAATGAAAATGAATTCGGTGAAGTTGCCATGTACGGAGTTGCCATTCCCAAGTGGTGAGTTTAGAGGAGAGAAAGAAGTAAATAGTTTCTTTAGAAAGTGTTGTAATCATATTATTTACCACAGGCGTTACGGTTTACCAAAACCACCGACAAGCATTCCTATGGCCCCCGGCCGGGTTAGCCCACGCAATCCCCATACTGGCCTCTTCAGAATTCGTGAAGTGCGCGTCCTCATCGCCAGACTTCACCATTCCTAAATTCAAGATACAAATATATATAGCAGTCCCAGAAGATTGAATCCCAACAGAACTTGAGAAACATAAATCCCAGTACGAGCATTCATACCCGAATATATAGTATGTAATGTTACCTGTTTTTTGCTAGATAATTTTCTTTAGTTTTTTTGAATAAAGATAGTTATAGACTGCATAATTTTATTGGGTTTTTTAATGCAAGAGTATTAAGTTGCTTTCAACGCGTTAAGGCCTTCATAAAACTATAACAAAAGTTATGTTCCTTTGCCTTTATCTGGTTTTATTGTTCTTTCTAACATCGTGTCAAAGCTTTAATACTATTACATGTAGTACAAAATCTAAAAATATATATGTATGTAATTTTCAAAATAGTCATGCAAAAGAATTTATATTTGATATGTTTGAACCTGATTTATAGTAGGGAAAAAAATGCTATCTTATTTCACATAAAACTCAATACTAAATAGCTTTTGTCGTGTACTAAGTTGTATATTCTGTACTTCCCTATAATCAAGATATTGATTATAGGTATATTCTGTACTTCCCTATAATCAAGATCCTTTTCCACCAAGATGTTCTTTCTGCATCTTACTTTCCCCAGTTTGCTTAACAATCTGCTATAAATATATATATAAATTGAGCTAAAAAAAACGAATAATACATTTTGGAACATAGATTCCATAACTGGAAAATGCCAAATCATTAAATCAGATTACAGCTTTTAATCACAGTCCAAAATTTTGCAAGCTTTATTGCTATTTGTATAACATTTTCTTTACCAAATATGAATATATTTAAAAAGGTAGAAAGACTGTTAGCTTGCAATTTGATTGCCTAGTTTTTGGGGCATGTTCAAGGAATCGGTTCGTGCAACCACCTTATCCGATCGATTTGATATGTGAAATGACAAGAGGCAGCTTCCTTTCGTGCTTCCTTCAGCTTCCACCGAGTTGCCAGGGAATGTGTTAACGCATTTTGCCACGCCCATTTGCCCACATAAACCCCAACGTTCAATTGCTCGTTTGGCAAAAAAAAAAAAAAAAAAAGGAAAGAAGGAAAGAATTCCTTGCCGCCGCCCTTGTTGCTTTTTCAACTTTTGTTCTTTTGTCGCGGCCAAGGGCGACGTGGAGCACACATCCTGCTGTGTGTTTGAGGGGGAATATGGAACAGAAGGCACAGGAGCATGGGAGCAAGGGAGCACGGGAGCAACACGGCGGCAGACAACAGACAGTAGACGGCAGACGACAGATATGTATGATGAAATACAAATTAAATTTCCCTGGCACAAGCACATTGCACGGAAAAAATCAGATATGAAATGTAAAACTGAGGCAAGCAGGATACGATGCGAGTCTGGTGGGGATTCTGCACCACCTCCCCCCCCCCCAAAAAAAAAAAACAAGGGATGAAAAGCCTTCAAAGGGAGGGAGGAGGAGAGCACTTCATCAGTAGGTTTTTCCGCCTACTTTCAGCGAGGACTCAAAATTCGAAACGCGCGGCAATTGAAGTCAGAATTTAAATGGGATTCCCCCTTCACTCATCAGCACTTGTCTTGCATCCTACCGAGCCCCTCTTGATCCCCCCCGCCCCCCTCTATCATTGTGAAAATGCGTAAAAAGGCGTATAATTTGCATGAGATTTGATTTCACACCGTAGAAACTTGCTACACAGCAGCCATGGAGGAGAATTTGAAGGAGCCAAGCCACTGAAAACTGAAGTTATGGTTATATATGTATTTTACAAACTTATGTGGATACAAGTGTAGGCTGGGGTGGAGTTTGGTAGCAAGCAATCCTTTTGGGGAAACCCAAAAAAGAAAAAAGTTTCAACCCATATATCTTGCACAAAATCCATTTCAACGTGAAAACCATTCAGGGATTCAAATACCATTTCCAGAGACAAGTGTGATTCCTCCAAGGATAAGAGGGAGAGAGAGCTCCTTTAGTCCATAGAAGAAAATAATGTTAAATTAAAGTAAGTATAGGCATTAATTTTGTGTTGTAAAACATTTAAGAAAAGGCCACTTGGAATATTTTCCATAGATAGCATAATAATAATTGATTTTTATTTGAAATCCAGGACTCTCAGGATCATGGATAAAAGCTTTTAGTATATATTACCAAAAGTCATTTAACCCAAGTAATAATGCATATTTTTCGATCCTGCATTACCATTATATCCCGAATCCCTCGGAACCATTTCAAGTTATGACTAAAGTCAAAGTCAAAGCCAGGCAATTGTTGGATTGAAGGCGGTTGTATCCTCTGAGCAACTCGATGCCATTTCGGCCTGATTGCAATTGGCAGTGTTGGCTAATGCCCGGCTTCATGCTGGTATATACCGCGTCCCCGCTTGTCCTTGCCGCATGTCCTTGCCACACAACAGCCGAAGCGTGCCCAACTCTCAACAGAGAGAACACTGCTTGCAATTGACAGTTTCGAATACAGATTTAAACGCAGATACAGATTGCGGACTCAGGTTCAGATACAGATACAGATAGAGATACAGATACGGGGAGATATATATACCGATGGCAAACGCACATATTGGCTGCATTGTTGAGTACATATAAAAACAATAAGCCATTCGGAAATGGAAGCAAGATAGGTTGGGAAGGCAGTTCCAATGTGCCGAAATACAAATAATATATGTAGAAACAGAAACAATTGGCACACAAACTCGAATGTTTTAATACCTTAGGCTGAGATTTCAAACATGACTTCGAGTTTGGAGTTCTTATTAGATGCCTTAGGACTTTGTTTACAAGGCTAGGATAAGGTCTTGAATGCTGCTTTGCTTCCTTGATTTAACCTAGTTAACCAAAATAAACTTCAAAGGACTTTTATAAGCCTGAGTCTATCTATGGAGTATCTGAAAAAGTCCTCTATAAGTGTCCTTGGAATGGTATATACCCCTGTCAATGGCTGGGTATAAAAAACAAAACCAAAGAAGCGACAAAAAGGGAATACAAAAATACGTACAACAATAAATATTAATAAATTTCACATGATCATAAAAATAAATTTGTGAATCCAACACGCACACACACACACACACAGACACACACTCACACACACACACACACACTCCTTACACACACTTGCTGTGAGAGATAAGGGGGCCCAGTCAATACACACAAACATATTACATTATAAGGCTTAGCCATAACAAGGCAATCACATTATTAGGCACCACCCACCGCCCATCGACCGACAGTGGGGTGTGGCTGCCTGTCAGGTGCTGGTGCTGGTGCTGGTGCTGATGCTGATGCCACACACTCAAGGACGACGCATCGTTGTAACGGTAATATAAACATATGCAATAAGGTTATCTTATTACCCTGCGAGCGATGATAAAGAAACGGTGGAGGGGCCATTGGTGGCAAGGCAAATGACAGCACACATACGCACACGGGGCACTCCACTCCACTGCGAAATCGAAGCAAATAATTTCACACCCCAAATCTCCAGACCATAACATCTTATGGCCTACCATACCGGATCATCTTGAGCTCACATGCCTTGGGGGCGTCCTCCTTCGAACCAAAAGAGAGATCCCACAGCCTAAACAAGATCGCTGCAAATATATATGTATTTAGTATAGTATAGACTGGCCACTTCCGACCCACCTTAGCCAGGTGAATTGTCAGCTCTTAAGTATCTCTGATTGTGACACAAACACACACAGACACACAAGTGCTCCGTCAGCCCTAATGGCATCTCCTTTAGGCTAGTTAATCCCACCTTTCGTGTGTTCCGGTGCCTGCTCCATTTCCATCTCTCCATCTGCACACTTTCCAGGGGATAGAAAGAAAAAAAAAAACCCCAAACACAAAATTGAAAGAGCTATGGGTGCAATGGTAGACGGCAAAGAGCAAAACCCCAAAACGAAAAGCAAGGCAAACAAGAGGCAGCAACCAAAAATAAATTTTATGCTAAATTTCTGGTTAACGAAATTGGGAATACCCTTGCGAAGGAGCAGGTTTTAAGTTAATTAATGAATTAAAGTTACAAGTTCTAGAATAAAAGCAAAGAAAATTTATAGAATATAAGATGTATAAAGCCAGGAAGCTCAAGATCTTTTGAAATCTTGTTAAGGAAGCAGATAGAGAAGGAGAACGCTAAAAGCCTGTATGTGTTCATGCTAAATTTCCTCGTCTGCATAATTTTTAGTGTATTATATATATTTTTAGATTTATTCCAAATAATGCTTAAATTTGGCTACTTAACAATGTGTGCGTTACGCATCTTACTCTCTCCTTAGATTGTCTTGGCCTGGGCGGATTTCTTAGCGTTTTAATCCTAATCTTTGGAACTTATTCAGTAGCTATTATATTTAACCTAAACTATATATAATCCTATGAACTATAGTCTTGTATAAACTCTATATATTTGTTAATAATACCCTTTAGGAAAAGGGTATATAAAATAGAAGAGGAAAATGAAGAAAATGTGGCGACCAAAAAATGGACCAAAATCGATAAGAATGTAATTTGCCATAATTCACAGAAATTTGCTCGGCATATTGGCTTTTTCTCTTTTTTCTTATTTTTTTTTCTCCCCCCTCAAACGTATACATATGTGTGTATGTGTGTGTGTGTGTGGTGTGTATTTTTGTGTCCTAACAACATCAACAAACACAAACAACAAACAAGGGGGAAAGAGTGGGAGCATTGCTTGTGATCGAAGATGAAAATTATTAATGGCTAGGCTATTGGCATTAAAATTACACCTTCTGCCCAAAAAAAAAAAGGAAAATAAATACACACGCGCAGCCACACACGCAAACACACAGATATCCATCTGCCCCTGTCCTTGTCACAGGATACACTGCCCTCTCTCTCTCTCTCTCTCTTGTATGCATTAAATTGACATTCATATTACTTATTTATGCATGGGAAATTAATTTTGATATGTTGATTTCTCGCATGAGCAAATCCAACAAGCCGCACCCACAGTCACCCACATATTGGACCAAATGCAGGTGACATATAGACACACACACACAGGGACACCAGCTGTCCACCTGTCCAGCGATATATCCTGGCATTTGCTATATAGGGTCCTTCATGTGACTGTGTGTTTGTGAATAATGCATTGATTTAAGCTGTATGCTACTCTAGATCTTTGTCGAAAGCCTAGGAAACCTATGGGTAAAGTAATTTTTTACTGAGAATATGATTAATAATTAATGGGATAATTATAATAATTAATATATTAATAAATTTACAATTTTGAATGCTTGTTTAGAGGGTAAGGTATGCTCAAGTTTTTGTATTTGTAAGCTGTCTAACAAAGCTTTTTAGATTTCACTTCAAAATGAATATTTCATGATTTCCTGGCAAAACTTTAAGACAATAAACCCTAAAGGCGCATTATTATAATCATTATTATTATTATAATTATTATTTTTACTGAATGCTGATCAGTTAAGTGGCGAAATACTCGAATATTCAAAACACAGCAAAATTTATGCACTTTGCTCTGATAACCACTCCCCATTTTCGATTCGTTGTGAGCCAGCCCCGGGGCCATTTTAATCACTGACTTTGTCATTAGTTATGCACGAAAAACCAGCTCTCTCCACCGGTAATGGCCGGGGGAGTTGAGAAAGGGGGTGGTTTTTGATACATAAATTGAAAATTTCGGGGCCAGTTTTGCGGATATCTGCAACTTTGCTCTTTGTCTCTGGAAGTTTCCTAGTTCGCTTCCGTTGCGTTAACTCATTGTGCGCACTTCCTGTCATCCGGTCGGTGCCTGGGCAGGCAGGCAGGCAGGCAGGCTCACAGCATCACTTACACTTACACAGCCCTTTTGCTGCTGCTGGGTTCTAATTGTTTTTAATCACTTTCCAGTTGCCCAGACCTTAACCCGCAAAATGGCTCCGAGGCGCACTTTGGATTGGCAAAATAATGATTATACGTGGGGCATAATAATTATCGTCTCGGCATGGGGTGGTCTGGGGCTCATCGGCTCATTGAGCCAGTGAATTCGGTGGACGGATGCCAAGTGCAGTCAAGTGCAGCAGCCCCAGCTAAGGATAAATTCCCCTTCGTCCTTCCTTGGCTTAGTCCACATTCCACAGTTGTTAGCATCTTGTATTTACTTTTGCATAACTCGAGTTGCTCGTTGTCCTTGTTGTCGCTGCCACTCTTAGTGGGGGCAATTAAGCGATAAGCTAGCTAAATACACAGCACTCTTTAGCCACGCCCCCACAGTTAACGCCTCAAAAAAAAAAAAAAAAAACAAGAAAGAAAGCTAACTTCGGCACGCCGAAGTTTATATACCCTTGCAGATAGAACTTCTGTGAATAGGAATCCATACAATATTAATTATATATATTTGTGTTAAAAAACAATGAAGTAATACCTGCTTTCATTTCATTCACCTATACATATTATATTTGCAATTTTACAGTCACAGATTTGCATTTTTCCTCTACATCAAACGATCGTTTGTATGGAACCTATATAGTAGTATAGAACCTATAGTCGTCCGATTTTCATGAAATTTGCCACAAAATTTAAGACTTATATAAAATGGCTATACCTCAAATTTGATGAAAATCAGCTGAAAACTGAAAAAGTTATAAATTTAATTGTATTAATTTCTCGATCGTTCCTATGGGAGCTATATGATATAGTAGTCCGATTTTCATAAAATTTTATGCAAAATTGTAGAGTATAGTAAAATGGCTACATCTCAAATTTGATTCAATTCTATTGAAAACTGAAAAAGTTAAAAATTTTTTTGTAAAAATTTCCCGATCATTCCTATGGCAGCTATATGATATAGTCGTCCGATCCGGCCAGTTCCGACATATATACGAGTGAGAGTATATAGAAGGCTAACTACAAAGTTTCATTCAGATAGCTTCAAAACTGAGAGACTAGTTTGCGTAGAAACGGACAGACGGACAGAAGGACAGACGGAAAGACGGACAGACGGACATGGCTAGATCGACTCGGCTGTTGATCCTATCAAGAATATATATACTTTATATAGTCGGAGGTGCCTCCTTCACTGCGTTGCAAACTTCTGACTGAAATTATAATACCCTGCAAGGGTATGAAAACTGTCAGGCAACAAACAACACAAGGAATAAAAGAGAGAGAAAGCTGCCAGCATGGAGATGAAGATAACCCACTTGGAAACTCATTAGTTTTGGGGAATTCTAATTAGACAATTATTTGGTTTTTAATTTGTTTTTGTTGCGAGTATTATCATTATTGTCATAATTGTTGTGATTATTGCACTTGAAAGAGGAAGTCTGGCTGCCTCAGCTTGTTGTTGAAGCAATAGTTACGCATACGCCATGTGTGCCGGTTTTTGGTCTAATTCCCAAATGAAATACCACTTAATGATTTTAATTAGTTGTCTAAACACTGAGCTCTTGCTTCTAATCCTGCTGCTGCTGCTGCTCCTGCTCCTGCTTCTCCTCCTGTTGATTTTCATTAGTATGTCCCAGCTTCAGCCCCATTCCCAGTGTCCAGAAGTGAGGTTAGCCCCAATGCCTTGATGAAGTGTTTGCTCCGTCACCAGGCCCAGGCCCAGGCCCAGACTTGGAGTCGTCGAGTCTGGTTTGCGATTCATTCATTTTGTGTGGTTTTCCGCAGCCAAAAACGAAGCTTATGTTGGAGCCTCCACTTCTGGAGGGGAACGGAGTGGAGCGAGAGTCTGGCAACCGCAAGGCAAATGCGGCTAGGACATTAGAGCAGATGTTGTCCTTGCCAGGGCAATTCCCCCTACCCCCCAATGCCTGCCTTCGTATATGTGTGCTTACACTTCAACTCATTAGCGCGTAAAGAATCTTAACGCTTCAAAATGAATTAATTTTCATCCAATTTGGCGTTTGTCACACACACACACACACACACACACACACAGAGAGAGAGAGAGAGAGAGAAAGAGAATCCTGCGACTGCGGAACGAAGAAAGCTCTGTGACGTAGACGAAATAAAATGAAGCTCCTGCGGGGTAGGAGCACCATTGTCGTCTTTTGGCTCATTATGCACCTCTCCTCATGCTCCCACCTCCAGCCAAAGGCAGGAGAAGCCACCTGCCAGGACACCACTCGTCGTCCTCCACACTCTTTATTATTTTTATTTTCGTCCTCGTTTCACTTTGCTTTGTTTAATTTCTGTGCTTTCTTTATTCTGTTGGCTGATTTTAAATTTCACCGTGCTTCCAGGTCCCAGTTCCTCCTGCTCCTCCTGCTCCCAGCTCCCAGCTCCTGCTCCTGCTCCTGCTCCTGCTCCTGCTCCTGCTCATGAATCGTCCTCCGTCCGCCTGTCAGCCCGTGTATCCGTTTGCCGCCGCCGCCATGTGCGTGTGTGTGTGTGTGTGTGTGTATTTAAATCCGATTTGAATAATTACAAATTTCAATTGTATGAAAAGCAACGGCAACGGCAACGGCAGCCGCTGCCCCATGACAGCCGGCAATATGACGCCATATGGAAATGGCACCGAGGAGAGGTTCAGAGGTGGCAGGAGCAGGAGCATCACCAGTATTTACCGTACAATGGCAGCCATGGCAGCCCGCGTAATACACTAAACGAAAATGATTGAGTGTTGTTACCACAGGTAATAATAAATGAGTACTCTATATTAACTATTCAAAGGAAGTGCCCAGAAAATATTGGGAAATTTTTGTTAGAGAACAAATGGGAATGTAAACTGCACTCTAATGGCAAATTTTATACAGGAAAAGCTTTAAGTTTGTGAATTTTTAAGATGTTTTCAATGGTTTCTAAACCAGTGACATAAATGACTGAAAATGAGTTATAAGGGGATATTAAAATGAAACAATTTTATGGAAATATATGTATATTTTGACAAATTTCTGGTATTCTTTCTAAAAGCTATTCTGACTAACGCTTTAATTATGTGATTTAAATCTGTGTCGTTAGGGAAACAATGTACCAATAAAATTAATTAAATCAATAGGAAAATGTAGGGAAGGTAGGTGGTTCAGATTATTATTATTAACGAATAGAAAATCGATCATAACTAAGATTATAATGTACACAATCTTTGAATCCTTAATAATCGATATTTTTATAAGAATTTTTAATTATGTTTAACTCATAACTCAGCCAAAAAGGCATTAATTTCAATTCGGAAAGCTGTCCTATGTTAGTTTTTATTAGCTTAATAAATCTGCATCAAATTGAGATGTAAAAAAAATTCATTTTTAGGACTTTTTTTTTTAATTTTTACGATGTAAGCCCTTGTAAAATTTGAAAAAAATTTTAAAAAAATTTTTCGCGATTAAGATACCTAGATCGATTCAGCTATTTGTGCTGATCAAGAATATATATGACATATAGGGTCGGAAATGACTCCGTCACAGACTAAAATGATATTTTCCTATGCAAGATTTCTAAAAATGGAAATTTTTTGTTGATTTTTTTCAATATTATTTTTGGGACAATCAATGTTTAAAAGTGGCATAATTATGTCAAAAGTGCATTAATTTTAATTTAGAAATCGTTTCTGTTTTATTTGTTTGCCGATTAACAAAACTGCATACTTTATTTTATATTTAGAAAAATTGAAAAATTTCTTCGATTTTTTAAAATTTTAACGATATAACCCCTTATAAAATTTAAAAAAAAAATGTTTTTCTGCCTGAGATAGCTAGAACAATTCGGCTGTTGATGCTGATCAAGAATATATATGACTTATAGGGTCGGAAATGATTCCTTCTCTGTTTTTTAAGCTTCTGATTGCAAATTTAATACCCTGCAAGGGTATATTTTCAAACAATATCTTTAAGACCTATTTTCCCCCTATTTTTCTCAGTGTCGTTGCCTTTCACAGTCGCTGGTTGCGTTGACAACAACAACAAAAGGCTGCGAACAGGAACAACGACAACGGCTTCTGTTTCTGCCGAGTTAAAGATAAGATTATTACCCACCACACCCACACACTCACACACACCAACACTCACACCAACATACACCAACACACACACCAACAGACACACACACTGGCACTCTGCCTGCTTGGGATTTATTTTGGTATTTCGCATTTCGTCCGCCTTTTGGAGCTCCCAGTTCCCAGTTCCCAGTTCTCAGCTCCCAGATCCCACTTTCCACTTCCCAGATCCCGATGACAGTCTTTTTTTACGTTTTTTTGTGTTCTTTTTTTGTGGAGCGTGCTCATCCAACGCTCTGCGGTTGACTATTCCGACTTTGGCGGCTCTTCTCTGGCCTTTCATCACGTTTGAATAATAATTTCCCTACTTCGTGTGGTTCGCCTCTGAATCAATTGCAAGAGGCTACAGCCGAAGTCAAGTGGTTTCTAAATCAACTGTGGACTGGAAATGACCAAAAAGTCAAGGTTTTGATTTCTTCAAGTAAGAGTAAAGTTTCTTAAGTAAAAGTATTATTAAATTTGGTTTAAAGTGTGAAGAGTGTAGGTATTATACTTCTATGCAAGAGGCTGCAGCAAGGTCAAGTGGTTTCTAAATCAACTGTGGACTAAAGTCAACGTTTTGATTTCTTAAAGTATAACTTATAAGTTGGTTATGTTAAGGGTTAAGTTTTCTAAGTAAAGGTAATGCTAAATTGTGCTTCTCTTTGCATTCTTACAATTGAATAATGTTTTTTTGGCGAAAGGGTTATCATTATCTTTTTAACTTCTCAAGGATTTAGTGACTATAATATTGTTTATATTTTATATAGACTATAATACCATATATTAGTAAAGATAGAATTTAAAAAATCAGGTTAGATTCCAGCTCTGAGTACTATGAATCCCTCCCGATGAAGTCCCCTTTCGAGGACATTCAATTATGTTAACTACTTCCCAACCAAAAGGAAGGACTTCTTTCTTATATATGTATATCCCCTAACTGACCTTCTCCCACTTGTCACACTCTTGGTTTTCACACTCCGCTAGTTGGAAACCAATTAGTAGCTGGGGACTCCCAAGTGCTGACCCACTCGAAAATGATATATTGCAAGCTGGGCTCCATTGCCCCACCATCTCCATCTCCATCTCCATCTCCATCGCCACTCGAGGCACTTATCAGCACTTGGCCATCTGTTGGACTCTGGTTTTTGGGGAGAGGATCGAGTGCGTTTTCTTTTTTTTTTTTGGGGGACAATCTACTGTTAAATTACTTTAACTCGATTCATTTGCAATTGCTTTTTTTTCTATTTTTTCTCTTCTTTTTTTTTTGGTTTTCGGCGTCGTCTTTATATATTTTTGTGTGTAGGTTTTTATGGTCTGCTTTTTGTTCAGGGCACACACACACCAAGATAGAGAGAGAGAATAAGCCTGGCAGCGACAGGAGAAGATACCTGAACGGACTTTTCCCCAGCCCGTGTGTGTGTGTGTGTGTGTGTGTGTGTGCCTCGGTCGCATGGCTATGAAACAGATAAATTGCAAAAGTTTTCCCCAAATATTTTCACAAGACGACGGCAAGTTGGTGGCTAGAACAGGGAATGGAGCGGGGGGGCGATGCTTTAGGCCAGGGCAGGTAGCACAAAAATCTGCAATAAAATTTTACCAATAAACTTTAGACGCACACATGGATGGCCGTCCGACACAGATGCGGATGTGGGATAGGTACTGGGTACAGGTGGATGTGTGGATGTGGATGTGGCGGAATGCGGATGCGGACAGGTGGAACTTTTTCGGGTGAACTATACTAAATTATTGTAGTTGCTGAAAAAGTTTTTTTTGGGCACCCCGTCTGACACACACACACACACACACACGCAAAGGAACAAAAAAAGCAGAAGGAGAACGCTAGCGATGTTAGAACCTTTTGACATGGCAAGTGGGTGCTCCAAGGCATACCCATCCTGCAGAGATAACACACACAAGTGTGTGTGTGTGTGTATGAGAAGGGGAGGGGACATAAAATGCGGTGAACTAATGTTGCACCCACTTGCATTCAACCCCACATGGCTTGTTATTAACTTTGACTGCGCACTCGAAACGAAAGCGAATCCCTGTGACAAATGTCCTTACACATATGTATATATATATATATATTTATTTATTTTTTTTGGGTCTGATTCGGGTTCCGGGGTCAACAGATTGTGGGTCAAATGTGCGCTCAAGGTCGACGTCCTGGGTCAGTCAAAGTTTTGCATTCCCCGAGGCATAACTCCCCAAACACGAGGCCTTTTCAAGCGGTGACAGGAAAAAAACGGGAGTTATAAAGAAAGAGTCCTTAAGGAAACATATTCCCTGCCTACTTTATTGATTTTTTTTACAACTTGCAACTAATTTGCGGCACTGAGGATCGATGCTTTGTACTAATGTGCTGCATTTCCGCCAACTAACAAGTGTATCATTCAAAGAACTCGTGTGTGCAATGCGAGATATAAACTAGAACTAAGGCTCAAGAGGCAGGACGAAAGGCTCCAGTTGGGCAGAAAACTTTCTTTTTGTGTTAAAATCCCGGGCACGTACGCTTGTGGATACAATATGTCATATGTGTGTGGCAGAATGACAAGGATGCGGAGAAGAGTGGCAGCACACTGGAAGCATGTGTTGCGATTCCTTTTGTGGAGTGACACGGTTGTTGGTGGTGGCTCCACCTCGTTGGCAGCACTTACGATCCCATAAATATCACCATCACCTGGCAGATCCTCGAGATCATTGCAAGTCCTTGCTGCCTGATGTTTATTTTCGTAGGCTTTTGCGATAAAGTTTCACAGCAGCCGCCACTTACATCCCAATGTGGCCGAAAGTGTCGATAAAACTTTCGCTAAGCCCCCCCCCTTCCAAGCCCATCCCATGTCCTTGTATCCTGTCCATGTCCTTGCACCAATGGCCAGCTGACGAATTTGGCGCGCGAGTCACATTAACGCGGCTAATGGTGAAAGTTTTATGCCTGGCTTCGGCTTCATAATGTGCAACACTTGAGCAACAAGGGCGCCTGCTTTAATGCTCCACCTTCGTCCTGCTCCAGGTCCCTCTTCCTGCTGCTGCTGCTCCTGCTGCTGCTTCTGCTTCTGCTCTTAAGAGAGCGCTTAAGAGAGAGTCGGCGGATGCTGGGGGCCAGCACCCAAAGGGATGGTCCAACAGGATGAGAAGGCAGGACCTGCCTCCCCCCTAGTCCTGTCCTGTCCTGTCTCCGAAGAGTAAACTTCGAAAGCCCTTTTGCACGCCCAAAGAAACCTACACTGGTCCCGGCACGGCATAACTCGGGTTTCGTTTCCTGTCGGCTTTTGCCGGCGCTCGGCTCTAGCTTCGGCTACGCTTCGTTTTTCCTTCTTTGTTCCTTTCGGTCGACTGTTAGCGCCAACGCTGGCCAGGACTCGACAGTTGGTTATGAAATCTGAACGTGTTCGCACGTGCCGCACGGATCTCGCAGCAGCTAAAGCCATCCACTCAACTCAGTTCCACACCAATCAGCACTTCAGTCAGCATCGCATCATCCCCAGACTCTGGCCGCCACAAGTGAAAGTGGAAAGGATATGGATAGTGAGGAGGACACTTGAATCCGAAATTGAAATCGAAAGCTCAAAAACTGAATCAAAACAAACATCAGGATCAGAGATTGGACGCATTTCATGCCAAAACAAAACAAAACAAATCAAAAATATAAAAACTTTGTGTTGCAAATCTGTGTTATCCTTTTTGTTGTTGTGTTCGCGCTTCGTTCCGTCCCCCTCCCCCGCACACACACACACACATACAAGTCCTTAGTTGCCATAAAAACAAATGCTCATGTTAACCAACTCAATCAACAAGCTGCACAACTGAGGTTGCAAGAAATTAGCCAGTAATTCATCATTAAGTTTTCCCGTCTATATAAATATAATTCTAAAGCAGATATCCGTCGGCGATAAACAAAGTTCTTAGTTTCCGTTACCTTTTTGTTGGGTTTTTTTTAACATTTTTTTTCACGTTATCCAAAAAAAAAACAAAAGAAAAATATTTAAAAAAAAAATAATAACAAAAATAAGGAGAAAAGCTAACCATAAAAAACAAAAGTAAAACCAAAAAAAATATATAGTTAGTGTTTATAAGTGTACAAAACAATTGGTGAATGAGCAGGAAAAGGAGTTAAGTCGAGAATCAGGAACAGGATCAAAACCCGAGCCAGCTTCAGAAAGTGAAATACCAGACAGAGAAAGAGAGAGAGAGTCCTGTGTAAGTACATAAAAAATTCCCACAAATTCGAATTCAAATTACAAAATTACAATGGTCCTGGCCACAAGCACTTTTCCCTACATTTCTCTACTTTTTCCCCTCACTTTTCCCTGATTCTTTGCATACTTTTGCGGGCAATCAAATAGAATTCCTGCGGAATGTAAAACAATATTGTAATGGAAAGCTATAGCATTAATTTCTTTGATGACTGCGAATTCAAATCGACAAATCAACGACAGAAATGTCAATTTCAGTCCCAGGATATATAATTACACTCACATATATATAACATTAAGTTTGTTGTTGTTTGTAGCTTGAAATGGTGTCCAACTGCTGCTCCTGATGCTGTTTCATCGCGGGGGCCCAAACATCTGTGGCTTGTGCTTAAGTTAATTATTATCAATTAATAGCTAATCACGATAAATGTGCATGAAAGCGTTTTGCCCAAGGACACAGCGATACGGGATACGGGATACGGGATATGGAGCACAGGATAAGGCGATAAGGGCAAGGGAGCAAGGGAAAATGGAGCAAATGAAATACCTAGCATGGGAAAAGGAGCAATGAAATACGTAGCATGGTATATGGGACATGGCATGTCCATGTCCCAGTGTTTAGGTTGGGAATGTGGGAAAACAAGGCATTTAGGGCAAGGCAACAAGGCAGCAGGGCAATGGTCTACGATTCTGCTTCGACCTTTTCCCTACTCTAGCATCCTGTTTATTTGTACCACGCTGCGTATGAGCGATTTGCAATTAAAAATACGTATACGCACTGTGGCCATAAATAGTTGAGTCTAAACAAGGACGCGCTCTGATCATTGCATTGATTTACTGGGAAGTATTATGAAATTAATTAAATACAGGGGAGCTTAATTCTATTTATTATATATTTTCCAATAAATTAAAAATTAAATGTTTTTGAATTCTGGGAACCTAAACTATGAAAGTAGTTGTAGTTATACCTACTTTTTGTAAATATTTAAATTATTATTCCCATTTTAATCAATACAAATTTATGATTAGTACTATAACTTAACAAACGCACTTTAAAGATTAGTTAAATGAATTAATAATATATAATATATAAATTGTTATAACCATTTTAATCAATACAAATTTAAGATAAGTGCTATTACTTAACAATCCCACTTTAAAGGTTACTTAAACATATTGTTCCCTGTTTAATATTTCAATTATTAAACCCCTTTAGTGAATACAAATTCAAGAATACTGCTACCACTTAAAAAACACCACTTTAAAGTTTACTTAAGAGCATTTTCCTTTTAATACTTTCATTCAACTTCTCATTGAAATTGACTTTATATATATTCCCTCCCCCCCATTGAAATCAATTGACCAAAAATTAATTCACATTTTGAGTTACACATTAGCGTTTATTAATTATCAATGTAATGGACCATTTCGGTTGACTGTTATTATTGCGGCAAATGAACAATGAAGGCGCAAAATGGCCTTCATAAAAGCGTTTTTATTTATGATCTTTCACTGGCATTCTCACATAAAATTCAATCAAAGTTGCAGTTCTCAATGCCGAAAGGAAAAAGGAATGCCATTTCTCCGGCTTCGTCCAAAGTGAAGTTCGTCCATCTTTTGGGGCTTTGATCTCTGGGATGCCAGCAAAGTGCCACAGGGATGTTGGACTGAGGATTGGGAAATGGAAAATGGGAGTGGAGTGGAAAATGGTGGTGGTGTATGGGAGTATGGGAATGCGGTGAATGGGAATTCCAGGAGTGGGAGGTCGGAGACGGTGGACAACAATCGCATTCGCTGTTCGAGTGCCCTCAATAAACGACATTTTATTATATTTTTTTCTCTCTCTCCCTGCCTGTCTGTTTGCCAGGCTCAGCTGCTCTTCCTGTACCAACTTCTGTCCAGAGTCCTGGGTCTTCCTTGTTCTTCCGTTACCCATTTCTCTGTTCGGTTTTGTACGCTTTTCCTGCTGCCACCTTATTTCTACTTCGTTTTTATTTTTTTTTTATATATTTTCTTCTTTTTTCCACCTCGCATCGTCCTTTCCCTTTTTATCGTTTCAGTTACAAAGCGGCGCGCGCTTTACGCTGATTGCTCGCTGGCGCAATCGTTCCACAGGACATGGCCTGGGTTTCCTTTTTTGCGCTCCTTCCTTTTGTTTTCCCCGCTCCTGTCCGCGCGCGTGTGTGTGTGTGCAACTGGGCATCGATATCATTGGGTTTATTGTTACTTCCTTTTGCAATTATCCTTGTTAGTCCGGCGCACAGGCAAATGCACAGTGGCCTGGCTCAGCACTAACTTCATTTGCCTAGCTCGGGTTCTCGGTTTTCGATTCCAGGTCCTGTTTCTGGTCCTGACTCTGGTCCTTTTGTGCTGCTGCGTTATCCTACTCCTCACTGGCAGCCAGTTGGGTTTAGGAGCTCGTCCTGCGGTTTATGATCTCGCTGCTGGCAAATGGGCGTTGTTTTTTTTTCCACCAAATTTTTTTTGCACAGGGATAAGGCATCGTATTGGCCATCAATTGGGCTTTTTTTACGCTTCGTAAACACTCCGTATTGTGCATTTTTCACATAATAACTAAGATGCTTGTACTAATTTTGGTTCAAACGTTAAAGAAGCTTGCTTAACTTGTATGTATTTCTTGGGACAACAAAAAAGGAAGGACTTTATGATCATTTTGAGGAGTTTTATTAGTAAAAGGAGAGCTAGATGATAGAAAGATACAGATTCTTGCTTATTAGGAGGTTAATTTTATACTTAAACAATTACCCATTTTACTTTTAGAAGTATAAACACCATGATACCCCATTTTCTTCTAGAAAGGACACCTCTGCAAGGCCAAAAGGATTAAGCCAAACGGTTTGTTTTCCATGCTGGACAACATGCAAGAAAGCGCTGACACAACGCAAAACTCAATCAAACTGTCAACAAAACAGTTTGGTGGCGAACCCCCCTTTTCGCCATGCCACGCCCATAAACAAAGCACATTGTCTCCATCTCTCTCTCTCTCTCTCTCTCTCTATCTATCTTTGACCCCCCCTCCGTATCTATCTCTGTCGCCGCAACACACACACACACACACCCAAGTAATAAAAGCGTAGCATACGTGCGGCATTTAATTAAAAGCGTGCGAAAAATGCAACACTCGAAGGCCTTGGGGCACTCGACCACTAAACCCACTTAAAACACCCCGGCCCCTCTCGGCTGGCCAAAAGGAAAAACAAAACCAAATTAAATTAATTAAAGCGAAGGAAAAATCCGTGCTGAAATCAGCGGCAAAAGAAAACTCAACTCGAGACTTGCCGCTGTTGCTGCTGTTGGTGGAATTGAGTTAAACTTTTGCTGGCTGCCTGTTGGCGGTCGTCGAAAAGTGTTGCATTGCAACGCCTTTTAATGTCCAGCGGAGCAAAACTCCCGCATGCGGTCACCCTACCACCCTACCACCAATCTGACCCCTGACCCCTTTGGCATCCAGCATCCTGGCATTGCATTTTTTGCAATTAGCGGAATTGTTTCACATTTGCTTCACACTTCTCACCCAACTCACCGCCCACCGAGCAGCAGTCGCGCTGCAGTTTATCTGTGGTTTCCGCCCGCCCCCCCTTAACCCAGGGGTTTGTCACTCGGTTGACTCCCCTGGAAAGAGTCCTTCTTCACTGGGATGCAGTATCCTGTAGCCAGTATCCAGTATCCAGTATCCTCGTATCCCGTATCCTCGCATCTGTGGGTGTGTCCACTATATGGACATCCCTTGAGGGGGAAATCGTGCAGCTAAATCTTTTAAAGTACATCTAAAAACGACGTGACACGGGGCAGGATATACAGGATATACAAACAGCTTTCTGCACTTTACTCGCACTCTCTCTCTCACTATATATATATCTGACTCAGCTGGCTGCACTTTAGTGGATAACCCAGTTTTCTACGCTTAAAAGGTTTCCCCATTTCGAGAGCTTTTCCAACCGCTTTACATAGGTGTCCCCACGATCCTGGGATTTTTGTTTTTGTCTGTGTCTCATTTTCAGGCATTTCCCCAGTTTGTTAGTTTTTCGCAAGACATCTAACTGAGTCGGCCGCAGCAGCAGCCACAGCCGGAGCATCCTTTGGAAGAAAAGCGGAAAAGCGGCTGTAGCAGGGAAAGGAAAATAAAATACGAAGAACGTTAAACAATTTTCCCTTCATCTTTCGTATATTTTCATATTTTTTTTTTTGAAGGCTGCTAACGAGCCGCATCCGAACGGGGGTTGCACAGAGAAAAAAGGAAAAGTCATATAGGAGATCCATATTTTTCCCTGTTTTATGGTAATATTGGAATCAGAATTGCAGGATTACAAAGAGTAAAAATATCTCTAAACTTTCATCTTCTGTTATTAAAAAGATTAAAGAAATTGTGATTACATTTTTCTTTTTATATCAATTTCAAAAGATTCCTAATTTTGAAATACAAATAAATACAAGATTTAATACAGAAAATTCCCAGAAAAACCCTTGTTGTAGAAATAATAAATCCCTTCACAAGAATTAAAACAACTCTAAGTATTTGCTAGGAAAAACAACAAATTCTAATATTGAAAAATACTTGAAAAAAACACTGATTAAGCAAGGACATTTCAAATATTTTTTTCTCAGTACTTCAAGGCGCCTCTCAAGCCACCCAAAACGAGTTATGCGCATTTGGCCGCAGGCCCAGAGATTTGTGCTGCTCATTCCTTTTGTCCTGGATCCTGCTGCGGCTTCAGTTCCTTGAAGCGGCAGGTATCATAAACCTCAAGGCGTCCATCATTTTGTTTACACAAAATCAAGGCGACGAGCAGGACGACAAAACGCACATTCGTTGGCTAAAAGGAATCATGCCGACATTATGCCATTACATTTGCATAATTATCATTGTGCGGAGGGGGAGTTGGCACAAACCATACACACCCTACACACCCTACACACCCTACACACTCTACACACACAACCCACACACTTATTCACTTTGTTTTTCTTGAGTAAATGTTTGCATTTATTTCCATTTCAACGGAGTCAAATAAATATGAAAGCTCAGCTTTTGCGGAAATACACTCACACACACACACACACATTGCTGGAAGGAAAAGCGGTGGAAAAACACAGCAATGGCGGGAGGGGGGAGAGCAAACCAAGCAGCTGTGAGAACTTTAAAATGAATTCAAATTGAAAAACTTTGCTTCTATGTCATCTGCCCGTGGCACATCGATAGCCAATGCCATTGGAACTCCAATGGGGGGTCACCTGTTGCCCTTGGCCCTTTTGAAAAACACCAGCAAATAGGGGAATCATTCTAATCAAAGGGGATTAATACCAGGGAAATGCAGTCCTCACCTGAATCACTAAATCACTAAATTTTCAGAAAAATAATTGAAATTATATAATCATAGAATCAAATCATTGAGTTTCCCTTTGCAAATTATTTACTAACCTCCCTGCATTCAGTAAAAGTACCAATTTTCTTGGAAAAAATCCTTCTATTCAGTAGAATTTATTTCCAAGAAGCAGCCACTGACTTTCTTGTGAAAAACTAAAAAGTCACCGCCAGAGCTCTTTTGTGAGTCGACCAAAGGATATGCACTCAAAGGAGTCACTAGTAATGAGAATACAACAACATAAAAAACCAAGAATTAACATAGTAAAAATCATCAATTCAAGAAAATCTCTGCCTTTGACTGGACCCTTTTCATTCAAATAACTAATTACTTTGAGTTCTCAACTGAATTTTGTATTAAATGTAAAAAAGTACATATTTCCAGTCAGCCACAGATCATCATCTGTAGCTGCAGTTGCACTGGTACAGTAAAAGGATTAGCAAAAGGATTAATTGAAATTTAATTGGAGTAAAAAAATATGATGTTTGTTAATGCAATTAATTAATAACAAAAGAGAAGAGGATTACGTTTTGAAAAGTCATAGATCAATAAAAGTAAAAAACAACAGCTAAACCTATTGGAATCTATCTGTACAAAAGATATTTGCATTAAAGGGATTAAAAACAATAATTATTAATAATTGGAGAGACAGGTTTTCGATTAAGTTTGGCACAATGTATATATCTTTTTTATAATTTTTTTAAAAAAAGCTGCTTGAAGGTCCCCTTTCTAGTCTTCCAGCAAGTGCTTATAGTTATTTCGTTCTGCCAAAGCCAGAGGCGTCACATCCATACACATTATCTTCTTTTTTTTGTGAAATTTTGGAATTAGGCAGCAGCTGCTCCCAATAACTGGCACCCTGCCGAAAATCGAAAGAATTCCAGCCAGACGGAAAGGAGAGAGGTGGAGCCAAAAAATGTGTGTGTGGAATGAAAATCAATGTCACCCCGGCTGACAAGTCATCCCATACCCGGCACCCTTTCAAGGGTCAAGACCTTCGCTTCAGTTTGGTCCTAGTCCTTGGTCCTTGGTCCCTGGTCCCCTGGTCCCCTGGTCAGTGTCCACTGGGGAATGGACTGCGAGGAGTGGCAAATATGGCCTACAAGGGCGTTGACAGGCGACAGGCATAAAAGTCAGAAACATTCGTGGCCACCCAATTCCATCTCCACTTGCACCTCCATGATGGAGGACGACAATGACCAGGTTCTGGGAAAAAGCACTCGCCTTTGCTTCGCATCCCCAATTATATTTTTCATTTTCTACGATAATAAAATGAAAGAAAAAATGCAATATAAAAATGACTATTACTCTGTATTATGTTGAAAATGTCTTCAAACAAGAGTTAATGATAAAATCAACTTATGGCACAAGTTTTTCTATTTATTGTTGAACATCGAAAATGTTGTTTAAAGCAATTTGAAAAGAGTAATTTTACTTTTGAAAACCCGAAGAAAAAGTTATCAAGGATCAAAAGGATTTATTAAGCTATCAAAAACGAACTTTATACGTCCATTTGTAGTCTTGATATTATTATAACATAAAATGTCTCATATATTTCGATTATATATCTCTATTGCCTCTGAAATCTATATTTCATACGGAAAAACAGTCAGATGGATATCGAATCGGTTTTTAATGCTGATTTAAAATGTATATACTTTATGGGGTGGGAGATGTCTCCATGCTTTATAAAAAATATATAAATATTAATTCAGATTTTTGTTCTCCAAAGTCATTATATTTTACACCCTTAAAAGTTTTTATAACTTTAATAAGTGAAGAAATCATTTCCGACCCTATAAATCATATATATTCTGAATCAGCATCAACAGCCGAATCGATCTAGCCATCAAATTTTTTTAAAACTTTTTTTAATGGGTTACATCGTTAAAATTGTGCAAAAAAAGGACAAAAATTTTGTAACTTTTTTTTTGTAAATTTTATTTGCAGATTTATTAAACTTTTAAAAACTAGCACAGAAATGCTTTCCGATTTGAATTTGCTGCTTTTTTAATTGAGTTATGAAGTTTTTATACTTTGATTTTTCCTAAAAATTACCTATAAACATAGATTTTAAGAATAACATTATTTTAGGTATTTTTGAGTGCATTAAATGCCAGGCCAGCTAGTGATTGCCAAAAGTCATATATATTCTGATTCGTCATTAAAATCTTAATTAATTGCTTAAAAAATATTGAAATTAATGCTTCCTTAGCTATGTTAAGTTATAATAAATTTTAAACTCGATCCTTGAACCAATTGCAAGCTGCAAGAGTATATAATGTTTTAGCTTACCGAAGTAAGCTTACCTTTTTGTATTTTTCTAAAAGAAAAAGTGTTAAATATCTTTATGAAAATTATATAATTATAGAATCTATTGATAAGCATTAATAAATAGAATTTCCACAGTTTACTAACAGTACTTTACAACTCTACAAAATCAATATTGCTTTGGCATTACTCCAATACTTCCTGACCATCTCTAGCTTCATAGGAATTTAGCTTCGATTCCGATTTATGTGCTTTCAAAACTGAAAACAAAAGGCTTTTCCGGGAATCAATGGCAGAAGCAGAAGCAGGAGCAGGAGCCAGGAGCAGGAACTGCTGCCCTCGGGTTGGCAACTGCAACTAAAACCGCTCCATTAATTTATAATTGGAAGCGGTAAACACCGAATGGGCTCAACGCCAATTAGGATCGCGAATCAGGCAGGACTCGTACTCGGCAGGAGCCTGTGAGCCTGATTTACAATGCTGTGCCTGGGCTGTGTTTGCATAAACAATGCCATTCCCCTTTCTCCTTACCACCCCTCCACACACACACACACACACACACACACACAGCCCATTGTTCTCGCTCAATTTTTGAAACATTCAGACGATTACCAAATTGGAAAATGTTACAAATTTTTGCAGATTAACAGCGGCAATAAAGAGTCCAGAGCCCAGAGCCAGTGTCTGTGTTTTTGCGGCAATCAAATTTAGAACTCCAGACCCGCACTTTCATGTCCTGCAAGCCACCATGACTCCTGTGTCCTCGCAGACACACACACATACACATGCATATGCGCACGCACACAAACACTTGTTGAAAAATCATAAAAATTTTATGTACTTAAAATTTTCATAAAGCTGCCAAACAATGCCCAACATCAACAGTAATATCAACAACAACAGCAGCAGCAGCAGCAGCACACATACATCCTTCGTACACAAAACGAAACAAAAGCGAGTTTGCTTCACACAAAAAAAAAAATGTTAAAAACTTGCCAACAAGTTTGGTCCTTGCAGGAAAAATACTTGTATATATATCCTGACAAGCGGGCAGTCAAATTTATTTAAATGCAATTTTTTGTGGCATTTTTTCTGTTTTGTTTGGATCCTGACTCTCTCCCTCTTTGGTTGAGGAATTTCAGACAAGATTTAGAGCTATAAATTGAACATTAAATCGGCAAGAAATCCTTGCAAGTGGTAAACTGAAAAAATAAACATAAACAAAGTGCAATCAAAGTTGAACGGAGAATGCTTTTGCTTTTATATAGAACCATCATCAGAAACAAGTTGTTATTGGGGAAATAAATGTTTTCTAAAATGATGAAGCCATCTTTGATAGTTAAATCTTGGATTATTTTGTAGCTAATTTAGTTTAAGTTACTTTAAATAAAGAGTAGAGAGCAAGTAATTTAAATTTATAGTAATTCTTGGAGTTCCAAGTCATAGTTTCTTCAAGTGCATTGCCCACTAATTAAATTCACAACTTGTTATTAAACCTGTAAATACAATACGAGCAAATAAAATATCAATAAACAATTCCAAAGGAATGAATACTTCGAACAGGCACAATGAGTACTCAAAATTTGGAGAGTAGGGAGAGACGCAAGCCTTTCGCATTAAAAAAGGGCTACATTTTATGGTCCTAATTTACTGCTAATTATTTGTCTAGATGTTGGCAGCTCCGATATCGGTTGTAAATGGGTATTAACATGAACATTACTATAACTGAACGATGGCTAACTGTTGCCAAAGGAATTTTAGCAAAAATTAAGGTAGTGAGGTGTTCCTTAAGGCTAATTCTTTGTCGCCGAAAGGCACGAAATGGGGAGTATGGGTTCCCAAACTTGGGGATATGAGTGTGGGTATGAGTATGGCTATGAGTATAGCTCTGAGTGTGGGTATGAGTGCGACTATCGTGCATTCATCGCATAAATCTCAAGCGGATGGTGCGTGCGTGCCGATAACGAACTAAGTGCAAGTTCCATTCGCTAATTGTTGGCCATGTTTTTGCTGACAATTCGCTTTTGGTCAAATAATTCATGCAAAACTCACAGAATTGTCACGCAAAAGAGAGCTCGAGACGAGGGGAGGGACGACTATGGTGGTGATGATGATGACGATGGGACGCTGCTAATTAATTAATTAGCCCCTCCAGCGGGGCGTGGCCAGTGAGCGGTTTCGTGATTTATGATAAGAACGCAGCCGCCTCGCGCTTCCTTTGTAATAATTTTTGCGATTTTCCCAACCAAACACGCAAAAGTGACATTTTTATTGTTGGCGTTTTGCATGTTGCGAGGAGAAGGGGGCTCCAAGGACTCCGGGCGCGGCGCTGTATCATCATTAGGCCAACTCATTTTGTATCCTGCGCAGCGTGGGACGCGTGCATCATGTTGCAGACAGAGCCTTAAGGTGGTGGCCCATGTTCACGATGCTAATTAGCCTCCGCTCTGTCATTGTCCTCGGTTACAGCATCTGAATGGTGCGGTGTCCGGGTGTACCCAGCTGGCTAACCGAAGGACATTCTGTTGTCCTGCCACCGAAAATTGCTAAAACTTTTGCTGCTGTGCGAGCATGTAACAAATGATCAGCGGAATGAGGAATTTTATTTCGATTTTTTGCCCAACAATTCCGATTCGATCTTGGTCTTGTTCTAACTTGGATTTGCATAAACTAGGTTTTTAATGGCTGCATTTTGTGGGCTCCAAAGTAGGAGGAAAAACGAGCTAAAACAATCCATTTGAACTGGCTTTAAAATGTATTCGTTTTAAGTCCGAAGAAGGACATTTAATTAAATTCAAATTTTAAAGTTATGGCATACAGCTTTCTATTTTCTAGTTCTGAAATTGTAGTTCAACTTTATTGATAAACTTGTGGCCTTTATTTTTGTTTTAAAACTTTTCACAAAAGCCTAGGCCTTCGGGACATTTCCGCTCAATTTATTGTTTGCCTTCTATAGTACTCTTTTTAATGTATATGAAACATGAATAGAATATGAGCAGCAGAAAAGTCATTAACATACAACTACAAAACTATTTTGACTAAAAATAAACCAAAACAAGAAAGGAAGCTAACTTCGGCACGCCGAAGTTTATATACCCTTGCAGATAGAACTTCTATGAATAAAAAACCATACAATACAAATTATAAATCTTTGTGTTAAAAAACAATGAAGTAATACCTGCTTTCATTTCATTCACCTATACATATTATATTTGCAGTTTTACATTCACTGATTTGCATTTTTCCTCCACATCAAACGATCGTTTGTATGGCACCTATATGATATAGTCGTCCGATTTTCATGAAATTTGCCATAAAATTTAAGACTTAAATTAAATGCCTATACCTAAAATTTGATGAAAATCAGTTGAACACTGAAAAGGTTATAAATTAAATTGTATTAATTTCTCGATCGTTCCTATGGGAGCTATATGATATAGTCGTCCGATTTTCATAAAATTTGACACAAAATTTAAGACTTATATAAAATGGCTATAATTTGATTAAAATCTGTTAAAAACTGAAAATGTTATAATATTTTTTTGTAAAAATTTTCCGATAATTTCTATGGCAGCTATATGATATAGTCGTCCGATCCGGCCCGTTCCAACATATATACGAGTGAGAGTATATAGAAGGCTAACTACAAAGTTTCGTTCAGATAGCTTCAAAACTGAGAGACTAGTTTGCGTAGAAACGGACAGACGTACAGAAGGACAGAAGGACAGAAGGACAGACGGACAGACGGACATGGCTAGATCGACTCGGCTGTTGATCCTGATCAAGAATATATATATACTTTATATAGTCGGAGGTGCCTCCTTCACTGCGTTGCAAACTTCTAACTGAAATTATAATACCCTGCAAGGGTATAAAAATAACTTTAAAACGATTTTACTGAGACATTTAATGAAGTTGTTTACTATTTTCAACAAGGTCTTTTTAACTATTGTTTAACTTGGCTAAAAAGTGCTATTAATTGTATAATGTAACTTATCTCCAGTCTGGGTGAAGTTCCTTTGCTTATCACGCTCCCATGCTCCCATGCTCCCATGCTCCCAGCTAGTGCCCATCACTGTCCATTCCATATTCTGCCAGTCAGCAGTTTTTAGCTGTCTCTAATTCTGCCCTGTCAGTTGTCCCATTTTCGAAGTTTGAACCGATAACTCGCAGCAAGCTCTTTTGTGTATTCGTCGGGGGGGAGGTATCATCATCAATCGCAGTGTCTGGTGAAGTTATTTTTTTTTTTTTTGCAACCCCCCCCCCTGCAAGCAAACAACACCACCTGACACTGCCGCCACACACATTTCTTTCATTCAAGAGTGGCTCCGTTGTAGTCTTTAAAATATTTTCAGAGCTGTGTGCCCAAAAATATATACAACAAAACAAAACAAAACAAATGGGGCGCAGAAACATCAAGGGAACGGAACGAGGCACGCACAACAATCTGTAAGGGTGTGCTGCTGTGTGTATCTGTGAAGGGAAAAATAAACAAAAGCTCTGCTCCGGCTATTGTTTGCTTAGGCCCACACACACACACACACACACCCAAGACACATCCCCCCCCCTCGCCAGAGCCTGGAAAATTCATAATTCTGTGAAACACACTGCGTATACGTAATAATGTCTACGCTTGAAACGCGCTACAAGAAAATTGTATGAATAATAATAATAATAACAACCAAAGAAGTAGAAAAAAATTGGCCTTCCAACTGAAACGAAATGAAATTAGACAAAAGTCCTGATGACTTTCTGGTGGCCAAAACCACAGCCGCTAACAATTTGTCAATTGAGGCGCATCCAGGCGCTGGCATCTCCTTCCGCCCGACTGCCCCTCAATGTGAAAATGCCAAGTCAATTTTCATAGACATTTTACTGCAGTCCATCATTCAGCCCCGCCCCATTCATTCCCAGTCGCAGTTCTCTTAACGCCTCTCCCTGCTTCCCTTATACCCAATCTCATTGCCATGTTCCTGTCTCCCCGCGTCTCGGCAGCATCCCTTTGGCAAGGTCCTTTAAAGAGTCTTTTGGAGTCCATCTGGCTGGAATAAATACATTTACTGCCCCTTCAGGTCTTGCTCCAGCTCTCTCTGTCTGACTCTTCTAATTGAGGCCGCATTGAAGACGCCTTTTTACGGTGAGGGGAGGGTTTGGGTGCGGGAAAAAAGGACTAAACTAGCAATCGCTGGTTGTGGCCAGGACGGTCAGGTGCTCCTGCTCTGGCTCCTGCTGCTGCTCGTGCTCCTCTACTTCTACCTCTGCAGGAGCAGATAGCTTGGCTAGCTCCTCTTCAGCCATAGGGAGTTCCGGATCCACTGCTTGCTTCTTTTGCTTCGGCTTTTGTTCCTGCTTCTGCTCTTGATCCTTATCCTTATCCCTTTCCTGTTCCAGCAATTGCTTACGATTTTGCTCGGCCTTCTGCTTCAGCTTCAACTTCATCTTTAGCTTCAGTTTCTGTCGCTGCTTTTGTTCCTCCTGCGACACCTTCTCCTGACCCTTAATACGGTGCGTTTGCTGTTCCTTCCTTTTGGACAAATTGCGATGCTTTTGCTTGACCAAGCTGGCCTTGGCTGTGGCCACCTGTGCCACCTGCAACTCCTGCGGTGGTTCGGTGGCCGCATATGCATTCAGCCAGAGCAGCCCGGCCAGAGCGGTCATCAGACCGCGCATGAAAGTCTTCTCCAAATACTGATATAGCTCTGGATTCTCATCGCCATAGGTGCGGAGGGCCAACAAAAGACATTTATAAATGATATGCTCAACACGCCACCAGAGCCATTGACCCAGCACCTCCATAAAGACAATGCCAAGGATTAGTTCCACAAGGAAACCAAAAACCAAGCCCATTCGGCGGCGATAGCGAGTTGGCAGCAATTCCTGGTCATAGAGAAAATGCAGGATGGCACAATAGGCAATATGCCGGGCGAAAAGGGTATCCGGCAGCATTGGTAATTGCTCAATGTTTAGGAAACAGCTGCGGCGCAAACCAAAGTGAAGAACACTGGCGATGATCAGTACCCAGGCGGATGTCATGCTGGCTTTTTTGGATACTCTAAATTGTCGACGAAATTTTGTATGATTTTTTGTTCCTTTTCAAATTTTGTATGATTTTTTTTTTTTTGATTTACTTTTAGCCAGAATTTATGAGACCGAAATAGATGTGATGTTGTTCAACTGATGACTTACAGTGTTATGGATTTTCACCTGAAAACGGTGGCAGTCAGTTTTGAGTGTTGAGAGTTTGGAAGGATAAGACTAGGCCTACGTTCAGGTGGAAATATATCTATATAAAAATAAAATATGCCATTTCTCTGACAACATTCTCGCCTGAAGTTAGTACTAAACTTATAAGAAATATATAATTAATTAAATGATAGTTCTTTCTGCCTTTTGCAATTATCAAACTCAATGACTTAAGAAGCTTTTCTCAAAATCCTTGAATACAAAAATAATGCAGATGGGAAAGTAATTCCATAAATCGGCTAAAAGCTGAGACGCCTTTCGGGCTAATTCTTTGCTAAGCCATATTTCCAATTAATTGTAATTCAGGCTGACTGGCGCAGACAATTTGCATGCATTTTTCAGTAGGAAGGGCCAAAGTCATTAGGTTACCACCCAATATATACTCTGCCCAGTTTGACCCAAGCCTAATCCCTTGTCACGCCCATTTATGTCCATAAATTATGCAGTCAACCTCTGATGCTCATTGACCCAAAGGCAAAACCCTCTCTCGCCCCCTTTCCTTTTTTGGATGTTGAAATGTGTTATTTCTTTGCCTTTTTTTTCTTGGGCTGGGAAAACCGTTTGATCCCTTCCGGCTTAGCTGGGGACTAAAAGTAGAGCACGACGAAAATAAAATTAAAAAAAAAGAGAAAGAAAAACAGACTGACAGCGGGCAGAACGTGGACAAGTCAACGCCAGAGACAACTTTAAATTTATTACAAAAAAAGGAGCCGAAACCAAGGCTAAGACAAAATTATTTATTTGCCTTTAATGTTGGTTCTTTCTCTCGTTGAAGCAATCAGTAGAGCAGTAGGGGAATCCCCCAAAATAATAGTCAAGGCAGCATAAAGCAAAAAGTTTATTTATTCGATATGCAAGGGATGCTCTGTTGATCGCCTTTTTTATACTTTATTTTTATATATGTATGTATATTGAGGACTTTGATTAGAAGGACATCCAGCCGAGTGAGCTTCTTGGAGAAGTTGGTCCATTTCCTCCTTTCCCACATCGAAGCACGTACAATGGAAGTTGGAAATGGAGCAGCCACGACCTCTCACCCCTAACACACACACACACGCAGAGTTTTTGGCACTATTTGCTTATGTAGATTTTGGCCAGCATTTCGCATTTATTTTGGCCCGAGCAAGTCAAGCTAAAAGCCAAATGTTGGTAGGAAGCAAGGGGTTTGAAGTTTGGAACTCGGTTTGATATGAAATATGAGATATGCGAGGACCCCTTCTTTGTCTCTTCGTTCGCTCTTTTTTTTGTCCTTTTTCCGTATATATGTATATATTTATGTTAAATTCATGATATTTAAATTAGTTAGCCAACAGTTTGCCCAGGGTCCCTTGGGCGGTTTGCCAGGGGAGTAAGGGTAAGGGGAGCCCTGACCTTGCTGCCTGCCTGCCTGCCTGCAGTGCGGCCAAACATTCAATTATGAGGCCTGGCAAACAGCTCGAATCTCAGTTTGGCTTTAGCTCATCTGACATTAGCATTTCAAATGCCAGTCAGGACCAGAAGGGGCTGCCAGGGATCGACAAGGAGCAGGAGCAGGAGCAGAAGCAGGAGCAGAAGCAGGAGCAGGAGCTGGAGCAAGAGGATCCCGGATCTGGGATCTCTCAAACTTTTACCATTTTGCCTGCGAGCGGTGAACGACAAACGACAAAGGGCATTGGCAAACAGGAAAATTTTTCGGGGTGAAAGTCAGAGAGAGTGAGAGAGTGGGGAAAATCTGGGGAAAAGCAGGGAAAACTTTGCTCTGCCATCATATATCTTTTCAGTGTGTGTGTGCGTGCGTGTGTGTGTGTGTGTGTGCTGCATACATTATCTCTCCCCCTCTCTGTCGCACTGGTCAAGTTAATGAGTTTTCCTGTGGCTTTTCCACTTTTGTTCCTAGCTCACAGTGCGAGTGTGTGTAGACTTTTGCCATTTGACAGATCAAAGACCAACTAATACACAAGCAAACAACACTTATACACGCACACTTGTACACACACACACACACACACACACACCCTCAGATCGGATGCCTCAACGGAAATTGATATTTAATTAAAGTTCTCGGCTTTTGTCATTGGCTTTTCTTTGTCTTTCATTCGAATTTTACCCTCCCCCCAAAAAAGCAAATTGAAATTGCATAATGTGAAATTGATGGCCAGGATTTTAAGTGTATATAGAAGAAATATGGATACAGATATATAATATATATATAGTGAGCATATATAGTGCCTGCTTTTAGCACAAAATAAAGTTCAACTTTAGCTTTCGGGTCCTAATAGGTCCAAGCCAAGGGTTTGATTTGAACTGGTTTTGGTTCTAAATCAAATCAAAATTTATATTTAAACAGCTTTTCCTGATGTTAAAAAAACCTAAACTCCATCTTCTACCTATAAACTATTAAGATACTTATACGTAAACCTTATCAGTAACACTTGAAACTTCCAATTCATTGAATATATATTCAAAAAAGCTCTTTTGATTTGAAAATAGACCAATTTAAGGATACATTTCTGTGAGAAGTAGTCTGCAGTTCCATCACGTACTCCCTCTATATATAGATATATATCTCCCCCCCAAACCTTCCATATATTGGGAGTTTCCCAAGCCAGGACCCTAGGACCGGCTATCCTGGGAGTTGGAGACAAACTTTATGGCTTTTTATCTACGCTCAAGTTTCGGGGGCAAGCCCAAAAAAAAAAAAACAAAAAAACAGTCGAAGCGTCGAACCTGTGCCGCCTCGGAAAAGCCATTTCCTTTGCCGCCACCGACACGCCGACACACTGCCACCCATAACATCCCTCATCAGCTGACAGTTTGGGCTTGAATTTGAGTTTTTAAACAGGCCTCACGGCCAAATGCATAAATATTTTCCACAGCCCCGCCCATTTTTCGTTGTTTGCCGTGTTTTTCAACTCCTCCCTGAGCTCCTCCTTTCCTGGCAGCCGCGTGAAAAGCTGAAACACGAACATTTTTTCATATAAATTTTGTTTTTTTTTGGGAGGCTGGCCATGTTTGCCGGCTACATTTGCATATTTGCAGCAAGGCCAAAAGCAGCGCAACGCTAAAGTGTCATAAAAATTCTACAGCCGAATGAGATGAAGTCAAAAAACATCTAAAAAAATAAAAACAAGAAGAGTGAGAGTCCAGTCTGGACAGATAAATATATAGGCAATAAAAATGTTATACAGCAGCCAAATGCTGTGACAACAGACGATGGACCAGTCAGGAAAACTTGGAAAAAGTTTCGTTTTCGAAATGATTAAAGACCGACTTTTGGGGATATACATTTTGATGGCAAATATCCCAGACCTAAGCCAATGAAATTATTCAAAAACGTAACTGAATGTTGTGGGGATGATAGGGATCTGGGTGGATTCAAACGGATGAAATTTAAAATTCTTGAGGGAATTAGGGGAATATATAAAATATATAACATTTTAAAAGTGTTGAATTTTAATGCAAAGAAAAACTGAAAAAAAAACCCTGGCTTAAAAACCAACACAGACTCTGCAACTGTTTAATTTTTTGCAGTGATTCCCTAAAACTCCCAGCTATGTTACATCCGCTGGTCAAATGTTTATTTACGAAATGGAAATCCATGATATATAAGCATCCTGGTTTTGGGGGTCTAGTCCACGATTTCACGATTTCCAATTCTCTCATGTTTTGTTTAATCATTTTTTTCAAACGCATTCATGGACTAGATGGCGACGTGTCTGGGTATTTGCCGCTTTTCCGGGATTTTTGCATAATGAAATTGGGACACGGGGCACACAAAGTGAGCTGTGCTATGCCGGCGCATCATCGAGTTACAAATTCGTTTACGTTCGCTTTCCCTTTATCGTTCACAAAGTGCCGAAGCATTGAGCAAAACAACAACATTTTCTCCTAGGTTTTTCCTCACTTATTTGTTTCGTTTTCGTTTTCGTTTTCGCTTTCCTTTTTTTATTTTTTCGCTTTTGGGGTTTTGTTTTTCGTGGCAGATTGCGTCAGATATTAAATTTATTTACGCGAAATTCGCACTTCGGGCGCTCTCATATTGCTGGAAACAGCATCCTAGCAGCAGGGAATACGGGTCCTGTACTCGTATCCTTGTTCGGTTCCTAGATACCCTAGTGCCTAGTGAATAACCAAAACAGGAAATGGCTTGTTCTGGGGAATCGCTCCAATGACAGCCACATGATATAGAACCAAAGTTTGTCTTCCAGGAAGTTTTCCCCTCAACCGCCCCCCCAAAAAACCTGAAAGCCATAAAAATAATGCGATGGTAAAGTCGGGAAGCTGCCTTTGATAGAATCTGACATAATGAGTAAACATTATAAGCAGCGGCAAGAGCATGCACGAGTGGATATGGATTCCCCATTAAGGTTAATTAAATATTTCGCCATTGGACCCAAGAGGTCCAACTTTGTCTAGGTTTTGCAGATTCTCAACATGGTCACAGGCAAAAATAGAGTTAATTAATCGTTTTTAGGGATATTTACCAACCATGTTTTGTACAAAATTACTGCGTAACTTCAGAGATCTTTGAGGAATAATATAAATAATATTATAAAGTAAAATTCTCTCTCTAGAACCTTTAGTGAATGGTGTTTCATTGGTGAACAAAATACCCTCTAAAAACAAAAGCCTTAAGGTTTAATTTTCTGTACAAATATTTAACCTTTTCATGGGCGCTTTCCTGCTTCAAGTGGCGAGAAGAGTACCTGAAATTTTCCTAGCAAGTTCTACCTTGCAGTCAGAGAACCCCTACAAAGTGCATTTACACACGAAAAACCGAAACAACTGCTGGCAAAAGCAGCCTTCTGAAAGCCTTCTGTTTCCGTTTATTATTTTTGGGGGGATTTTTATTTATTTTTTTTCTGTGAGGTTTTTCCGGCTCCATGTAACGCCTTGTTGGTGTTGTTTTGTCGTGGATTACCAACTCAAAAATGCAACCATTTGCATGTGTTTTTTTTTGTGGAGGAGAGGAAAGTTTTGGAACGTGCCCGCATCCTGGCATCCTGTTACCCTGGCCTCTCGGCAGGAGGGCTTACGTTGCAATTAAGTCCTGAAACAAAAGGCTCCACCTGATTGGCCCTGATCCAACTTGTTAGCTACTGATGAAAGAGGGGTTATCCAATGAGCCAATGTTGCCACTGATCCTTGAGGATTAACCCTTAACGAAAGCAGATGAAGAGGAACTAGTGAAGATATTATTGGAAATGGGATCTATTAAAGTACACAATTTTCAAGCAGAGAGAAAGTCCCATTATTGTGACATATATAAGGACAGTAATGGGCATGCAAAATTTAACCATGCTCCAGGGCAAATTAAACTGTTCCCTAACAGGCCACCGAGTTTCCAATTTAAATGTTTTCCCATTGCCTGTCATAATTTATGCCCGCCGTAGGCTTGAAATACATATATTTTTGAAAACGTATTAAACACGGAAAGGCTGTAACTCTCTAACCTGACATTCTGGCAGGACATGGGCATAAAACCCTAAGAACAAGTTGAGCTGAAAGTGACATGAGCGGCTTTAAGTCCGCCCCGTGTTCTCTGTTTCTCTGTCTCGTCTCGTCTCGTGGAAAATGGCTGTCAGAATTGCTTGCAATTTGTATGATGACGTCGTCGACGAATCTTTCCATCACTGAATACAATTTTCCATTCGTTGTTGCGCTATCCTTTGCAGACCAAAACACATTGGGCATCACTCACCTGGAGCAAAACAGTGGACAGCAGACTCTGGATTCGGTTAGCAGTGAGACTCCAAGAGGACACCTCTGGACAGGGACAGCAGGACCACTGGTGAGCATTCTTTACTCTATTGTATATAGTATATAGTATCTGTGGGGAAAGAAACACACTTAAGTATTCAGGACTGCCTCAACTCGTTGCGTGGGTTAATTAAAATACAGAATACACTTTGACAAAATGCCATTTAATCTACTCAGCAGGAAGGTCAGAAAAAAAGCAGCCGGCAATTAATTATGCGCATATTTGTGGCCTCAAAATAAGCAAGAGAAAAAAAGGCTCATTGTGATTTGCATTTCGTCCCTTTCAGTCCGAGTGCCATTTATGACAGATTTCTGGGGGGAAGAACCAAAACCCCGCCCTGGGTGGCTATGGGCGTGGCCCTAAGTTAGGGCGTGGAACCATCTATTAATTACAACAACAATCTACTGCTAATCAGCCACCCTCATTTCTGGAAGAGTAAAAGGACGGAATTAAATTGTCTTCGGTGTTAAATGAGCCGCTGAAGTCGCATAATTTTCCAAATGCTGACTGTACTGGAAGTACGTTCTAGGGTCGAAAACAGGCTCAACTTTTAAGGGTGTCCCCTGTGGAAAACAATAGAAGGAGTCCAGCGAAATGGTAGAAAACAAAGTGTAAGGAGTTTGCCTTTTTAGTGCAACCAATTTGGACTATGAATATTCAAATATGAAGTTAAAAGTTGAAAGTAAAGACTCACAATGAAATACAGGGATTTATAAATGACCACAGGAACCAGTTTCTAAATGATTAAACTCTCTATGTTAGTGGAAATTTAGTTAAAACTCATTCCCCCCAGAAACCCAATCTGTAAAACCCACTCAATTAACTGATGCCTTATTAATTCACAATTACGTCCAATGCTCGCTATATGTTATCCTTCGACATCAAATATTCATGTGGCGTTAATTGGGTCGCGGCCTTTATGGCAGATCGTATCGTGGCTTTTGCATTATTAAAACCGCAACTTGAAGCAAACTAATCAACTAACAACTAATCAAACTTATGCAATTATCGCGGCTGCTTGCCCAAACTTAATGCGCATTTATCCAACGAAATAGAACAAAAAACTTAATCGGTAGGGAATTAAGAATAAAACCACAGATCCAAACAAATTAAATTCGACAGCTTGCCAAGAGGAAGTTGTGGAGGAGGATATATGTATGTATATCCTGTTTATTTCCATTCTGCTTCTCGTCCCTCCATGGAATTAAATTTGCACAAAAATCTCTAATTGCATTTTCGCCTCCTCTGTCTCTGCCTCTGCCTCTGCCTCTGTTTGTTATTTGTTGTTGTTGTTTCTGCTGGCAAAAGGATAATGTTGTGCTCACTCTGGTCGCAAAATTTGAATTCCAGCTAGCCGAAGCAGATCAAGTGAGTTATTCACACATAATTGAAGATAAACAAGCCGCCTGATGGATGAGTCTTTGCTGCAAGAGTGTGTGTAGCAACCCGACTGTGAAACCATCCATCAACTGACCAAAACCGACGGCATTCATTCAGCTCAATCAGTTCTCTGTTTTCAACTCATTTAGGAAATGTGTGTGAGCCAAGTGGAAATAACATAAATATACTATATGTACAATATAAGCTGCGAGATCACTTTTAAATTAAAATTAAGTAATGAGCTTCAATGGTAATATAGGAAATTAATTGGGGACAATAAATGCATTGATAGCATAGCTCATTCTAGATATAGAATCTATATACATGATATAATTGTCATGATTAAGACTTACTCCAGTGTAGGACACGTCATTGTTTACTTCCTTCCATATAATATAATTGTCATGATTAAGACTTAATCCAGTGTAGGACACGTCATTGTTTACTTAATTCCATATAATAATATAATTGTCATGATTAAGACTTACTCCAGTGTAGGACACGTCATTGTTTACTTCCTTCCAGTGTAGACTTCGAATCTTGTTGACTTCAATTAGGGTAGTCATAATATCGAAGATCACTTCCTGATTATCCAGATGTATTCCATTCTTTTAAGGTCGAATGGTAATCACTTCACTATCACTACCGATGTTAACACTAGGTACCCCTAGGACAGACTGAGGTCGCGGCGAACGAGGTGCCTCTATTTATAGTTCCCGAGTCAAGAGAACAGAGAAAGTGAGAGCGAGAGAGTAAGAGATGGGCAGAGAAACATACAGAGAAAGAGTTAGCTCTGGAGATGCACAGTGGGAGTGTGAGCTACTGGATAAAAAGAGGCAGAGAGAGTAAGAGAGAGGGAGAGAGGGAGAGAGGGGGAGAGCTGCTGATGCTGATCAAGAATTTATAGATATTTATAGGTGAGCAGAGAAAGTTAGAGAGAAAGTGATATCTAGATATAGAGGCACAGAGAAAGGGAGTGAGGGAGAGAAGGCTCTTTACCGCCATTAGAATATTATAATATTACAAAAATGGAAGCTAGCTGTGGCATACAAATACTGATCGAGAAAATATATTATTTATATAATAAGTTTTTAAAAACTTTATTTAGAGCCTCCTTGAAGAACAACTTAAACAGAAATCTATACTCTTAAAGTATTACCCATCTTTAAAGGCTTCAATTTTATTTTTATTCCCCATTCTTCTGCTTCTTGTGAATTTTGAGAAAAACGCCGAGCATTAGTGAAACAACCGGCTTACAATAGTGCCACAACAATTGAAAGCCGGAGTAGAAGCTTCCGTTGGATTTCCCTCGAAATGCAAAATAAAAGTCAGTACAGATTCGATGGGGAGGTAAAAGAAATAAAAATAATACCAAAAAATGAAAGCAAAAAAATAAAGCGCGAAATTAATATTTGAGTACATTCGCGGCCCTCGCCGCGGCAATAATAATAATAATAACTCACACAAATAAATATTGAAATGGGAAAAAATCGCTGGCCATATCAATGCTACCGCTGGCCGCCAGAGGGGGTACTGGTGGTATCGGTGGCATTGGTTCTGAGTGCGCCAAAATGAAAAGAGAGCAAGGAAATAAACAAAAGCCAAAATGAAATGAACTGTAATCAATTCCCGAGTTCGAGAAGCGGACGCAAGGCAGCAAGGACGCAACGATGGCGGTGGAACGATAATATCCGAAGCAATTTATGGTAAGGTCCTTCCGCCTTGAACGGTCAAGCCAATTATTAACATTTTCGCTTTGGGAAAAAAACAAGTCAAAAATATATGCTCTGTGTGTGAGTGTGTGTGTGTATAAATAAAATAAAAGTTGACCCGAACCGCAAAGGTAAAAAAGAGAAAATGTTAAACTAACCGAGAGAATATTCGTATATATACTATATACTATATGTATATATGTACAACATTTCCCTTTGACCAGCCTGCTGCTGTTAGCACACTTGTGCTCCTCAATTCTTCTTGCTGCCTTCGCCACACTGTGTTCTTTTTTATTCTTCTCAGCTTTATTTTTTTTTTTTTTTTTTTTTAATTTTTAATGCCTTTTTGGGAAAAGTTTGCCGGAATTTTTTTTCTTATTTTTTGCTTTTTAACGATTCAACTTTTGTTGGCTTTGGCTTGGCGTGGCCGATTTTCTTTTTTAATTTGGCATGGCCAGTGAAATTTATGAAATCTCGCACAGTTGCCGATAACAGTCGAGTGCGCTGGTTTTTGCCCATGCCTGCCGGTGGGTTTGCTTGCCTGGGCAGGGGAATAGGAATGAGTGGGGGCATGGGTATGGTCAAGGGAATGGGTAGGGGAATAGGCAGGGGAATGGGTAGGGGAATAGGCAGGGGAATGGGCAGGGGAATGAGCATGGAGCATCGGAATCAGTATCAAAATCAGAGGGAAATGCCTGACCAAAAATATCTTGCGGTCTTTCTATGTTCTCTTGGCCAGCTCATAGCCTTGCATTTCTATGCACCAAACTGGTAATTAATTTCCAGTGGCAAACACTGGCCGAAAAAGGGGTTCGATTTTCTTTGGGTGATATAATAATCAAATATGTATATGCTGCATATTATTTATAAAAAAATAATATAGAAATGAGCTATGTTTATCAGAATTCATAACAACTGTAGAAATCACAAGAGGAATAACAACTGCAGTGGGAAATATTATACTCTCAGTCACAAAATTATATTTCTAAAATATATAAATCAAAACATAAACATAAACATAAACATAATATAATATTAATTAATATCAAATAATATATCTTATATGGCACTCCTATGATATATTATATTTTACCCCCTTTTTTTCGTCGAGTGTTTGCACACACACTCACAGTGAATATATACCGAGAACGGGGGCTGCTGATGAGGACAAGGGGGTTTCATTGGGGGATGTAACTGAAAATGGAGGCTACACCTCACTCCACACTCTACCCTGGTCCAGTCTCCTGCCTCGCTTTCACCCGGTTATTCCCGGCACATGCAGCAGCGCACTTTATCAATTTTATGTCGACTATAATTGCATTAAATTGAGTTGCTGCGAGCTGCTGCGAGCTGCTGGTCCTGGTCCTGGTCCTGGCCCTCATCCAGGACTCTGGCTCTGGGCTGCACGATGAACGATAGGAACGCTGTGTGCATATATTTACATGGCCATATTAAAAAGTTGCCTGCAAATGAAGTTATTGTTTAAAACAAAAAAAAAAAAACCGGTAGCCGTGATAAGCCGAAGATGTATCCAGTAAGTGGCTGGCATGGCATTAAAGACTGGCTTAAAGAACGCGTTTGCTGGCCAAGAGGCGTGGCCCAGGACTTGGCCAGGAAATGAAATTATCGATTTCGCAGAAACGGAGACCATGCCATGTGAGAGACGGGACAAGTGGTCCGGGGAATGTAGAGACAGGCACATGACACCGCATGAAAATCTGACAACAGACGAGGAAATAAGAAATTGAAAGCCTCTACTTGCTTGAACACCTCCCCCCAGAGAGAGAGAGAGAGAGAGAGACAGGGTCCTGGTCCTGGTTCTGATCCTTAACTGGTTCGTTGCGAAGGCGTGGCACACACACACACACACACACACACATCAAATGACAAACGAGTTGCCGCTTGCATTATTGAATTAAACGCAGCACAAGGATATGTGTGCGCCGTGTATCTTTATCTCACAGTGCACGCATCTTATGTGTATAGTTAATGAGCAAGGCGGATCGGCAATTTATTCGACATTGTATTTTGGCCATGGGCCAGCAAGGGGATTGAAGGCAGAAATAAGGATTTGGGGAAGCAGGGCCTTTTAGAGGGCCTCACCAGGCACTGGGAAAAAATATATATAGCTCTTGAAGGATGTATCTATTCAATTAATTAAAGTTTTCCCTACTACTTTACATGTAATCATTTTTAAATGTCTAGAAAGTAAACCGTAAACCGAGTAAGCATCAGCCAGATAGTATCTGTATCCTTTAAAAGGTCCCTCCCTGTACGCACCTGTTTTTCCCGCAGTGTTAATGACCTCGAGGCCAAACTACTCTAGCAAAAGCATTGCCTTCCAGCTATGCCATCGAATTAGGCCGCTCTGGAGGATGCCTCCTCCTCCTCTTCTCCTTCACTCCTCCTCCTGAGCCTCCAGCAGCAGTTGCTTTGACTAATTTGCGCCTGATAACTGGGCCAGCGGCCGATTGCGGCCCGTATTCAAATGAATTTCAGCTTGGCATCTCCATCCTCGTCCTGGTCATGAAGCGGCGTCATAACGGTCTATTTAATTGTAGCCAAAGCAGGGAGAGAGCGAGGCCTTCGTATTTGTAGCCATCTAATGAAGTTGCCCACAGTGGAGGCGAATATAAAAAAAAAAAGAAAATAGAAAACCCGAAGAGGAAAACCTAAAATAAAATACAAAAAAAAAAGGGAAAAACAAAAACGGAACAGAAACTGAAACAGAAACAGCGAAGGAGACGAACTGGAGATGGAGCCCAGAGTCCACACACCGAGGCCTTGGCCAGGCTGGAAAAGACGACGGGTCTAGGCCAAAAACAGCAGTTGCCTAGGACCCTCATTTATTTTCACTTTAATCAAAGTGTATGGCAACGAGGCAACAACGATGACGGAGCAGCTACGTCCGCAGATGCTCCGATGCTGGATGCTGGATGCTCATCCTGGGGATGGAAATTGTGGCAGGCAGCAGGGAGCAGGGTGAAAGGAGCTTTTGGGGGGTAAAAATAAGGGTGCCAGATGATGGAGGATGCTGAACAAATTTGGCTTGGCATGCCCAAAAGAATTCTAAAGCGTAAAATAACAAAGACTCAACGAGCGTTGGGCAGAAACCAAAGGCGTAGGCGATGGCGATGGCGATGGAAATGGAAATGGTGATGGCGATGGCGATGGCGATGGAGGAGACTAAACGTGGGGGCCCCAAGCAGGAGCAAGAAGAAGGAATAGTAGTTGTGTTTTAATGCCAGGCACCGTGCTACACGTTATCCTTTCATGGCTGGAAACAAAAGCAAAAACCAACAGAGATTGGACCGTTCCCTCTCCCCGTCTTGCTTCTTGCTCCTTTTTGCACGTTCGCTAAATGGGAAAAAGTAAGCTAATTAGTTAATGAAAGATATTTTCCTTTGTTCAAGAGGCCGCCGCAATGTCCTGCAGGACACTGCTGTCACACTGAGCGAAATGTGGCCAGAAATAGAGATATGAAAATTGATTTCAGAGAAGTGAAGAAGGCACCTCTTTTTGTTTAGATTTTCATTGTTTCCACTCGCTTACCTTGGAATTAAATTCAACTTCCCGGAATCGTACTTAAGACAATTAAACTTGAAAACGACCAACTTTCTTGCTAAATACTATGCCAAAACTTGAGGTTTAGGGTTCAAGTACTATAGGAAAATCCTTTACCATCAAGTTTCCTATTGAAACCTGCCGCAGTAAATGGCATTTCTCACGCACTCACTCTCTCTCTGACATCAAATGGTAATTAACTTTTACTTCAAATTAAAATTGCGAAAGGGAAACAGTGAGGTCGGGAAATCGGAATTTCGGGAAATTGTACGGTTCGAAGGTCCCAAGGTTCGGAGTTCCGAAAAACAGTTCGCCGTGTGTAAGAGCCATAGGCATCTGTAATATATGTAAAGTGCAGACCCCGGGCACACATATACACCCCCTCTTGTCCAGGGGAGGAGCTGGTGCCTTTTGTTTGCCAATTTCGCTCCGTTCGCTGCTCATTTTCCAGTTTTCTTTCTTTCTTCCCTTGGCCAGGGCACCGCTGCCATTTTCTTTTGTGTGTGTGTGTGTGTCCCGCCCCCATCTACTGCATAATTCTCTTTCCCTTCTGGTGAAAAATGGTGGAATGAATGGTGGGTGGAGAGAGGGACGAGGGACGAGGGACGAGGGACGAGGGAACCCGTGTCCAGCACTTTGTTGCGCTTTCTGGTCCGTGGTCAGCGGCCCGTGAGCTTGGCGCCCCTTTTGTAATGCAAAATTGTTTTGCTTGAATAAATCATAAGCTTAAAGCGGCCGCAGGCGAGTTTAAAGTCAGTTACCAGTTGCCATTTTCCCCATTTTCCCGACCCTTCGACAGAGATTAAGAGTTTGGAGTATACCTTTTGTATTAAATTTCTTGCCAGAGGTTATAATAAGATACCATTTTGGGCCTATTTAAAGGTAATAAAATGTAAGAAAACTGAGCATTTTTAATTACAAATAATAACTGTGATATAATAACTAAGAATTAAGGTTTAGAACAGAAGAAAAATCATATTTTTCATTGACCAAATTGTTTCTGAAATCCAGGACCAGAATTCGGAACCTCCTGCTCCTATAGCTCCTCATAATCCCATGCCGACTGCCTAATCTCTTCTCTTTCGCCTGCCAAGTAGTGTCCCCATCCGGACTGTGTTATCCTTTTTCTGCTGAGATTGCTGGGCGGCATTGGGTTTTTCCACGGCCATTTCCCAGTTGCCAGTTGCCTGTTTTTTTTTTTTTTTTTTTTTTTTTTTGACTCACTCCTTCTGGTCAATTTAGACGCACTTTACTTTTTCTGCATCAAAAGGGAAAATCATTGGTGGAGAAAGGAATAACAGGACATGACAGCCTCCTGCCTCCCATAAGAAAATTGAGCGTGCAATTTGGCTTTTCTTTTCAATAATTTTCCATTAGACAAGAATACGGGGGGGGAGGCCGCACAATAATAACGGATGGCAGGGGTAGAGGGAAAAATCGAATGCGTTGGCACAAAAAAAGAATAAAAAAAAAGGGGCAACCATTGGCCAGGCCAGGAAAGACTGTGTAAATGATGATAAGAGGATGTGGGGTTGTGCCACGGGTTGGATGACTGGCACACACCATACACACATACACACACACCTCAGGGCGTGTATAAATATAGTCAGGATGCGAACGACGATGTGGCCAAATGCCGGGCGACGCCGAGCGACGACGGCAACGACGACACTTCTGGTTCAGTGAAGCATAAGAAATTCTCGAATGAATCGCTCTGTTGACGCTTGAGTAGACTTGAAGCGATAAGCGGTTTTTGTTCCATATACAAAAATATATATATATATATATACATATATATATATATCTAGTCGCGATTTCCTTTGTCCGCTGGCAGCCACTCCCACGCCTTCCATCTGGTTCAGTCATTCAAACAATAAACTTTAAGCCGGGAATTTCCCCAATTTGCTTAGCCAAATTCAAAATCATTCAGGGGCTACAAAAAAAAAGGGGAGTTTGTGTGCGAACCACATGCTAATAGGGGGAGTTTAATAGGATCCTTTAAACTTACGGAATTTTGGCTATGAAAATATTTATATTCTGATGAAATAAGCATAAGTTTTGTTTATTATTTGGGTTTACCTAGAAGTTTTCTTAGTATTGTTATGATTTTCCACAAAAATTAAATATTTAAAGTACCTGAAACACCTTTCCATCGGGTAATCTCTACCCTAGAGCATCTTAAAATCTGTGTGCTGCCCCTCTTAAATGTTCCACACTCATGAATATTTACACAGAACCTTTAGCCGCCAGCAAAGTACTTACTATGAGCAGCACACAGTGCGTATACGTGTTATGGCCATTGCTCATACGCCGCGTTGTCGTGCGAATCTTTAAACCTTGAGCCTTAAGCCGTACGCCTTGAGCCTTGAACCCCGGACGTCTACCCATCCTAATGGAATTAATCAAATGTCATGGCAATGTCACACAAATGTAAAAAGAAAAAACTAGAGTTTCGCGAGAATTTGCCGTGTTCATTGGCACTCTGTGTGTGTGTGTGAAATGTTTAAAGTTTCGGACAGCAGAGGAGCTGAAGCTGCCGCATAACTAGTTAACAAGCAATTGCCGCAGGCGGCGAGAGTAGGATACATGGAGCAGGATGTGAAACGTGGGACCATCGCACATCAAATTGTTTATCTTGGGCAAGGCGCGCAGCATCTGTTTCATCCCGCAGGCGATGCACACATAGACACATAGAGACACACACACATATGGACACTGGCAGGATCCGTTTTTGGTGTCGTGATTCCTTTTGCCCTCGGGGGGATGGGTAGGGGGAGGTGGTGGCCAGCATGTGTCCCGTGTTCGTGTTCGTGTCCTGGTGGAGCTAAATCTGAAACCAATTTGCTTAGCGCACTCCCCCAACGATTGCCACTCAATCTGAATTACGGCCAGGGGTCAAAAGATATGTGAGAGAGTAGATGCTAGGAGAGAGATATCGCGAGGACCTGCGTGACACGTCCTGCCATATTTATTTATTTATTTTGTAACAGAGTGTGTGTACAGGCTGCATATTTCGCTTTTAATAAATATTAATATTTGGTCACGAAAAGATCGATAACTATGGGAGTTATGGGAGATGGAATAAGCAGTCCTTTTCTCTTTTTATCCTTTATGTCACAACTCTCTCAAAGACTCGAAACTTTAAATGAGTGCCGCAGTGCAGAAACTATGTATAATTGTAGCTGGGAGCAGGGACATCCTCATTCTCACTCGTATTCCCCGGCATATGTGTGTGTATTGGCTTAACCTTGGCACCTCCCTTGACAAACTCCTGCTCCGCCCAGTGTAAAAATGCCGCTGACAAACTTTTTCGCCTCCCTGTTTGCCAACCCCTGATCCTTGATCCCTGGCCCTAGACCCTACCCCTACTACTCCCACCCCTTGGGCCGCACGCGACTCTCAACGATGGCGTTGAAAATAATTACACTTGCTGATTTATTGAGTGTCGTGTGGTGCGGGGTGCGGGGTGCGATGCGGGGCTGGAATGAGGCAGGTGCCAGAGGAAGTGCCCTGCCACTGGCCGGATGTTGTTAATGAGGCACGACATTGGCTGGGAATGCTAGGATTGGATTGCATTGGCCACGTCATATTATAAGCGGCGCCCCACCCCCTCAAGGTTGAGTGGGTTCAAGTGATTAGACCCCACTCCCCTAACCTGACTGCCTGCCGGGCAATGAGTAATTGTGTTGGGCAAACCATAGAGCAATCGATGCGACATTCAGGCCCAATCTAGAGAAAGCTCTAAGATCTTGGGGGAAGTCCGATGAAATTAAACCCAATTATTCAGTTTTGAAAAGGAGAAATTAACCCGGTTAACCTCCTGGAGCTTGGAACCACATACCATTCGTTTTCCTTACCCACACTCTCTTTGCGGTGAGCCCAATGTGTGTTCGCAATGATTAGGATGTAATAGAACAGACCATCCCATAGAGTCAACATCCAACTCCAGACTCTGTGCTTTATGGTCGCGTGTGGCTGGCGCATATCCAAAGGCATTGCTCAGGCGAAAGTGAAATTAATTACTCGGACTTGGACAGACTTTGACTGCAAGTAAGGACTCAGTTTCGGCTCGTAATTAATGGAAAATTGCCCCTGGACTAGGCTCACGTACTCACTGCGGCACTGCGCCATTTCGATGACCTCGTCCCCAGGTCCTGGGGATGCTGGTAGTGTGCCAAAAAAATGTTGATTAGTGGCAAAAAGCCAGACTACTGCAGGATCTCTCGCGGAGATCGGACTCCGGAGCTGGAGCTGGAGCCGGAGCTCCCTTCCGTCGATCCGATTACTTTCGACCCTCAGCTACTTTCCTCTCATTAGGCTACAACGAGCCATCTTTTAATTATGGGCCAGCGACTCGGGCGGCTTTAATCAGCTTCAATTGGCAAATACAAAAGCGGAAATTGCAAAATGTGTAAGAGCCCCAGCAAGGCAAAAGGATTGAGCAGAGAAAGGAGAAGGGGAGAAGAGCGAGGAGCAAAAGGAGGTAAGGGAGAAAGGACTCCGTGAGGGTCAGAGATTGGGGGGAGGGGGCGTGGCGAAAGTGGAACACAAAAACCTTTTGCTAATTTAATTAAATTACACAATTTTCGCTGTCGCTTTTTGTAGAATAATTGGCAATAAATTGATTAAAGAGTTAATTAAACATGCGGCAATGCCAGCCAGCCAGTCCAGCCCATGGGGGTGGGAATCGATAGATAATTGCATTGGCACAAAGTGTCTCAACCTCGTCCCTCCCCCTCGGGGTGTGGGTGTGTCGGGGTGTCTGTGAGTGTGTAAACGGATTTAAAACGCAATCGCTTTCACTATCGCCTCTGAGGCTGACCTGCACCAAGCTGTGACCTCGATGAGGTTCAATTATCAGTAATTTCGATCAATTTCTCTTGAATTCTAGCAATTAAAATGAAGTTTAATGTTGAAAAATATTGAATTTAATTCATTCTGTATATTAATTATTTAATGTAAAATGTAAATGCTTTAATTGATTCAGTTTTCATTAACTATAATGAAGCAAAGAAGAAAGCGTTTGATATTTACTATTTGATATGATTTAATAACCAATTATTTAAAAGTTTATCATCCTCTTAATTTACATGTTTACGAAACTACATATACCCTTTGGTTAAGTATTCAAATTTTAGTTAGAAGCTTGTATTTATATGAAGGAGTCATTTCCGACCCTATAAATCATATATATTCTAGATCAGCATCAACAGCAGAATCGATCTAGCTGTTTGGAAAAAAATTTTTTTTTTCCTTTTTCGAAAATTTTATAAGGGGTTTCATCGTTAAAATTTAACAAAATATTTGATAAAAATTTAAATTGTTTTAAATTTTAAATTGAGTATGCAGATTTTAATCTAATAAAAACTAACATTGAACAGCTTTCCGATGTCAATTTAAAGCATTTTTGGCTGAGTTATGATATTTTAAACTTTGATTTGTCTAAAGAAAATGTCATATAAAAAAACAATAAATGTATAGAATTAAAATTTACTTTAAGCTTAGTTATGATTGATTTCTGATTTAATTCTATAATTAATTTGCAAACACAAAATAGAGAGAATAAGAAAGTATAGGTAAAGTTATGCATAAAAGCAGGCAACATTTATGACAAAATTTAAGGCAACATTTCTGTAGAGCATACTTTGCGGCGCACCTTCAAAGGAGCTCTCCTTTTGCCTACACATCTTGAACCTTTTAACCCTTTTTTGACCATTTCTAATCCCCTCTTCCCCCCCCCCCCCCATTATCTTCTTAATTACAGCCAAAGGAAACATGCCGCTGGCGTTGAAGGCGCTGCAGCTTGCGTCCGGTGCCACGCCACCGCCCCATTAAAGGCTGAGCCCTTATCCACAATTGGCAAGGGCGGGGCCAAGGCACTGGCACCGGTACACCGGCAACGGCACCGGCAGCATGGTCACAATGTCGGCAGCAACCACATCCACATCCACATCCACCTCCACATCGACGGCAGCCACATCCGCCGGAGCCCCGTGGAGGATGCACCACCTGCTGCTGAACGCAAGCACGGAGGCAGGGCAGGTGGGCGGGGAGCCGGCGACGGGCGTTGGGAGCCCCACGACGTCACCCGGCTACCTGCCGCTGTACGAGGATGTTGAGGCGGAGGCGGAAGATGCTGGCTATGCGCTGATCGATGACATTAGCGAGTGGCTGCTGAGCTCGGCGGGCGTGGGAGTGGGCACTGATGATACGGATACGGATGTAGGATCAGAGAACGGTACGGCCGCGGCCAATGATACCCTAGGCTGGCTGGGTCTTGACCTGAGCGAGGTGCTCAATAGCACGTTACCCAACAGCAGTCGAGGTAATGTTAGCTTTGTGCCCGCGGAGGCGGAAACGGAAGCGGCAACAACGGAGCTGGAGTTGGACACGGAAACGGAGGCGGAACCCAGAGGACGATATGCGCTGCGTAGCTTTGTGGAGCAGCAGCTGGAGAGCGGAATGGGAGGCGCGGCTGCTGGCGGCGGCGGTGGTGGTGGTGGCGATGCTGGCATCGCTTTAATAGACAGCGGCGAGGAGGCGGCGCTGGACAATGTGGCGGACGCGGAGACGGACTATGGCCTGCTTGGTGGCTTCGGGGATGCGGAATTGCTCCAGCGAACGGCAACGGCGGCGCGGGAAACGCTGCACAATCGAACCAGCTACGATGGCGGCGGAACGGGAGGAGGCTTGGGACTGGGAGGAGGAGCGGGTGCAGCAGCAGGAGCAGGAGCAGGAACAGGTGCGGGTGCTGGTGCTGGTGGTGGCGGTACTGGAGGGAGCACCTTTATGCTGCTGCTAGAGAACTTTAACGATTATTTTCCTAACTACAATGGTAGCACGGTTTCGGGAACAACCACTGCCGCCTCGGGCATGGTGGCCACCGCCTCCTCCTCGGCCTCCTCCTCCTCCGGCAGTGTTGGTGTCGGTGGCCTATTGATCGAGCAGAATCTAACCGGTCTGTACTTCGATGGCTATCGGATTAATTGCACCAATGAGACGCTCAATCTGACCGATTCCTGCGCAGATATGCGAGTGGGTAAGTATTCAGCCTACTCCCTTACAAATCCCATTGAATATTCATCTTTTGTAACTCTTTTCAGTGGACCACAATTACTGGGCGCTCATCCTGATTCTTTTTCCCATCCTCACCCTCTTTGGCAACATCCTGGTCATCCTGTCCGTATGCCGTGAGCGTTCACTGCAAACGGTCACGAATTATTTTATAGTCTCGTTGGCCATTGCCGATCTTCTGGTCGCCGTGGTCGTGATGCCATTTGCTGTATATTTTCTGGTAAGTGCCCTCAAACTATATATATATATATGTATATATCCGAAATCAAAATGGCCAAATGCAAAATTGCCAGCCATTTGCGTTTAATTTTATCAAGTGTTGGGTCATACAATAAATAAACACGCTCATAAATAACAAAACAGGGTAGAGGTTGGGTGGCCCAAAGTCTCGCCCAAAATGTGGCTACGGATGGCAATTCTGAGGGCGGCGGATGGGGTCAAGGCCAGAAGGGGGGCGTGGCTTTTTACTAAATTGCGGCCATTGAAGCAATAACATTCAATTTTTGGCGCTGCCAGCATATAAATCAATGTGTGTGTGGTGGCGATGCTCCTGTGAAACCGACATCGACTTGAGAACTGAGCACTGAAAGAAAGTACGAGTTACGCACAAATTTCGTAAAGAAATCTACCACAAAAAAAAAAAAAAAAAATGCTTTAATCATGACAAAAGCAAAGATAATTGATTGGCAAGTAAATGATTTAAAACCTGATAATGGAATTGAGTGTGTTTTACCCTACTCATTCGATGTCTAAACATTAAAAATTAAACACAGGGCCACTTGGTTATTTTTGGAAAGTGTGGAAGTTACAAGGAGACAGAAAACACACTCCCCTTGGACTTGGACTTGGACTTGGTGCCTTTGACTTAAGCCGACGTAGCCTGTCATTCCCTATGATTGATTGTTCGATTGACTGACTCGCTGGCTGGCTGACTGACTGACGACGGAGTGACTGACTGACAGACTGGCTGCCTCCCCCTGGGAGTTGACTTCTGACTGGCTGGACTCTACTCTCACTGACTGACTGGCAGATTGATGGAAGAGCCTCATCCCAGCTTTGTCCACTTTGGTGTCTCATCAGCAGGCGGATTGTGGTCCTTTCTCTCTCTCTCTCTCTCTCTCTGGGTTTTCCTATGCAAAATGCTGAATCGTTCTTAAAAAAACCATCATGTGAATGCCACTTGTTTTGGCCCCACTCTCTTGTCAGAGCTGCCACAATTAATTGCATGTTTATTTTATGCAACGAATAAACAAAAAATTACATTTGCAATTGCAACTGTCGGGCTTTAATAAAACCCTAGGAAAAGTCTGTCATTTAACAATAATAATAAATGTGCAAGTTGTCACAAGAAAACTCGGCCCTGTCGGCATAATTGAATGTTTGTTTAACACATATTTATTTGCCCTTGCCAAGAAATATTTATATTAAACTGAACATGCATGGAAATGAAATAATAAATAAATATAAAAAATATATAGAGACTTGGGCTCGTCCGGGAGTTGAACCCGGGACCTCTCGCACCCGAAGCGAGAATCATACCCCTAGACCAACGAGCCGCCTTAAGAATGGGTTGTCCAGTAGGCGTTAAAAGGAAATAGAGTGAGATGGACATAGACTAGGATTCAATGGATATATATATATATTATATATTTAATCAACTCATTTTCCTACTTTTTTGTTGCTTGTTTGGTCTAGGCCAAAACACAAATCGAAGCGGTTTAAGTGTCGTTTTGCGTATTACCACCAAATTAATTGCTGACTGACTGGCTGGCCTCCTGCTGTGTGGCCTTTCTTGTTGACTCTCTCACACACACATACATGAGGCAAATTAACCTGTCATTAAATGCATCAGTGTGAGTGTCAGGTGTTAATTACTCACAGGCAAAGTGCACCTGCTGTCAGCTGAAAGGTGTCTATTACGTAATAATAAAGCAACTTTGATTTTGAGCCAGGTGCGACCGCGTCATTGATTTGCGTTGCTCTCTTTCAGTCTGGCGGAGATCTCATTAGCTATCTCACTCTAATTCGCGATGAAAAGCTTTTTGTGCATATAAAAACAAGTTTTTTACAAGGGTTTTATTGCTAAAAAAGAAAGATAAGTCTTTTATAAGCAACAGAAACCATTTTGGTCGAGAAAATTTTAAGAAATAAATCAACAAAACACCTTCCAAGATCTATCTTTCGAATTCCTTTACAAATATATATTTTAAACTGTATTTCTTACCCTGCCAAAACTCTGATCTATATAGATCTTATATATTAGATCTATCTATCCAAGATCTATCTTTTGAATTCCTTTACAAATATATATTTTAAACTGTATTTCTTACCCTGCCAAAACTTGGATCTATACAGATCTTATATATTAGATCTATCTATCCAAGATCTATCTTTTTAATTCCTTTACAAATATATATTTTAAACTGTATTTCTTACCCTGCAAAACTTTGATCTATACAGATCTTATATATTAGATCTATCTATCCAAGATTTATCTATTTAATTCCTTTACAAATATATATTTTAAACTGTATTTCTTACCCTGCCAAAACTTTGATCTATACAGATCTTATATATTAGATCTATCTATCCAAGATCTATCTATTTAATTCCTTTACAAATATATATTTTAAACTGCATTTCTTACCCTGCCAAAACTTGGATCTATACAGATCTTATATATTAGATCTATCTATCCAAGATCTATCTTTTGAATTCCTTTACAAATATATATTTTAAACTGTATTTCTTACCCTGCCAAAACTTGGATCTATACAGATCTTATATATTAGATCTATCTATCCAAGATCTATCTTTTGAATTCCTTTACAAATATATGTTTTGAACTGTATTTCTTACCCTGCCAAAACTTTGATCTATACACATCTTATATATTAGATCTATCTATCCAAGATCTATCTTTTTAATTCCTTCACAAATATATATTTTAAACTGTATTTCTTACCCTGCCAAAACTTTGATCTACACAGATCTTATATATAAGATCTATCTATTCAAGATCTATCTATTTAATTCCTTTACAAATATAGATTTTAAACTGTATTTCTTACCCTGCCATAACTTTGATCTATACAGATCTTATATATTAGATCTATGTATCCAAGATCTATCTTTTGAATTCCTTTACAAATATATATTTTAAACTGTATTTCTTACCCTGCCAAAACTTGGATCTATACAGATCTTATATATTAGATCTATCTATCCAAGATCTATCTTTTGAATTCCTTTACAAATATATGTTTTGAACTGTATTTCTTACCCTGCCAAAACTTTGATCTATACACATCTTATATATTAGATCTATCTATCCAAGATCTATCTTTTTAATTCCTTCACAAATATATATTTTAAACTGTATTTCTTACCCTGCCAAAACTTTGATCTACACAGATCTTATATATAAGATCTATCTATTCAAGATCTATCTATTTAATTCCTTTACAAATATAGATTTTAAACTGTATTTCTTACCCTGCCATAACTTTGATCTATACAGATCTTATATATTAGATCTATGTATCCAAGATCTATCTTTTGAATTCCTTTACAAATATATATTTTAAACTGTATTTCTTACCCTGCCAAAACTTGGATCTATACAGATCTTATATATTATCAAGGCTTTCTTTATAGTCTCAACTGAAAGATACCTCTTTTCCTGCTCTTGATAGTTTAGCCTTAACTATTATGACTGCCTCTAGTAACCACTAATTCCTGATCGCGGTCAAGTAAGAAGCCATTGGACAATGAGTATCTCCCTCCCCACACACGTTCATACACATTATGCGACTCAAGTTCATGGGAATTTTCAAGGGACATACCGCACACACTCCCACACACTTGCGAACAAACACACAAATGAAAATTGATTTAGTTAAGAGGATTTGCGTCAACAACAGCACAATAAGTGGGCATGGTCCAGTCCCGAGGTTCCAGAAAATGCGAGGTTTCGAGGATGCTGGGAAGAGAGAGAGAGAGTGTGGGATTCAGCGGTGAAGGTGAGGAAGATTGGTAGGCGGTGCCCACCTCGCTCTTTGTGTGTGTGCTCTGGCATTTGTGCCGGATAGCACTTAACTCATAAAAATGTGCGCAGCAAAGGTTGTGAGGTATGAATCCCTCTCTCCCCCCCCCCCCCTCGAGGAGCGAAGCAACAAGAGAGAGAGAGCCCCGAGGGCGTAACGAACGAGATGCCAACAATGGAGAATTATTGCTTATGACACAAGCTAACAGACAAACAAGGGTGACCAGGGGGACCAGGGGGACCAGGGGGAGCAGGGGGGGAGGAAGAATGCTGTCAGCAATGGGCGTGGCACTGCACACACACTCACTTCCGCGACTACACGTTACTCATACGCCGTGTGGCACATCATGTCATGGAGGCCGCTGCCCTTCACTGATGCTGCTGCTGCTGCTGATGCTGATGTTGTTTGGGAACATGGCTCGTTTTAACTCGCGGCTAAAATAAATACACAAACATGTTAGCTAGGTTCCACCCTCTCAGCCTTGCCCAATGGGTGTGGGTGTGGGTGTCAATGGGTGTCAATGGGTGTCGCTGGGTGTGTGCGTTGTGTGTGAGCCTGTGCGTGTGTGTAGGCCAGTGCTTTTCTATTTTAAGTGGTTGTATATGTCAGTTGAAAGCTTTTGTTGACATTCAAGTGGTCATTGAAAGTGTAAAAGCGTGCACACTGGACTGAATGGACGGGCGAACGAGGGAGAGGAGTCTCTGGGTTGCAGGACGTTAGCCGAGACTTGCCGAAAGGAGTTGTGCACTGTGAACAAAAGTATTGGCAACATTTTGAAAGAAATGTAATAGAAACAGAAATAATATAATATAATAAACAGAAATAATATAATATAATAATAATATAAAGATAAAGATAACAAAACAAGGGAAAGAATATTGAATACATTTCAAATAAACATTTTAAGATAATAGTAATTCCCTTTAAAAAAAAGTAGTGTTAATATGATTTTTATACCCTTGCAGGGTATTATAATTTCAACGCAGTGAAGGAGGCACCTCCGACTATATAAAGTATATATATTCTTGATCAGGATCAAAAGCCGAGTCGATCTAGCCATGTCCGTCTGTCCGTCTGTCCGTCTGTCCGTCTGTCCTTCTGTCCGTCTGTCCGTTTCTACGCAAACTAGTCTCTCAGTTTTGAAGCTATCTGAATGAAACCTTGTAGTTAGCTTTCTATATACTCTCACTCGTATATATGTCGGAACGGGCCGGATCGGACGACTATATCATATAGCTGCCATAGGAATGATCGGAAAATTTTTACAAAAAAATGTTTAACTTTTTCAGTTTTTAATAGAATTGGATCAAATTTGAGATATAGCCATTATACTATACTCTACAATTTTGCATAAAATTTTATGAAAATCGGACTACTATATCATATAGCTCCCATAGGAACGATCGAGAAATTAATACAATTAAATTTATAACCTTTTCAGTTTTCAACTGATTTTCATCAAATTTTAGGTATAGGCATTTTATATTAGTCTTAAATTTTGTGGTAAATTTCATGAAAATCGGACGACTATATCATATAGGTGCCATACAAACGATCGTTTGATGTAGAGGAAAAATGCAAGTCTTTGAATGTAAAACTGCAAATATAATATGTATAGGTGAATACAATGAAAGCAGGTATTACTTCACTGTTTTTTAACACAAATATATATCATTTGTATTGTATGGTTTTTTATTGATAGAAGTTCTATCTGCAAGGGTATATAAACTGCGGCGTGCCGAAGTTAGTTTCCTTTCTTGTTACCTTGTAATTTACTAAAATTCCTTAATTTTCCTAGTGACATTAGAGTATTTTAATGGCTAAAAACATTCTCTCTATATATAAAATGTATTATTAAAACACAATTTTTTCATTCTTTTGGATACACTTTTCAATGTATCACAAGTTCTTTAATATTTAATGTTTATACTTAATTTATACTGGTATTTTTATGGCTAGAAACTTTGTCTCTCTCTCTATATACTTTATAGTATTTTTTCTCTCTGTGCATAATCCTTGTAAGCCAGAGTAGCCTTCGCCTGCGTGCTTGCTTCATGTCCAGAGCCCTAATCTTATCAGAATTGTGTTTGTTCTCCGTCTGGGAATGGAAGAATCTCTCTTCTCTCCCTTTCTCTCTCTCTCTCTATCTCTCTCTCCCTCTCTATTTCTCCACCACCATTTCCGTTTCCGTTTCCCCAACTTCTGCCAGCTTTCTCTCTGTTGTGCGTTCTTTTCTTTTGTGCCACTGTTAATTGCTTTTGTATGCAGCTTGACCAACGCTTTTGAGATGACTTCTGCAATGGAGTTTGTGGAGATTGGTTGAGCCTAGGAGCCTAAAAGACTGGGAGCCTGTAAAGTTGGAAGCCTGTGATGCTAGAAGCCGGTCTGATCGGGATAAGTGTGGCTAGTACAGGTCAAGGTAATGCATTTTACATTTTGAGGTCACCTCAAAAAACCCTTCAAGCAGCGATGTCAAACCTCTTTAAATTTACTGGCATCGTTCTTCACATGTGATTTATGTGATTGTCCTGAAGGAAGCATTAATTTTCTTAAAATATCCTCTTTGAAAGTATCTACCCTGGCGGTTGCTTTTCTCTCATTCATTTGGCTGGTCTGCATGGCGTATGAGCGATATGAAGTGCTTGGAAAACAGCCTTAAATGGCAATTGTCAATCGTTCAAGGCTGCAGTTACTCTTATTTCCATTTCTGGTGATGCTACTGCTACTACGACTGCTCCTCAGCATCCTCCTCCTGCTCCTGTTCCTGCTCCTGCTCCTGCTGCTCCTCCTGCTCCTGCTCCTGCTCCTCCTTCTTCTCCCTTCACATACTTGAGGACTCCGTAAAGAGCCAACAGAAATTGCCATAAATTCATGGCACAAAAAAATAAATAAAATAAATAATCTGATTAATGTACACACACACACACACACACACACTGGACCACTCGAGCCACTTGATTCAAGCCCACCGAAAAAAAGGAATGGGTCTACTGTCAATGGTCTTGGACCCGCTCTCGCTTCCGGAGAGAGAGAGAGAGAGTGAGGGGGGGTGGGTGGCCGGATATGCGGCGGCGATAACGGCACTTAATCAGCATTTGACGCAGCGGCAGCAGGCTCTTAGGGAAAAGGAAAAGCTTCTCCCCCCCCCCTCACCACTTCATTTCATTCCGCTTCGGCGGCCCATTGGAAATAATCATATTTCGTGCGAAGCCTAAAAATAGAGTTGTGCCAGTGACAGGCCAAGTGTCGTCAACCTCTCTGGCTCCCCAGTCATGGAACTGTGGGTCCATGGAGCCCCGGTAACAGTCTGCTTTTGGTATATCAGAGAGGGGATGCCATGGATTTACGTCAGTGTATGTAATGGTAATGGCAGTTCATTGTGAATATATAAGCATTTTGATATCAAAATTGTGCTAAACAACTGTTTGAAATGTGTTTAAAAGGAGACTTAAGAACAAAAATAAATATGCAAAGGAGTGTGTCTTAAAGCAGCAGCTCTCTTTGAACTTTTCAGGGTCGTAAACATAAAGTAAAGGTAGAGTTTATGAGGAGGTAGAGCTCGTAGGGCCAGTAGAACCCAAAGAACCAGTCGAGTCCTTAGAACCCGCAGAGTCAGTTGAGTCCGTAAAGTCCGTAGAGTCCGTATAGCCCTTGGAACCCGTAGAACCCGTAGAGCTCATAGAAACCTGTCTTGAAAGGCTCTTCTTTTACTTTGAATTATGTGTATTGCTGTTGTTCTGACTTAAAGAACGATCTAAAAAAATAAAAAGTCCTCCTTGATTGATTTTTAATAAGAAACTAGCTCTATTTTAAAATATTCTGACTTGAATTAGGATCTATAAGCTGGGAAACTTAAACTAGAGGTCCGAGTTAACATCCTTCGTTCCCAAACAACTACTTTTCTTTAGCTTTAAGATCCTTAGCCGTGGTCTTCCTCTAAGAAATACCTTTTGGGGAATCAGGAATATTCGCAATTAATAATCTCTATTGGCATTCTATTAATTTACAAGATAAACACTACACACCCATCAGATATTTCATTACAAATACAAACTTATGACTCTCTTTTCATTTACATAAATCTAAACAGAGGTATAAAATATCAAACATTATTCACCCTTGCGAAGTTGGGGATCTCAATATCGTTATGATTCGATCAGTTGGTCAAAGGACCTTATACCCTGCCTTTGGTTTTCCCCACAAACAAACGTCAGGGAAATGGAAAACGTGGGTGAAAAAATGCGCTACTTCTGCGAGGCTGCAACTTTAAACTCGCCCGCAATGATTCTCGGAATTTTGCCGGAATTTGCGGCAGATGGTGGTAACATTTATCACTCCGGTAGAAGCGGTAGGGAAAAATAAAACTACAAACAAGTTGGCAAGGGGCGTGGTCTAGCTCACCTGCCCACCGCCCAGGAAACTCAGGCAAAACTACACAAAAACTGTTTCCATGTGGCAGGCAATAAAAAAAAAGGAGAGTTTTCACCCCCCCCTCGAACTTTCCAACTAGGGATAACAGAGGGGGAAGTCCTGGACTGGGCGTAAAGTTTTTTAATTTTAATGGCCATTTAAAAGGTTGCAGGCAAATGCTTGACCCAACTTAAGTGCCGCCCTTTTTTGGAGGCGGGACAGCTCATTACTGTCCGCTGGCACCCCTATTTGGTATGGACTCAAAAGCCAAAGCTGGAGCCTGCATACCCGGCCAGCCACTTGAACGGCAAATAGAGAGCGGTCTGGTTGGCGGCGATGCTGCCAAAAGTGCCTGCAAGTGGCTAAGCAAACAGGCTGCACCAAAAGCCAGCTGCAAATACCCCAAAAAGTGAGGCAGTCTGGGGATTCCTTGGTGATGTACACACAAGTTGCTGACGATATATCGGAGAAATGCTTATGAAAATGGTGTATTTACATGGTAATATGAAGTTAGCAAAGGCTCTAAGATCTCTTAATAAAAAATTCCCTATGTTTTAGTTATATTTTCTTCACAAGTCTTAATAATTATGATTGATAGTTACTCGAAAGTATCGCATTTGCCATCCCATCCCTAATGCTGGCCAAGTCTGGGTATTTATGCGATGCCTGCAGACTACAGGACAACAGGACTACAGACTGTTGAGTGCCTGAGTGCTGACTGCAGCTGACCTGACCCCCTGAGCAACCTCCTTTGGGGGGAAGGCAGCAACAATTTTGTTGACTAAGCTAAACTTGAATGCGCCCAAAAAAGTAGGCAACGCTTTGTTCGCAGCACTCTTGCTGCGGTTACTGTTAGTGTGTGTGCAAGTCTGGGGTGTGTGTGTGTGTGTGGTGTTTATATATAAATCCCTGTCAGGCAGCGAACCACACGAAACCGCAGGCCGCACATCAATTCAAATAAATAATCCAACAGCATGAAATTGGCCGACGGCAGAAAGTTTTCAGCTGCTCGAGCGGATGAGAGGATGAACGTATGAGCTGCTGGATGCTGGGGTTTTTTTTTTTTTTTGCCCTACGCTAAATGGTTGCTATCAAAAATATGGCTTGCAATCTTCTCTCTCAGCTTCACCCGTCTGCTATCCTCCTTCCTGTCGCCGGTCGCATACTCCTGCTCCCTCCTCCTTTTCCCGGCCATCTTCCGGCACGCATGCGAGTTAAAGCGCACACTTCCGGCCCAGGGAGCCCACCACGAACCGCAGCTTTCGGTTTCTGGTCGCATTTTCCGCATTTTCCTTTCCCATCTCGCCAAGCGCAACTTGAATAATTAACACAGATTTTGATTTGGCCAAAACAAACCTCTCGGTTCCCCCCTCAAAAACCCGCCCCCGTGACTAAAAGCGAAAGATTCAATCAGCAAGAAGGCGGAACGGAACACATTTGCCGGATGCTGTCGCCGTCGTTGCCGGGAAGCTGGTAAAGCGAAAAATATTATATTACCATTTCCATGCAGATGGCTTTATAAATAACCAATATCCAGGAGATCCCACAAAAAAATAAATAAATATATATGCCGCCAAGGGGCTGGCAAAAAGTGGTCACAAAATAAAATTTCCCTCGACGCTAATGACAACTAATTTGTTGCAACAACACAGAAAGTATGGTAGGAGGGGAAGGAGGCAGCACTGGTGCTGAAAATAAGATGCTGGGAAAAATCTCAAGTGCGCACACACATGTGTACATAATATATATATATATATATAAAAGTATATATATTTGTATATATAAATAAGCATCATCTTGGCCTTTGGGGGGGTCGAGTCCGAGGCTATTAAAAATGGCGCACAAAAACGTTAAAATTGTTACGACAATGACAACGAAGCAAAGGAGATGATGCTGGAAGAGCAAAAGAGAGGCACACACACACACACTTTCTCTCTCTCTCTCTCAAACACCACACACACACACACACACACACACACACACACATACCCCAGGGCAGACAATAAACTTAATAAATAAGTCAATTAATTGCCCTGTGCTTCTGATAGGGCCAAGACCAGAAGCAACAGCATCAAGTGGCAGTCACTTGGCTAAGAGCCACCCCACATTCCACCCCACTTTTCCACCCTCTGTACCCACCCATTTTCCCCAGTGTATATATATATATATATATATATATATATATATCTGTGTATGTGTGCGTCTATTACGGCAGCCAGTTCAATTAACTTTGTCTGTCGGCGTGGCGTAAGAAAATGTATGCGAAACTCGTTTAATAGTCGCCTGGCTCCTGGCTCCTGGCTCCTTGCTACTCCTGCTCCTTGGCTTTGACACTGCCTCCTTTTTTGCTCCTGCTTGCTCCCGCTTGCTCCTTGCTGTATTGCCGTGTTGCCGTGGCAACGGTAACTTTATTACCAACGCTGCAAAATGGTCTACGGCTGCTGCAACACACTGAGGGAAATTATAACAGCAATAAGTCTATATAATAAGACCTTAAAAATACGAAACTGAATATTAGAGAAGGTCCTAAGGATGTTTAGCAAGTCAGAAAATATTTATTATACCGAAAATATGACATATTTTTAATAGCATAGAATACATTCAATGAAAATTATAATTAAATAACATAAATAATTTGAAATAATCACTGGGAAAGTATATAAAAAGACCAAAAAACACGAGAGCTTGTAAGCAATTTGAATTTTCCAATTTCTAGACAAACTTTCCTTAAGCCAACTTAATCTTTTCCCCTTTTCATCCCCCTTCTCACAGTGTAAACCTGTTGTAGGGTATGTTTTTTTCAATTGCATCTTGGCAAAGTGTCGAGTTTTCAGGACCTGTTCCCGGCAATTTATTGTACTCGATGCCCCTGCTGCAGCTTCTGCTGCAACTCCTGCACCAGCACCAGCCACAGCTCCTTGTCGCACTTTATGTACATGAAATATTAAAGGGAAATGGCTGCCAGCCGCGGCTGCAGCAGCATTTGGCGACATAAACAAATTATTTGATGACTTTTACGCGCCTGGGTCCCAGGTCCTTTTTTTTTTTTTTTTTTTTTGTTTTTTGAGGGGAGGAAGACTTTCCCGCTGGCTTGCATGCCCGGCCACTAAGTAAACTTTTATGGCAGCCATAAAATAGGCAAAAAGGGGCGTACACACATACACGTGTGTGTATTATGGCGAATGGCATAAAACCAAAGACCACGAATAAGGAGCAGCAGGATCAGCAAAAGATGGCAAAAAAAAAAAAAAAAATGGAAGTTTGGGGGCAGCAATCCTTAGCAGCGAAACCGCTGTGACATTTTTATGCTAAGCAGTCGCCAAATTATGAAAATTCATAAAAAGCCAAATGTTATGGCATACTTCCAGAGACAGAGGATAGATGCAGCCGCGCATAGAGATAGCTTTGGCTCCGGTTTAGGCTTCCCCTGATCCTTCTCCCAGCTCCCAGACTCCTCTTCCTGTCTCCCAGCAGCTTTGCCAATTTGAGCTGCTGCCTTTGGCCCGCTTTTCTCGGCTTTATCGCTTTCCAACTAAACTCGTTGGCGGCTGACTCGTTTATCATTCCGAACAACAACAACAACTACATCTCACAAGACTGGAGGGAGAGGAGGAGGGAAGAGCCTGTTAGGAAAAAAGGCTGCAAGGATAACTCGATTAGCGGCCAAGGATATACACATTGGCCATATCTAAGACTCTGGCATAAAATGAAACATATTAATCGAGAAGGAAATTTAAAGTTAAGCCAAGGCGAAGTATAGAGAAGACTTTTAGTTAATTAAAATTGAATATAAAATAATATAGGTACAAGAAAGTTTTTCACTTCCATAGGGAAAAACATACCTTGTTTTCCTTGCTAAACTCCCTCAAAAGTCACCATAGACTGTCACTTAATTCGGCATATTTGTGACAGATTAAACCCTCTTTTAGTCATGACTTTGGCATCTATAATAATAAAGAGTTTGATGGGGAAAAAACCTAAAAATATCTACCTTTAGTTTGACCTTTGAACTCGGAATCGAATGGAAAAGTTCAGAATTGTGTGTTTGCGAATACCTTGACACACAAGCCTCACGAAGCCTCTAATGAGACGATAATGAAGCTGTCCAACCGAACTCGAACTCGAACCCGAACCCAAATCAGGAAAAAAAAACTTTACCTCTCAACTTGCCACTTAACTTGCCTCTGACTGTGGCAATGGCGGCTGTTGGGTCATTGGCAACAACTATTTTCTGCACCGCATAATGTTCACAATTTGTTACGCATGCCCGACCTGCCACGCCCACTCCCACATACCCTTTGCGGTTGCCCACTGGAGTATCAAAAATCTGTTTGAAGTTAAATTCGCCAAAAAAAGAAAAACACACAGAAATACTGGCAAGAACCCCTAAACGTACCCTTGAAGGACGAACGGACAGACAGACAGACAGGAGGCCCCTAAAAAAGGGTTTGTCAGAGGTTTATTTTTGGGGGGGGGGGATGGAAATTTTCCTGTGTCTACTCTCGGTTTTATAATTAATTTTAAAAAGCTTTTAATGGCTGGCACGCGTATTTTGAACTAGGCCCCCTTTTTCCTAGGTTCAGAGAGGGAGAAAAACTGCCCCCTCTCGAGTGCTTCTAATTGACTTGCCAAGGGAAAAAGGATAGAAAGGATAAATCGAGCTAATAGTTCCTTAAACCGGAAACAAGGAAAGCTAAGATATAGGAATGTAATACGATTCCTATTTGAAGCCAACCTTAAGGCAAATAATCTGTATAATCGTGTTTAAAGGTTCGTCATCTAGCAGGAAGTATATCCTTGCTCAGGGTTATGTCAACGTAACGGCAGCTGCAGCCAAGGACGCACCTTCCCCGTCGATAAGCGACACACTATCTTCATCTGAATGACAATATAATGGTACCTCAACCCCCTACACCTGTCACCCACATACATATACATATTTAGGGCTTCACCTACACACGCCAGGAAGTTTTATCCAGTTTCAGCTAGGTCCTGCCGCCTGATGATGATGCTGCTGCTGATGCTGCTGCTGGGATGAACATTTTTGGGGCCACTTTCAAGTCACTAACAATTTGAGTGATGCCCGGGGGCCGTCAAACTTTTAATAGCCAAAAAAATGGGGAGCAGCAGGATCAGGATCAGGGCGCAGGAACTAGATATATATATATATATACACGAGGCAACGTGCGACACGTGCGTCGGACCCCGGGGTCCTTTCGGGGGTCCTTTCTGGGCTCTCAGTTCTCAGATTCTTATTTCTGGGTCCTGGCAGAGATGCATAAAATTGGAAAACACACGCACATGGCGAGGGGAATGGAGGCGAGGGGACAAGGTCAAGGCTCCAGCAACTGCTACAAAGTAATTCGTTTCCGCTTCCGCTTCATTACTTCCGCCGCCTCGCACTCGGAAAGCACTCAGGGAAAAATAAAAGCAAAAGCGAGAGGGAGAGGGAGCGAAAAGTAAAGTAAAATAAAATAAAATCGAGATTGGTAAATAAAATGCGCAATTGACGGGCGTAAAGGAAATGGCAGCAGGCATAGACACTCTCGCCGGCGACAAAGATACACAAGGATACACACACACACACACACACACGCACACCGACCGCATCGTCACCTGCCATTGCCAAATGTTTATAAGCAAATACAAATAAACAAATATGCACAGACGAATGTGCAGCGTTTGGAGAACTGAGGAGATCCTGTCGTAATGGCGGCTAATTAACGCATCCTTCGACTCGAACTTGTTGAGTGTCCTTGACCAGAGCTCAGTTTTTTAATTAAAAATTTGGGGGTAGACAGTGGAAAATTGTGTGATTTATTTAAGGAGAGAAAGAGACTTGATGTGGCGAATGAGTTCGCTTCTTAACAAGATATATCTTTATATGAAATTCTTTTCTAGATTTGGAATATCCAAGACTATATATTTGGTATTAATAGATATACCAAGCTTTAAGATATATAATATAAAACTTTGCTTACTTTTAAAGCCCTTAAAGAAGCTCTATTTAACTTCCTAGTTCACAAGTTAAATTGAAACTCAGCCTGATTAACTCACTTTCAGATATTTTAGTCGGATGTGAGTCTATTTATAGAAAAACACACCCCACAAACTCAAGGCGTTGAAACATTTCCCTGTGGACTTTGTGGGAGGCACATCGAGTATGGCAGTGTGCTTCCCCTGATTTGTACAAATAGTTACTGCCTTCGTTGGCTAAGCCGAAAAGTATACTATGTATGGATGGGTTCCACCTATCCTAAATATCCTTTGGCTCGACTTCCCCTATCAGCGTGCAAACTATAAAAACCAGAAGCTCAATTATCAAAATGCTACGTGTGTTTGTTTGTTTGTTTGTTTATTTGTTGGTTTGTTGGTTTGTTTTGCCTTTGTCTGCGTGTATACCCTCCAGTTTTATCCAGCTGCCTGCCTTGCTCCCTTTCATTGTCATGAAGGAATCCTGCAGGACAGCGAGTTGTGGATGCTTTGTCCCTCTTGGGGGATTTTCATTCTCTTTTTCTCAGTGTGTGTGTGTGTGTGTGTGTGCGCTCGCCTTTGACTGTGCAAATAGATAAATTTATTTATTTTATGCCCTGCTGCAGAAACCGCACACAAACAACGGCCTGGGTCAAAGTATAGCATAGATATTCTCCCATCTATTTCTTCTCTAAAATAAACCAGAAGCCAAAAAATAGAACACAAAAAAAAGAGGAAAAGGAAAGGGACCTAAGGTGGTGCGGTGAGGGGGGAGCCCAAGGCAGCCAGCTGACTTTAAATGCCTTTATGCTCACAATATATACATAAATTGAACATTTGCGAGCTGCTGCTGCTTCTGCTGCCTCAGAGGGGAGAGACACTTTCGCTGAATTGGAAATCGCTTACACAATACCCTCAAAAAAAAAAAAAAAAAAGTAAGCAGAATAGACTCCGGGCCCCCGGGGGGGAAATAGGTTTGGAAAAATATTAAAAAATTCAATGAAGCTTGCAGCTTGCCCATGGAAAGTCAAAGAAAGCAAAGAAATGCAGAGAATCGAACGAATCGAATGGAATATTGGGAGGAAAAACAATTCAAAGCAAACTTTCCAAGATTAAGCCATAAATAATTCGACAAATGCTACATTTGTTTGCAAGAAGAAACCCATTAAGTATACATAATAAATGCACAGATCTTCTATGGCAATGTGGCTCTACTTTAGACGAACCCTAATCGATGGCGGAAACTTTTGGCGCCAACGGGGAAAGAACACACACATAACACACAGCAAAAAACAACAATGGAAAAAAGAAAGGAAAACCATGGAACGGAGATGACAGGAGTAAAAGATTCAGTCTTTTTTTTTTTATTTATTTATTCGTATATACACTTATGCTCTCAATACCCAAAAATACATTATAAATTATAGTTCAGCTGCAGGCCATACAGGGCGTATACGCAATGTGACTGACAATGGCCCACGTTGCGTATACGACAGGAAGACCCAAGAAAACTGAACTGAGCTTGAGAGCTGTAAAGAAAAAAAGGAAAAAACAGGGAAGAGGATAAGCAAGTCGTGCGTATGTCTATATATCTTTATATATATATATATATATCTAAAAACTTTTTTGCCACTTTCCTCAGCCGTAGCTCAACTTTTGTTATGCTCGCTTAGCTTTAGCTACGCTTCTGAGTCTGTGCTTTGACTTTGGCTTGGCTATATATTCTTTCGAACATTTCTATGCCGCTGTTGACTTTCCCTTTTAACAAGGAGCAACCAGGAGCACACTGCGTCTGTTACACTCCTGGCTCATATGTTTGCCTACTTTGAACGCAAACCGATCTTTGGGAGGATGGAGAAAATGAGTGCACATACACATGTATGTACTGTACTGTGGCCATGTCAGTTTCAGCCTCGTCCTTTTCTCTTTTTTATTTGTGCTACAAATTCCTGGGGTTTTTTTGTTAAGGTTTTTATGGAGTCTGTCTCGAAGATGTCCATAAAGAGATAGAGTCTGAAAACTAATTTGCAGCAGCAGCAAGTTTGAGGGGGAAAATGGGAAAATATTGTTATTGATATATGACCAAAAAGGGGGCACACCTCCCCCCTCCCTTTATCAGGTAAATGAAGTGACTTTAACTTTTCTCTTTTTTGGTTTATTTTACAGGTAAATGGAGCCTGGGCCCTGCCTGATGTCGTTTGTGATTTCTATATAGCCATGGATGTGATATGTTCAACTTCATCGATATTTAACTTAGTTGCCATCTCCATAGACAGGTGAGTTTTGATTTTAAACAGATGCTGATTTTGATTCTGATGCTAATTCTGTTTCTAATACTGATTCTTATCCTTATTTAATACCCTTCTTTTTATGTTTCTTAGATACATCGCTGTGACGCAGCCAATAAAGTACGCCAAGCACAAAAACAGCCGCCGCGTTTGCCTTACAATATTGCTGGTTTGGGCCATATCGGCAGCTATTGGTTCACCGATAGTTTTGGGTCTTAACAACACGCCCAATCGTGAGCCGGATGTGTGCGCCTTCTATAATGCCGACTTTATCCTGTACTCCTCGCTAAGCAGCTTCTACATACCCTGCATTATAATGGTGTTCCTCTACTGGAACATTTTTAAGGTAAGTCTGCCTTAAAGTACCATATATCGAAATAAGGATAGATATTGTAATCGAAATACATCGATTTCTAAAGCAAATGCTGGCTAGCTCCTTAAACTGTTCAATAGACTCGTAATTGGTATTGAAAAATAAAAAAAAAGCAAGGATAAGAGCCGTTACTCAAACCGCAGCCAATCAAAATCGGATTTTGATGAGCAGAGTGGAATCAATATATACATATATACTGCTGATCCCTGCTGACTCCTGCACAATTTGCAATCCCTTGCCCAGGAGTCGTTCCTATTTTTTTTGTTTTTTTTTTTCTTTTTTGTTTGCTCACATTAGCTGCCGACTGCTGACTGGAACATCCGGAACAACCGGAGGATGCAAGCGCAGCATTGTCCTGGCTCTAATCCCAATGCCACTTCTCTCTCCCCACCCTCTCTAGGCACTGCGTAGCCGGGCGAGAAAGCAACGGGCGGCTAGGAAACCCCATCTTTCGGAGCTAACCGGCGGCAGTGTTATCGAGAATATTGCCCAGACTCGTCGACTGGCGGAGACGGCATTGGACAGTAGTCGACATGCCAGTAGGATCATGCCGGACGAGCCGGCCACGAATACGGCAAGTGGTTCCAATGAGGAGGAGGATGAGAATGCCATATCGCCGGACATCGATGACTGTCATGTCATTGTGAACGACAAGTCCACCGAGTTTATGCTGGCCACCGTTGTCGAGGAGACGGGCAAGTGAGTAAACGTAGACGTACTCTTTGAAAGCTTGATATATTAGCTACAAATTGAATGCTCAGAGCAACGAATTTATGTTCTTTATGAGAGACCTTGTTGCATTCTTCATTTAAATTAATAATAAACTGCAGCTACTATTTAATATTTTCCATTAAGCTTAAGTGCCCTTGGCCCAAGCCAATCTGATTTTCCAGGAAGGTTGTAGCAACAAACAAAAAAAAAAAAAGGCAGAACACTTTGTGGCAATCTGCGATGGCCCTGCGAGAAAAAGAAAAAACAAGTTTTGGTTCTCAGCGAATTGGGGAATCGAATTGCAGCCTTGCCTGCACACCTGAGGCACGTGCCACAGGCACGTAATAGATAAGCCAGTTCAGAGTCTGTTTCTGCTGAGTGCAGCCAAGGCTACTGCCAAAGCTCCAACAAAATTGTCAATCTAATTGCTGGCCTCGTTTCGCAACGGCGCCACTCAATTGTCGGCAGTAAAAAGGAGTACTTGGCACTTGCACTGCACTCCACACTCAATCAGATTCTGCTTCAAATTCACCCATATTCATGTCCTGGCAAAAAAAAAACCGCGTTAAGCACAGTCAATTAGCATCCTGATGGCCTGCTTAATCCAATGAGGATACGAAATGAAACCATTAATGACAGGCCAGCTCAAAATGAGAGAGCAAAGGAGAAGGTTCGAAGGCATAAACCGCGAAACTGTTTTCGTGCCAAAGGAAAAAAGCATTGCGGGGGAAAAATAAATCTGAATAATTCAATTAATGCGTCACTTAATTAAAACTCAATCTTGCCTTTGCCTTTAATTGACATTGCGCCCCCCAATTTCCTGTCTTTTCTTTTCTCTTTTCTCTTTTCTTTTTCTTTGTGTCCCTCATCAATGCTGCCTCAACCGATGCCACGATACCATGATGTCCTGATGTCCTGTATATTGATTGATTATTGCCACCGGAATACACATGGAATATACTCATCTGCACCACAGCAGCGTTGTGGCCCAGATCACCACACAGCCGCAATTGGTTATTGCCGATCCGAATGGTAATCATGATTCTGGTTATGCAGCCTCAAACGTTGACGATGTCCTTGCAGGCGTGGGCATGGCCGCTGGCTCCAACGCCCCCGCCTCATCGGCCATCATCTCAGCGGCGCCACCAAGCAGCGGCTCACCGCCAGACAGTCCCCTGCCCAGTGGTGCAACCTTGCAACGTTCGAGCGTGAGCAGCCGCCGGAATACCGCCGATGATTCGCCAAAGCGTGGCGAGCCGGCCCTCAGGTCAGTCGGTGTCGATAATTCCAGGTATTTTGGGCTTCAGTATTTCAGTAAATTTCCCAGTAGTTAAAGCCTGAGAAAGACCATCATGCACTTGAAGCATGTATTAGTTGCACAATCAACTGATTAAATACCAGCAAAATTCAATCCTAGATCTCACCAACTTTCACATTAGAAATGAATGAAAGCAATCTGAAATCTGAATATATATATACATATACCTATATATAGTGCCATATAATACCCATAGTTTTTTCCTTTGCGTTTTCATTTGACCAACTTCCGTTTACAGCGTTGCCATGAAGCCATTGTCCTTTGTCCGGTATGGCGTACAGGAGGCCATGACTTTGGCACGCAACGATTCAACGCTATCGACCACATCGAAGACGTCCTCGCGCAAGGATAAAAAGAACTCGCAGGCGTCAAGGTGAGTAATGGCCAACGTCGCCACTAATTACAGTTATTAGTAACTTGGTGTTTCGGCCAAATGCAATTTACCATGGCTTATTATCCTTGCCTTGCCTTGCGTGTGTTTTTTTTTTTTTTTTCCTCTGGTAGATTCACGATATACAAGGTGCACAAGGCCTCGAAAAAGAAACGCGAAAAATCGTCAGCGAAAAAGGAGCGCAAGGCCACCAAAACATTGGCCATTGTTTTGGGTAAGTTCAAGAGTCTTTCTTTCTTTCGGTGTCGGGTTTAGTCTTAACATAACATTACGTCCTATCTTGTATTTAATTCTTAACGAAAAAAAAATTAGGTGTCTTCCTGTTCTGCTGGCTGCCCTTCTTCAGTTGCAACATCATGGACGCCATGTGCGCCAAGTTCAAGAAAGACTGCCGACCGGGCCTAACGGCCTACATGCTAACCACCTGGCTGGGCTACATTAATAGCTTTGTGAATCCGGTGATTTATACGATCTTTAATCCTGAATTCCGCAAGGCATTTAAAAAGATAATGCATATGGGGTGATTGAATGCATTGAGCAGATCAATCATAGGCATAGCAAGCAGGATGTGGCAAATGGAATTGGAAAAGGAGATGCAGACGAAGATGGAGATGAAGAGCTTCCCCATTTTGAAGGAAGAAATGGAAAGTAGAAAAGTGTGCCAAAAGCAAGCAATCCAAGCACCAAGGATCTCAACCCGCCATTCAATTAGGCATTGGGTTTTAGTTTAGTTTTCAGTTTTTTCTGATTTCATTTTCTTAAACAGAGGAGTAACCCGTTCATTAACTTTTGTAAATAGATCTGTATATACACCTACTCCCAAAGTTGGAGAAGCTGTAGGATAGGTACAATTTTTAACAATTACATTTAGCTAAACCCAAAAGTCCCCCCTTAGCGATATAATCAACTGAACAAAACAGAACTTGCTAAAGCTAAAAAAAACACAACTCGTAAGTAGACGTAAGTTGTGGTTATAGGAACAGCTAGCACCATAAGATACGGATTCGCTTTAATAATAAAAGCAAAATAGTAGTAAAGTTTTTGTAAGCTGCTCCCCCCGAACCTGTCACATATCACGAGCAGCAAGCTAATGCCCACCCATGACCCATCCTGCCTCCCCCCTCAAAAAATCCAAAAAGGAATTAGTAAATAAGCTTAGAAAAAAGTCATATCTTTAAGGCCATATCGATATTTGATGTCGGTGCCTAGAGCTAGTTAGTTATCGATTATAAGGATAAGGTATCAAGCGGATCCTTGAGGTCAGAATCCCTTACCAAACACACAAACACTTACACACTGCACATACGATTGATCGAAGAAAGCAATGCCCTGGAATATTTTTTAAAACCAAAAAGCATTTATCGATTATCGGTTCAGATCAAAAACAGAAACATAAACCCGTTGGGAATTATATGCATTACTTAACGGTACACACACACACACACATGAGCAGACATCACAAACCAAAATGAGCCCCACAAATCAAAACGTATTTAATGGAGACTGACCTCGATGTTAGTCCGCTTAAAGAGCACACATTTTTTGGTTGACTTTCAGTTCAATTTAATATTTAGCTAATTAATACAGGCATATAGGATGGACACGATGTAAGCGCATTTAAAACCAAAAAGAAAAGGTCGTACCTAGGCTAGACACACATAGAGATTAGATAATTAGTATTTAAGGAAGCGGCGTACCTAGTACACCAAGAAGCAAAGAGAATATGTATTCGTTACCTATATCAGATAGTACCAAGGGATATATAGATAAAGCCACGATGCATAGCAGGGATATGGGAGAGACGGTAGATGAATCAGGGTACGTAGAGCATTGCTAGAAGCAATGTCCCAAGGAGATGAGCTCCAGCTGAAGACCGAACATAGCATATACATATATATATATATATATATACCCAAAGTGTGTATAGTCCATAGGGTAATATCAAAAACAGAGTTTTTTGAAACACGGACCAAGCCACCGACCGGCCACAAACAGACTTTGGACACCGATTGCCCGATGCCCTCGATGGGATCTGTCCTAACCAGCATCAGCTGGCTGAGAGTGAAGCTTGAGCTTGAGGAGTTCGAGACGAGTGGCAGGTCATGCTGCTGAGAGCACGCCCCTTGCTCTCAACCAGGATTAGGAGCAATGGACCAGATCCGTTGGGGCATCGTCCAGCTGTTTTCGGTGATACCTCGCCTGTTGTGGACTTCGGCTACGTCCTTTGGTCCGTGCTTTCAATAGCCGTCCTCTTAACTGTTTCTATGTGACAAATAATTGATAGATAAACTTACTCCTACCATGTGTGTAGTAGTACTTTATACAAATTCCATATATGATATGAATGAATATTGTGTAGCCATAAGCTCGGATTATGTGTAACTTTAGGCTTAGGCAATGTCCGATGGAGACTCGAGGGCAAGCTCAACTGTTTTTATACTTTCCTAAGAACTCCAATAGTATTTCTGGTGTGCATGATTTGCGTGACTCAAAGTGTGTGTTTGTGTTTGTTTGTTGGTGTTTCTCTATATATAAATATATATATTTTTTTTTTGTCTTTAGGTTAAGAATATAGTTGTAGTGGCTAGGGACTAAGCTTAGTCTTAAGACTAAAAGGAAAAGGCTCTACTTTCAGATCAGTGCGCAAGCCTCCTAAGTTAGGTTCTTCCAAAGAAAACGCTTATTAATTATAGCTAATCGGTAAATGTGGAATTTATAAAACACACCATAAAAACTCCACAATACACCACAAACATTCCACAATACACCACAAACACTCAACAAACCTTTAATGTTGATTTAACAAAAGTGCAGCCTAAGTTTCCAAAGGCATTGAATTGTTATCTGTTATCGTTATCGTTAATTTGTGAATGAAATATAGCGTACTCTTAAGAACCCGCCGCATAATCATCGGCAAGGACATATACAAGTAGCAAGATCTCTGTACCAATTAAGCATATACTCATATGTATTCTAACATTAGCGAAATGGAAACTGATGGAAGAAAAATGAAACTATTTTAAAGCAATGAGAGCAAGTATGTTTATTTTTTTTTTCTAGAGAAATTATGAGAATTAACAAACTAATGAAACCGTAGGCTAATGCTCTGAGAAAAAAAGCAAACTATTTCAAGAATAATTACCATAGCTAATGAAACTAATAATAATGAATAACAACAATAAAAAGTACGATTACCAAACAGGAAGAATAAGAATACTTCAAATAAATAAAGCGAAACTGAAAATATTTCAAAGTAAAAAAACATCAGAGAACTTTTCATTTCGGGAAATGGGAAACTGGAAACTGTCGTCTCGGGTTTTTGGGCAAGTACGCTGATCCACATACAAACCGTATATCAACATTTTATTGCATTTATATGAGCTGATAATAAAATTCCAATAAGCATGAAAAGAAATAAAAATACTTTGGGAACAAAGCCAAAAGGCTGGAGCAGGGCGGAGATAGTGAAATCAATTCGAACGCGCTCACGGCCGTCGCCACCTCTTGGGGAAACCAAAACCGTAACTAAAAGCGTCTAAATAGATAAACGCGAGGCCCACAGGATGTGGCAACCACCCAAGTAACCTCCACCCAGCCACCGTTACCCCAACCACTCGTCATCGTCTAATGGGCACTCAGTCAGACAGCTTCGTTGGAGTCGAAGGAGGAGGCAGTTCCAGAGAAGGTGAGGGAGATGGAGGCAGCTCCAGAGACGGCAATGGAGACCGAGACACAGACACAGACATAGTCCGGGAAATGAAAGTGAGAATGGGAACGAACTGAAGTGAGTACGTCCGTCTGTCTGCTGTCCGCTTCTTAATATGAAGTGCCCTCGTACACGGCTAGAAAAAACTTGCTGATAAGTTTTACTTAATACTAACCCTATGACAAGTATCTATCATCAGTAAGTAATTATTATCAGTAAATAACTATGATCAGTAAGTATCTATGAGCAGTAAGTAATTATTATCAGTAAATAACCATGATCAGTAAGTATCTATGAGCAGTAGGTGACTCTGATCTTTAATTAACTCTGAACAGTAACTATCTATGACCAGTAAGTAACTATGATCTTTAATTAACTCTGAACAGTAAGTATCTATGACCAGTAAGTAACTATGATCTTTAATTAACTCTGAACAGTAAGTATCTATGACCAGTGATTAACTATGAGCAGCAAGATACTCTGAACAGTAAGTATCTATGACCAGTAATTAACCATGACCAGTAAGTAAATCTGAACAGTAATTAACCATGACCAGTAAGTAACTCTGAACAGTAAATATCTATGACCAGTAAGTAACTCTAAACAGTAAATACGTATGACCAATAAGTAACTCTGAACAGAAAGTATCTATGAGCAATAAGTATCTATGACCAGAAAGTAACTGTGAACAGTAAGTATCTATAACCAGTAATTAACTCTGAACAGTAAGTATCTATGACTATTAAGTAAATCTGAACAGGAAGTATCTATGACCAGTAAGTAACTCTGAACAGTAAGTATTTATGACCAGTAAGTAACTCTAAACATTAAGCAACTCTGAACAGTAAGTATCTATGACCAGTAAGTTACTATGAGGAGTAAGTATCTATAGCCAGTATGTATGTATGTATGATCACTTACTAACTTTGAACACCAATAAACAATGACTTGCAACTTTTGTAACACAACACATTTCTGAAACCTGGCAGGCAGCAGTCACTTCGTTCCAGGGATGTTAGAACCAGTTGGGAATCATATGCACAGACGTGTGAGATTTGATTTGGAACTAATTTAAGAGCAAGCTATTAAACTATGGGGTTATTCTTCTATATAACTTTACTAGTATATAAGTAAAAGCATGGCAAATCGGTGGACTATATCTATATATATTTATATAGCTGCCATAGGAACGATCGGAAAATTTTAAGAAAACAATATTATACCTTTTCCAGCTTTCAACAGATTTTCATCAAATTTGATATATATATCTTTTATATATTAATCTAGAAGTTTTTTGTACATTTTAGGAAAATTGGACTACTATATCATATAGCTGCCAAAAAAAAGATCATTAAAAAAAAAGGAAAATACAAAATGGTGAATGAAATAAAGGCAGGTATTACTTTATTGCTTTTTCACATTAACATATATAATTTATTTTGTATAATTTCTTATTGATTGAATTTAAATCTGGAAGGGTATGCAAACTTCGGCGTGCCGAAGTTAGTTTTATTTCTTGTTTATTATATTTTTTTTTTAGTTTGTTTCCCAATTTCTTTCTATCGAAATGGTATGTTAATATCCAATATTAACCGCAGTGTATAAATGCCAATTTTGTTTTTCGCTATTCTGGAGATGTGTGTGTATGTGTGCGTGCGTGTGTATTGGCCTGACCATAAATACAAATGTAAAAAGGGCAACCAGAGCCTGACCCCCGACATCCTGGCCACACCTACCGCCTTTGCCTTCGAAATCTGCCCGGAATTCCAGTTAGCCTCGAAGGCTGGGCAAAGTTCTTCGTTCCATTCGATTCGGCGAGAGTTGTGTGTGAGTGTTGTGTGTGTGTGTGTGTGTGTGTGTGTGTGTGTGTGTGTGTGTGCTCTATGTCCATAACTAATTCGAACTAAATGATGTACTAAAGTGTTGAGGGAACACGGATACTCGTACAAGGATACTGGCACACAAATACTCGTGCAAATAGAGTCCCGTATACACATAACACATCCTTGCATACGACATGCTCACAGTGCGTATGAAATGTTTTGCGCCTGGGAGCGATATCTTATCGTTACACTCACTGGGTGGCGATAATTGACAGACCATTAACGTTTGGATTGCAAAAGCTAAAGTACAACTACACAGATATTCCATCCCCCCCTATCCAATCCATACCGTTTTAAGGGTGTTATGTTAAAGGCATATGCCCAGTGTCGATGTCGATGTCGTTGTCCGCGCTAGTTGTCCATAGAATTGTGTGATTTTGCTGGGCAATCCAAATCCATAGAGCTGGGAAATAGGACTCTTCAACATTAAAGGAAGCATCCTGGTTTAAACAGCTTCGTCTGTTGCCAGAGGAACGATAAAAACAACCCAGTTCCAGTCCCCTAACCAAGCCCAATCCCTATCCCATCCTTATGGCTAAGGCATAGGGTCAGCCTTTCACCCGGAATGGAATTCTGGCAAACCGGAAACTACTCAACGGTGCAAAGTCAAAATCGAAAAATATGCACACGACCAGAAATAGTTTAAATACAAGGCCGAATATTAATATGTGCATGTAGCTAAGGATGTGAATGTGAATGTAGTTAAGGAAATGTGTATGTGAAGTGTAGTCCCCAAGGCAATGGGGGTTTAGTGCAATCAAGCATAGCTTTCTCCACTGGATTACTGTCTCAGCCTGGGTCTGGGCATTGTTTCAACCTCACGCCCAACGACTTTTCAGCCTGCCAGCTAAGGGGGAAAAAAGGGGAGATTTCCGGAAAAGGTCAGGAAAAGCTTCAGCCCTCGTTCGAGTGCCTTGGAATCCCTTCGAAAATTATGAGTATATGGGCAAGAGTGCAGTCATTGACTCTAACCTCTTCTTTGGTCAATAAAATTTGACTGTCAGCCGATTATAGTGCAGACAAGATCGATTTTAAGGATTTTGTGCTATGTTAAAGGCTCCAATTGACCCTTTTCTCCTATATATATTCTTCAATTGTTAGAAATCTATCCCCATAAAGCAAGCTCTGGTGTTTAAAGTCATGTATTTGTTTTGAACTCAACCATAAATTTCCAAATTGACGTATCAACCAGATCTCTCTCCGACACTCATGTCGTAAGGTCATTCGTTTTTAACATCATTTAGACGATACTCGAAATTCAGAGAACTTTAAAAAGAGGAAAAACCAACCGAAAACCATGGTGGAGTTTGCCTTTGATCTTAGCGAGCTTTTTACGCAACCCATTATTTGCATTAAGCCGCATCATTTGCAACCCGAGGCACCCGACTGTCAACTAAGTCATATCCTCAACATGATGGGGCAGCATTCGGCAAATGCCCAAGGATTGCGACAACCGGTGACCATTGCTAGCAAACTTGCTGGTGATCAATTGGTTTATCTTATAACCGATCGGGAATCTGGTCGAATTGCCGTCACTGGATTGCTCAAGGTGGGCACCAAGGATCTCTTTTTATACGATGAAAAAGGTGTCATTCAGCATTGTGATCGAACACCAGCAATTCTTGACTTTTATGTTCATGAGAGTCGTCAGCGTCGTGGTCAGGGTAAGCGTCTATTCGATCGAATGTTAGCGGATCAGGGCTGGAAGGCTTGTCAATTATCCGTGGATCGACCCTCGCACAATATGAAAGCATTCCTGGGCAAGCATTATGGTTTGCTGCGTCCCATACCACAGGCCAATAATTTTGTTCTCTATGAGGGTTTCTTCGATGCCAAAGTACCGAAGCGTGCTCGTGAGAAAGCACAAATTATGCAACACAAGGACATCCAATCAGGGTACAAGCAGGGAAATGGATTTGTTCAGAATCAGAAACAGAATCTTGGCAACATGCAGTCATCAAAACATTACCTTAACTCTTCGAGAGCCTCTACAGTGGCTGATATTATGGGCGTTGGCGAGCGGATTAGCAATCGTCCTTCGGAAAAGGGATCATCGTTCAAAATTCATCAGTGACGGACATCGTCAGCCAAAAAAGACATTTTAAAATCATTCAACAATTGATATTCTATTCTTAATCAAAAAAAAATTTTTTATATTTAAATTGTTAATAAATCGAACGTTTAAATTGGTATAGTATTTGTGGAATAATTTAGAATATTATACCCACTTAAATATTTTTAATTTAATGTAAATATAAATGCTGTGTGCTCCTCTTTCCGAGGGGATAAATATTTCAATCAGAGGACAACCAGGACTGATTGCCAAATGACCAGCAGTTGGAATCCCAAATATATCTATATGTATATACATATATATATATGTCGCCAGTATTTGCATAGTTTCATTTTCATTTAACTTTTATTTGCCATCACGTTGCCAAAAATTGCCAAAAATGCAAAAATGTCCAGCCAATGATTGTTGCTGCTCTCTCTCCCTCTCTCTCTCTCCCTCTCTCTCTCTCTCTCTCTCTCTCTCTCTCTCTCTCTCTCTCTCTCTCTCTCTCTTGGATGTCCTGAAATATCCTGGCTGCTGTTGTTTGCTGTGTCTTTGGGTGTGTGCGGGTGTAGCTATGCCTGTTGTTGATTCCTTTGCATTGCCATAATATTTAATGGGCAGTCAAAAGTTGGGCTCCTTTTTGGAGGCTGAAGCAAGGCTTTGACTGAACAACCAGTTTCAGTGGCAGTTATTATGTCGCATCATTTGAACAAAGTGTCCGCACATGCGAAGCAAACAAATTTCAAGGGAAACCCAGAACCCAAGTCCAAGTCCACCGCGGGTCGTACATAGAATTGGCATGTCGATGAAACAATGGCGAACGGAAAACCAAATGAAATTCAGTTTAGCCCAGAAATACAGAAGGGACCCACCCAAAACAAAAAGCAAAGAAAAAAAAGAAACAAGAACAAAACACAGTGGTGCAAATATTAAAATTCAAAATTTTTGTCACGTGTCAAATGCCATTTATGCGCTTCGTGATCGCACGCGGCGTGGCTAGGAACGGGGCTCCTGTTCCTCCTCCTGTTCCAGCTCCAGCTCAGTGCTGGCATTAGGGACAGGAAAAGACATATATATATATATATATATATTTATACTTATATATGTATATTGACAGAGAGTTAAACGGCTTGGGAGAGGGGGAGAGTGCAGCCCACAAAAACCGGAAGCACGAGAGAGGACACTCAGGAAATCTAACTTCAGTGGGGTAAAAAATGCAAATCAGATGCCTAGGTAAGAAATCTAGTAAGAAATGCATTAACAACCAAGTTAATCATTACTAGTAAAATATAGTAAAATAACGCTTCATGTAAATAGATATACAGGTAAAGTTTCATTAAAATTCGCTTGCACTCACAGTTCCTTTTCTTATTCGTTATATACATATCCCTAAGAAAACAAAATGTAAACAAAGGCAGTTATTCGATTAGCAACATTTCAACATGTTCCCAAAATGTTGCAAAAAAGTTAAAACAATGTTGCCAAAATTAGCACCCCCAAGCAGTGTTGCCAGGTTAGCTTATTATAAGCTAGTTCTAGCATATTTGAAACTAGAAAAGCTTGAAAAATTTCCATCTAGCTTATAGCTTGAAATATAGCTTATTTTAAAATTCATCTAGCATATTTTAGCTTTTTATGTATTTTTGACATCCACGGAATGTTTTTTACGAAAAATATGCTTTATAGCCTGAAAATATTGGAGTTTGTTCTTTTTTTCCGATGGTTATGTGCATTTTATGTGATCGTGAACTTATTTCTAATCGAAAGTGTTATCGGAGATCGATTTGTTGGCTGAAGTGTTACCACCAATAATTTTGTTGTGTTGTGAAAATAGGTAAAGCGTGTCCTCAAAATGCCGAAAGTTATATATAAACAGATTTTTCGGGATGCTTGGCTCCAAAACAACGAATTTAAGTGCCAGGAGAAGGAACCAAAGCATATTGTTGCTACTGTAAGTCGACAATATCAGCCAAAATTTTTTAAATCAGGCAGCATGCGGCATCGAAAAAGCACATTTTATCAATGAGATCAGTTGCTGAATCGCAAAAAATAAATTTTCCGGCTAAGTGTTGCAAGACTCAGGATCAGGAAGCAGCGCTTTGTTTGTTCATTGCCGAACACTCGGCGACGAACAACATGAAGGAATTGATGAAATATTAACTAATTTGTTTTAAGTGCTTACTTTAAGAACATATTTTTAAGACTTTCTTTAATAATAACATATTCATATAATATAATAATATATATTATATGTTTCGTGTTTTCTCATATTTGGGTGTAGCTTGTTTTTTCGCATTTTTTAAAAATTGTTTAGCTTATTCTAGCTTATTTTTTTTTTAAATCTAGCTTATATGGGCGCTCATCACCTGGCAACACTGCCCCCAAGCGTGGATCATGGATTCTAAGTGGCTATCTCGCTCTTACGATCCACTTTAAAGAAAGAGAACAAACCAAGCCGGTAGCTTTCAAAGAATACAGAAGAGTAAATGCGCGAGCGAAGACAGTTAGAAAAGAGAAAATGAACGAGCGACGACAGTTAGAGCAGAGTAAATGCACGAGCGACGACAGAAAGAGTAGATCAAGTGCGCGAGCGAAAGCAGCGAACGACAAGGATGAGGAAAAGTAGAAAATCGTTTTGTTTCACTCACCCGCTAACATTCTTGATGCAGAAATCCAAACGGTGCTTGAGAGTTGGTTGCCGAAACCAAACACACTCAAAAAACACAAATCAAGAATTAGTAAGAATTAATAACTTTCTTAATTATTGAAGGGCAAACTTACACTTTTCATTTGCTTCTGGACTGGAGAAAATGGAATTTTGCGGAACATTTTACACTGGATTTGAAATTATTATATTTGCACTTTCACTATGAGCAAATTAAAAAAAAATTCACTAGTAAAAAAACGCACTGATCTTGGCATTGTATCCGTTTCTATCATATCTTTCATATTTTTTTCATTTATTATACATATATTTATCACAGCTACAGATTATTTCCCAGTGTGTAGTGTAGGGGGAATGGAGAGATGTCGTCAATGTCAAATGGCAACATCTAAATTTCTTTCAGCCTCGAACAGGACTGCCAACGCGATCAATTTAGGTTGGGGAAACGGATAATTAAACATATACTAAATAAATGCAAAATAAATATTTAGAAATTATATCATAAGTAAATAATAATAAGGAAATATTTATAAATAATAAATAAATAATTACTAAGTACATATGAAGGTATGTTGAACAAGAAAGGAAAATAGCTTCAGGAAGCCAAAGTTTATATGTATGTAAGTCCTTGTAGTTTGCAATTAAATTATAGCAAAAAATCTAAAATTTATTATAACTGAGCTTATAATATATGCTTACTCTATATCCTTATTTATCAATATTTTTATGTGAAATTTTAAATTAGAAAAAAGCATAACTCTGCTAAAATAGCATTAATTTTAATTCGGAAAACTGTCCTATGTTAGTTTTTATTAGTCAAATAAATCTGCTTACCCAATTTACCATTTTAAGAATTTTAAAATTTTATAAATTTTTTTGACAAATTTAATGATGAAACCCCTTAAAAAAATTTGATTAAGCTTTTCATGCTGATCAAGAATATATATGATTTATAGGGTCGGAAACGACTCCTTCATAGCGTTACAAGCTTCTGACTATAATTATAATACCCTCGCATGGCTTTAAAAACAGGACAATTATACTTCTTTTCTCTTAATATTCCGATTGTTTACATTGTGGCTGCATGATATAGACGTCCGATCCTATACTTTCTGATACCACGCATGAGTTCGTGTACTTTTTAAATGTGTGAATATATAAATTTATATTTTATATATATATATTTATCCTTAATGGAGTAAATTCTGTATAATATTCGCTTTAGAAGCGACAATTTACTATAAAGAACTATGGGTAGCTCTCCAAGATCTGCACTACGACTGGCGAAAGTTCAGAACTGCTTATGGTTATGATACACACTGTAGTTGAAGTAGTTACCTGCCCAGAATAATGCCTTTAACGCCATCCTCGAATGCGTTTCGATGGCCGCCCACGGCGAACGGGTTTCCCTTGGAGGCAACTTCCTGCTTTTATTTCACATATTTATTATAAAATAACCCCGAAATGTACCACCCCAAGTGTGTGTGTGTGTTTGTGACAGTTTTATTAGCATATATCGATTGCACTTGTCGACGCCGCCCAGGGGAGGCCATTATGCAAACTAAGTAACTTCAAAACAGCCAAAAGAATGAAGTCGAACAACTCGAAAAATGTTGTTTGCTCTTTGTTTACTTTATTGTTTTTAATTAACTTATAGCTTACACACACGCACACACACACACAGGGAGAGAGACGCACACAAAACCGAACTTGTACAGCCTGTGGCAGCTTTCGGGCACGTGCAAGGGGAAGGAAAAATAAAGTGATTGCAAATTCGATTTTCATTTATGGTTTTAATTCGATTTGCTTGTATTGATTTATTTCAGCATATTTATTTGCCAGTTTTTCTCACTCCTTCAGCTTTTCCACAATGCTTTTTTCTTCCTTATTTGCTTTCAGGTTTTTAAAAGTTGTGCATTTTCTTTTCTTTTATATAATTCTTCATATATTTTATGATATAACGTAGTCTTCAGTTACGTATACGCGCTCTCTTCTCCTTGTCAATTAATGTCACATTGCGTATACGCAGTGTTGTGTCGCCCACAGTTATGAGGGAAGCCAGTGTGTTGGCATTTTACCTGAAAAACACCGTTGCCTGGCGATTGACTGGCTGACTAACTGATTGACTGATTGACTGACTTTTGAATGGCCGAAAACACCAACTCCTGACCCACAGCAAGGGTGCACTTGACAAAAGCCAAAGGCCTCACAGGACCCGTCGCCTTTGTGCGATTATGCACCCGGAGATTCTGGATTCAGGGATTCAGAGAGCCCGCTTTAAGGCCGCTTGGCGGTGGCCCCCCAATCAATTTACCCGCTTCCTATTTATGCCCCTGGTGTTTTCCGCTCCTCCTCCCTGTTTTGCCCCATTGCAACCCAGTACAGGAGTGGGTGGGTAGAGGGAATCATTGCCAAGTGCCGTGCCACGTGTCACTGAGTGACAAATGCCATTTGTTTCCGTTTTCCCCTAGGTTCTCGCCCATAAATAAGTGTAACAGGGACCAAGTTTAAAAATAGCCAAGGAAAACAAGAAGGAGGGATGGATGAATATTAAATTGAGATAAATAAGGAAAGGGAAAGGCTAGAGACTGGGGAGGAGGAGAAGGTCCCACCCAGTGGCTTGCAAAAAACATATATATCTTTCTTTTGCAGTGTCAGAAGTTGTGTTTGGATCAAGTGCATGTACCGGATAAAGCTAACTCTATATTATTTGTTGATCTATTCGCATTGTACTTGTCATTTCTAGATCACTGATCACTGATCAGATAATCCTGCTGCTTTATGACACATCTTCCCTAAATGATATTAAAACAATCACAAAATATGTTTCTTTTATACCCTGGCAGTGAAGGAGTCATTTCCGACCCTATAAATCATATATATTCTTTATCAGCATTAGAAGCTTAATCGATCTAGCCATCTCAGAACAAAAAAATAATTCACCAATTTTTTCAACATTTGTTAAGGGGCTTCATTAAATTTGTAAAAAAAAATTTTATAAAAATTGTAATTTCTTAAAATGGTAAATTGAGTATGCAGATTTATTTGACTAATAAAAACTAACATAGGACAGTTTTCCGAATTAAAATTAATGCTATTTTAGCAGAGTTATGCTTTTTTCTAATTTACAATTTTACATAAAAATATTGATCAATAACGATTTAGAGTAAGCATATATTATAAGCTCAGTTATAATAAATTTTAGATTTTTTGCTATAATTTAATTGCAAACTACAAGGACTTACATACATACAAACTTTGGCTTCCTGAAGCTATTTTCCTTTCTTGTTCAACATACCTTCATATGTATTTAGTAATTATTTATTTATTATTTATAAATATTTCCTTATTACTATTTACTTATTATATAATTTCTAAATATTTATTTTGCATTTATTTAGTATTTCTTTAATTATCCGTTTCCTCAACCTAAATCGATCGCGTTGGCAGTCCTGTTCGAGGATGGAAGTTATTTGGATGTTGCCAGTTGACATTAACGACATCTCTCTGTTTCCCCTCCCTCGCCAACACATCGTTAACATCGCCACCTTCCAAAATCACCGAACGAACTCTCTCGATTGCCGTCGGGAATCAGTTACTCAAATGCAGCCAAACTTAGCGGAGGTGAAAAAAGAATTGAAAAAGCAAGATGTCTTCCACGCAGGGCGATCGGTGAAAAAATGTGAAAACCCGGAAAAGGATCGAAAATTAGCGAGCCGCAGCTTGGAAAAGTGGTAGTGTAGTGGGGAATATGCGTGGAGCAGCCCCAAAGCAGTCAAGATCAGTGCATTTTATGCAAGTGAAAAAAGAAGGAACGTCAAGTCAACCGTTAAACGGTACCGCAAAGTTACGGTTCCATCATCTCTCTCCTTTCACCGAGTCGTTTGGGTGCACTCAGAAAAAAAAGTGTAGCTGTGATATATATAAAATAATTTAAAAAATATGAAAGATATGGAAGATGTGCAGGAAATGCGAAGATCAGATTTAATTGGATACTGCAATGGTATTATTATTATTATTATTTTATTCTTTTTTTAAATATTTATTTATTATTTAGTACGATTTTATTATTTTCTATATATTTATTTTGCATTTATTTATTATTTTTTTTTAATTTTCCTTTTCCTTAACCTAAATAGATCGCGTTGGCAGTCCTGTTCGAGAATGGAAGTTATTTGGATGTTGCCAGTTGAAATTGACATCTCTCCATTTCCCCTCCCTCACCCACCCATCGCCGCCGTCCAAAATCACCGAGCGAACTCTCCCAGTTGCCGTCGGGAATCAGTTACTCGAATGCAGCCGAACTAAGCGGAGGTGAAAAAAGAACTGAAAAAGCAAGATGTCTCCCACGCAGGGCGATCGGTGAAAAAAAGTGAAAACGCCGAAAAGCAGCGGAAAATCAATGAGGTCCTCCTGCGAAAAGTGTAAGTGTTGTGGGGGAAAGCCGTGGAGCAGCCCCAAAGCAGTCGCAGTGCAAAGATCAGTGCATTTAGTGCAAGTGAAAAATGAAGGAATGCCAAGTCAACCGTTAAACGGTACGGCAAAGTTACGGTTTCGTCATCTCTCTCCTTTCCCATGAGTCGTTTGGCTACACTGGGAAAAATGTGTCGCTGTGATATATATAAAATTAATTAAAAATATAAAAATATGGAAGATGTGCAGGAAATGCCAAGATCAGATCAGATCGATTCGTTCCTAAAATTTAATTGCATACTGCAATGGTAAGTAAACTTTGGCTTCTTTTCTTGTTTCACACACGTAAATACCTATTTTATATTATTATAATTTATTTATTATTTATTACTGTTTATTTATTTTCTATATATTTATTTTGCATTTATTTACTATTTATTTAATTTTCCATTTCCCTAACCTAAATAGATCCCGTTAGCAGTCCTGTTCGAGAATGGAAGTTATTTGGATGTTGCCAGTTGAAATTGACATCTCTCCATTTCCCCTCCCTCAACCACCCATCGCCGCCTTCCAAAATCACCGAGCGAACTCTCCCGGTTGCCGTCGGGAATCAGTTACTCAAATGCAGCCGAACTAAGCGGAGGCGAAAAAAGAATTGAAAAAGCAATATGTCTTCCACGCAGGGCGATCGATGAAAAAAGTGAAAACGCGGAAAAGGATCGGAAAATTAGCTAGCCGCAGCTTGGAAAAGTGTTAGTGTAGTGGGGAATATGCGTGGAGCAGCCCCAAAGCAGTCGCAGTGCAAAGATCAGTGCATTTAGTGCAAGTGAAAAATTAAGGAATGCCAAGTCAACCGTTAAACGGTACCGCAAAGTTACGGTTTCGTCATCTCTCTCCTTTCCCATGAGTCGTTTGGCTACACTGGGAAAAATGTGTCGCTGTGATATATATAAAATTAATTAAAAATATAAAAATATGGAAGATGTGCCGGAAATGCCAAGATCAGATCAGATCGATTCGTTCCTAAAATTTAATTGCATACTGCAATGGTAAGTAAACTTTTGCTTCTTTTCTTGTTTCACACACGTAAATACCTACATATTTAATATTATTATTATTTTTTCTTTATTTATTTATTATTTATTACTGTTTATTTATTTTCTATATATTTATTTTGCATTTATTTACTATTTATTTAATTTTCCATTTCCCCAACCTAAATAGATCCCGTTGGCAGTCCTGTTCGAGAATGGAAGTTATTTGGATGTTGCCAGTTGAAATTGACATCTCTCCATTTCCCCTCCCTCGCCCACACATCGGTAACATTGCCTCGTTCCAAAATCACCGAGCGAAGTCTCTCGATTGCCGTCGGGAATCAGTTACTCGAATGCAGCCGAACTAAGCGGAGGTGAAAAAAAGAACTGAAAAAGCAAGATGTCTCCCACGCAGGGCGATCGGTGAAAAAAGTGAAAACGCCGAAAAGCAGCGGAAAATCGGTGAGCTTCTCCTGCGAAAAGTGTTAATGTAGTGGGGAATATGCTTGGAGCAGTCCCAAAGCAGTCACAGTGCAAAGATCAGTGCATTTAGTGCAAGTGAAAAAAGAAGGAATGTAAAGTCAACCGTTAAGCGGTACCGCAAAGTTACGGTTCCATCATCTCCCTCCCTCCTTTCACCGAGTCGTTTGGGTGCACTCAGAAAAAAAAGTGTAGCTGTGATAAATACAAAATAAAAATTGAAAGCTATGGAATAAGCGGGGGAAATGCCTTGATCAGATCACATCGATTCGTTCCTAAAATTTAATTGCGTACTGCAATGGTAAGTAAAATTTGGCTTCTTTTCTTGTTCAAGACACGTTTATATTTATTCAGTATTAATTTATTATATTTTAATTATTATTTTTTTTATTTATTTTCTATATAATTATTTTGCATTTATTTATTTATTTTTATTTTTTTCTTTTCCCCAACCTAAATAGATCGCGTTGGCAGTCCTGTTTGAAAAACAAGCAAGTGAAAAGTGTAAAAATGTGCCCTTCCATAAATTAACTGACTATTATGACATAATCATTTTTTGAGTGTATTGGGTTTCGCCAACTAACTTTGAAGCACCGTTATGATTGCTGCAGCAAGAATGTTAGCGGGTGAGTGAAACAAAACGATTTTCTACTTTTCCTTATCCTTGTCGTTCGCTGCTTTCGCTCGCGCACTTGATCTACTCTTTCGCGCATTTACTCTGCTCTAACTGTCGTCGCTCGTTCATTTTCTCTTTTCTAACTGTCTTCGCTCGCGCATTTACTCTTCTGTACTCTTTGAAAATCTACCGGCTTAGGTTTGTTCTCTTCCATGACAGTGGATCGTAAGAGCCAGAGAGCCACTTACATTTAGAATTCTCGATCCACGCTTGGTGGTGCTAATTTTGGCAACATTGTTTTAACTTTTTTGCAACATTTTGGGAACATGTTGAAATGTTGCCAATCGATTAACTGCCTTTGTTTACATTTTGTTTTCTTAGGGATATGTACATATACATATAACGAATGAGAAAAAGAACTGTGAGTGCAAGCGAATTTTAATGAAACTTTACTGTATATTTATATATTTTAAGCATTATATTACTGTATATTACCATTACTAATTATATTATATATTAAAATTTTATATATTATTATTTTATACTATTTTATCAAAACTTTTTCAATTATACATTTTACATTGGTATATTTTTTATAACATTTTATTTTTAAATATTATTTTTGTCTATATCCCCTGTTTTTTCTCTTGAACAAAATCCTTCGATTATTAATGATCCAATTGCAAACTATTGCATGGGTATTGCAAACTTTTTTTCTTGTTGTTTGTTAAATAATTTTATGAGTTGCAATATAAATGTTAAATTAAGTGCATTTATTGCAGCTTTAATGTGAGTATACGAAATCCTTCACATTAAAGTAGAAGCTGCCTTTTTTGCAGATCTAAATTAAATTAATAAGAACTAAAGGACATTTTTACTTGCTGCCATTATATATTTCCTATATTTAATGGTTATTTTTCATATTGGCCTAATTGATGCCCTAGAACTATTAGCTCGAGTGCAAAGTCAGGTCTCCGCCGAACAGGAAGCAGCTGTATTCTTGCTGCACTTCCGCCGCAAGAGCCATGTAAATCACTTAAGTGTGGCGGCAAGGCAGGTCCGCGGTGCTTCTAAAGAGCTCATAAAGCAAAAATGCTGTGAAAATCATTTGTTACACTACGCGTATGGATAACTGTAAAGTGCCTTCGAACGCACTTGCTGCTCTCCATCTCGGTCTCCATCTCAGACTCTTCCCTCTCTCTCTTTCTCTCTGGTTTTCTTCCTTGCCATCTCTTTCCTGCTGTAACAATAATGTGCACTTATTTTTTATGGCAATCATTTAAGACAAAAATGTAGCAGCGAAGTAAAACAAAAGGCAGCCAAGTCACTCAAAAGGACGAACAGAAAGTGAAGAACCTCCTACAGAAGTATTTTTATAAAAGTCCTTCTATATATATATATATATATATATATATATATATAAAAGTATACATATCTAAATGGAAAGTAGGTGTTGGTGTTGGTGTGTGTCTGTGTCTGTGTGGAGCAACAAAGTAGCACAAGTACGAAATGGCGCCGGAAATGTTTGCTGAAGTTGGAGAAGCAGCGGCTCTCCCAGGACACTTCTCAAACCTCCTTTCCTTACCCGCCGGCAACTCTGATGAGCGTCAATCAAGGAAATTGCTACTTTTTCAGCAATTTTTCATTCGTTCTCAGTGCGTTGAGCCGACGCCGCCGCCGAAACCGCCACCACCACCACCACGTTTGACGTCAGTCGAAAGGCAACTCCTTTTGATTCAAAGTTCAGAGTGTCGGAGTGCCAGGAGTTAAGAAATCCCTTTCCCCAACCACTTGTTGCCACACAGGTTAATATTAATATAGCCATAATTCCATACCAAAAGGTAGAAAGTCGACCCAAACGAAGGATTCACATAAATAATTCATTTGAGATTAATTTCTTTCATTTATGAGTGTAGGCTTGTCTCAATGAAATTTTAAATAAATAATGATTTTAAAATAAAAATGTAAGAATACTTTCTTAGGCTTTTATTTCATTTTATTTTAATGAATTTAATCAATTAGGCAGAAATATGTAGGACATTTTAAAAAGAAACCCAGATAACACCAATTTTAAGCATTCATTTGATATTATATTAATGCATTTCACATATTTTATATATAAATATGTAAAAAACTTTAAAAAGAACTTCGAATAACTCAGATATTGAGCATTCGTTTAATATTATTTAAAAAAAGAACCCCTTGGGGTCTCCTCAAAGGAAGAAGGTTTAAAGGACCTTGTCCTTTGGACTCCCTTAGCGGGCTTCGCTTTTTTTTTTTTTGCATGCTGTGACTGTCACTGAGCATATAAATGTGAATGACAGCCACGCCCAAGGCCAGGACATCCTTTTTAGTCCTCGGTTCAGTGTCTCTTACCGTCAGAAAGGTTCTGCAGTCTGTGTAGGAAAATTAATTTGCGGCTTATCGAAACCATAAAAATTTTCTAATCCACTTTGCGTAAATAATCATGAGCGTCAATTCAATGCCGGCAGACATCAGTCGCACACCCACCACCACCTAACACACTTTCACACACACTTGGACTCACACTTACACTCACTCATACACTCATACCCTTGCAATTCACACTCATACACTCAGTGGATTCGCTAGCTTATATCTGTGGCATACTTTTGCGGGCTCCAAGCTGCGAGTGCAGTGCGGCGGAAGATGAGGGAAAACTTTCAACGCTGAGGCGCCAAAGTCGAAAAGTAACTTTTTTCCGCTGTTTAGCGCAACGTCAACAAAAATTGTGAGCAACAGCAACAGCAGTAGAAGAAGCAGTGAGCATGTCGGGCTAAGCCCTAGACAATATTACATTTGTTGACCTCAGAGTCTTGTTGAAGTGGGTAACGTCGTTGCCTTAGGTGGCGCCGGTTACCATGAGATGGGCAACTTTGTTGGCTGCTTAAATTGCAACAGAGTTTGACAGCCAACAGTGGAAGCAAAAAAAGAAAACCTAAACAAAACCCAAAAAAGAAAAGGGAACTTACTTTGGAAAGTACTTGTTTATATACCCTTGCAAATTAATTAAAGAACCGAAACGGAAATCAATTATTACTGAATTACTTTGAATCAATATTCATTGATATTTTTGTATAACACTTTTTATCGACAATTCACAGTTTAAAATACGCATAACTCTGCCAAAAAAAGCTTTAATTTTCAATCGGAAAACACTTCTATGGTAGTTTTTATTAGTTTAATAGATGTGCATACTTAATTTAAATATGAAAAAAAAAATTTTTTTCATTATTTTAACGAGGTAACCCCTTAAAAATGATTGAAAAAAAATTCAAAAAAAAAACTGTTCCTCCTGAGTTAGCTAGATCGATTCGGCTATTGATGCTGATCAAGAATATATATGATTTATAGGGTCGGAAATGATTCCTTCTTGGCGTAACAAGCTTCAAACTATAATTAAAATACCCTCTAAAGGGTATAAAACAAAAACACAAACTCTGGCCAGAGAATCTGGAAAAAGTACCAAACCAAGGGCAAACAAAGCAAAAAATTATACGTTTTTGGCCTGCCACAATTTTTGCCACATTTGTTCAGGCCACTGGGCCAGGCCATAACCCAGCATCAGGTCACTACCATTTAAGGCACAGAGAAAATTAAGGTTTATAAACCATATCAAAACCTAGTGTAGTTTGCCTTGAAAACTCGTTTAAGAAATACAAAAGGATGGGCTTCATTTGCAATTAAAACTTGACATAGAATTCAACGATTTCCCAATTCATTTAGATTTCATTTTGTTTGCTTGATTTTTCTCTCAGTGGTGTTGCCTGTGTCAGTTGCAGTGCCATTAAAATTTGAGCCCAATCAAAAAAGCTGCAGACCAAAAGCTGAAGCTGGAGAAAGCTAAAATGGTATAAAATTGTTGTTTAGGAGTTGCCACAGGCCGAGGCAGGCTGGGGACAGACACACACACAACACACGCAAGGGCCAAAGACAGCTGGAAAAGTCCCCGGGCATATGTGGAGGCAAATAAGATAAAAATGTTTTGCACTCTTTGGGGAAATTCGGGACATTGCTATTGAGTGGAAGTAATTCCAAGGCAGGATCTTCCTTACTCCCCCTCCGACAAAAGGGGTTAATACACTGGCATTTCTTAGAGAATAAAACCCCAAAAACTGGACTTTCTGACAACCAGTTAATGGAGTGTTTTAGGATATTCTCATGCTGCTTAGATTATTTCCCTTGACTATGTGTCAGCGGTGGCGATGACAGGCCTCTTTTGAATGCATAACCTTTTACACTTTTATGGCTTTCAACAAGTACGCTGGCCAGAAATTATTCCCAAAGCTAGAGAGCTGACAAATAAATTTGCGGGCATTTGTTAATTAAATTCTTGAAGACACATTCGGCAGTTGGGTTTTGCATATGTGCAAAAGTTTACACTTGAGATATGGAAAAGTTGTTTGTGCCTTTGTTGTTGTTGTTAGTTTAGGTCTTGTTTCCCCTGCCATGTGGAAAGTTTTTCCCATTGTTTCATGATCTGAAATTAATATGGCGTATACGTAATGCAATAAAACGAAATTGAGCTCCAAAAAGAGAAGGCTCTTCTACTAAATGTTTAGCCAATTATTGTCTAGATGGGTCTGTTTTTAGAGGCAACCTACGTTACCTACAAGTTGACCCAATGAAGGGCACTTTAAAGTTCAGCCAGGCACACAGTTCATTAGGCAGGTCCTTTCCCCTCAGTCCTTATCCTTTTTCCTTGAAGATCTAATATAGTGCCTTAAGTCCCTATAAACCATGCTCAAGGGTCAAGTTAGTAGAAAAAGAACAAGGATGTTGGGGGAGTCAGTTGGTTAAACTTTAAGCTAGTGTCATATGATTTCTAGTTTTTGTTATTATTTTGTAAAATTTTTACAACCTAAACGGCAATTCATCAAATATTGGGGCCAGCCAAAAAAAAAGTTAAAAATTTCATTAATCCCAATCGTTGCTACAGTCTCTCGACTCCCAATGGAAAGCCACCGCTTTCCTGCTAGTTGATATTCCAAACGCGTTTGGTTTAACTTTAATAACTTTTCAACTTTCTCTGGACTTTCCTTTTGTCGACATGCTTTGATTACTACTTACTAGGCACGCTCTCTGTCGCCCAGGACTCTCGTCCTCCATCCCCTTGTCAACGATGGCGTGTGTTCCCTGATTGTCGCCCGTGACATTGATGGCCGTTGCTTGTCTGCTGGCCGTGATTTGTGGGGGGTGCCATAAAAAAGAGCGTAAAACTTGTGGGGGGAGGGGGTAAAACAAAAACTAGAAGTAGACTTGGCAGCACTTACAACTTGGCCAAAAATACACTGTCCAGAATCCAGGGATCTAAGGATCCAAGGGCAACTCTAATTACAGTTGCAGAGGGTCCTCTTTGGCCGACCAAGTTCTGCCTGGGTATTAAGCGATAATGAAGATAAATAACTGCAAGGAAAAATACCTCAATTACGAACTTGATGCGAACTACTTTGGTAATCAAATGAGCGATTAGCGAAAACTTTTTCCAGCTCCTGCTTATGGAAATTGATTTGTGATGGGTCCTTAAAGTTTCCATCGAAGACGCCTTCGGCTATCACTTTCTTCAACGGTTTGTATCGGTTTTGCACTTGAGTTCCCTCTCTCTCCTCCCCCTTGAGGTCTTCAATAAAGTCTTAACAACTTTCCATAAATTAGTAAAAGCGCACTTTACTTTCATGTTTCAATTTATTTTAATCCCTTCGTTTTATTTTTTTGGTAACAAACAAACCCTAATGAAAAAACAAAAGGTTTCAATAAAATTGATGTCAGTTACTCACACGAACAGTGAGCAACACAGAGAGAATTGAGTGGATGTAAGTGAACTATTTAAAAATATTTTGGAGATATATAAACAATGAATTAATCAATAAGGGTTTTTTTTTATACCTATATTTATGATTATTTGATTTATTTATTTATAAGAAGTTTATAAAAAGCAAATCGCTTGACTTTGAGATGGAAATCAACTGTCTTCTCGTCCTTTGTCCGCTCTCGCTAGTTCTCATTCCTCTTTACTAGGCGTTCCGCTCTCCTACTCGTTGCTTTTACTCATCCTTTCAAGCTTTTCTGGCTCATTAAACCGCCTCGTAACTTAAAATGTTGTAAGTTTTACGTTTATAATATAATTTCTTTGCCATAATTATAGTTTTATTTATGTTTAAATATTAAATAATTATTAACAGATATCTAAAGACCCCATAATTATCCAAAACGATTCAATAATCATCACAAATTGAGATTGATAAACCTGTCGTTGTCATCACTCCTTCTATCCTTCTTCGCCCAGTGTGTGTGTGCAGAGATCCTTGGGCTTGCAGGATGTAGCTTCTCTCCCTCTCGCTGATAGCTGCAGTTGGCGCATTCCGTTTGTTCTGGTTGGACTCGTTGTTGCTGCCGTTTTATTCAATCAAACAGTCAATCAAATAAATTGCATTCGTTATTCACCAGAACTCAATATGCTTGGCAAGCAGTTGAATGCTCGGGAGAGGGTAAGGGAGGTGTGAGGGTGCTGCACGCTCACACACACACACATACACACACATAACCGAATTATGAGCAAACACGCGCTGTTGCTGTTGCAGTTTTCACGCTTCACACATATACACACACACTGGCACTCGCACATACAACGACTGAGTCCTTCCACATCCTTCTGTAAATGACGCCATTTGTTTTTTCAACGCCATTTTGTTTGAGTTTTGTGCGGGATCGCTGCGCTGCCATTTCCCCGCCACAAACCCGCCGCCGCCGCCGCATCCTGCAACTATCAAAACGAAATTGTTGGCAATAAAAATGTATACAAATGCAGATAGACAGGTACAGGTGCAGGTACAGGTGGAGCAGGGCGGGTCCAGGCGAGGAGCGGGATTGAATGGAATTGTATCTGCAAGTTTTCCTGCTCCTTTTGCCTTTATTTTGTTGTTGCTTGTGTTGTTTGTTCCTTTTCCTCCTCTTACGGTTTTTTTTTTCATTCTTTTTTTTTTTTTGCCGGCAAACATTATTTATTGGCTCTGCTTACGGGTGTTAGAACCCTCGCTCCACGTGTGTGTGTGTGTGTGTGTGCGAATTGGAATTTATTTAAATATGTTTCCCTGCCATGAGCTTCCGTGTTTCGTGTTTCGTGGCTCCTGGCTCCTGGTTGCCACCTTCCCCTCCTCCACCTCCATCTCCTCTTGCACCTCGCCTCGGGCAGCATTTTTATGGCCTGCCATTCACAGATGCTGCTGCCAGCGCCAAAGCATCTTGCCATCTTTTTGCCATTGTGTACCTTTCGCCGATCCAGTGTTTATGCTCGGTAGCATTTTTATTGTTCGCTGTTAAACACCTGTAATACAATATTTGGTCTTTGGGGATTGGGTATTTGCAAAGGCGCAACTAGTTGCAGGCAAAGGCAGGGATAATATCCAGGATCGAGTAGATATATGCTAGATATATCCTTTCGAACGGAGGGGCAAGTGTCAAAGCAAATACATCAAATCCAATTGAAAGCCAATGTTGGTTTTGAAAGATGTGCAAGTGATGGAGATGGACTGCACATGCAATTGCACTGGAAGAAAGTCTCTAGTTATTTCAATTTATAATAGAGAATATTTTTATTTAATAGATTATTAGTGATATTTGTGGTGAATATCACAAATACATTTGACATTCGCCATTAAAGACTTGATTAACTATCACGTCGTCTTCCTATTCTCGCTGATTTTCATATCTCTTTTTTTTACTCAGCACCTTAAGTCTTGAGTCCTGAACTCGTATTTGTTTACTAGTTATTTGCATCCTTCTCTTTTACCCCTTGTTATTACTCGCCACTTTCTTCTATTTGATCTTGCTTACTCGTTGTTTGGGTATTTACTCGTTCCTAGTTGGCTTCTCAGTGGTTTTTGGGGTGTTTTTGCTAAACTTTCACTTTAAGGCAAAACACACCTCACAGAAATACATAAATATTGAAGTAGCTTTAATATTTATTGATAGAACTTGAATATTTATTGATATAACTTTTATATTTATTGAAATAGCTTTAAAATTTATTGAAATAACTTTTATATTTAATAGTAAAATATAAGTAACATCGAAATCATCAATCTTAGCAATGCTGCAATCTATCTGGTTTTAAGGAATCTAAATTCTGACTGCCAACTGACCACAAAGAATACCGGAACGTGTTACCTTTAATTAAATCATATGCCATCTGCTTAATTAAATCATATGCCCAGTTGAGTTTAGGCAAAAAGACCTTGGCTCCAGGATATTATTTGTGGTTGCATCTTCATTACTACTTCAGTTGTTGCCTTGTGGTTTGATTTGGATGCACCAAAAGGAGTTGACTAAAATGAGAAAATAACTAAATAACATTTATTTTCAAAAGGTTTTCTCCGTATCTTTGTACAAAAGTTTTTTTTTGCTAATAGAAAAACTCAGCCAAAGTCCTTTTTTCTTCATGTGGGAAAAAGTGGGAGAGAGTGGCTGGGTACGACTGAAACTTACTTGGATAGTTGGACACTTTGATATCCGGATAACTGGATATCTGGTTGGCTGAATGGACGCCCGAATGGCGGTCTTTTGCCTTGACACTAAGCACTCAAAGCACAGAGCAAACAATGCAGTTGAAGCTTGGCAGTTGCTCAGCATCTTGGCTACGTCTCCATCTCCATTTCCATTTCCATCTCTATCTTTGCCCTTGTGTGCAATGCAATTTCATTAATTTAATGAATTACATTCGGCAGCTGGTGCCAGGGCAGATGGGGAGCTACAAGAATTCCATTTAATTGCGCAAATACGCACAAGATACACGAAACAGGTTGAGCCCGGCTGTGCCCGGATTACCGCTTGATTATTATTTTAGTCTGGCGTATTAAATTCACAATTTGCATATTTGTATGCTGGTTAGTTATATACTGTGTTAGTTTTGTGCCAGACAAATGTCTTGGCATATTGAATTAGTTGAGGAATTGCTAGCTAGCACAAAAAAGCAAAAACCCTTCAAATTAAACATAATTCCAAGCTCTCTAAATATGTAAAGGGGGTGTAATGGGTGTGTGTGCAGGATGTGTGTGTGTGCTTATCTAACATTTTTGCTGGTTTCGGCTTTTGCTCTCTGTCAAGTTTATTAAAAGGTGCTGTATGTATCTGTGTGTGTATATGTTTGTTTAATTTGTGTGTTTGCACACTGTCCGTACTCATATGCATATAAACAAACATAAATTACACAGATACTAACAGACGCTCACATGGAAAATCTCTGTGACCTGGGGAAATGAAAAAATTTTTCGCAATTAGTCGCAGTTTTTACAGTCAGTCAGGAGCAAAGGGAAAAAAATGTGGAAAACTCTCACATGAAAGATAAATAAATGTATAGAAATGTTTACGGCCACACACATTTAACATATATATATATATATATTTTTGCAATTTAAACGCTTTCTCTACCAATAATAATTGTGCAGCCAGCTCTTCAATTTTTCGACCGCAAATTCCCATTTCAGTCGCTGCCATTTGCCATTTGCCATTTGCCCGTTTTTGTTTGACAAGCGATTGATCACAAAATGAATGCCATAAATTCAACAACGAATCGAATCGAATTTTGTAGGGGGTTTGGAGGCAAAGCCCATTGGAAATGGGGGTAGGGGAGCGAGCCCCCATCCCCCCCCCCCCCCGGGCAAGAGATGGCCATAAACAAAATGCCACTGAACTATGCAAATAGTTTTGCATTTCTCAACGTAGTGCCGAATATTATCCGCATCACGTATACGACCCGTGTGCACTCGCTGCATTCGCTCGCTCGCTCGCTAAAATATTAAAGGCAATTCAATATGGAGATTACCTTCAACTCCAATTCCAAATTTGAATGTAAATCCCCGTGTATTCGCCCGTGGAGACCGTGGAGCTGCTTGCTGCACGCGATCAAATAGTATTTTGTTAACATTTCACAGTTATGCAAGCGAGGGAGAAGAGGGGGGAAGCCGGTGAAGTGTGTGTGTGTGTTTGTGTGTATGTGCGTGCTCCTGCCGCTGATTTATGCCGTCTCATTAAGGTGTACAAGCTACCATAATAAGCCTTAGCCTTCCTGTGCGCTGCCTGCATGTGTGTGTATGGAGTGTGTGTGCAGCGAGTGTGTGTGTTTGCAAGGTGAGTCAGTCAACAAAGCTAAGCACCTGAGCACAGTGGAGCACAAGTTCTGCGAGCTAAACAAATCAGAGATGGCATGCAGGAGATTCAGTTAAAAAATCTTGCATTTGCTGTCTCAAAATTGAAGTTTATTTGTATATTTATATTAATTTTAAACTAAAAACCGTCAAGGTACTTGAAAATATGAATAAAAAGATTGATACTTTGCCTTTTCATTGATCAAAAAGTAGCTTAGTTTCAGGGATTCCAAGCCACTATATCATACAAGAACATTTTGCCCAAAAACCTATTTTATGACCTGAAAACGTGCCTTGGTTGTAGAGATTCCAAGCCACTGTGCCTGCCAGAAGACCAAAGATCAGCAGTACAACTTCAATATCCTTTTACATTTTCCCCAAAAACGTCTACATTTATCCAAAAAGAAACTCAGTTTCAGTAGCTTTGTGTCACTGTGCCCTGGGAGAAGGGCAAAGGCCAGCAGGAACCTTAACCATAACTTCAACTTCCACTCACATTTCGACCGCAAAACTTCCAAAACGCGAGGCGACGAGGTCAAGGCTAACAAGGCCGACTAAAGTGGCCTTGCCACTTGGTTTGCAACCTTGAAAGTACTTTGCCTGAGCGCTCTGACTAATCACTGGGCATTTGGATGGGGCTCCTCCTGGGGCCGTCGTACCACCCGTCGAATGCGCAATATGCAAATAAAAGAGCCAAGAGCAAAGAGGCAAAAGCCATCTAATGGCACAATCGCTGTCGCTTTTTGGGGGGTATTTTCATTTGGGACTGCAATCGCTCTCACTCATCCTCGATCTCCCCTCCCCTCCTCCTCGAGTGTTGGCCAAACAAACGCCAGATGCATTCCAGAGTCCGGAGTCCAAAGCCCGGACCAAAACCGGCTTATTGCCATCTTCTGTGCTTGCCGGAAAAAGTTGCCGCAATTAGAAGCCGCAAAACGAATGGCGGAAACTTTTGCCAGCATGCCAGCAATAGCAGCAGCAGTAGGAAAATCTTTTGGCCACATCAATAATTACTTTATTGCCATGTTGCGGATGGATCCCTCTTCCTCCTTCCTGAGTGCTTGGCTTTTTCCACAGCCCAGGCCAATATCAAATATTGATCCTTTGAGGCAGGAAGCCAACATATTTGCAAAGCCAGGGCCAGACTTTTCCCCGCGTCAAGTCAAGTCAAATCACTTTTAGAAAGCATATTCCGAGACGCCTTTAAATCCCTAGACGATGCTTGGGCTGCCTTTAAGGCGCTCATTAACATTTAAGGCAGCCATAGTAAGGCACCTTTCAGCCCATAATTGATAACCAAAAAGTCTTTGAACATTTAATGTTGAGCATAAAAAGTTGAAAGGGAAGTCCAAGGAGAAATACCTAGCACATAGTACTTAGCATTCCTTGTATAGTAATTTGTATAAATTTCAGTAAACGGCTTCGTTTTGTGATTTAATAAATATTTAATTAGGCAAAGATTAACATACTTTACTGATACACATATAAATCAAGAAATGTATGTATTTGTGCAAATTGTAATTTAATCCTTACATCTCACACGTTAATTTCTTCTATGAAATCTGTTGTGCTGGCTTTTAAAAATGTGCTGCCTGCTGACTTAAAAGGGCATAGCACATAAGCTTAATGTGTGTGCACACGCACATACCCTAGGATATTTATTTATATAAACACACACAAGAGTGTGTATAATTTATGTCCATACTTATTTATGCGTATTTCTGTCGCATGCTCTCTGCTCTCCTCGTTTGATGTACGCCATACAATGATGAATGACGCATACATAGGTGTGCGAGGGAAGGGAATGGAGATTGGGGCATTGGGGCGTGGCCCTGTAAGTAACTAGGCTTGAACTCAAACTCAAACTCGAAGCTGGCCTATTAGGGTGCCAAAAGTAGCGCGTATCCAGCGAACGCGCTTCAACATTAACCTCAACTCGGTCTATTCCTTTAGCTTTCAACTTGAGTGCCTTACTTTGTTCCCCCACAGATATACAGATACATAGATACACACACATCCTCGAGCCCATTTGACAGCACTCATAATCCAATATGAGTGCATATTAACTTTAATCAGTTAGCGCACGAGTACGTCCGCCTAGAGGGGCTCACACAGGGTGGTAAAATGGGGGGTGGTTGGGTGGTGGTGGCGGTGGTGGTGTTACAAACATCAACAGACGTTTCACTTAGACACATTTTTCAATGAGGCAGCCCTGCTAGCATTTGTTGCTGTTGTTATGCTGTTATGCCGGCGTACTTAAGTCGCGTCAAGTCATGCAATGTCAATATACCCATTTACCCCTGACCTCACCGCGGCTCCCCATGTTGTTGTCGACACCCTGGAGAGGTTAAGGAGTGCTAGGGTATGCACGATTTGGGAATTATACTGCAGAATCAGAGTACTTCAATTGTTTAATACACATTTTAATACACAAATTATACAGTAAAAGCATTGATTATTATTTATTTTTTTTTTTTGCCAGGATTATATTAAATATCTCGTAGATATATATACTAAATTCGGAATAAAACAGTGTCTATCAAAGCTCTAGGATATTGAGTTGATCTAAGACACAATATCTGTGGATTATATAAAATATACAATATATACATTCTAAATTTTAGCTCAAAAGCACTTTAAATTTCACACTAATAAAACTTTTGCTGTACCTATTGGCTAGGAAAACTTTCCTTCTCCTGTCCTGTTATCCATTAAGGACTTGCTTTTCAAATTGACTACACTGATATACAAAAATGAAGACTTCTTCATAAAATCTTGACCATTTTGACACAAAAGTATCATAATACTAACTTGATCTTATTCTAATATTTATATTCTATATTCAACTTGATTTTTGCTTACATAAAACCCTGATACAACTGACTTATAGGATTTTTGGTCATATTTTAATTAAAAATTCATCAAATGTTCAACATAGAACTTATTTTGATCAGTGTAAGCATTAGGTATCCCATTGTCGAGGATGCATCACTTTCGCTGCTCTACATTTTATACTTTTACCCAGAACCAGGGTCAGGTTTTGGCCTGTAAATTTCAATTTTATTTTGGCCTACACGTGACATGTAAGTGAAGTGCTCAACTGCCTCGTGCCTCGTGCCTTATGCCTCATGCCTCAGGCCCCGTGCCTCATTGCAGTTGGGCGCGTATGTGTGCTGCTTTTGCCGCTGGATTGTCAGCTGTGGCATTTGTATTTGTCACTGGGGCATTTAATTTCCTTTGACAGCTTTAATTTGGTTCGTTGTCAGGCATTAAATTGTTTGCGTTTGCCTGTCGCCAGTACCGGAAACAGCGACAACTTTATACATCTTTCTTTTTCTCTCTGGAAAATGAGAATAGAGAACTGAAAACCAATAACTGAGAAAGGAGAACTTAAAATGGAGACCAAAGAACTTACAATTGAGAAGTGAGAATAGAAAACTGAGAATTTAGAATAGCGAAGAGAGAACAGAGAAGAAAAAACAGAGAACAGAGAACAGACAGCAGACAGCAGAGATCAGAGATCAGAGAACAGAGAACAGAGAATAGAAAACAGAGATCAGAGATCAGAGAACAGAGAACAGAGAACAGAGAACAGAGAACAGAGAACAGAGAACAGAGAACTGGGAAGCGAAAAGTTAAAGCTGAGAACTAAAAACTGTTAACTATGGAGTGAGAATTGAGAACTGAAAATTGAGAACTGATAACAGAGAACTGACAACAGAGAGCTGAGAATTGCAAACTGGGAACAGAGAACTGAGAACTGAAAGCTAATAGCTGAAAACTGAGAAGTTACAGCTGAAAGCTAAGAACTGATAACAGAGAACTGAAAATCCTAAGCTGAAAATTCTAAACTGACAACTGAAGACCGACAACCGACGACTAAAAACTGTTTGAAATGCTTCAAAAGTATTTCAAGTTTTCTATTTATATAGGAACAAAACGAATCCTTCAAAGCGGTAAATGCTCCGACTCCGACATTAAGCAAACACTGCAGATGGCAGGGACAATAACAACAAGGGGCCCCAAAAAACCGAACTGAATTAAAAACAGAACCAGAAACGGCAACCAGAGGAAACTTGAGAAGTGTTCCGCATCTTCCTCATCCTCCCCCCATAAAATAATATTTGACTTGAGCCGTATGCTGCTTCCAAAAAATGTTCATTTTCATCTTGGCTAAAATGTTTAATTAGTCGACTCGCATCCCCTCTCCCCCTTCGCGAAACATTGTATCAACAAACAGAAGACAAACACAAAATGCCCAACATTCAAAAAATATATATGAAGAGTTTCATCTCTGGCAAGTGTAACATATGTATGTAATTATTACACAAAACGAAACATTTTTGGGGAAAAGAAAAGTAAGTTGAGCGGCAGCTTTTATGAAAATGAAAGGAGTAAGGACCTTTAAGAATATAAAGTGTATTTAAAATATGTAAAAAGTTGTTTATGAAAACAGGCCTGAAAATCTTGACAAGAAACAATTAATACAACTTTGAATGTTAATAATATATGCATTCTTGTACCCCATCTCCATTCATTCACATTAGTTAGTCTCATTATATAAATATCCATGTATTTCCTTAAGTAGGCTTAATTAATTCACAAAGTCTGTGAACGACTAAGCAAGTAGTTCAACTTTTGTCCTAAGGTCAATGGGGAACCTCGAAAGCCGTTGACAAAATCTGAAATCGCTTAAGTATATCAGGGAAAACTTTGGGTTAAAGGAAAAACTTTAGTTTGCTTCCGTTTTTTGTGTGCAGGTATCCAGGTACACTGGATACAGGTAAGCCCTTTTTTTTGGCTGCGAGCGGAATACGCAAACAAATGAAAGACAAACAAGAAATAAGCATAACGATTTGACTTGACTTGACTTGGCGCTGCTTCCGTCACACGCTCACGTTTCCACCAGAAACACCTGAGCACCTGGGCGAGCGAGCGAGCGCACCTGAGACTCTGGCAGCTACGTGGCATGCTGCATTAGGGTGCGGCAGCGTGACTGTACCTGAGACCCAGGGTCACGTGCATGCAGCGCCTGACGGGTACACATAGAAAAAGCACCATCATTATAATCATTATCTAATATGTTTATGATCTATAAACATCGGAAATATATATAAATATATATACATATATGGCAGGGATTTCGCATGTCTGATTTTTTACCCGACTTTATGTTTAGCATATAGTCCAAGGTAAAGTTTACTTGATTAACAGTTCAGTTCCATAGTTAGAAGTGAGTTCTGGTTTCATATAGTGATATATATTTTAAAAGTAAAGAAAGTATCATATGAAAAGAAAAATATATTTCACAAAAATATGCTCAGGTTGCCCTTTGGCCTTATAATTTTCTGTCTCTGACTCTTACTCTTCTAATTCCTGTTAAAAATCGGTGTAGAAAATGCTGATAACAACGAGCTACACACACACACCCTGCTGAGTGTGTGTTTGGTTTGTCCTTCGTGCAGCAGCCAGTAAGTCGGGTCCTGGAAACCCATCGCGATGTAATCTGTGAAGCATTTTCCTCGCTTTAATTACACTCAGTACGAAAGTGCTTTCTCTTTGCCAAAAAATGTACCAAAAACATGCGGAGAAGATCCCAGCAATTACAGCAGGGACTTTCTTCTGTTTTCCCCCTCATATTTGTCTTTTCTTTTGGCTAATTAACAAAAAAAAAAATTGTTGTTTGCACAATGAACAAATGTACAGAGAACGCCTAATTCTAATTCGTTTCGTCTTGCCTTGGCTCGTTTTCGATTTGCAACGCATTACGAAAGAAATGTCGCCAACAAAAGTGAAATAAAAATCAGATAATGTAAGGTTTCCGCACTCGGATCGAGACACAGGGTTAGCAGGGAGATGGTCCTGGATTTGGGTGTGTGTGTGTTATTTGGATTTGGATTTTTCTCGGGCTTGTCAGGCGGCAGTTTTTTTGTTGGCACTTGGCAGCTGGCAGCTGGCAGTTGTGTTTTTTGGGGCCTTCCAATGGCAGTGAAAAATTGAGTTAGCGATAGGCACACGGCCCACAAGTGATGGAGACAGAACAGAAAACGCATGGAACAGCGGAGCAAAGCTTTTAAGGCTGTTAAGTTAATGTCGCTTTACGACTTGCTTCACTTTCTCGGTTCCCAAGGAATCTCAACGCGTTGGTAATGTCAGCACCTTCAAGAAGGAGCAGGAGCAACAGGCCAGTACAATTCAGACATTTTAAATATATAAAAAACTGATGGATAAATTAATTAAAGCTTTAGAAATATTGTGACTCTATGGTGTTTATAATGAAGTAGTTTTAAAAATAACAAAGTGAACCATAAAGTCTTGGTCTATTTCATGATATATTCAATATTGAAAAGCTATTTATGGTAGTCTTATTTAGAAAATAATTTATTATTCAAATCGATATCCCAAAACTAAAACTATCTTTTAAATAATGCCTAGTAAAAAGCCATAGGCTCGAGGTTAAATATAAATTTACCACTAATTTCAAATACTGAAACTATTGTTATCAGCAAAAAATTAAATTACCAAACAATATGTATGTATGTATTGAATTTAAATCAGCAAAAATCAAGTTTAAAGGCAGAATTAAGGTGGAAAAAGGAATAATTCAATTTCATTTGAGAAAAGCCTATGTATTTATATTTGTTGTGTGGAAAACAAGATTCGCAGTGGCTGTGATTGGGGTTCTTTAAACCTTTTAAAGGTCCTGGCTGCTTCGGCCAATGGCTATTCAACAGGCTTCATGGGGAGCAAGAGCAGGAATAGGACCAAGAGCAGGAACAGCAGCAGGATCTGGAGCTGGAGAACTGGGAAACGACACTGGCCAGAGTCAAAGTGTAGTGACATTTAACGGAAATGAAGAAAATTTTTCTCATTTCCTTTTGAGTGAGGCCGTGTGCCCAGGAGCAGGGGCAAAAGCAGCACCAACAGCTACCACAGGACGACTACGGGTCACAGCAGCACAGAAACAAAAGCCAAAAGACTTAAAGTCCGAGTTGGCTTAAACGGAGCTGCATTTGGCTGGACAGATCCCTCCTCACCCTCCCACCGCTCGAGTGAAATTATGCAAAATGCGCTGAAAAGTATGCCATAATTTGCGGCACCAGGGGCAAAGGGCCAAAGGAAGCTAACAGCAGCAGGACACAGAAAACTGAACTGTATACTGGCCGAATCCTGGCTGGAAGGCTAACTGTTGTAGGAGATGCCGTCAACAGTGTCATTATTGTCATATTATTACCGCCTGCTGCCTGATCCCGGCTCTGTGTCCCCCCTTACCCTTCCCCTTGAAAAAGTTAAGCTTGTATAATGCAAAGTTTTCTAACTATTTGCGACAAGCCACGGCATCGCTGGCAACGCTGACTATGACGATGTGAAGCTTGTACCACTGTCGCATTATGGCAACAAGCACTGCAAAAAATTAGATCAATTAAAATAAGCAGCTTAAACTAACCCAAATAATACAAAATTATATTTTAATATGTTAATAAACAATGAAAAATAGGGCCAGAGAGGAGCTTATATTCTGAACAGTAAAACAACCTAGAATATTTATGCTGAAAAGTGAAAATACAGATAAATTTCATAATTAAATATAGATTAAAAATTACTTAAAAATAGTTAAATATTTGAGATTTGAAATAATCAAAAATACCTTGAAAACTAACTACAAAAAATAACAAGAAAGGAAACTAACTTGTTTGCAAAGGAATTATAGTATAAAATTGACAATCAATATAAGCTTAAAATACTCGCATTCATTTAACGATCTTAATACAAATTTTTATATGAAAATTTTTAGACAAATCAAAGTTGACAAATCTCATAACTAAGCCAAAATTGCATTAATTTCGAATCGGAAAGTTGTTCTCTGCTAGTTTTTAATAGGTTAATAAATCTGCATACTTAAATAAAAATTTAAAAATATTAAAATTTTTTTTTCATTTTTTTTTCAAAATTTTAACGATGAAACCCCTTATATTTTTTCAGAAAAAATTAAAAATTTATTTTTGCTTCGAACATGCATAGAAAGATTCGCCTGCTGATCCTGATCAAGAATATATAAGATTTATAGGGTCGGAAATGACTCCTTCACTAAGTTGAAAGCTTCTGACTCAAATTATAATACCCTGAAATGCCTATGGCAATGTAGCAAAAGTTGGAACCAAAGTCAGGGTCAGTTTCGAAACTATCTAAAGGAAAATTAATTAAGGCTTTTAACTTTGAGTATACGTTTGGAGGTATCATCAATACAAATTGCTGAATCACTTTTAATTAATATTAAGTAATGGGATCCATGGGAATAAGGGAATTAATTGAAAAATAAATGCTACCAAAGCTGAATCTAGACCAAGACTTGATGCCTCCTTTGGCATCTATATACGTATATGATATTATAATATAATTGTAATGATTAAGACTTACCTCAGTGGAGGACACGTCATTGTTTACTTAATTCCATATAATAATATAATTGTCATGATTAAGACTTACCCTCAGAGGATGACACGTCATTGTTTACTTCCTTCCAGTGTAGACTTCGAATCTTGTTAACTTCAATTAGGGTAATCATAATATCGAAGATCACTTCCTGGTTATCCAAATGTATTCCATTGGCCACGTCATTCTTTTAAGGTCGAATGGAAATCACTATCACTATCACTACCGATGTTAACACTAGGTACCCCTAGGACAGACTGAGGTCGCGGCGAACGAGGTGCCTCTATTTATAGTTCCCGAGTCAAGAGAACAGAGAAAGTGAGAGCGAGAGAGTAAGCGATAGGCAGAGAAACACACAGAGAAAGAGTTAGCTCTGGAGATGCACAGTGGGAGTGTGAGCTACCGGATAAAAAGAGGCAGAGAGAGTAAGAGAGAGGGAGAGAGGGGGAGAGCTGCTGATGCTAATTAAGAATATATAGATATCTATAAATCGGCAGAGAAAGTTAGAGAGTAAGTAATATTTCTAGAGCTACAGGGAGAGAGAGATGGGCATACCGCAAGAAATAGAAAGAGGGAGAGTGAGAAAGAGAAGGAGAGGACGAGAGAAGGAGCGGTAGGTTTTATTAAGTTAATGTAAACTAATTAACATACAGCAATTTTTTTCTGAGTGCATGGTTCTCGCCCAACTAGCTGTCTGTCAACTGTAGCTCACCTTGGCCGCAGCAACAGCGACATGTTCCTTCTGCAGTTATATGGTTAGTTGTCTCTTGTCCTCATCTGCTGTCTGCTGCTATTTCCCCTCCAATCCCCACCTCCTCGTTGCTCAGAGCCACCTGTCTACGTCAGGTCTAAGTGGCACGAACGGCGCTCCAGGTAAACCCCCACGCCCCCCACCACTCCTCTTGCCTGGCCACACGTACGTAATTGTTCGCAAAAACTTTGCGTTAAGAAAATTATAGAAGAATGTGACGGGGGAAATTCATGGCTGGTTAAACTTTTTACATGAAAAGTGTACGAGTAGATAATGCAAAACAGTGCAAAGTGTTGACCAAGTGATAAGGGAAATGAGAAGGAAGAGAAGGAGATGGAGAAGCAGGCTGGTATGAAGGAAAAGCAGAAGAAAAAAATATATAAGCTAGATAAACAAAAGGAAAACTAAGAACTGGCTTAAGTCGTTGAGTAAATTAGGAGGGCAAGTCTTAAAACCCTGGGAAAATGAAATCAGAGGAAGTTTTAGTGAAGAGAGTAGTGCGAGAAAACGTATCGGGATGCAGATGTCGTGACATGAAGCTTGATCAGCGGAAAGATAGATAGATAGGGTAGTATTTTATTATCAACTATTATGAGTAAAAAATATGGTTCAGAAGTACTCTAAAGTTTGAAAATCTATCTAAATGTATATATATATTATAAACACTAAACTTTACTAACTTAACTATATATACCATATAAACATTCCCCACAGAACTCTCTTACGTAGCCAAGTAAACTCGATTCACATCATTGCACAGCATCAAGCTAATTAAGTTAATTAAATTGTTCGACATGCGATTATTACCGAATAATATTATCCAAAGCACACAGTCCGTTTAATTATCCTTCCCCCCAATCACTTAGCCCAAGTTGTGAGTTTAAAATCCAACCAAGCCTGAATGTCTGAACTCTAGAAACCAATTAGATAATGACACATCCGACGCCTTCAGTTTCGTATTCGCAAAATAAATGTATGTATCCATCCTTCTATCCCCCCTTTGGGTTGGACTGGTTGAAAGGCAAATATGAAAATACACACGGCTCAGTGCCATCCAAATCCGAGTCTCTGACTCTGATTTCAAATCCAAAAGCGATTCGAACAATCAAAAGTTTGCAGCAAAAGTTCGCACTGGCGAGCTGGCAAACAAACAACATGCCGTGTAACCACACACACACGCACACACACATACACTTACACAACAACTTCAACGCTTCCTTACAACACCTAAACGTTCCATTAAATTTACGTTTTACAGTTTTAAAACACACAAATTACCAGCTACATAAAACCAAAGAGTTACAAGCCATCGACTCAGGTGTGTGTGCTATATGTATGTACTTTATTTTCTTTTTTTCGGTTCTAGAGGTGCTAAAGGGTGCGCCTGTTTCTCTACTACTGAGTTCCTCTGGCTTCCTGGGGAGGGGAGGGTAGGGGAGGGGCGAAGGGCTTACAGTTCTCCATGTGGAACGATGGGCGTGGCACAAACAACTTTATTGCAGCAAACTTGCCAAAGTTTTGTATTTGAAAATGATTTGTGCGCCAAGAGGGGGAGGGTGGGTAGGTAACATAGCATCCAAAAGGGGGGCGGCAGTGCGTGCGACATGCGGTAAAACTTTGTTGCCAAATAGCACACAACTACCAACAACAACTGCAAATAATAACAACAACAACAAGGACACAGAAAAACACCAACAACGAATTAAACAAATCGAAACTTTTACCCAAAGGGTAAAGGGGGGGTTGATGTAAAAACGGGCCAAAATTGCAAGATCAAAGAGTTAACAAATCGATGTTGTAAGCAACAACAAATTTTTCGAGTTTATGACAAGGCACACCTGTCGTGTAATCCACTCGTTTTTTTTTTTGAGAGTTGTCAATCAGAAAACATACTTTTGACAATATATCCGATGTTGAACATTTGCTAATTGATAGTGCAACTAGTTGGTAATGTTTTGCAGCATCCGAAAATGTATTTGGTTAAGATATGCTTCAGTCTGACAAAGATTAACCTACTTTATAGGTACCTTCTATGCCTTATTATTGAATTAAAGTAGGAAATTTTAGATAACGAGTAAATAAGACGAGTAAAGAGAACGAGAAAAGAGTAAAGACGACTATTAAGGACGTCGAATAAATAGGACAAGTAAAGAGATGGCGAGTAAGGTAAAAAAAAACGGTTAAAAACACCGAGTATAGACAATGATTAAAGTAAAGAAGTGAAAACGAAAAATAAATATAATTTGTATGAACTTTTTAAAAAGATTTTACAATAAAAACAAGGAAAAATGGTCAAATATAGAGTCAAGGGACCTTTTTTAAAAATTCTAAATCCACACATATTCTATTAACATAATAAATAAATGCAAACGTACTTTCTTATTCAATAAACAATGTTATACCACATTTATGTCAAGCTTAAATCGCTGACTTGATATTCCTATTCTTATTCTTTCTATTTTGTGAATAATGAAAGACTTTTTCCCGGAAGTTTTCGCTTAAACCGCCAAAAAAATATTACAATTTTAGCATCTCCCCCTCTCATTTAAGGTATAGGTATTAATTTCCTATTTGCTCCTACTTACAATTCCCCATTGCTTTCGCAAGGACTCTACCTGATTACAGTGTTTGCGATGGACAAAGTATTCAGCTTAGCAATCAAAGCTGTCTTTGGGCATTTGGTCTAGGCCACAATTAACGAAATAATAAATAAATTAAGTCGAAAAGGGAAAGTAAGTGAAACTACCGACTACTGACCGAATCAATGGAGAGCCTCAATAAATAAACAGGGCCAAAAGTCCGTTTTTGGCCAAGTATAAACCTAAGGCTAGGAAGGCTGGGAACAAAAACGAAAGGGACCAAGGACCAAGGACCAAGCTAACCCACAGCACACACACAGGGAAAACCCATTGCATTGGCGACCCGCATTAATCACATATGTAAGTCGACCCAAAGCGCAAAGCCCGAAAACCCGACAATAACCAAAATGGCCCAAACACACACACACACACACACACAGAGAGAGCGAGAGAGAGAGAGAGAGAGAGGGAATATAGCCATAGGAACGGGCTCAGATGTCGCACCATTACATCCAATAACAAATCGCAACGAATCGAATTTAAAAGCGAATTACAATCAAATGTATTTAAGCACTGAGCCTACCCCGCCGAAAAGTGAAAAAGAATCGAGAGCGGCGAAAACTTTAACCTTTTGCGAACCCCCCCCCCAAACACCCAAGGCCACCACCCCCCCTCTGAAAATACACAGCAGCCACCCAATTGACTTTGACAACAGACAGAGAGACAGACACAACAGACAACACACATGTATCCGTATCTTTCACTCTGTATCTCTCAGTGTGTGTGTGTTTTTCTCTGTGCCAATTGTTGACTGACTCGATTGAACTTTATAGCCAGCCAGCCAAAGGGGTGAAGCAGCAGCAGGAGGAGGTAGAGCGTTGGGTTCTTTTTTTTATATTGTCCAATGTCACCAGCACAGCGCCACTCTGTCACTCAACCGCTGCCCAATTCACCCCACCGGAAGCCGTAAAATCGCACACGAGAGCTCCGGCGTAGGCCGTACATGAAAATTGCCACAAAAAAAAAGCGAGAAAAACAGTGAAAAGCAGTGGGGGGGGGGGGGAACGCGGCCGCAAATCCGACATTGCATTGCCGCCAATACAACAGAGTGTGTGTGTGTGTGTGTGTGTGCGGGATGTGTGTGTTTTGGATGCTTATTTCGCGACCCCACTAATCCGCGGTGGGCGGGATCCTTTAATCACAGCAATCATCAGAGAACAAGTTGAAACCGCAACGAAAGAACTACAGTCGCACTTTCCCAGCTTGAACTTTGGGTTGAGGGAGTATTTTGAATGGAAGGAGTCAAAGGAGGTGCACGAAAGTCCTTAAAAAAGTTCTCTTAAGCAGACTCACTTAACCAAAACCCATAATTATTTCATTACAATTAGTAAATTAAGGTATTTTAAATACCTGGCGACCTTGTTTTCTATAAACAAAACATTTATTTTTACTTCACTTTCCAGGAAGATTTATTTCTGACTTAATTTTTATGCATTTTTCCTGTTTATATTCCTTAAAAAGTTTTAAAAAAAATGCAAAAAAAAGATGCCTAAATTGTTTCAGATAATAGTAAAGGCTGCATCGATTGAATATCTATAAACTTCCTTGTTGATTTTATAAGTTAGTAAGCAAGGCAAAATGTTATTCTTTGAGAACTAATTGGTGATTATAAAAGAGTGTAGCTTTCGCTCTCAAAATAAGCACATTCTAGCTGGTACATATTTATAACATTACAGGGTATTATCATTTTAGTCAGAAGCTTGTTACACAGTGAAGAAATCATTTCCGACCCTATAAATCATATATATTCTTGATCAGCATTAACAGCCGAATCGATCTAGCCATCTTAGACAGAAAACAAAATTTTTTAATTTTTTTAACATTTTTTAAGGGCTCACATCGTTAAATTTTTGGGGAAAAAAATTGATAACATTTTTAATTTTTTTATGTATTTAATTGAGTATGCAGATTTATTAACCTAATAAAAACTAGCATAGAACAGCTTTCCGAATTAAAATTAATGCATTTTTGACATAGTTATGCGATTTTTAGGCTTTGATTGTCCCAAAAAAATATTTGTAAAAAAATTATCAAATAAAAATGTGGATCTCAAGAATCTTGCAGAGGAAAATTTTATTTTAATCAGTGAAGGAAACATTTCCGACCCCATAAATCTTATATATTGTTGATCAGCATTAACAGCCGAATCGATCTAGCCATCTTAGACAGAAAACAAAATTTTTTAATTTTTCTAAACATTTTTTAGGGGAAAAAATTTATAAAATTTTTAATTTTTTCATATTTTTAATTGAGTATGCAGATTTATTAACCTAATAAAAACTAGAATAGAACAGCTTTCCGAATTAAAATTAATTCATTTTTGACATAGTTATGCGATTTTCAAACTTTGATTTGTCGTAAAAATTGTCATATTAAAAATATCGATAAGTATTGATTAAAAAAAATGGGAAAATTTTAAACTTCAATACGATTTCATAGTCCAAAGGTAAACTTCAAGTGTATATACACTTCGTCTTCCTTTCTTTTTCCATTTGAAGTTAACCCAAAAATTCAAACTGTGAGTTTCATCTCAGCCTTCAAAGGCGTCTAATTCCATAATTCCCACAAACCTTTAAAGGTTTTATATTTTTGTTTTTGCTTCGCCCAGAAATAACTCCCACCTATCCATGGAATTTCATGGGGCTCCGATCCCTGGGGCAACGGCCATCGCTGCACTGACCGGTTCGGTTCGGTTCAATTCACCTCCGGCGGCTTCGCCGCCCACCGGAAGCTTGGACATGGCCACACACACCCATGGAACACCCACTCCTACACACACACAGACACTTATACACACGCCCAGATAGCAACTCCCACTGACAGAGACGACCCACATGGAAACCAATAAATATTGTTCATCCACTCGAATGCTTTTTAACTGAAAATCGTTGAACCCTTTGCCGCAGCCTACAAAACATAACAAACACAACAGAACACACAAAAAAAATACCAAAAGGAGGGGCTGTGGGTAACATATAGGGGTTGGATTGGAGGAGACAGGAGTCGGGTCCTAGGCCCAGATCGATGGATGGCAGCAGCAGCAGTTGCCTGAAGGCGGGCAGCACTATAACGCCCTATGCTGCCAGTCGGGCAAATGCATGAATGAACATTTCAATTTGATGCATTTCTCGCCATGAACGATAATTGATACTCGTCGTACAAGCTGGAGCTGAAGCCCCGGATTTCAAGTTGGAATTGGGATTGGGATTGGGGTTGCACAAAAAAAAAAATAAAAAGAAGAGGGAGAGAGATTTCAAACCGCGAAAAGTTGGAGGGGAAAACGTTGTTAACGGATGGAACCTTGACACAAATTATGGACAAACTTCCTGCTCTGCATTCACACCAAATGGTCAGTGAAAATTCGGGGAAAATGTACCAACGAAAAGTAGTTAATATATACTATTGATTGGGTATTCATAAAGCCTAAATATGTTAATATAAATATATTTAAATTTATAATACATACTTCAAGCTAAACTTATAATACTTATAACTATTCTTATGACAGTTATATGACATACTTCATACTACAAATGGTCAGTGAAAATTCGGGAAAAATGTACCAACGAAAAGTAGTTAATATATCCTATAGACTAGGTATTTATGAAGCTTAAATATTTTAATAGAAATGTATTAACATTAATCATACATACTTCAAACTTTACTTATAATACCTAACATATTACTTTACTTATAAAACATATTTCAAACTATAAATAGTCAGCGAAAATTCGGGAAAATGCATCAACAAAAAGCATTCATTATACCCTGACTATTGGGTATTCATAAAGCTTAAAAATATTAATAGAAATATATTAAAAATATATAATGCATACTTATTTCTATGCTTTCCTCGTGCAACGCGTTTAAATCAGTTCAATTGAATTTTTTTTGGGGGTATAAAGGAAAATGCCAACAAAAACCAGTCAAACCATTTCGCGTTTGTCATGCAAATTTCGGTCAAGAATTTTCCCCGGAAACTCCTAAGCGTTCGGCAGGACGAGAAAGTCCATCCAATGATGACCTGATTTAAAATCAGGCAACTCTCTCTCCACTCTGGTCAAGTGAATCTGGTACCAAAGCTGGCACGTTTTTCACATTAGTTGCGAGTGGGTTTTCGCCCTAGAGTCTGGAGTTTTGAGGGATGGCAGGGAAGCTGCATTGGGTCCTCTTGGGCACATAATTAATCACGTGACGAGCACGCCGAAATATTTTCAACTAACACAAAAATGTCGCCGGGAAAAAAAACAGCAGCAGATTTTAAAAAATTCCCTTGATGACCATTTAGACCAATGCTGGTGGCTAATAAATTATTGCCAACAGGAGACGGGTCCTGATTTGAGCAGAGTTTAGATGGATATAGGGGATGCCCTTACTTCAATCAGCAACAACAACAGTCAGTGAGTTGAGTGCAGCGGCAATTGCATAATAAATGAGGCGCTTCAAAGGGGTTCTCTCTTTGCTCTTCCCCCTCTCCTTCCCCATTCAAGAGCAAATAGTTGTGAAATTTATAACCTTATTGTGCATTCGCTAGAAGAGCAGGCAGAAGGCAGCAGGCAGGGGGCAGTCTCAAGCAGATCACAAGAAGGTGAGTCAGCAGCGGCAATAATAAATTTTATAAAAGTCATTAATCTTATTGCAGTTGAGTGTTTCGCTCGTTCTTGCTGCCAAGTTGGCAATAAAACAACGTAATAAGATGTCCCCTAGCAGGGATATATACACATGTAACATTTCCACCCCCCTTACACAGGAAAAATTCCGAACTGCAATATAGTTGCCTTGCCTACTGTACTTGTGCTTTTCAAATGGCGACGGCCACACTGTTTACCTAAGTGTGACCAACGAAATTGGTATTTTATCTTAAAAGAAAATATATTACAAGGCAAACAAGATGCCCATTATTTTCTTTCTGTGCATCCTCGGTCTCGGTGTTGGGTAAAATCTTTGCCATTCCGATTTGATATATGTTTGCATGCATCTGGATCTAGATTTCTGCACTTGCAGTCGGAGCGTTTTTAATATGGCTTGTTAGTCGTGGATTTTCTGGGCGAGTGGGCGGATATATATATATATATATATATATATATATATATATATAGAAGGAGTGGGGTTGGTGCACGAGGGATTGTGCCAGGATATGGGATACAAGTAAGCCGTCAACATGTTTTTGCCTTCCATAAAGTGCAGACGATTCATCAACGTTCAACTCGAGCTTTCTGCAAGGAATGAAGCGAAGCGGCGAAGGGGATATCTCGCTCGTGGGGTTAATCAGGTTTAGAGGTTAAAGCCGGGGACGAAAGTTCACAAAAGTGGCTCTGACTCTGACTCTGAGTGCTGGAAAAATAGTTTGTGCCAAATCCTTCAAGCTGTTTGCATTGATTAATTGGCACTACGACTTGAGAGTTATCAGAAAATATGTACAAGAAGTGCTAAAGCAAGCTTCGATCAAGATAAATCACTAATTACCATATACTTGAAACTTGAGAATTGTTTTGCATTATACAAGATTTCTCAGAGTAAGCAAACGTTTAGTAACTGATTATAAATATCAAAAAGTAGAAGAAATTACACTAAAAAAGAGCATTTACCAAGCAATTTTAACCGGAAAATGAACTCATTAACAATTCTAATTAACTCACCTAATTTTGTGGCCACAAATCCCCAATAATTGAGACAAACTCGACATACATCAATCACCAAATTATTGAATAGTTTAGGAACCTCTCCAAATTCATCCTTCTATAATTGCAATGGTTTAACAACCTAGGTGAGTGCACTTTAGCTGGCCACAAAATTGTAATGTTTTTGCACAGACTGTTGCCATTTAATTGCAACATTTTCTAGCCATCATGGACCGCAAAATGTGTGTAATGCAATCAAGCTGATTAACTGAGCAATCTGAGCAGCCAATGGCCGCAGGACAGTTGTAATATTAATTATTTATGGAAAGGATTAAACAGCGCAGACAAAGTGTTTGATGTCGAGTGTCCGCCTTGCAACACCCTCAGCTCTTGTCACCCCCTGCCCTAATTAACACTTCATTTGCTTGATTTAGCGTGGAAATCTCCACCATCCGCTGCCCTCTGACCCCAAGATACCAACAGTAAGAGCTTATCTAATGGATCGAGTGGCACTGGAGGCATTCTGGGAAGGATTCCAGTGGGAGTGAACAGAGTGCGTTTCCTCTTCCATAGCATATGGTTTCCACTTTACTTTGGCTTCACTCTCGGGGCAGCCTAGACACATATAAAATAATATATTTTAACCTCAGCACAGAGAGAAAATCACAAGAAAATTAATCCTATATGCTATTAACTTTTAATAATTCAAATAATATATGCATTAAGTTTATTAATAATTCCTTTAAAAGAAGAACCTTAAAAGAAAAGTATTTTAAGATTTCCTAGAGCTTCCTAGAACAAGGGTCTTTCTCATGTTTATTTCTCTGTGTAGGAATTTTCCTTAAAAAATAAATAAGTTTATTCCCCCGGCGAGGACCAAAGACAAGGATAAGGATAAGGATGAGAACGAGGTCCAAGACAGCGACACACTGCTCCGGCCTCTGAATCCTTAACCTTTTTCACGCATTTTATTCCTGTCGCCATTCTCTCTCTCTCTTACTTTCCCTTTTGCCTTTCTCTTACCCGTTGCCGGTCTAGATCCTGTTCGCAGGACCTTTTTGGAGCCGCGTTATCTGGGAGCTCATCTCCTGCCCGCCGCCCACGCCTGACACTTGAGTGTGAAAATGGAAATCCTTCTTCATTTTTTGCCCCTCCGCTGACATTTCTGTCGCTGGCTAATTGAAAAGCCACAAATCCATTGAAGGTCACAGATTCAGGTTGGAATCGGGCGGAAAGCGAAACGGGGTGGGCTTTTCCTCTCCTCGTCTGCCACGCTTCCGTTGGCAGTGCTAATCCCGGACTGATGAGCTCCTTATTATTCGAACAATCGACTGTTATTTCACTGGAAAATCAAATTCAATGCCGGGGCCTCAATTATGGCATGAAACACGTCAGCAGAGGTCGAGCTTTGGCTAACGATGGGTCTGGGGATTTTACAGAAATCCTCTTGAAATCAATTAATAAATTAAATTTGAATTGTTTAGAATGTTGGTACTAAAGTTTCAGTTAAGAAGTTTGAAGTACAAAGTAATTTTTGGGTCTAAAATAATAACTGAAGGTCAAGGAAAATGTTTTTCGGATATGTGAAGGGATTTGTAATATTATATTTAAAGATATATTATTGATTTATTATAGTTGAAACTCTCTAATTAAAATGCGTAGATCTTTGACTACTTAAATTATTAAAAAGGAGTTTATTTATCAGCATTTTTTTGCTTTAAAAATTTTAAAAGGCTTTACGTTATTATCTATAAAGTTAAATTACGTTTTTTTTCCAAGTTGTATAACGTATTCCCGTTTACAGCTTATAGCCAATTGACCATCTTTCCCTCTTATCCCAAATGCATTGCATTCAGTTTAAATCCCTGTCTTTAAGCCACTTCCATGCCCACTTGCACCATAGCTAAGCCACTCTCTCGTAGTGAACAAATTAAAATGTTGTGTGTGTTGCCCGGCAATTGAAATGCATTGAATGCATTGGGCCAAGGCGGATGGAAAGGTGAAAGGTGGCCAGCCGGAAAAGGAGTGAAAGCTAGGAGCGGGAGCAAGAGCAACAGCTGGACCAAGAGCCAGAGCAAAGCAGGTCGCATTGCCAGAAGCCAGTCAAGATGAAGGAAGGACCCAAGGACATGCTCCAGCAGCTTAGGCTCCTCGGGTGGCCAACATCCCCCCTCCGGGTGTCCCTCGTTTATAATAAATTGTATGGCGTTTTAGTTGGCCGCACAACTAACTCTCATAATGCAGCGGGGCAATGGAGTGACTTCCAAATGGCCCCGTGGGCAGCCAAAGGAGCAGCGCATAAGGATAAGGCGCGGGGCTTAGACAATGGCGAAGCCAGCAGGAAAATCAGCTTACAAAAGCTTCTTTCAGCCTCGGTCTTGGTCTCGGTTACGGCCTCCTGCTCTTGGCCCTAGTCCTTCTCTAGCTCCATCTCCTTTCAGGCCTTAATCTCCGTAAATCACTTGAAGCTGTTGGCCAAATATTAAGTGAGTGTGCCATCGTATCTGCTCTAGAGTTTTCATTCGGACACCAAGTTGGACTTGAACTTTGGGATACGGATTGAGGTCCATCTAGACAGTTGGAATTTCAATTTTAATCTGATTGATGGACAGCTGGAAAAAGGAACAGGGATCCTTAGGTATCCCCCTGGGGGAGAAAAGGTAGTAGCATCTATTTTGCTGTTAACTTCAGCAACCCTCTCCATGCTCAATTAATCCAATCACTTGGCACTAAATGATGGGTAGAAGTACACAGACTTTTTTCTTTAGTACAATTTGTTATATATATTTATATATATTTAAAGTCTTAGAAGGAACAAGTATTTCATGTTACTTATAAAGCTTCTGTTTTCTTTAAATTAACTTTTCATTTCGAATTTTTACGTTGGAAATAGGAAAGTTTTTAAGGCACATTTAATAGAACTTGCCATAGTTAAGGATACACTCTTATACTTTTTCTAATTGATGTAATGTATTAATGAAAAGTTAACTTCGTTCTTGAAGTTTTAAAGTTCCATTGGAGGAAGACTCCTTAGGGTAATGCAGTTGGAATCTATAAGCCCATCATTGCTACATTTAATCTTTATTCCTGAAACCAGAAATCATGAACTTTTAATAAACCCTGATTAGACCTTTTAATAAAGATTTTCCTCTAATCATCTGCATAAGTTTCCGAAAGTAAAGCTTCTATATCAAGCTCTAAAAATATTCTCACTGGTATTACCATGAACTCTTATTATAAATTAAAATATCTTTAGTTAATTTAAATAATATCCTCCATCTCCTCCCTACTGAGTTATTCCATTCCACTTTAGTTATGGATTTCCTTTGGAATCTCATATTTTCACACTTTCAAGTATGCGTCTATTCCCACCCCCAAAAAGGGGGTGTGGCATCCATCTCCCTCCCCCACTCTGCTTTTCACTTTATTGCATTTAAATATGTTTTGTATTTTATACTCTTTGCCAGCCGATTTTTGCATAATGAAGAAATTTGCGAGGACCTTTTATGCGATGATTTTTTGCTCATTTTTGCTTCAACATCGTCAGCTTGGTGGAGTTGCTTTCCTTTTTTTTTTTTTGCTTTTACGACTGCCGAATGGTTTGTTTATAATAATTTTACGTTTGTGTCGCTCCTCGGCTGCCTGGCAATTACTTAGTTATGTAAAGTAACTCATTTTTCGGCCCAGGAGTGGCTTGATGAAGGCGGCCAAGATGGGGTGCAAACTTGATGGGCTCTGTTTTCCCCGAGCCCGGCAAACTTGAAAACTGAGAGAAACTCGAAACTCGAATCGCTGTGCTCTGTGTTCTCAGCTCTTAAATTATTCACTGGGCGCGTGAAAGTATTTTACATACGCTTTCACTTTACTTTTCCCCATCGTAGCTGCTGCTCCTGTATGTGCCTGTGTGTGTATCTCTCTCTTTGGGTGTGCTTAAGTGTTGAGTGCACATCGCTTGATGTCACACCAAAAAGTCATTCAATATTTATGCATATTACGCATACGCCCCGATGTCTGACGATCCTGGCGGTGTTGTTTCTTTTCTTATATTTTTTTTACAGCATAGTGCAAAATTGTGTAGCATTAGGGGAAAAGGATTGCCCAACTTGTTGGGAACTTAATTGAAATTGCCCAAAGCTTCACTGAGTTTCCCCCTCCAAGGAATACTTAACACTCGAATGTCCAGAGTCCAGAGTGAACACAAGTTGTACATTTGTTGATGCAATAAATATTTGAATTTATTACTCAATTATGGGAGAGGCCCACCTCTTTTTGTTGGCTGCTTTCGAAAAACAATTTTATAGGCAATTTACTTCAATTAAGCGATTTAATTTATTTTATTAGTTTTTGTTGGCAGAAACAGCCTTAATGCCTCAATGCCAATGCAAAGTGCGAGGGCTGCAAGTGCGCCAAGGACTCAGAGGACTAAGGACTACCCATCACCGGTTGTCTTGGCAAAATTTTGCTGGGTATTTTTCAAGTTTCCCAGGGGATACCCTAACCACTAATTGCGGTTATTTATTATTTAAATAATGGGTTACAGTTTCCAAATAAATCGAAGGGCTTTGAAAACCTCTGTTGGATAGAATTTTCTTTCAATTTCGGTTCTGTAAGGGACCTTCCGCTTTAGTAGAGATTAGCATAGGATCTGTCTTAAGATTGCCATGGTTATATATATTAAATAGTGTATATATATTTCTTGTTTTAAAGAGTACTTGCTGCTTCGTTGTCTATAGCTCCCTTCTTTATTTTGTCATTGTTTTTTTTTTTTAGCTTGCAGCCAGTGGTAGCACCACACTTTCCCCTGACCACCCAGTGCCTCTTGAGTCCCCGTTTCTGTACCCATTCCTGTACCCATTCCCACACCCCTTCGGCGGCAGCCGCGGCTTGCGTTGATTGTTATTTTATTGCCCGCATAGAGGAGAACATCAGACGAAAGCCAAAATTGTGTTTGCTGCTGTTTTGTGGTCGAAATCTCATTTCGCAAACCAATGCCAGGCCAATTTTCCTTTCCCTCCCTGCAGCCATTAGGCGAGAAAATTTTTGCAATTAATGTCTGCACAAAAAGTTGCGTTAAACACAAACTTTCAATGGGCGACGAGAAACAATGATTTGCAGCCATAAAGGAGCGTAAGGCGATGGCGAAATCGAAGCGGAAACGGATGTGAAAGTTGCTCCATTGTGTTTCCATGCATTCAAAATTGTGGCCATAAAATACTTGCAATATGCCGAAGCCATCATCAGCAAGGAGGCAATAAGCCAAGTTCGTGCTGAAGTCAATCAATCATGAATGAAGGCATTTGCACAGAACCAAAATAATATAAACATTAATATTATTATTATTATAAACATGGGAAACTCAAGTATCTCATTTCAATATGATTTATTTATACAATTCATTTCGAAACATTTTATATATTTAATCGATTTTATTTGTTATCAATGATAGGGATTGTATATATTTAAAATAAGGTTTTAAAGAACCTCAATCTCAATATATTAATATTAATATTAATATTTATTTATATTAATAAATGTATATTTAGTTGTCAGAAAATGAGCTGAATTTTGAGGTTAATATAACTTAGTTACTTAGGAATACTTATCCTTTAATATGTTTTTATAAACAACAATTATTTTAAAAGTATATAAATTAATGTTTTTCCTACTCCAAAAACCATTCAAGTCGATTAAGATATAAACCAACGCTTCTCAAGGATAATAACAACCACAATTTCGCAATGACATTTCACAGTAGAGATCTTATTCCATTCCATTAATCGATTTGTTATCTAATCCTTATAATCGAAATCAAATGAACTGCAGTTCTTTCTCTATAGTTATTTCGATTCCCATTCCGAGGTTGGGGGTCAAAAGTCATTGCATACATTATGCTACTCTGTCATCAAGTTATTATGTTAGGATCGAGGCTACCCCACTCTCAGCATTGGCCAGCCTTGGCTTTTGCGGCAATTCATTTAAATATGCAAATTAAGGGGCAAGTAATTAAATAAATTAAATGTTTTCGAGCCATGCCGCAAATGCACAAAACTCATCTCCGTCTGCGCCTACACGTCATCCGGTGTCCTGTCGTTCTGTCCTTCTGTCCTCCTGCGTCTCTGCTTCATGTGCTAATTTTTGCATGTTGATTTAAATTAACATAAATAAACGAACGAGCAAATGAATGGCTGAGTGGGTGTTGGTGTTGCGGAGCAAGGGGATTTTATGGGCTTGTCCACACCGGACATATGCATATTTAAGCAGCCTCACAAACACTCACACTCACACTCACACACACAACCTGTCTGCATAATAAACAACAACAAAATAATAATAATAATAATTGCAATTACACTCAACTTCTGTCTAAGCACTTGTTATTCGTTTGAGCCTTGAAATGCTTTTGTTTTGCATTGCCCATTAATCATGGCAATCGTTAAGGAATGTGACCCTTCCAAAAACCCGATTTTAGGTCCTGGCTGATTGCTTTAACTTTTTGGCCTTGTTTAGGACCTGCAATTATGCAATGAATCGAGAAATTGTTTGACCAAAGACAGATGGTCAGTGTGGAAACTAATTGCAAAGCTTACTTTTGCACACTGTCAGCAAATGCAAAATTTAAATACCTTTTAAAGTTTGGTTTAGTGCATAGACTTAGAAAAATGGGATTAGGAAATAATAACTAGAAGTTAAATAATTAATAATCGTCTAAGTAGGGAATTTAACAGAAAATTTCTATGTGAAACGAAGCTTAGAAACTGGTTTAAGGGAATAGCATTACGGATTTTGTTTTTATTTCAAGTTTTTTCTAGGCAATATATTAAATTTTGAGTAAATATATCAAAAATACTAATTTTACTAGTAAATAGTTTGAATGTTAAGTAAATGTATATAAAATAAATAGGTAATCAAGCTTAAAAACAGCATAGGTAGACAGAGTTTTCATTATATTAAAAACAAACTGAACTTGGTCTTTGAGAAAAACATACAAATCTGTTAATTTCACACAGAAAATGTACCCTGGGAGAAATTCCATAGCTTGCGGTTGAAAGGACTAATACCTTTTGCCCAATCAAGCATTTTACAGGTCACTCTTTGTCGTTTATCCAACCTGTATTGCATTAATTACCGCCAAAAGAGGCCCCAATGACATCATCCAGTGGCTAAATGAAGCTGACAGTTGGTGTGGCCAACTAATTGCCATTTAAGAAGCGTTACCTTTGAGCTACCAGAGCTCATCTTTCACCTCCATCAGGCAGCTTCCATCTCCCAGCTCTCAGCGCCATCTCCCAGCTATCCAGGTACCAGCTCCTAGCACCATTACCCATCTCCTAGTTCCATCCTCCATTTCCATGTGACCTCCGCGTCCATTGTCCTTTGCCGGCTGTTACCGATTGCGGGAATGCGATAAGACGATGGTCAGGTCTGGGGACATTCACGACTATGGCAATGCCTTAGGCAGGATTTATGAGTCGACATCGCTCCCACTAAGCAGATTAAATGCTGTGAGCCCACAGGCTGGTTGCCAGGCGACCGGGATCAGCCGCAATGATAAAAATAGGTAAATCCGCCGAAGGACTAACCATTTTACCTGGGCCGCCGCACACCACCCGAAAAACGAGCACCAAAAGCACACAAAAAGAACACCCACCTGTGTGTGTGTATATGAGTGTGTGTATATGGATTTTACACTCCCTCCCCCCGCTTTTCGTGGGCGCAAAAATGTCTGGCTAAAACTTGCGCATGACATGCGAACAAACAAGTGCCATAAATAAATTTAAATTGCGCCAAAAATCGCACGCTATTATTATTATTTATTATGTAAGCAATTTGCTGGCCTTTCTATATATTCACACACACACAACCGCCTGTGTGTGTGTGTGTGTGTAAGTGGCAGCAGGAAAAGTTTATTAGAACTTTGTCATAAAGTCAAAGTTCGACAACTTTAAGAGCCCAAGCGACCGGCATTTTGCTAGAATTTCTGGCATTTTTGTCCAGCAAATAATAAAGCCAGAGAGAGGGAGAGAGCGAGTTAAATGTTCATCAAAAGGGGCAGGAAATATGCCAAGGAGTTTGCCAAGGAACCAGTCTACCAAGTCTCAAGTTGTACTTTAATTTGCCTTAAAACAAGGTACTTTTAAAATTCAAGGGACTTCAACGGCTTAAAGTTGGAAGGTCTTATAATAAAGAAAACTCTAGTGTTGACCTTTGTTTCAAGCTTAAATAATATTATTTTATATAAAACACGATAGATGTATAATATTTCATTTAATTCCCTTTGAAATATCTTTACAATCGTTCCAACTTTCCCCCATTAATGAAGAAAAATCATGCTGGAAAACTCTCATAGTCACAGTTATTGATTTTATTTTCATTTTCGTCAAATGTATACATGCACGCTCTATTCATAGACAATAAAAATAACTTGCATTTAAACACTCAGTTACAGTATATGTTTGTTTTTTTTGTTTTTTGTTTTGTATAATGTTATTTCCATATCTGTATTATCTCCATTTTTTGTGACCTCTCCCATTAATCGTATATAGTACATATATATAGAATACAAAAATCATCTGCTTCCGAGGCATGAGTGGAACCGGAACTTAAATGCATAGTACGCGTACCAGACCCCGATGTTTAACAACCAAAAAACAAAAACATGAATGAGTGTCGTGAATTATGAATTATGAGTCATGAGTACATGAGAGTTTGAGGAACCGAAAGACCATTTCTTAGTGAAGATTTTGTGCTTTTTAACTGACTGGCTTTGATTTCGTTTTTTTTTTTTTTTTTTTTTTTTGGCTCGAAGGTGGCTTTACTATTTCCATATTACTAAATGCTCGGTTTTTGTTGCCCTATGTAAATCCCATAGAGATTTACTTGGTGTTTTGGCTCTTTGTCACATTATCGTAGTCTGATATGTGTGTTTGTGTGTGTGTGTCTGTGTGTGTGTTTTTTTTTTCTTTCTTTATATCTTTGGCTATATAATCTCAATATATCTGAGCAGTAAGTTGATTTTAATTAGTATTGATTTGGTGTTTTAGCATTCTCTGTATCCCTCTGCAACTGCTAACTATAATGGTAAATGAATAGTTAAAAAAAAAAAACAAACCTTATTATATTTTATAAAAACTCATTAGGAGACTATAACAAAAAATAAAGGATATTTTCCTGTCACTTTTGGCAACTCAAAGGCTGGAAAACCCTCTCTGTATTGCCATCTCTGTCGCTTTCACACTAACTAGCTATGTGTATTGTAAGGATTTTCCTCAAATCGATGACCCAAGTCCAGAATATGGGAAAGCTACCGAAAATCACAGAAACAGGGAAACTTAAAACAATTATATAAAATGATTATTTAGTTAAAAACCAAATTAAATTAACACAGATTTCGGTAGCCATAAACATACTTGTAGATACATTTTAAGAAGATTACAATGTGGCATTTCCTATTTTAAAAAAGCCTGGCGTTTTGGAGACTTGGAAAATTCTCTTTCTATGTTTGGTTTTTGTTTATTACAAAAAAAAAAAAAATACAAATAAATCGTAGCACTGAATAAACATCACATTAATTTTGGCCTTGGGTCCCGTAGCCACAAACTTTGTGTTTTTCTTCATTTGTATCTTTATAATACAATATACATTAATAGTTCTACAAATAGCTAAGTTACAGTTATCGTTATCATTTATCGTTATCTATTTTATATATGTATATGTGTGCGCCTCTATCGCACAAACCCCGCCCCACACAGTTCACATTAATATGTAGTTTTTATGGTTCTCCAGGGACAATTCATCCCAGAATCCATACTGGTTTTATGCATTTTTATCGTCAGATTCGATCATTTTTTTTCATAGGCACAATGACTGACGGGCAAAAAAAAAACAAGAAATATAAAAAAATAATAATAAAAAAATTTGACAACTTAAGCCATAGATTTCCAGATGCAGGATTAGCACATGGAGGCTGTGTCTCCTTTCTGCATTCATTTAACCACCACTTAGCTTTGGCTTTTGGCTTATTCTGAGATCAGGACAGCGGCATATCCTTTACCACACCTCACACTTATCGGTGGGATTCATGCGCTTGCCGGGCTTACATTGGAAGACCTCGGCGAATTCCTTCATATTTGATAGGGTGCCGATCACCCGGAACTGCGATGGTGAGTGGGGATCCTTCTCCATTTGCAGGAGATTTGTCTCCTCTGTGGTGCTAGAGCACCAGACCTGGCGGGGAAAGAGATCATTTATATATAACTCTTCTTTAACTTATTTGATCCTTGACTTACCTGTGCAAAGGACACGAAGAATAGCTGCGAATGTGTAAGATTTAGGCCTGGCAGCCTAAGGACATCCGCCTCCTTTTCGCTCTTGGTACGCAGATAGGCATGATAGGCTGCCTTAAGGCCGCCATTGTCGGCAATATTCTCACCTGATTAAAAGGGAAAAATCAATATTAGAATATAAAATATATCCCAATCTCCAAGCTAAACTTACCCAATGTCTGCTTGCCATTGAGGGTACGTCCATTCATCTTGTAACCACTGTACTGTCTTGCAATGCACTCGGATTTCTCATTGAAACGTTCAATACTCTTGGCATCCCACCAGCGATTGATATTCCCAAACTTATCATACTCCCTTCCCTGATCATCAAAGGCATGGGTCAGTTCATGACCCATTACCACACCCATGGCCCCAAAATTAAGGCTTTTGGGATTGTTAATATCAAAGAAAGGCGTCTGAAGGATACCGGCGGGAAAAACAATCTGATTCTTGGTCGGTGTATAATAAGCATTCACTGTCTGCGGGGTCATGCCCCAATTGGTCTTGTTAACCGGTTGATCCAGGCGCTTAAGGTTACTCTTTAGATTATAAATTGCCACCTGAATGTTATTCTCAAAGTAGGCATTCGGTGTGATATTTAGCTCCGCATACTTGCGATCCAACTCCACGGGATCTAGGATGTAATCGGGAAATCCAATCATATCTGATATTTCATTGGCCTTCTCGATGGCCTTCTCACGAGTTTGCTTGTCCACCCAAGTTAGGTTTTGAAGGTTTAGTTTAAAGGCCGCACGGATTTCGCCAATCATTTGCTCCGCCGCTGGCTTTGACTCACCGTGGAAAGCCTGACGCACAAAGATGGCACCCACGGCGAAACCAACTACATTGTTCGTATCAGAGACACAGTAACGCCAGATTTCCTCGCCACCATCCGAACCCATGAGTGCTTTCCTTACACCCTTGTATGCATCCCGGAAAGGTTTCGATAAACAGCTGGTCAAAGTGCGCACTGCCTGCCATATTAGATAGTTATTTAAGGTGCTGCAAAGACAATATTATTCGGGTTATTACCTCAAATATTAAAGTACAACACTCACATCTTGCCCTCCTCAGTCTGCTCCATTTTGAGTATAATATCCGACAGGTTTTTGAGAAAATCAGGAGCATAGACAACCACTACTTCGTCATCGGTGACCCTGCGACCCACCATTTGCATGGCATTGTCAAAATGATCCGTCCAATTGAGGAATGGGGCCAATTTGGCCAATTGACGCAACTGCATGGGATGATACATTGCCTCCTCATTGCGTCTGTCTTCCAAAGGAATTGTGATATTTGCCAGCTTCTTTTCAAAGTTGATAACGCCGATCATTTGAGCACGAGCATCCGATTCGTTGGCACCCAAAAGGACGCACACCTTGGTCATGTACTCGATGTATTCATTGAGTACCTTGCGGTGATTATCCGTCTTGTTGTTGTAATAATCGGCAGTGGGCAGCGTCAATCCACCCTGATCGATTTGAATGACATGACGCGAAGAGTTCTTATCATCCTCACCGATTGCCCAGCCAAAAAGGCAATTGAAATTGTACCTAAACGTTGGTAATATATAAGAAAGATATATGAGATATATGCACAAGTTCCACCTAACTTAAACACTCACCTGTTGTGCAGTATCTTGAGCGTACGTCCCATTGTCCAATTGCTCACATTGTAACCACTTTTGGTCACATTCCAACCGCCAATTTGAAGCAGCAAATCATTCATGGGCTTGGCACCCAACTTCTCCATATGCTCATCAGCATCCAGACAGGATTCGTAATAGATTTTGGCCTTTCGTTCGGCATCGGACTTGAAGCTCTTGGCGGGTTTTTCCAGGACATTGCGAATGATAAGCTGATTCATTTGCTCCAGCTTGCCAAAGGTGCCCCATGTGGATTTGCCCTCGGGTATGGGATTGTTCTTAATCCATTGATTGCTGTAATTGTAAAGATTATTATTAGATTAGTTATTTAAAAATGCAATACTTTTATCAAAACATACCAGGAATAACCATAAAAATCATCGCAGGGATCCACAGTAACATCTATGGACTTGAGAATCTCGCTGGAAGCAAAGATACAATGCTTATTCAGGCAGGGCAGCTCACTTCCCGAGGGACAATCTGTAAAAAGAGCTGGGAATTTTAGTATATAATAAATTTATTTATTAATTACATATAATACATACCCTTTTGATGCGGTTGGACATGTAAAACATGCTTGGTGGCATCACTGGCGCCTCCATCCGCAAAAAGTACAATTAGTAGGGTGAAGATCGTTATGGCCATTGCAAAAGTTGTGATGAGCAGCCATTTCTCTGTCTTGTTCCTCGAACGCCAGTTCCATGTGGCCTGTGCAACGAGAAGATTCAACCATTGCCATTGCTATTATCAAGTAATCAGACCAGAGACTACACAGTAACCTCCAAAAGCAAAGAAGCGAAAAAAAAGCACAAAAGCTAAAGCCCTCCCCATAAATCTCACCCAGTGGCGTGTGTTTTGTAAACAATCGGCATTTGTATCCAAAAAGCAAAAACGGCGGCGGTTCAAATGAGTTCAAAAACTTGTGTATCTACCCAAGAAAAATCTCGCCTACTTAAGTCACTTGATGCTACATTTTTCCACCCATTGCAGGCAACTCAATGTGTGGCTGACACATCTTAAGCTGACACGACTAGCAGATGCCCTTTCTACTATTTTAGGATTATATTTGAGTTATGAGTTATGAGTTATGAGAGATGGTTTTTAAAAAATTATAAATATATTATTCGATTTTTTTTTTTTTTAAATATGTTAGATATGGATGTGTAATTGTTACAGAAATATTTTAAATGTTTAGTTAAGGAGTGCTTCTCTAAAAATACAAGAACTGATTAAAAATACATGACCTGATTAAAAATAAATCCCCTCCTTATTGGAGACGCGTGAAGATCTTGCATATCCCAGAAACATATTTTATGATTTAGGGGGTTTCCATGAATATTATATATATTGAAAACTATAATAAGACAAAGACTTGAGGGTTTTAATGAATATTACAAGTAGAAAGCTATAATAAGGTAAGGCCTTGGGGGTTTCCATGAATATTAAAAACAGAAAACTATAATAAGACGAGGCCTTGCCAAAGACTCTTAAATAACAAGATGCATAACCACCAAGATTTCAAGAAAACCTTAGGCCAGCTTTAAAGTCAGTAAATCTTGTGGCATAACTCTTTTTGTTTTTATACTTATCTTTAATTTATCAGAATAAAAACCTAAAAAAGATAAGATACATTCTATAGTTATCTCTAAACAAATATAATTTATAGGGTAGGTGCAAATCGGTTCGTATCTATAGCATTTGTCAGGGAGGCAGATTTTTCACTGTCAAGGGGTAACCTTCTGGCGAATATAAAAAAATGGCGCTCATGTTGGCCTCATTGGGCTCTTGTTTTTGGGTCATTGCCACACAGAGAATGCAGATGGAAGAGCTTGGGGGGGGGGGACTTGGATTACGAGGATAAGCTGAAACTAGAGTATCTCACTTACCCGAGCAGTGTGATAGCGTATCTGCATGCCAGTGTGGCCAGTTGCCTCATTCAGTTGAATGCCGCCAATGGAGCTGGAATCATCTTCCGTGAATTCGGTTTGTTTGTAGCGTGTCATCTGAAATTGAATATATATGGTAATTAAATATGATTATTTAAGGAATGTGGAGATGAAACCAGAAGTTAATAAAGGTCCAGAGGTATACATTGCATCTGTGTATTTATAAGATACTTTATATATCATTTCATATCACATCATACCTAAAGTATTACTTACCCCAAATGTCTTTACTTGAATACTTTTCAACTAAAACTAAACTTGAATTCTATATACTTTGAGTTTCTACACATTCATTCTGGTTCAGTTTTGGATATATCTTTTGAATATTTGTAAACGGAGTATCTCCATGTTTGCCCTAGGCCTTTCGGGCATCTGATAAGGCACAAAAAATTGTATTTTGTAGATACAGAAAGTAGCGTCGTTTGCCGAAGCTTTCTTTTTTTCGTGTGTGTATATATATGTATGTATGTATGATGTGTTCTATAGCGTTCACTCAGCGCCTTGTGCTTTATTTTTCTCTTACAGACCCCACCATCACCTCCCCCATAGAACTTCTGTTTCTGTTGTATTCAAAAAGTGTTGCTCTTAACCCTTGTGTCAGTAGCACTGATTCACAGATGATCTTGAATTTTACTGCGTATATTTTTCACCAATATATAGTTTTTGTTTACCAGTTAATGGTGATAATAGAGCAGGTATCTTATCGCTTATAATTGTTTTTCCATGTCAAAGTTTTAACCAATACATATGGCAATTAATATGAATTCATTTTTGAATTACTGAATGGTTATTTAATAACAATATGAACTTAAAAAATATAATAAGTAAGTAAATAAAGCCTCAAGCTTGTACAAACTATCTAAAAACTAATTATTTTTTAGTTTAAAGACGACAACTATTAACCCCTGAGCTTTATACCCCTCCTGTTCGTTTAGGGGTTAAGCCCCTTGTAATTTGCAACCACTTGTCAGCGCTTTAATATCTCTCACATCTGACTGAAGATCTGCATATATGCCGCTTTATATGGATATATGTAGTTGTAGATCCAATGTATATATATCATTTGTCTGAACTTAACCTACCGAACGACAGTCGGAGAGCCACATTTTGCTCAAACCCACAAAAAGGTACCACTCAGTGGTATTCAAAGATACACTGGAGAAATGTTTGTTGTTTATTTTATATTATTTTTGACTTTCCGGGCGGAATGAGAAGCGGTACGATAACAGAATGCGACGGCGGCGATAATACCGTGTTCAGCCCATGACCGTTGGGTGTGCACTGAGGCCCGTGTTCGTGGAGCTTTCCACCCAGGAACCGAGCCCCCAGTTTGTGGTCCCGAGTCTACCAGTCCGTAGTCCCCATTCCCTCAGACCCAGAATCGAATAGTTTTGCATTGTACACAAATTAATTGAGTGGTGTGCTCTGTGTGTTGTGAGTGTGTGTTTGTGAGCGAGGCAAGCGGGTGGCATCTATATGTATCCATATGTATATAATACTGCTTGGAATATGAAAGTATTGGACGGAAAATATGTATTCAATTAACGCAAAGCAATATTCAATTAATGGTTTGCATCATTGGCCTTTTGTTTATGTGCATTTTCATTTATCTTCAAGCTATTTAGCGTTCATTCATGGGCTAGAACAATATATATCCACGATATTTGGGAGGGATCAGTGTTATATATACAATAAAAACACGAGCCTGTTTTCCTAATTGAAAACGACAAACTGTTATTGAGAGCCTCGTAGAGTGATGTAAGCCAGGAACTAGACAGTAACTCCTGGCATTACATCAAAAATATCACTCATACGCCGCATTGCCACTTGTGACTTTGAATACTTAAACTATGATTATGTTGTGGAATAATATATAATACATTAATAACATATCTCAGACCATCCCTAGCCAGTGCTCACTGTAACCCTATGTACACTGTATTGGCTTACAATCCGTGGGCAGAGCGTTTAATTTATCACCATCAACGAAAATGCTGGCAGCTGATGTGAAAACTGTTGCGCAGTTTGTGCCTTTTTTCCGTTTTTTTTTTTTTTTTCTTTTGCATTTTATTTTGCCATATTTTGCCATCTATTATGGTTGGTTTGGGCCAAATTCTTAGCCCGAAGCGATTCCATCGAAATGTAAACAGAAATTGCAAAACTCACACCACACTGCCATGCATTGACATTCGGGCGGGATTTGTTGAATGTAAACAGACATTAACTGGCATATATAAATACGTCTAAGGAATGCTCTCCTTATGGCCCAGGCTAACAACAGCCAAGTGGCCACAAATCGAAAAAGGGCAAGAGATTGGTAAGAAGAAAGAGGAGCAAGAGGGTGTTTTTGAAAGAAGGATTTGTTTTAAGAAGAAAATTAGCAAGAAGAATGTAATTTTCTTTATATAATTTCCTGTTTTTAAAATGGATTATTAATTTCATTTAAATTTAAGAGAAAACTGTCTTCAAAAGAAAACTTTTAGTTGGTTATTTGATAAATCTGTTCTTGTTGTTATGATTGTATTGTATTGTTCTTATCGCAGATCTCTGTAAATTAAGTTTGCATTCATTGTTCAGGACTTATTCTTCTTTAGGGACTTTTATACCTATACTTCTTTAATTCCACTTATTTGTGATCTTAAACAACTCATAAATATATCAACACAGATTGGTAAAAGCTACCAAATTCAAAGTCTTCTGTAGAAGCTGCAGGGCTGAGAAGCAGAATAATATTCCCATTCTATACCTATATGTTTCGCCATATTTCAGACCTCAAATATCACTATGTACTCTATAATAATACCCTATTTAAAATACAAGCACTCAAACACGACTATATATATTCCATAAAGAAATATTCAAGAGAATAGGGCTTAATGGAGAGCGACAAGCCAAAGCCAAACCCAATAGACGAATTCTGAGAATTCTCAGAGTTAATAAACGGGCTTTTATGGCCATCAGATGAGTTTTCTGTGGCAAGCAGAGAGTAACTAGAAGAGTGAGGCTTTTCCCATTTGTGTTGCATCTCCTCCCCCCGAGGGATAACCGCTGTGTCCTGACTACCATAACATATGTTGGAAATCACTCTTAATGGGGAGAAGAGGGGGAGCGACCGACCTGAGTTGAATTTATGGTGCAGTTTCTGCAATTTATGTATACCAAGGGCCAGGGTCAACGCTATATCAAAAGGGGGCAACAGTGCAATGGGGGCGTTATGTTGCACACCGATTTTCGGTTAGGCTTTAGGGGGGCGTGGCGTGCCAGAGTGCAATACAATTGTTTAGCTGCAAAAGGCAATTACAACTTTGAAAGCAGCATTGTTTATATCGCACACGCACACTATCTAGCCAGGGAACACACTCTGTAACACACACACTCTATAGAACACACACTCTGTTCGAAGCACACTCTGTAACACACACACACACTCCGTAGCACACACACACTTTCAAAGAGAGAGAGTCGCGCTCTTTTCCATACCTTTGCGCTCATTTTCTTTGTGCGCCCGAATGAATGCAATGCGATTTTTCCCAGCTGCCTTCGCTTGCTTTTCCACGCTAACTTTTAACCACCGATTTATTAAGTTGCACTTTAGATTGGAAAAATCACTTAATGCCCAAAGTTAAGCATCTTGCTGCGACCGCTGTGAGTTCTCCAGGAGTTTAGAGCCAAAAACGAGAAAGGAGTCCGGGACCAAACTGACAGCAACAGCACCAGCAGCGGCACTCGCACTCGAACTAGCTTTTCCTCTCCCGGCGAGTCGGGGAGGGGGGTGAAAAGCCAGGAAAAACCATAACACAAACGTAGTAAGGCCCCAAAACACTCGCAAACAGAGAGAGAACGAGAGAAATCCAGAGAGAGAGAGAGCTATACAAACCCTTAGTTTAGCTTTTGAGGGTTGTGCGACCTCAGGGTTGACACCACTTTGCACTGTGGCATCCATTGCGCAGGATTTATGCGTCAAGGCAGGTGGCACCACCAGCATTTATCGATTAAATACTGTCCGTCAGACGATTAAATACAATTGCCTATCGATTGGATTTAAATATTACGCAAACTATTAAAGCATTAACTATATTCACAACTCCACTAAACGCTCCGTAATCTTATCCGCCTCGATGAGATACATAAATACAGAAGTACCCAATCGAGTTGTACGATCCCGAGACAAGCCGACATGTAACGCACTTGAGATGACTTTAAAGAGATCATCTGATGACAAATTTGGTCGCCACAAAGATGTACATATCCCATTTAGCTGTAAGGCACTGGTGCCACACACCAAGAAATTCTTGGCCTCCCTTCTACAACCAATCCAGTCCATGTAACATATATAAGGCATTAGGGTTCCATCATTCCAATCGGGTTCCAAACCAGCCACCATTGACTCCACATAGTATGGCTTCGAGCGTTGTTTGGACAACATGTTCGAGACCACAATTGAGAACTCTTTTGGATTCATTTCACGACACTCACTCAATTCATTTTGATTGTGGCGATTCATGGCACGATCATGAACAGCCAGGATGTCCATCTGAAGTCCAGTGAGGCCCAGAAATGTTTTAGGATTTATCTTGAACAGCTTCTTGAAGCCTGAAGGTGGTGTGTCAATCTGGAAACTTCCCGGATGATAGTCCGTGGCAATGATCACACAATCCTTGCCACACATGGCCGCAATGCTACCCCCTTGGTCGGTCCAAGGCGGCATTTCGGATAACTTTACCGAATAATACATTCTCTTTTGTTTTTTTTTTTTTTTAATTCCTGAAAATACAAAATACGAGGAAATTAAAAACAGTTTGTTATATTAAAAAGGCTTACGTATTGTACAACTAAAAGTTGTTACCTGATGTCAGTTATTAGTTTGACATTAAAGGAAAATGTAAACAGATGAGTTAAATAAATCTGTATTGTATGTCCGTGGTCCGAGGTCCGTGTCTTTTGATTACCTTTTCCATATACATATGTACATACATACATACATACATATGTACATTCATAGTTTGTTGTATTAGTTTCAATTTAGCCAAAAATTTCTATACTAAGTACGGCTCTTAAGGAATAATCTCTATTACTTTATAGGGTTGGTCGTTCTTCATTCGTAGGCAAGACATGATGTTATTCCAGTATATATTATGTAACTTGTTCAGAAACACTTTTGACATCAAAATAATTATCAGGTCTCCACTGATAGCTTTTCACAAGCTTTTCAACTACGTTCCTAATGCAGTCTTTCACTTACATAACTTGTGGGAATGGTGTACAAGGATACCTATTCATTTCAAGCTCTCTATATATTTATATAATATTTAATTTATACTATATTTATATTAAGGTTTAATGTTTAATGCACTATTATAATATTGAATTTTAAATAGCTTGTGGGAATGGTGGAAACACAAACAAATTCATTTCAAGTCATTATATCTTAGTGTTTACATTTAAGTTCAAGTTACGGGTTTTTTTATTTAAATTTGAACTAGAAGTTCTGATTAGAAATTTTCATTTCAAGTTCTTATATCTTTACTGTTTACATTAAGGTTTAAGGCATATAATGAAAATATAGCGGATTATTATGTTTACATTTGAACTAGAAGCTTAATTTATAATTTTTTCTTCTACATTATCTTACAAATTGACTAATTTGTAGATTAACACAATAATAAAACTGAATGTTACTGATACCATCAGAATTAAAAACATTTAAGTACAAACATACATTATCCTCATGCTTAGCAGTGTGAATAAAGACAATAAGGTGTGAATACAGAGGAATATTCTCTCATATGATCTCGTTTTAACGTTTGCCAACACTGTTGGAAGAGTTTATTTCCGGCGCTCTTTTTCGTGGTCTCCTCGCTTCGTTTGGTCGAAACTTGCTGCGAATATTTTTCCATCGAAAGTGTTTGATTTTCAATTCAGTGATCAAAATATGAATAAACCGTGTATTCTGTGCGGCAGTTGTGAGAACGACGAGGTGACCTTTGGCGAGTTTGATAAGCAGGAAAAGAATACTGTGCATCGTAATTGCTTGGTGAGTACACCCCCGATTCGGGGAAAATAGTTGGCCACTCTTATTGTGTGTGTGCTTCCTCTCGCCGGTCGAGCAGATCCTATGTGTGGGACAATTTCTCCAGAGGGCCGATCCCGGCTATAGAATGTGGAACTTTTTCAAGAAGGACTTGGCGGCTGAGAAGAAACGCATTAGCTTGTTCGCGTGCTCCTATTGCTATCGCATGGGCGCCAATCTCTCGTGTTGCCACAGAGGCTGCAAGCGTAATTTCCACACCAAGTGTGGCATTGTTAATATGGGTCTTCTCCAATATGATGGAAAATTCAATACGTTCTGTGGACAGCATGTGCCGAAGACTAGCACTCGCCCTGAGCCGGGAGAGAATTGTGTCCTCTGCCTTGCTCCGGTTGTGCCGGATGGTCAAGATTTTCGCTCTCCATTGGCATTCCAGGCACCGTGCTGCCACAATGGATGGTTTCATCGTGAATGCGTCCAGGACCATTCCATTGCGACGAACTATTGCTTCAAGTGTCCCCTTTGCAGGAACGAAGATCGATTCGAGGGGGTTGCACTGTTCGGTGTTGCCATACCAAAGTGGTGAGTTCAAAGGGGATAAACTAACTAGCTATTTGGGAGTTTACATTTTTAAACCAAAAAATTTTCAACAGGCGCTTTGCTTTGCCCAATCCGCCGGATGCTGCTGTACCGCGCGAAAGCGTGATTGCTGGACAACAACATCGACGTGGCAGTGGACCACGCATCATTCATACCCCACCTGTTAGGTACAGGGGACGTGCCCCACGCGTTCGCGTTAGATCCCAAAATTGAGATCACACAACATACACAAAACCCGGAGGAAAGTTGGAACACGGTACCGGAATAAATACCAACCACATAAAAAATACAACTGGAGCAACAATTACAGTGCCTTATGAATAATATATAAACAAGATTTAAAACTTGTAATTTTTTCTTTTTTTTTAACTTAAATAAAGTAAAAAGTTTTTTTTTGTCGTTATCTTAAACATTAAACTTGTGTTTTATTTACTTAAAAATAAGCAAACAAAGAAGCTGCCAGTTTTGGAAAACATTGTTTCCAAAGTCATTTGCCTTATAAACCTTTGAAAACTTATGCTATTTGAAAACGCAATCAATAATTAAGCCTTTAATATTTTGAAGGGGTATACAAAATAAGAGATTTATATTGTTGAGTAACAATTAAAAACTTAAGTCTATTTCCAAATAACTGATATTGAGGAGAGCTTTCTTTAACAAAATTTTATACTTGTTCTTCCTTTTCTTTTATGAAGAAATATGGTCTCGGATATCCTATTTCTTATCCTGTAAAAACCTCACCTGGGTGACAGAACACATTCTCGGCTTGTTTTTCACCTTTGAACCTAAGGAAGAAAAATATAAAGCCATTGAATACAGAGGCATCAAGAATTTTCCTTCTCCACCAAGCCCAGACTCCTGAATAATATTCCCCGCTGCTTTTGGCTTTTCTTTTACTTCAGGAATCTGAGAAAGAAGTATTATTAGAAGTAGTAAAATAGTTCAAAAGAATGAAAAAAATGGGCTTTTAAACTTAGCAGTGCAGCAAAAGGGGTAAAATTTGTGTAGACATATGTATAATTCTTTATTTAGTTAGACCTAACTATAGCATAATTACTATTTATGGAATCAAGCTTTTTTAAAAAGTGCTTAAACGCATGTTTCGTAACAAATTATTACACTTAATTAAGGTTTGCAAGTGTTTTTAATTAAGGTTTACTTTGTTCTGCAATGGTATTTAAAAAGGGTTCGAAAGTTAAATATATATGTATATAGATATAGGATCGCATATTTCTCCTTCACTGCTTTTCATAATTCAGACTAACATAATATTTATTATTGTACAAAGATACCACTTTTGTGAACTCGCAATTAACCTTTAATACACTTAAATATTTTTTAAAGTAGTAAGTCTACCTATTACCATTCAGTTTATAAATAATATACCTACCCTTTGCACAACACAATAATATTTACAAATTATTCCCATACTTTGAGTTTTTATTTGAACAAAAAGCAACAAAAAATAGTACAAGCTATAACGAATATATTCTTATAAGAATGTGATATTTCTTTTCTGATTTGTATCCCACCTCCTCCTCCTCTTGTTGCATAAGTTGAGTTTATTATGGTAAGCTGCGCGTGCGCGAAAGACTTCGGACAGGGTTCCATACGTTAAATAGCCATATTGGTGATTCGGGTAACTTGCAACGCCTGTGATGAATGCTTGGGTTACAAATTTAACTTGAAAGCTTCTTAGTTTTTTCCTCTGAACTTATCAGTATGGTGTGGCAACACCGAACAGTGCAACCTTTGCGAATTGCTTTTCGTTCGTGGAAAGTGTACACTTGAAAGCATTGTACGCTTTCATGCATTGATCTTGGGCGTATTTACGATGAAACCATCCATTTTGGCAGCACGGTGCCTGGATCTGTTTGCCGGAGAAGGATTACACAACTAAGTGGAAATTACTATTTCCTCATTGGGGTCAACTTACCAAGCAGTTTCGATAAATGTAATATCTCCCGCACTTAAACAACTTGCCAAAGATAAACTAGTCTTTATCCCTGCTGCGGCATAACACGCATTTTGAATGCTTCATGTTTAAGAACAAAATATTCGCGGTAATTGTTGAGTACACCATGCGGAGTGTGGGCTTGAAGTGGCGCCGGAAATTAGCTTTCGCGCTAGTGTTGGCAAACGTTAAAACCCAATCAAAAAGCAGTCTGCCCGGAAGTTGCGCTGTTTCTTTCGCACTTTGATAGGTGCAACGTGGGGCATATTTCTTTGAAGAGAACATAATGTATTTCCACTATCGAGCATGTTTATACATAATTTTGACATTATTTTTGATTGTTTACATACTCTTAATAATTATTCATTTTTCTATGAATCTACAACTTAGTGCCGTTTTGAATAATTGTACATATGCATTTAAACCTAACAAAATAATATTATAAAACCATATATTTAGGGACCTAACTTTACCAGTCAATGATTGAATTATTGATAATATCGGTATAATTTAAACTTCGTAATGTTATATTTAGTCACACAAAAGATTGATTTATAGGAACTATATTGCGACACACTGGTTATCCTAAAATTCAGTGGGTATTTATATGAATAAACTAATTGTATGGGAAAAGCTGTTTTCAGCTGCCAAATCTGGAAATATTTATTCTATTTATTTTAATTATAAAAGTTTTGACATAGAAGAAACTTCGATTTCCATCGAGCACATTAATTATGCATCAGTCATAATCAGAGTTACATTTTTTGCGTAAAATATATACACAAATATATATGTTTTATGGCCATGTTGTTAAAAATAGTGCCAAACTTTTGTGATTTAAATAAAGTGTGTGAAAAAGACTGATTTCAAGTGATCAATGCGTAATTGAAAGTGAAAGTGCAAATTTGACCTGCCAAACAAAGCTAATGTGATTGTCTGAAGTTGATGGAGATCTTCGCTGTGTAAAATCAATTAGGTTTCTTTAATCACATTGTTTACCATTCAAAACATTCGACTGTTTTGGAACATGAAAGTGGAACAGGCCTCTGCACAGTTTCGCCATCCCTGGATTTCCAGATTTAAAAAGAACTTTATATAAACAAAACAAACAAAATCAAAATATGAATCAGTGGTCGGACTTTGATGTTTCCTGACTTCGTAATCAACGATGTGATCGTACTGGACCTTCGACGCTGCAGCAGCAGTTAGAGCAAGCTTCTAAGGTGGAGAAGTGCTTGAAAGTAAGCCCAACTCCGATCCCCGACAAGGCTCCTGACAATTGGATCAATAATTCCGTGGAAGCTGTCGCTGTGACTGGTGGAGCACTAGAGATCAAGGAGCCGCTGCAGGATATCCAGTTGGCCCAAGTGCCACGTAGCTTTCTGGTCTAATGCATAAACATGACTGTGGGACAGGTGACAGAATCTATCTACTGTCATTTAATTGAGCGGTGGCTAAAGTCCAATATTAAAACACTTTGCAGTTTGTAAAATAATTATAGGATTGTATCTAACTTCAATCATAACTAAGCTTAAAATATTCGCATTCTTTGAATCGATATTTAACAACACTATTATATGCTATTTTTTCGACAAAATCAAAGTTTAAAAAACTCATAACTAAGCCAAAAAAGCACTAAACTTAATTCGGAAAGCTGTTCCATCTTAGTTTTTATTAGATTAATAAATCTGCATACTCAATTTACAATTTTAAATAATTTAAAATTTTTGTCAAATTTTTGCACATTTTAACTCCTTATAAAATTTCGAAAAAATTCATTAATTTTTTTTTACTGCCTGAGGTGGCTAGATCGACTCGGCTGTTGATGCTGATCAAGAATATTTTATTTATATTTATATTTATAGGGTCGGAAATGATTTTTTCAGTAGGTTTCAAGCTTTTGACTAAAATTAGAATACCTTTTCACAGGTATACAATATAAAACTTTTCCAATTTTCAACATATTTTCTTCTAATTTGATATTTAATCATGTATTCAAATTAAAGTCATTCTTAATGATCCAATTGTAAACTACAATAGTATACAAACTTGCTGAGTGCTAGAGATAGGCTTTCTTTATTGTTTTTAATTCCAAAAAATGCATCTGGATGGTTTCCCTTTCAAGAAATTCACCTTTTCCAGCCAATTTGCAAAGCCCAAAAATAGAAACTATCCAAATAATAGTAGTTGCATAGATTCCACGCGTACTGTTACCATATCTTGGCCGACCTAAATCGGTATTTTACGTCACAGAAGCGACGACGAGAAAGCAAATTTGCACTAAAACCCAAGCAATTGTTGACTTTTTGCCTTTCGTTTTCTATCGTTTTTCTTCAAAAGGCAACAAAGCACCTGCATTGTTATGACGCCGATAATATTGCCTACCTGAAAGGTGTGAATCGTTGGGAAAACAATATGAGAAAAATATTTGACCGAGAAAATAAGAGTCGCATGCAATTCGGGTGATCTTCAAAGGCAGTGCTCTGCACAGAAGGAAAATAATATAGAAGTTTAAGTTTTATATTATTTATAATATAAAAGAATGTTCTATAATTTAAACAAAACATTATAGTCAGTATAGTCAGAGTAGCACTCTAATTTTTTTATATTTGAACCCAAGTTGCTAGATGTTTCTTAGTTTTTCGTCCACTTTTTTGTTCCTGTGGAGATGTCTCACCTGTTCTGGGATAAACCAACATTTGGCAGCCCTCTTAACCCCTTGTTGACCCTGGCCAGAGTCGTGCATATCAACAACAAATTAACGTGTTCTTTACCGGAAAATATAAATAAAACGAAAACGAAATAAGACTTCAAGTTGCGATTCTCACGTCGAGCGAACACTTTAACCGCATCAACTTTACATTGCATCAATTTGCGTGTTCTGTATTTGAAAATAAATTATACCCCTTTTGGCTGTAAATAGCTTGGGAGAGAGAAATATAGCGACTTAGTGGATGCCCTGTAATTAATAATTGAAATTAGGGTAAAGGAAATATTAATAAGACTTTTGTTTATACTTAAAGAGACAGATCCTTGTGGATTAAGGCAGTTTAAATGAATTACAGTATATAATTTAAATAATATAATAGTAAATATTAAATCATAAATAATAATAATAATTAATAAACCATAAATAGTAATAATATTAATTTATAATAGATTCTTCCGTGTGCCTTTGTCTTTCCTTTTAAAGAACACTCCAAAATATTGCACACTTTTACATATCATTTTCATCGCTTTAAAAACTCTGAAACTAGTTTGTTTTAACTTTTTTCTCCCCATAATTTTAACATATTTAACTTTAAGTAATCTATAATTTGTCATTAGGGAAAACTCCCCTTTCTGGCAACTAAATATTTATGTACTTATGTCGATCACAAGTCAGTTCTCCCCCCCAAAGTCGAGTCACAACACTCCGCCCAAAAATTGACTGAGTTAACAATTAAAATCAACAACAACTACTACTGATGATGACTCGGTTAAACAACAGCAACAACAACAAGCAAACGGCGATTAAGTTATTTGGTTTTGTTTTTTTTACCGACAGAGTAAAAAACGGGTTTAAAACCGTCAAAGTTGCTCCGGCAGCGGTTTAGTTGAAGCTCAGCAATCCAGCGGTAAACATGTCCATTTCAAATCGATTCTTGAGTGGCAGTGCAGCAGTGCTGATGATCAGCTTGGCACTGGCCAGGTTCAGTGCGGGTGAGTGGCGGAGAAAAGTCGGAAAAGCGTAAAGGAAAATCCCCCCCAAGCGATATGTGTAGAAATAAAAGCAACAAATTGGTTCGTTTACGTGGAAAACGGCTTACACGAAATTAGCTACGGCTTACATAAAGAGAGAGAGACTTTAAAAATGGATATAACAGTCTCCGATGAAGGCAAAAATTTAAGGAAAGCGGAAAAATAGTTACTTTTCTGGATAGAAAAACTAAAAACTAAACTAAAATAAATAACAGAAACATGATAATTTTTATAAAACTTCGGAACTACAAAGCTATAAACTCAAAATTCACAATACTAAATGGATATTCTTAAATCAACAAAACTAAAATATGGAAAAATATATTTAACAAATGCGTTAAATAATATATAGTAATAATAAATAATACATCTACCAAAAAGCCCTAAAAGCGGCTTAAATATTATTGTGAATATATATATACATATTTTATATTATATATATATTTTTTTTGTTTTGTTGTTTACTTTTTTTAAGTTAACAGCAGCAAGCTTGCTTTAAGATAACAAATTGGTATTTGTGAAAATAATTAGGGAAAGCGAAAAAAGGCAAATGTCTTGATTTTTACAAACGGCTTTCTCTTTTAAAATTATAAATAATGAGCCTAGCTTTCAAGTGTCTTCAAAACTATTTAAATGTACACTTTTTTAACAAATTAAAAGGCCAAAAAAAGATAAATCGTCAAAATATTAGGATAACAGAATGAAGATAATACGTTTGTGGTAGATTTATGGTGAAAAAGTACCTCAGCGTATTTAAGAACATCACCGTTTATATAGTATAAGTAATTTTCCTTACAAATTTCCCACAGTTGAGGGACAAGCTGGAACAGTACACTGGAATAATGGCAACTCGGCTGGCGTGGGCGCCTGGTCCAATGCCCAATCGGGTGGAATGCATCCGCCAGGCAGCTTGGGAGCCCAGGATCCACAGTACAGCTATGGATATGCAGGGATTGATTCACGAGGAACCTACGGTGGAGCTGGTGGCAATGGTGCCTACTATGTAGGTGGCACAGATGAGCATGGACGTCCCTTTTCGTATGGCAACCAGGCTGGTGGATATATGGGCGGAATCCGGCCGGAGTCCAATTATCCGGGCGCTTATGGATACCGCAATGGAGGAGCAACAATGACGTCGACGACGGGTGTGATGATGACCTTGGCCATGGCCCTTGGCCTCACCTTGATGGTCAGGAGACTTTGATGCGGTTTGCAGCGCGGGAAGTTTTTTTTTTTTACCTAGTTTCTAAGCTTAATTTATGTAAATTACACAAACGTGTGAATTGTTCATTAAAAGAGAAAAGTTGAAATCAAAACAATCGTGTTTTTTTGTTTGCAATTTACAGATTGAAGTCTCTCATCATTAGAGAACTATTAAGTTATAAGTTACAATGCAAAAGTCGAAGGGTTTTGGGTTGATTCATATAGTTTTTCTTTTTTTTAAAGTAACTAATATATATTTATTTAAGGGAGATTGGTGTGTACTATTAAGTAAGGTTTTAAAGGGTTACAAATATTTCTATATTATATACAAGTTCTCCCTTTATTCTAGCTTTTATATCATTAAATTGAGTGCTCTATTTACTTGTTTTATATATTTACTTTCTTGTATTAGGAACTGTGTCTTTAATAAGCCTTTCTAAACTCTGGTTTTACCTTCTTTTTTGTACTTATTTAAAACAACTTTAAGTGTTTCATTCAATTTATGGCTATTAATATCAAATTTTAGCTTCTCGACTTGCTAAAAATCAAAATGATTATTGCTTCACACGCAGCTGCGTTGTTTAAGTGACTAAGAACTTAAGGCACGTCATCTTTTCCGTAAAACACGCCCACCCACGCCCCTGTAATTGTCTCCTTTCCAAAAAAAAAGTGAAAAAACACTAATAACAACAGAACACGAAAATAAAAACATATATGGTATGGTATATGGGAACACCTGTTGACAAAGCATTTATTTGGACCAATTTAACTGAGTCACACAGGGTGAGCTCCATGAGCTCATCCGGCACCCGAAAGATACAACCCAGAATGCTTTTGTACATATGCTGAACATGTAAATATGGGTGAGATAAGTGAGACAGGCATCATGTACTTGCTAATTATCATACACTACAAATAAACTAGTTGAAAGGTTTTTATAAAACCAATAATAAAAGTATGTCAAAAAAAGATCCATACTTATGTATTGATTAAATCAAGCAAAGTATGCTCATCTTATAAAATAAATATTTCATTTTGATTCCCCAGAGATAATATTTAAATAAATATAAACTTGTATGTGACTTTACCAATTTCTGTGTATTATTACACTCATATCATCTTTGTTTTTTCGTGTATAAATATATACTTATGACACGATCCAACAACTTTCCTTCAAATCCCAACCCCCCCAGTAGCAAATTGCCCACCGATTAACTTAATTGCCCCGACCATAAGATGTCGTGTGTGTGTGTTTGTTTGTTTGTCGACTACTTAGCTCCATGTCAATGTCAAAGTTGGATCACTTTTGATTTCGGTTCTCAGTTCCCAGGTTTACTACGTGCTGGAGGGGGCGTGACGATTTAACAAATCGAAATCATTGCCACAGGGAAGACATAGCTATCAGGTGTAAGAGACCTCTACTAAATAGCTTCCATTATTTTTAAATAGGGGAAACTTAAAACAAAAATCAAATATTTACAACCTATTAATATATAATATGTATATTCGATTTGAAAGATAGTTTGCATGTTTAAAAACACGTTCTAAGGATCAAAAAAATCCGAATTTAGCTTTAATTTTAGATTGACTCCATCTTATTGAAACTAACACCCTATAAAATAATATATCGTGGGTATTAAAACCGGTTAATAATGGTTGTAAAGCCTCAGTAAGAACTGCAATTGTCTTGAGAACTCAAAACTGCACTTGTTGTACTTCCCCTTTGTATTCACTCCAATCACTTCACTCGAATTTAGTCAAAATTCATTTGTACTCTTTCAGAAGGTTTTTTGAACTTTAATCAGTGAAGGAGTCAATTCCGAACCTATAAATCATATATATTCTTGATCAGTATGAAAATCCAAATCGATGTAGCTTAGTTTCAAAGAAAAAAATTTTAGTAATTTTTTTCAACATTTTATAAGGGGTTACTTCGTTAAAATTTGCAACAAAATTAAAAAAAAAAAAAAAAAAACAATTTTTAAAAATATTAAATTCAGTATGCAGATTAATAAATCTATTAAAAACTAGCATAGAACAGTTTTCCGAATTCAATGCTTTTTTGGCTTAGTTATGTAATTTTTAAGCTTTTGATTTGTTTAAAAAAGTATCATTTAAAATATCGATTATTATCGACGTAAATAAGAATAGTAAGGATTTTTTTAGGGCATAAGACGACCAAAAAGAAAGTAATGATTAAAAGCCATATATTTTTTGATTCGCCATGAAAATCCTAAGTAATTTATAAAAAAAAATACTGAGAAAACAAAATTTTAAAAATTTTTTCGAATTTTTCAAAATTGTAAAGGGGTTACATCGTTAAAATTTAAACAAAAAATCTCCATTTTTAAACAAATTTTAATTTAGTATGGAGAATTATTAAAAATGATTAAAAACTAGCACAGAAAACTTCTTTCGTATTGAAATTATTCAATTTTTGGTTTAGTTATGATTGATATTAAATTCGATTCACTGAATGCTACAAGTATTTACTTTCTTTTTAAATTTCCAAATGTGTAAATACTTTCTTTTCAATAAATTTCAGTAAATAAATTCAAGAACGACCTTAAACTAATTCTTATGTTACAATGCCATTGTAGGTTATTTCGTTAACAGATTTTTGTGCCTGATTGTTGGCTTTAATTGCAAAAGCGTGTGAACTTGGTATGGTTTGGGTCGAGGCCAGAAAATCTATAACACAATACCTATAAAACCCTTCCCAAAAAACACACATTAATAAGACTCTGTTTTAATCTGCCAAAAAATACATTTATTTGTCTAGTAATAAACAATAATTATATCGGATTTGTTTTATTGATCTTTGCTTTTGTTTATGCTCTCTGCTCTGTATTCCTGTTATCATTATTATTATGTTTTTGGTATTGCTCTGGTTAATGTCCCATGTGTCCCCATGTTTTGCACGGTGTTTTTATTGCAGCTCCTCCATTATCTCCGGTGTAGTTGTTGTTTCTTTATATTTTCCTTTTTTATTTTAATCAAAAAAATGTATTTCTTAAAGCAAAGTCTAGAGGGGAAAGAAAGGAACTAAACATTGTGGCTTACAGATGTAGTACAACTAACTATAATTTATATATATTGGAAATGATTTTGTTGAGTGGTTTTGAAATCTAAATATAAATATTCAAAGAAGTTTCGCTAAGAGAACAGAATGGGAAACCGGGGGGAAAAAGCCCTTTTTTAATTGAATCCTGGACGCATTAAGTGTGTCCTTTGTGTGTTCCTGTTAATGGGGCTTGACTGTATATATACTCTATAATACAAATCGAATTGAATTGGGTTTCTGCTGTTGTTCCTTTCAAGTTGCCTATAGAAATATATATATGTATATGTGTGTGTGTGTTTTTTTGAATTTTGGTATATGTATTGTGTATATATATATTTTTATTTATATATATATATATGTGGCATACAAATATAATGTTTTGTTCTTGGTAATTTAGGCTACAATTTGTTTTTTGCTTCTTCTGATTTTTCACTAATTGAATTCATTCGTCGTCCTTTCTAGGTATACATACGTATTTTAGTGGATCCTTTCCTTTCGAGTGTATGTGTGTGTGTGTGAGAGAGTTCCTGTTTCACTGTATATATTCATATGTTTTTTGTCTGGCTATGCTCCCTATATATGTATATGTATATGTTATATACGCTTTCTATCATTTTTGCACATTTCTATACCAAAAGCATCCTACATTGCTTTGGCCATAGCTCTCTATAAACGTTTGCCATGCCTACTAGCCTACAGCTAACCACCGCCCTTATCGGGTCAATCGGGAATATATATAATATATAGGTATATATATATATATCAATAGGTAATATATATATCAATGATCAGTGATCAATGAGATAATCTGACTTCTAAAGAAGTTTGTACATTTTTTCAGTGAAACAATCTCAACCCGATCACTGATATATATATAAATACTTAACAGATATATATACCTGATATTATATATCGTCCTTTGACCCCAAGTAATCCAGCTCCCAATGCATTTAAGTCACCTTTTTCCGAAAGAAGTATAAAATAAAAACAGGTAGAGTTGGTTTAAAAAAATAATACATATAATTCATTTATATTTAGAAAATTATACACATGTTCATAGATGTATGTGTGTGTGTGGGTGTAGGGTGTGTGCATAAATAAGTTCTTTCTTTCTTTCTTTTTTTCTCAGTGTTTTTGGTATAAAACAAAACTATTTGCAAATGCTAAGCTTTACAACTAAATTATAATTAATATAAAAAAAATGGTTTCATTTAAAAATTATGATATTTATACGTTTACAACTACGTATATAATATAAGTATATTAATAATGTGACTTGTTGTTGTTTTTGTTTTCTTTCTCTCTCTTTCTCTTACTCTTGTTTGCATCTGAATATTAAAAATAAACAGAAGAGCAACAAATATTCACTGAAATTAAATTTCCAAAATTCAAAGGAAAACAAAAAAAAAATAAAGGTGAAGAAAGAGGGATAATTTTTCTTTGTTTACAGTTGCTTACAAAAACTAACAACAACTAAAAAAAATATATATATATTCATATATAATAAATTATGATATATAATATATATATAAACAGCGCCCAAAAGGATTTCTTTTGTCAAGCATTCCATTTTCCGCTTTAGGAGCCAGAAATCTCATTTCAAAGAGTTTTTATATAGAGTCAAGTTGGTCTATCGTCTGTGCGCAAAGTGTGTGTTTTGTGTTTTTTTGTTTTTTTTTTTTTTTGCCTGAGCATCAATATAGGTTTATAAGCATCATCTTATAAAATATCTCTAAACATACACCTATATAGAGGGGAGGTTCGATTTTCAGAAATTGAGTATAAGTTTGGAAAGAAAAGCCCAAAGCTATTGATATCCTTGCAAATTGTACGATTTTTGGTATTCTGTTTTGCCAATCTTGCTTTTTGCTGTTTTCGATTTGATGTTGAATGTGAATATGGGGAATAGATTTATAGAAAAGGAGGAATGAAATAGTTCAAATCGAATACAATAGGGCTGAGTAGAAGCAGAAAAAACAGAATATTTTGGATGGCCTTATTTATGCAGGCAAAGTGTACAGTAAATTGTTTCTTTCAATTTAGAAAGTGCTTTTACATTGGGCTTTAATTCGAAAAAAAGAACATATTTTATAAACTGTAGTTGCTCCTTTTTGTGGTAGAAAAAATAATAAATAACCTTTCTGAATATCAAGAGGGAAAATATTCTTTTATTTTCCCAAAGAATGGATCTTTAGATTCCTTTTTAATCAGGTATTCCATCTTTTTTATACTTCTTTTGTAAACTTTTAATTCAATTTGGATTTCAAAAATTGTCTGTAAAAAATTTTTTCAAGTAAAGACAAGCATTTTCTTGCTGAAAATACTGTTTAGTGGGTTTACTAAAAAACTTAACAGAAATTTGTTGTCTTCATTTGGGATCTTAAAGATCGACTTCTAAAGATATTCAAGAAAAAAGCTGATAAAAATGCAGCTACTAATTAGATTTATATTTGAAGTTAAATTATAAACTGTTTAAAAAAAAAGGAATTGTATACATTATATCTATAAATATAATATATAATTGAATATATTATAGATATAAATATAATATATATAATTATTTAAAGTTAAACCCACAAAAACTCAGTTTGCAAGGATATCATTTCAGGCAAAGTGCGAACGGAAATCTGTACACAGAATGTTGACTAACTCGCTAATAATGATAATAAATACATACAACTTAATAACAAAAGTATCCATGTGTGTTTGTCTGTGTGTGTGTGTTGGTTGTGGTAGTGGATGGGGAGGGGAATAGTTGGAATAAATAAATTATGTAATACGATGCAAAATATTGAATGCCTTCTTCATAGCAGTTGCTCCCCAAACATGTTTCCTTCTCATCTCTCATTCTAGCTCGTTTCCTACGATTCTTACATTTTTTGCCTACATTTTGGTCATGTGTGTGTATGAGGGTGTGTTGTGTATGTTGTGTGTGTCCTGGTGTGTCTCATAACCCGCCCCGACAGAGGTAGTGTCCTCGCTTGTGTGTGTGTTTTTTTTTTTTTTTTTTTTGTTTGGGTAAGGAAACATTGGTCACCGGTCGCAATCGAAATTTTGTTTAGGAACAACGAATGACCAGTGTCCTTTTTCCTCTCTCTCTCTCTCTCTCTCTCTCTCATCTTCATCTCTTAACAATAAAGACCCCGTAAAAAAAACAAAAAAAAAAATTATGTATCTTTAACAATATTTGTAGACTGTAGACTGATCAAAACAATGTTATTTCCCCCATTACTTCTCTGTCAGGGCTCATCTTCTCTTTTGCTCCACTTCCTGCTCCACTTCCTTTTAAGCTAATGTCCCTATAACACTCCATCCAGCATCCGGTTCGAGCGTGGTTCAGGCCTTGCGCTAGCTGGAGTTGCTCGCGAGCCCGTTCTTGTGGGGCAACTTGAGCAGGCGTCGTGTCCGGAAGTCGTAGGCTCGTCGACAGAACATTACCAGTTCCGGATTAGTATTATCTGGCACCGTTCGCACCGAATGGCATTGACCGCTGCTCGGGCGGCGTGGCACAATGCTAGTGTCCTCCACATCCTCCTCGGCGGCACGTAGGCGACGACGATATCTGAACAGAAAAGGATATATATATATATTGAAATATTTGCTAGGAAATTCCCTATATCTTTGAGCTAACTCACCTGCAGTATTCGCTAAAGGTGAGCACATAGCACTTGTCCTCGATGCAGGCCACCGAGTTGTGATCGCGATGACGTGAGGCATATACCTCATCGGGACAATCATTACGCTGACGTCCACGGTCTGTGTGCTCTGGACGATAATACCACAGCAAAGACATCATCATTTCACCTAAAAGAAATTACACAGATTATTAATTATTTAACCAATATTTAAGAGCTAATGACTCTCACCATCTTCGGGATTCTGCCAGAGATGTGCCACCTTGGCCACATACGGCAGCTCATTATCCTCATTAGCCTTGAGCAGTACACAGTCGCGGGTGCGTATAATATCGCCCTCCACATGACGCATGGCTGGATAGCAGGTGCGCAGCACCAAAGGATCATCGCTCTATATAACCAATAAATATTATTATTGGATACTCCCAAGCTAAATCACTAAACTCACATTGAGGAACACGGCACCCTGGAAGGCCGTTCCTGACCACATCCAACCATTATTCCACTTGGGCACCACATTGGCCCTCGTTGCCGGTGGCTGTGTCTCGTCCAGTTCGTTACTAACGCCTCCGGGTCGTTGCTTCTGCCGCTTACGATTGCCAAACTTGCAACGCGATCGGGCACGTTTTGTGTGTGTTGTGGCCTGACCTTGGCGTGTGGGCGGAGGATTGGTCACTGGCGGAGCAACAGATGTTGACGGTGCCAGGAACAAGTCCTGCTGCTCATCGGAATGTTGTTGCTGCTGCTGAGAGGTTGCTGATGCAGCGGCACCTGAGGTTTCACCAAACTTTTGCACCTGCAAATCTGTTGTCTGGTACTCGTTGTTGTTGGTCTCTTGGGGAGGCATGGTTTCTCCTGCCTGTCCTACAGTTGCAATTGAAGGCACCACTGTTGCTGATGTTGCTGCTGCTGTTCCTGCTGCTCCTGTGGCCTTTTTGCCTTTGCTTTTGGCCTTGGTACTTGCAGCCTGCTTGCGTGGCTTCTTGGCTGCCGGTTGTGCTGCTGCCTCGGCGGGCTTTTTGGTCTCTGACTTGGAACGCTTCTCACCTGCCGCCTGACTGGTGCTGGCATTGGTGGCCAGCAGCGGTGAGGGTGCGGCATAGAGACCACCCACCGCTGTGGTCGCCTTGCCACGACTGCTGTGATTCAGTTCGGGATCACTGAAGTACCCGCGGCTCAGAGCCGTGTCCAGGCCCTCGATCAGGTGAAGGGCAGCAATCTCTTGCTTGCGAGGACGTGCCCTCTTGGGCGAAGCGCAGGATGTGGATGCTTTAGTGCTGCTGGGCTGCTCCTCCTTGCCGCTGATGGTTTCGGTAGCCGCAGCTGATGTGGAAGGCAGTGTTCCCATCTCCACTGCTGGTGTCACTGTTGCAACTGCTGTTGCTGCTGCCACAGTTGCTGCCTCATCGGCTTCGCGTTGCTGACGACGTTGCCGCTGCCGTTCGCGTCGCTGCATTCGTATCCTTTGCTGCTGTCGCTGCGCAAGCACTATCTGACGGCGCTTGGTGAACTTGGAAGGAGTCCGGCCATGACGACGCACAAAAGTGCGTCCCGGACATAGGTAATTCTTGGGCTCTGCCTGCTTGATTAGGCTCTTGTAGCTGTGATGAATTTTGGTCTTCTTGTTACCAGTCGAAGAGGTCAATAGGTTGATGCGTTGCTTGCTGCAACCTGGCATGGGTTGCTCCTCCTCCACCTCCATCTCCACCTCCACCTCCAGCTCCAGCTCCTCCTCCTGCTCTGGTTCTATTTTAGCCACAGGTGCGTGTGACGTTAGTTCCATTTCTGCTACCGTTGACGCCACCTGATGCTGCGTTTGCGTTTGCGTTTCCGGCTCTAGTTCCTGCTCGGGTTCCGTTTTGATAGTGGGCTTGAGGTCCGGCAGTTGGCTGATATGTGTGCTGGCCTCCGCCTCACCGTCGTGCTCGATTTTGATTTTGGTCTCTGCTTTGATTTCCGCTTTAAGTACAAAAGGCAACTCTGGTTCCGCTTCCGTGTCCTGCTTCTGCTTCTCCTCCTGTTGTTTTTGATGCTTTTGCTGTTGCTGCTGCTGTTGCTGCAGCTGCTGTTGCTGTTGTTGTGCTGCAGCATACACCATCTCTCTGGCCATGCTCTTGCCAATCCTTGCCTTGCGTGGCACTGTTGCAGCCTGTATGGTCGCTGTGGCCGGTGGCGGCGTGCTGCAGGTAAGGTCATATGCCTCTATGTGCTGCTGCTGCTGCTGCTGCTTCTCCAACCCCAGCCCCAGGCCAAGGCTTAGGTCCAGCTCTGTCTCATGGTCCTGCTCTTCGAGCAACTTCTCATCGCCGGCACAGTAACTCTCTGGCGGCGTGGGCGGTGGCATGACATGTGCCTCATATTGTATCTTGGTCACTTCTTGGCCATCATCGCCTTTGAGCTCTGTCTTGACCAGCATCTGGCACTGAGTGCCAGTGGTGGCTGTGGTTGCTGCCGTGCTGCATGTCGTATTGGTTGCTGCAGTTGCTCGAGTGCTTGTCTCGCTTGTCTGGGTGCTGCTGCTGTTGCTGTTGCTGATGCTCATGGTGTTGCTGTTGCTGCTGCATGTTGGTATTGGTGTTGTGTTGGTGGTGACATTTTTCACTGGGCCTCTACTGGTAGTCAACGCTGACGCTGTAGTTGTTGTCAAAGCGTTGCTGCTGGCAGTCAAGATGGAGCTGCTGCTGTTGCTGTTGCTGTTGGAGATGCTCGTGGCACTCTGCAACATGTTGCTGCTGCAGCTGCTGCTGCTGCTGCTGTTCTTGCTGCTGATCTGATCGATATTGTTGTTGTTGCTGCTGATGTTGCTACCAATATGAGGCCCAGTATGGACGTTTTTTGGACACGATTGAGGCATGGGGCAGGGACACTGCGGCGGATATTCTGTAGGAGGGATTAAAGGGAAAAAGTATTAATATAAATGATCTTCCAAGTCAGTGTTGCCAAGTGTGATTAGCCAGAAATCGAGTTAATCATAGAGCTTTAAAGAGAAAAAGCGAACTAAGCTTAGTCAAGTTGTATTATTAATAATTTTCTTAGAAGACAAGTGCAATTACATTATTTTTACAGTCTGTTTCGATTTCACTTTTCAGTATATTTCTATGAATTTGCATTTGTGATTTTCTGTCTTTCTTTCTTTATTTTTACTCGACTTTTCTCATAGTTTAGCTTTCCATTTCACTATTAATTATTCCTCAGTACACAAAGAATCTATGTTGTGTTTCTTAAATTATTTATACAGACATGTAATTCTGATAAATCTCATAAGAAACTACGAAAAGAAGAGAAGAAATATAAGAAGCTTGACCCATTATTAAAATCTTTCTTAAAACCTTGCTAAAAAACTTTTACCTAAACATATAATACTTCTATTAATATCTCTTGTTTTCTTTTTAAAGAGGCTTCGAGAGAGTCTCCAGTGTTTCTTTAAGATATTTCTTTTAAATCCAAATTCAATTGCATTTTCCAATTTACATTTTTACTTAAAAACACCTTCTCCTCTGGCTAACCCTTTTTTTGGCAAACACTTTTTGTTGGTCAAACTGCATCCGGGACTGGACCATACTTTTCCTTACCCATATACGGTCCTTGCAGTCCGCGCGTGTAGCACTGACCGCCGGCCGCTCCTCCTCCGGGACTATACCCGGCGTAGTAGCTGGGCGGTCCTGGATAATGCTCCAGATGCTGCTGCTGTGGCTGCTGCTGCTGCGGCTGCTGTTGATGTTGCTGCTGCTGCTGCTGATGTGCCGGTACCAATTGGCTGCCAGCTGGTGCACCAGCTGCGACCGCTGCTGCTGCGGCTGCTGCAGCTGCAGCGGAACTGCTGCTCGTTGGCGGTTGTTGCTGCTGTGGCGGCGGACCAGATGCAGAGGTTGGCGGCTGCGGCGGCGGCGGTGGGGGCTGCTGCTCGTAGAGCTCTGGTGGCGGATGCGGACCAGCGTGCTGATAGTACGGATAGCGACGATAGGCACCCGGCGGCGGTGGCGGCGGTCCCTGCGGATGATGGCCTTGCGGATGATGTGTTGGCGGACCCGGTGGCGGCCCTGGCTGATAGACCTTGCTGGAGAAATAGGGCTGATAGGTGGGCGACGAGTAGCACATGACCTCGCCCGGATACGGCGCGTAATAGTTGGGCGGATAGGCGGTCGAGTAATGGATCTGGGCCGCGTGCATTGAGCGGGAATAGGGCACGCCCGGATGGGCGGCGGCTGCAGCAGCAGCGGCCGCCACGGCGCTGGCCGGATACGGCTGTGGCTGTGGCGGATGCTGTGCCTGCTGTGGACTCTGTGTGTGTGCCTGTGTCTGGGCCTGAGCCTGAGCCTGTGCCTGAGCCTGTGCCTGAGCTTGAGCTGCCTGATCGGCCTCGGCGGCTGCCTGTTGCTGTTGCAACTGTGTGGGTGATCCAGCAGAGGAGGTGGTCTCCTCCTCTTGCAGCTTCTTTACCTGCGGCGGCGGTGGCGGGGCGGCAATCACATGCGGCGAGATCAGCGGTCCAGCCGGCTGATAGTAACCTTTAAAAGATGAGAGAAAATAATGGTTTAGTTTGACTTAAAAGCTTTATTCTTACAACTAGAGGTGAAGAAATATTGATATCCAAACATCAATGTTTGCTTTACAACACTGTTAATAAGTCTTATTTAAGATGACCTTCAAATGTTGTAAATAATAAAGAAATGGTTTAGGAATTTAGTGGAGAAAAGTGTCATGCTTTGTGGGGAAATCTTAATAAAGGTTCTCCTTTTTAATTTGTGAAGAATCTTTATGCTTTAAGGTTTCTAGGCCATATATACAAGATTTTCTTATGCTCTATAGATTGATTGATATAAGGGGAGAGCTTTCTTTCGAAAATACTCCAACAACTCCAACAACTCCAACAACTTTGTTGAAAACTACTCCAACAGCTGTAAAGTTAAAGCTACTACTTATTTTTTTTTAAGACTTAAAACTTACAATAGATTGTGAGCTCTCTTTTGAGATTGCAACAACAAATCATGTGTGTTAACCAAGTTACATGAAGATCCCTAGCTTGAAAACTCTCTCTTCTAGTTTCTTTAAAACTTTCAAAGGACTTTAAACTGCAAGCTCCTATTTGTCCATCCTAGGGAGCCTCTACTGTACAAATCAAGACAAGAAGGGGGCGGGATGTGGCAGTAAGGTGAAGTGAAGTACGGCAACAATGCATAAAGTGAAAGTTGGCCTGGCCGAAAAAGCAAAAAAAAAAAAAAAAAAGCAAGCCAGCGAGCAAGCGAAACCAGTTGAGCGGCTCCAGTTTTGCTTTACGGAATAGCACCAAGCAGCAGCTGGTCGTGCAACAATCCCTCCCTCGCTACCACTGCCCCCCTACCCCTTTTCCCCACCAAAACTGGAGGAGATGGTGGACTCCATTACCTCTTCCCAGCATGTGGGCTGCATACAAAATGTCGCGAAAATGATGTGCCGCATGCTGTTGCAGGAACGTAAACGATTCGGCAATGTTGGCAGCCAAAGCAGCAGCGGCCGCTGCATTGGCCTCATCCGCTGTTGCTGCTGCTGCTCCTGGTTGCATGCTGCTTCTTCCTGGATATCCTGATTCGTTTAGATTGGGCAATGCAGGCATTCCGGGGATTCCCGGCATACCAGCAGCGGCAGGCGAGAGGGCAGCGGACTGTGTAGAGCGATCCGTTTCGCAGGTGCCGCTGCTGCTGGTGCTGCCCACGCTGGAGCAGCGTTGCTGCTGCAATTGCTGCTGCTGTTGCAGATGATGATGATGCAACTGTTGGTGCTGCAGATGATGATGTTGATGATGATGTTGCTGCTGCTGAAGCTGCAGGGAGAGCGGCAATTGATGATGTAGCTGAAGCTGAACCAGATCGCTGGTTGGAAGCAGCGGACTGTGCACGGCGGCGGATTTTGTTGTTGCTGCTTCTGCTACTACTGCCGATTTTTTAGTGGTCTCTTTTAGGCGCATCTTCGATTCGATCGGCGATCTTAACAATATCCCCTGCGTTGCCGCTCGTATACAAAATATATATATCGATATATATGTGTTTTTGTATATATATATATATATATATATATATATATATTAGATGCTAGGTTGTTTCTTGTACATATATCGTCGCTTGTGTATATATAATAGGCGCTTCTTGTATATATTATGTATACTGTATATGTATTTTTTATTTTGTATAATATATGTATATGTATATATGTATGTCAACAAGGAAGTTTCATTGTTAAGGCAACTTTTATTATTTTCATTGAATTTTTTCAACAGTTTTCGTTCTTTTCTCCGTTTTTCTTTTTTTTTGTTATTTAAAGTTATTTAAATTCTTCATTTGGCTTGCTGCAAAATTATGAATGAAAATTAGGAAAAATCACACCCAATACACACACACATTTTGCGCGAAAAGTTTTAGAGAGAGTTTTTCGCACTTATTATATATATTTATCACGATTTTGCGACGTTTTCCTGGCGATTTATTTTGTTTTGTGAGTTAATTATTATTTAGAATTATTATTATTAAATTGAGTTGAGTTGCTCCGAGTTTTATGGTATTTTATGCTGGCGTTTTGGCTTTTATATATTTTATTTTGTGTTTTTGTTTTGCATTTGTTAAGTTGCTTTGCTCTTCATTTTTATTGCAATTAAACTTTAACCTGTTAGCTATTGATTGGCGTTTTTTATTATGCACTTAGTGATGTTTCAACATAAAACAACATATTTCCCTATAAAAATTCCCAACGAAACTGAATAATTTATTGAATTTCTTGCCTAAAATTCAGTAATTTTCAGTGAATTTCTTCAGAAATACTTTTGGGTTGTTAAAAAGCAGATTAAGGGTGGCTTTCAGTACATGGAAAATGAGGGAAAAATAGGGAAAGGTCTAGAGTTTTTCTTGGTTTTTTTTTGTTTTTATTTTTATTTGTTAAATATCAGGTGGCCAATGCAACAACTTTGCGCCAAGGGGGAGACATCGACAACGAGTTCTTTGAACAACAAGTGCCAGCGGCAACAACAAACAGCTGTTGGTGAGAGCCACCCACTCCCAGCTCTCTCTCTCTCTCTTTCTCTTTCTGCTCTCCCTCTCATGTGCCACCTGTTCTCGGAGCGGAAGCATCGAGAAGCCAAAAAGCCAAAAGGAGACTAACGAAACCGAAAACCAAAATCCGAAGACCCAAAACTCAACAACAACAAGAATTACAACAATTCCAACAACAACACCAACAATTACAACAACAGAGGCAATAACAATAACAATTGCCGCTGAAGTTGCAGCGTGTGAAATTCGACGCCAGCAGTGAAGCTAGCAGAGGCAGAGGCAGGGACATCGGCACGTAGCACATTCAGTGCTGACGTCACGCGCCATAATCGGCTGCCCAAGTACTGTGCACTTGGCTCTTTTGCAGTCAATTTTAAAACTATTAAGAATTATATATAAATATAACAAATTCCAGCAAGATTTTTCTTAAGAAGAAAAGAGAAAATATAATTCGTGATAAAGAACACCATTTTGATTAAATTCAAAGAAATTTAAAGCAATGACTTTACAGGGTATTATAATTTTAGTCAGAAGCTTGAAACTCAGTGAAGGAGTCATTTTCGACCCTATAAATCATATATATTCTTGATCAGCATAAACAGCCGAGTTGATCTAGCTATGATATGTCAGAAAAATTCGTTTTTCAATTTTTAAAAAAATTTTTAGGGGTTACATGGTCAAAATGTAAAAAAATTTTCAAAAATTTTTAATTTTTTTACATTTTTAATTGAGTATGCAGATTTAATAACCCCATAAAAACTAACATAGGACAGCTTTCCGAATCGAAATTAATGCTTTTTTGGCTTAGTTATGAGTTACTTAAATTTTGATTTGTCGATAAAATTGTCATATGAGCACTTTAATCATTTGTAATAAATAAAATAAGGCACCCACAATTTATTACAAACATTGGTTTTACTTTCGTAACAAAAGATAAACAAACACTATATATTTTTTTCTAATATAATTCTAACAACACTGGTCAGAAGATGGAAGATGGACAGGTGGCGTTGTGGTGATGGTTGGGGGAAAAGGAGGAATGACACCGGATAGATGGCGCTCGAGTGCAGGCCAGGTGCTGTCATCATTATTGTTATTTTATGCCATCGCCTGTCAAATGCAACAAGGATTGTGCAAAAACACAGCACGCAAACGCAAACACCGACGACAATTTGTCAACGCCTGCACTTGACCTACACACAATCGCACACACAAAGACTTACACACACACACAGGGGGTCGGGGTGTGCGGATGTTATATATATCCATCCGTCAACCTGTGTTTGTCATTCCACGTTAAATGGAAAGGTGAGTGGGGTTTGGTTGGCCCCACAAGAGAAAGGTAGAAAAGGCAGGAGGTGAAAGAGAGACACGAGGGGGTACCACTTCAATATGAAATAATCTTATTTCCGCTTTTCCATAACCCTTTGAAGTCGACAAATTTAATCAAATTGAGTGTGGCCGAGCAGT